>NW_020664440.1:20657578-20753867 GCF_002925995.2 Terrapene triunguis
GGGGCCCCCCGGGGGGGGGGGGGGGCAAATGGGGCAATTTGCCCCAGGCCCCGGGCCCCGCAGGGGCCCCCACAAGAATATAGTATTCTATAGTATTGCAACTTTTTTTTAGGGAAGGGGCCCCCGAAATTGCTTTGCCCCAGGCCCTCTGAACCCTCTGGGCAGCCCTGTGTGGAAGTGTGACCGTAAGGTTCTCACTGAAGCACCCAGCAAAACCCCTCATCAGAAGTTTTAAAACTGCTTGAAATGAATCCTAGCAGAGAGCGTGACCCTGCCAAGTGAGCTGGGTCAGCTTTGCAGCAGCGGGATACACGGCCACAGCAGTGCAATGGCATGGGATGCGCATTCTAGAGGGGTATTCTCTCTGTGTCGCAGGGGCGTTCTCTTCCCCACGACACACATTCACTGGGAGAGGAGAACTCCTGAAGATGATCAAGAAAAGGACTGCATGCAGTCAGCTTGGAGGTTATAATACTTCGCCTTTCCAAAGCACCCTCTCTCCAAGAATCTCAAAGCACTTTACAAACATCAATTATATTTAGAATTCCCATGCCTGCCAGGTCCTATGTGAGTATCACCAGCCCCCTTTTATGGATGAGGAAAATGGCGTGCAGAGAGGGGTCACACTCCGGAGTCCGTGGCAGATCCTGGTATAGGCCTTAACCACAAGACTGTCCTTCCTCCCCTGATCTCTGGGTAGAAGTGTCAGAGACAGGTGCAAGCAGAGCTGACTCCTTGTAAGAGGAAGCAGGGTCTGGGAAGGTTACATCCAAGCATGGGACAGGAGGAGCTTAAGGGAGGGGGCGACATTCCTGAAGTGCAATGTGCAGAACCTGCTGCTTTCTTGTCTCCCTACACACACATTCGCTCCCTGGCACTCTGCCTTATTTCTCAGCTCTTTGCCTCTTAAACTGAACTCAACATTAATGGGAGACATCTATTCTCGAGGAGCAAAAGAGCAGCAGGACCCAGCCAGCAAAGGCTGCAGCTAAGCCAGAATCATGCCCAGCATGCCAGAGGCAGGTGCTTATCTAAAGTGGACACACCTTGATAAAGATACAGCCTCCCAAGGGCAGCACTAAGCTGGCCTCCACAAGTCACCTCAGGTGGAGATCGGGGTCAGACACTGGCAGGAGGTTTGAAAGGGCTGGATGGTTTCAGGACTGCTAATAACAACATTTGTAGCTCGAGTTGCCAGGGGAAACCAGATCTCATGTACCATGGTGTATGCCGAACATTTGGAGGGGTCAGAAAAGAATCTTCTCCATAACCCTCAATGTGATATTGCATAGACAGGGCAATTACATGCTTTACAGGGGTTCCAACTTCATGCAGAAGTATCCCATATGAGCTCCATCTGGAAGTGGGATTCCAGCCTAAAGAGAGCAGTGATCTGATATTGCGTGGTAGGAGAAGTGATACTGGACTCAATGGACTCCTTGGTCTCATGCTGTAGCTATTCCTCCATTCCTAAATGGCTGTGTGATTGTAAGAGAGAGAAGGTGGGGGAGAAAATATCTGTTATTGGACCAACTTCTGCTGGTGAGAGAGACAAGCTTTTGAGCTTACACAGAGCTCTTCTGCAGGTGATTACAAGTCATTGTCATTCTCCAGGTGACAGGACAACCAGGCCATTGATGACAGGACAGGTCATTGAGGACTAGTTTCTCAGGGGAAGAATGGCCTCCCCTCAGCTTGACACTAACCCCAGCACAGGGAGGCAGGTCACAGATAGCCAATGGTTGATGGCAAGTCAGCTCAGTTGATGGCAAGTCAACCCAACCCCATTCACAGCAAGACTACAGAGTTAGTTCATGGCCTATCTCAGAGGCTTGTGGCTAAACAGAGCCATTCCTCTGGCTGAGGTTTAGATGGCTCCCCCCACCCTTCCACCACCCCATGGATTCCAGTTCCTATCTTGCTTTGATTTTGCATCAGCTCCACTTGAAGCACCCTAACTAGTGCCCTGGATCAAGGAGCTGTTCAGAGCGTGTCCAAACCCAATAGAAGAGCGAGTTATGGGGATGGAGCAGCTACAAGTGCCGCTGTTAGAAAAAGGCTGTAAACAGTTTGATCCCAGATGGAAACCCTCACAGGGTGCAGAGAGACAGGACTAAGACATGGCCACAGTGCACATTGCTAGACCAGCCACCTTCCCAGCTCTATGCTTCAGCGGACAGTCACTGCATTGATACACTGATGCTGGGAACCATGATACAGTGCTGATCAATATTCCCTAAGCACCAAAGGTGTGCCTTCCCAGCGTGTACTACATAGCCTGGACATTGGGGACCCTAATACATGAACAGTCTGTGGAGGGGAATGTGGTTGTGAGTTGGGGGTAGATGGAGTGTACAGTCCCATCTGGGAAACTCCCCTGTGACACATGGTTTTAGCTGTTCTGGATCCTGCCAGGCAGCCAATACTCCTACATGCCCTAACCCAATGACATTTCCCCCGCACTGACGTAGGAGTACATCACAGGACGAGCAATTGTAAATATCACAAGAGGTTTCTAGAAGTTTCTCAAGGCTTCAGACCCTCCGCTGAGACAGGGTCGAAAGGTTTCCTGTGGTGCTCTTTCCCTCCAGGAGAGGTGTGATGGGTGGACCCTCAGCTGGGGAAGCCAGGTCAGGCTGCCAGCCATCACAGGGAAATGTTATTCCCCACTCAAATGGGTGGACTCTTATTTTGGGACACAGCAACATAATCACATCACTTTGCATCACCACATGACGATCCTGGCTCATGACATAATGCGGCTTAGCATGGTGACAGGAACACTACGCATTGCACGATGCACTCTAGTTACATGATCACAATCTGTTTGTTCTACAGGACCCCCACCACATTCAGTGCATGAGACGGAGAGTCAACGAGGCAGAAGGCTGCAAAAAGAGAAAGGAAGACACTGGACTGGGATCCTGGAAATCTAGGTTCAATTCCTGGCTCTGACACAGATTTCCCTCTGTGAGATCAGGCATGGTTATCATAGTGTATATACACAGGGTTGCACAGGCAACCTTAACTAAGGGTTAAGGGTTAAGGTTACACAGTCCACCTTAAATGTGGCATTTCCTAACTTTCAAGGCTTTGGCCTTAGAACATGAATGTTCTTTTAACATAGTTTTTTTTTTTCTGCATAACTATTCCTATTACTGGAGCACCCAAAAGCTCCAGGCAGGATCTGGGCCCCACTGCATTAGGCATCGTACAGACACATGTCAACAATCTCTGCCGTTAGGAACTTACAATACGAAGAGACAAGCTGCAGTGGGTGAGCATGTCAATTGGGGGGGGGGGGGGGACAGGAAAGAGAACCAATTTTCAAGAACACAACCAGTGGGCACAACCCAGTGGACGTGAATCCATTAAAAGGTTTCAATATTTTGCAACCCCCCAGTGGCCGTCTCCCTCGCTGTCATTAGCTGGCAGCGTCACAGCAGAAGTAGGACTGGGGGAAGGCTGTGAAGGAGGACAGGGCTTTACACATTAGTTCAGGGAGTGTGCACCATGTGTTGGGGATGGGGTGGGAGAAAGCACACAGCTGCCTGGGGAGAGTCTACAACACATTGGACTAATTCTCGGATTTTATCCATGTCGGAGATTTCCTTGGTGCTCCACACTTGCTGGGCTTGCCATACCCAGACAGCCAGAGCTCCCCTTCTCTTAACTCGGAGGAGGTAGGGTACCTATAGGAACAACGCAAGGGCTAGCCAAACAGGTCATTAGGCAGTATGTGATACAGCTCATAGGCAGGAGGGCCAGTTTGGCTCATGTCCTTAGACCCTGTCCACAGAGGGAAGTTACACTGGATTAGAACATGTTGGCTAACACAAGGTCGAACAGTGTGTAGACAAGGCCTTGTGTTTAATATTAGGTCACCTGGGCACAGTTAATTCTCAGGTCCACCAGGTTCCCTCCAGCTGACACAATGGTAACCATGGCTGTCCCTGCCAGCACTGTATTTCCCAGGGTAGGCCAGGCTTAGAAGGTGCATTTTATGCTGGTGACAGCCCTGGAGATCGCAGCCCCTCTGCCTGCAGGTCAAAGAGTGCATGGGCAGGAGAAGTAGAGCGAGCTCCCCTCACCCCAAAGACCTTGAGCCTGCCCCAGAGAATTCCCTCGTAAAAGGAACAGGAGAGTTCGGCATTTGGTAACTGCACTGAGACTCACCAACTCATTACACATATGTCCCCAAGCAGCAGCCAGATGGAAGCAATTCTCAGCCACTCCCACCCCTTGGCCTGGATCCAACTGGCTCTTTCTCCCCTCACAGTGCCGGAGCTGTCTAGGCTCCCAGAAAGCGCTTCGATCTGGCACTTGCACCGGAAAGCAGTCCAGCTAGGAGGGACGGCTGGACCCCAGCACCTGCACCGCGGAAAGGAGTCCATGGTGCTTGCTGAATTTCACCCTCCGCTGCCATGCCCCTGGTTCCCCCCAGCCTGCGCCTCGGCTCTGCCTGAGCACCGTCCTAGCCCAGCCCAGCCCCACACAATGCCACCTCACTCCACGGTGCAGGGGGAGGCTCAATGTTGCACACACAGAGTAGCTCTGCTGAGGATGAAGCATCCTATCAAGACAGGGAAATAGGGGGGTGGCTCCAAAACAGGGCGATGATCAAACAGCAACATAATGGGGGAACAAAAGAGGCAGGGGGGTGGGGCCTGACCCTCAGTGCCCCCCGCCTTCTTAGACAGGGGTCACACCACCCCTCTCCACAGCCACCTCCCTCTCCCTGGTCCCTACCCTGGCTCTCCTCCCACTTCTCCAAGTCCGTCCCTCCCTGAATTCAGCATCCCCATCCCCTCCCTCGCCCATCCCTGGGTCCCACCCTATCTGTCTCTCCCCACTGCGGGCCCCTCCCGCGCCAGATCCATTGCACGATCCCTGCCAGTCCCTACCCCCCCTGGCACAGCACTCGTGTTGCTTTGTACTCTTATCTGTGCGTGGCTGTGATTAATTCTCGGTGGCTGGCAGCAGCTACAAGATGGGGCGCTTTAGCCCGCTGCCATACTTCAAAGGCAGGGACTTATCTGCCTGAAACACACTTTGCAGCCTTTTCATGGGGACCCTTTCCAGTTCCACGGGGCAACGCAAGAGGGGCTTATTTATGGGTCTGCATTTCAAAGGGCCCTCTCCTTCCCTCCCCCAGCCCCTCCTGGTTTGTGTTCAGCCCTGACACCTGCTGGAGGGGATGAGGAGGCACAGGTTCCCTTACAGCTCCTAGCACTCACAGCAGCTGCCATGCTGAGCTGGCTGTGGAAGCTATTGGAGGGCAAAGGGACAGGCTGGGTAGGTGGGGGGGGCTGAGCAGAGGCAGCGTCTGGCGAGAGCTCCAGACGCAGGGCTGCTGTAGGGGACGGTCAGTGCCGGTGAAATGGGTTGGAATGAGAGGCCCAGAGACACCAACCCTCTGCCTATCCTAAGAGCAGAGGAAAACCCCAACACCATCCCCAGCACTGTCCTCACTGCCTGCCCCCAGGACAAGAGGGGATGTCAGACCTTGCCCTCACTAACAGGATAGCCCAAGCAGGGGCTGATTAGGGTTTTGTAGGGACCCTGGGACAGAGCAAGTGAGGGCCCCTCCTCACCCCTTCTGCCTGCAGTCCCCCCGCACGCTTCTGCCAGGGAATTGGGGTCGGGGCATGGGGCTTGCTCCGCCCCGCCCGCCCGATGCTGTAGCCAGGGAGCTGGGTTGTGGCACGGGGAGCAGCTGGCGCGCCGGGCGGAGCGGGGTCAGGGTGCACACGACAGACGTACACATACTGCACTGCACAGCAGAAGGAACTGCACCTTTCCCTTTCTACACCTCCCAGATGGATGGCGGAGCCAGCAAGCAGCGGAAACCCAAGCCAACAAGCCCAGGCTCTCCTGAGCCAAGACAAGCCTGGGGCACACGCTCCGCACTTCAGGCTCCGGTCGTTTGGGGTTTTTTCTATTAATAACAGAAGAATTTTGCTGTGGTGGCTGCCCCGCTTCCCAGCAGGGCTCAGAGCAGCAGGGACCAGGCAGGTGGGAGGAACAGAGGCTGAACGTTCATGCCGCAGCAGGAGGGGTTCACGAGTCAAGCTCAGCGGACTGCTCAGCCACGTGCCTCGCTGGGGGGGGTTAGGGCTTCAGAGGATTTGAAAGGTTATTGACGGGAATCATTTCTTATACAGTCTGTGCCTCTGATCCTGACTGAGCCACAACACAGTGCAAACTACATATAGGAACTGCCCGGCCCACCACAAACGCAGCCACCTCTGGGGTGGAATGTGCCAGCTGTTTGACAGGGCACAGCAGCACTGCATGCAAGAGCTTAGGGCAGCAAACAGAGAAATCCAACTGAAATTGCAGGGGGGTTTCGGGAGACAGAATGGAATTAACCACACTGGGATTTGGCCAGGACATTCGTGGGAAAGAGTGGGCAAGACTTGGGCTTTATGTCTCATCCAAAAGAGGAGCACTGGGATGGGTCTGGGGGAGGGGGCGATATTGAAACACAGGGGACAACTGCAGGTTCCCTCTGTGTGTACTGGAGCACAGGGACTCAGGAGAGGAGGGGGGGGACCCCCCATATACATTCCATCTCCCGCCTGTCCTCAAGAGCCGCTAGGAGACCTGTGGCCCCCGACAGCTGTCAGGCTCAGCCCCTCGCTCCCCCTCCCCATCTCAGATTTCTAAGAGAGAGGTCCTTATTGTGGGATCTGGTACAGGGGATGGGGCAGGGAGTGAGCAGCACCCATGCTGGGAAGAGCCATCTCAGCCCCTGCCCCCAGCCCTCCCGCTGGGGCACAAGTCACATATTTCCCCTGCTTTGAAGTGGCAGGGATGGAATGGTTAGGGCCCGCCCCACTCCAGAGAGGAATGCTGAGCAGAGCCAGGGCTGGGGGGAGGAAAGGGGAGGGCTCTTCACTAGGACTCCCTCCCAGGCCACATCTACACTAGCAGCTGCCTTACCAGTGCCAGCTAGGAGAGAGCACTTGAGCGGACAGGGCACAGGCGTTTGGCCCACGGGGTCACCTCCACAGCACTGAGGGTAGCGATGGTGAGAAGAGCGCAGAGGAATGCTAGTGCAGATACAGCCAAAGGGGAGCCCCCCACCCCCCAACAACGTCTGTCCATCTGTCAGACCACATTAGACTGAGAAGCAGCTGAGTCCCCGACAAGTGCCCAACTGTTGGACACAGGTGCTGGCGTGAGTCAGCCTTCAAATAGCTTTGGGTCAGGACTGCAGTATTTCAGCAGAGCTGGGGCTGGGGAAGCCCAGGACTGGAATAGCAGAGGGCTGCAGGTCAGGACTGAGGAGCACTGGCAGAGCTGGGTGCGGGAAGCTATACAACTCTAAGTCACCCCTACCTGACTCATCCTTGGCTTCTAGGAGCACAAAACCCCACCCAAAACAACGTAAAGAACAGGGGAGGCTGTGCCAGCTGCATGTGCACAGGCTTTTGAAGCAGAGAAAATTATTGTCTCTTCAGAACAGCCTGAGGCTTGGATTTGCAGCCGGGGCAAGGATTAGAGAGAGCAATCTCTCGCAAATGATCCCCAACTACCGTGCTGGTAGGGGGATGTGAGATAGATGCCAGCTGAAGATGCTGTCTCTGGGATCATATCGGGGCCAGCGGGCAAGGTGGATTTTCAAGGAGGGAGCCTTTTCTAAGGGGGTCACTCTCAGGTGTGGAGGTGGAGCCTCTCAAGGAATGTACCCAGCATGTAACCACCCCAGCAGGCTCCCGACACCACAGCTGGCGCTGACTGATGCATCCACAGCTGCTGATGATCTCCCCCACTTTCCCTGCAAGCCACTATGGGAGAAGCTCTGAGCCAAGTCTGCCCTCCACAGAGGCCCCACAGTTCCTGCATTCCCATAGAGGAATCTAAACTATGTGGCATGAAGAGGGTGCTGGGCCTGGTGCTCACTCTCTGCAGAGGGAGGGGAGGACAGGACCCAGCCTACCTTTGCTCTACCCTTCCCCCGCCCTCCCAGCCCTGGCTCCAGTTCCAACAGCTGCTGTTCAAAGGAATTTATTCTTCTCCGGTTGGTTACAGACATGTCTCTTTCCAGACAAGCAGCTGGCCCCCCATGGGCAAACAGGGCCTCGTGATCATGGCTGCCGGTGGGGTCTCTGGTGGAACATGGCCTTACTTGTTATGGAGAACTATGGGATTAGCCAGCATTTTGCGGGGGGGGGGGGGAGGAGGCTTCTCTATTGATTTATTGGTGCAATTTTCTTTGTGAACAATCTCATCCGACTGAGAGGGCACAAGCTCCCCATGCCCTGACACTAATGGGCATGAACCTCAGGAGCCTTTGGGATGGTGGGCATGAGCCCACACATACCTGGGGATCACAGGACAGTGGGCTCTGCACCCTGGTGGGCATACATCATTCTGACTCCCACCCACCCTCAAACGCCAGCCCTGGAACACTGCCCATCTCAATATCCCAGCAGGGCTCAGAGCCTACAGGTTTATCGTGGGCACCCAAACATGACTGGTGTGTGTCTGGCATGACAGCATGTTGCATGGCGTGATGGAGGAGGCTATACACAAACCACTGGGCTATCACTTGAGACCACCAATGATGTGATGTGAGATCACAATACGACCATATTCTTTCGTGAGGCCAACCCTGCAGAGCTGGGAGCAGTATGGCCAGATTTGGCAGATAGGTGGGCTCATTCTCAGCCCTCACAGCACTAGCCCAAGGCAATGCCCCTAGCTTGAACCTTGCTGCCGCTTAGCCATTGTGGCCAACAGCGTGGCACGACAAGAACTGTAGGGGGCCCCTGTCATGACGGCACAGGGCTGACAAGGCGTCTCCTCACAGACGAGTGGGCCCCCAGAGAAGGAATTCACCGGAATGAGGGGAACGGCACCCCACCCCTGCCCAGTACCTGGCTGTGCCATAGCAAAACAGAGCCCTGCTGTTTCTGTCCCACTTCAGTGACAGGCCCACGGGTTGAGCCTCTCCAACGAGCCCTATGAGCAGATGGCTCTGGCCTCTCTCTGCCCTGCCAGGCTCACCTTCCCCCAGTGGGATGAGCCCTGCGAACTTCTGCCCTCAGCAGCTGCCAGGAACCCTCTCCCCGCTCTCATGCCCTTTCTCCCCCCCCACCCAACAGGCGGGGCAGGTTATGCCTTCCCAGCTGGGATCCAACCATGGCGTCTGGTTTCAAACAACAGACACACAAAGGTCTCTGCTCTCCTCAACCCCAGCACAGCAGATCGGGCTCTCCCACTCATTTCCTCCCCTGGGTCACAAACAACCCCAGAGAGGATTAACTATCCATCTATTTCACTCCCTGCTCTTCCACCCCCTAATAGATCCCTCCAGGGCAGCTCTGAGGCACAACCCAGGGGAAGCTTGCCATGACCCTGCCAGCACCCTGGACCTTGGTCTCCAGGCTGTCGGTCTAGCCCTGAGATGTCACAAGGCTTACTAAATACAATGCAGCACATTAGCTGCTGTAATGATGATACTGAGACAGGGCACAGAGCAATTTACCCATTCAGAGCACTGGACAGACATCTAGCTCAGCGGTTCTCTAATTGTGGGTCGGGACCCCAAAGTGGGTGGCGATCCCATTTTAATGGGGTCGCCAGGGCCAGTGTTAGACTTGCTCCAGCCCAGGGGTGAAGCCGAAGCTTAAGCGCTGCCCGCTCAGGGCTGAAGCCAAAGCCCGAGGGAGCTAATCCCCAGGGCGGCAGGGCACGGGATCAGGATCGGACTCCAGCCTACCTTCCCACCCCCACCCCCGACCCCTTTCCTGGGGTCGTGTAGTAATGTTTGTTGTCAGAAGGGGGTCGTGATGCAATGAATTTTGAGAACCACTGATTTAGCTAATCCTCACAATCGCCCTGGGGAATGGGGCTGGGTCATTATCTCATTAGCCCCATTTTACAGCAGTAGAAACAGGGGCTGAAGAAATGCCCTTGATTGCCACACAGCAAATTGTGGGATTAGAATGCATGGTTCCTGGCTCCCAGCTCTAGGCTCAGTCCACTAGACCACACTACCTCTCACACTAGCTCTCAATGGCCACTGTATGTATGAAGTATTAGCATAAGTAACTCAAACCGAGCTGCCCTGCTCCGAGTGAACAGACAGCAGCTTCGATGATGCAGCTGCCTTGACTTTTGAATCCTATTTATTTTTGCTTACTGACTAAGTCACGACATTTGGTAACCGTATCAACAAGGATACCTGGCGCTTCACCCAGGATCTCAAGGCACCTTGCAAACACAGGGAAGTACTACAATCCCCATTTTGCAGATGGCACAGAGAAATGATGGGATCTGCCCAAGCGCTAGCAAAAATGGGATTAGCACCCAGCTCTCCTGATGCTCAGTCCAATGCTCCAACGACTGGCCCACATTGTTGTTAGTGTGGGGAATGGAGGTTCTCTTGGGCTGCAGAATATTCTAGTTGTCGGAAGGCAAGCAGTTCCCATGGGTGTTTGCCGGCTACCGAAACCAAACGGCTAATTCCAGGTGTCTGGGAAATAAATATTGCCAGGAACACAGAAAGTTACCCAGGGCACTATGGGGAGATGCTGACTCAATCCCATCCCCACCCCCTGACTACCCCAAAACACACAGGGTAGGAGACCAGAGGAACTGCCAAGCTCCTTATCAGCTGGATGTCCTCCCCCACAAGTGATCACAGGCGCTCACCCCTCACTCCTGGCAGAGGTGCTTTCTTCTCATCAGTAATGTATTTGGGGAGGGGGAGATAAGCTGCCGACTTTCATTCTGAGAAACAGTTCCCATTTAATAAAGATTAATACAAGCGAGGTTTCCATCCTGGACCCTGCGTCGCCGCAAGCCAGAGAATATTGGAACTTTAATTATATCAGCATAATAAAGCAAAAAACAGGGAGATACTTAATCTAAATCAATGTTCATAACAGCAACAAACTCTAACAACTCACCGACGCTGACAGATATGACACTGGTTAATCTAACCAAATTCAAAGTGAATGTTATTAATAGTCCCGCTCAGCATGCGCACACATTACTCACATCACTAATCCCCGGTGCCTGGGCCATCGATGGAGAGGCCAGGCTGGATACCTGCAAACACACGCAGGGTCACTGCCAACACACATACACAGTGCCATGGGCATAGAATATCTCCCTCTGCACATACAGCACCCCAGCTGCTAGGGTACACACAACTATGCACATGCACACAGCCTCAGCACACACCCCATGCACACACAGCTCCCCAACCACTGAACAAACCCAATCATTCATGCTCACACTGACTCACCCAACACACTTCCCCCCCACACACAGCTCCATAACTACTGATGCATGTGCGTGCACACGCACAGTTCCAACACAAACACTCTTGCTTACAGAGCCTTTCCCCAACACACACACACACACACACAAAATACACCAACCACTAGCGTGAACAAACACACACAGCTTAAGTCCCAGCACAACCGCATGCATCCACGCTCAAACAGCCTCTCCCCAGCACATACAGCTCCCCAACCACTAAGACACACAGACTCAACCCCAAAACAAACCCACCCATTCGTGGTCACACAGCCTCACCCCAACACGCAAACCAAGCACATACAGTATCCCCCCACTGCATCACAAGCATCCATGTCCATGCAGTCTCCACCCCGCATAGTGCCACCACATCCCCAGCCTTATCATCATCACACCCCTGCAGGGACAGAGACTTATGCCCTTAACACACCCATGCACAAGTACCCACAGACCTGCAACACACCCCACTATGCACGCGTACCCTCAGGCACCAACATTCACCGCCACCTTCATGCACTCACCTTCAGCGACCCATACACACAGAGACACAGACACCCTCCACATCTGGAGACACCTGCTGAACCCAGCTGTCAACTCACCCATCCCCATCCCTGGTCAACAGCAATAAATACAGCCTTAGGAGGAGGAACTGCATTTCACCTCAGGGCTGGACACAGGAGCTCTAGGAGGGGGAACGCTGCTTCCAGAGACATAACAGAACCCAGCTACGTGCTTGGGGCTGGGAGAATGGGAGACCCCCGCGTGGAAATCACTGTGCAATTTACAACACTGGCCTCTATCTGCTGTCCAGGCTACTGTCTCATCACACTCCAGACAGGAAAGCTGGGTCCCTGACAGCCCAGTTAGTTTAATTCCTGAGCTGTGACCCTGAGCTACCCACAACACACTCATCGGACTTCTTGGGGGAAGCCATCTTCAAGCTCACCCTATCATGCTTCAGTTCCACCCCGAGCCAGAAGCCCACTGCCTCAACAACAGCCTCCATCACCTGACACCAGAGACTGAAAGAAACAGGGCCTGCTCCGTGGAACTTGGAGCCTATTCCCCTGTCACGGAGTCCCCGGGCGATGCTCTGGAACTGCTCCCTACAAAGCCAGTAAGGTCTCTGGTAAAGTCTCCTCTCTGTGAACAGATTGTCTTCAGGGCAAGAAGCTCATACTGCTTCCACCTTCCTGGGTCTGACCTTGGAGCATTCAGCATCCTCTGCCCCTCCGTGCGCTTCCCACACCGAGTCCGCCCAGGCAGGGTCCTGGGGAAGCCACAGGGTCCTGCACCCCCACTTCGCAGTCAGACGTGACTTTTAGCCAGCCAGTAAGACAGAGGTTTATTAGATGACAGGAACAGGGTCTAAAACAGAGCGTGTAGGTACAGAGAACAGGACTCCTCAGCCGGGTCCATCCTGGGGGGCAGCGAGCCAGACATCCACATCTGCACTCACTCCACGTCCCCAGCCAACTCCAAACTGAAACATTATTGGGTTTGCCCTAGAAGACTCAGAAAGAGGGTGAGATCCAATGGAAACTGAGGGGGAAAGATGGAGAGACAGTGAAAAATCTCACACTGAGAGACAGCGAAAAAGGAACAGGGGATGGAAAACTCTAATGGCAAAAGACGCTATAGACACAGGTCCCCAGTGGTGCCCGCCAGCCTCAGAACTCTCCTTGCCCTAACATACAGCACCACTTTCTTGTAGGCTAAAATGGCATTTTTTTTTAACCTCTTCCTTTTGAGAAAATGCATGTTTAAATTACAGAGGGGAAGAGGCACGAAGCCAAACTGGCTGTATACAACCAATTAGAGCTGACCCAGGCTCTAGCCCTGGCCCCACACTCTGGAAAAGTTCGGAACAGGCCCTGACCCTGACCACTGCTAGAGCTCAACCCCCCACCAGGCTTGCGAGCTCTTTCAGGAGCTTGAATCTTTCTACCCAGCAGATCCATCTGCAGCCCATGAAAGAGAGGGAGCCGCTCCAGCACAGCACGGGTTAAGAGCGACTCCATCCCACTATGGTCTCGCAGCTGATCCAGCACATCGGCCCCTGCCCCAGCCCCCAGTGCCAGACACGAGCCTCCTGCATACAGAAACATTAGGGACACTAGCTGGCAGCACGCTGCAGGAGCCCACTCGCTCATGGGCTAATCGCTTTCACCCCATCCCATACGATGGAGAGAGATACAAGACAAAGGCCCCTTTCTTCCCAGACTGTATTGCTGCTGGAGGTTATTAATCTCTCTGCAGGGGAGGGGAATGCTGGGCTTTGGCCAACATGCAACAAAGTCAAACATTTGTCTTAAAGCCGTAAAGGAGCCCCATGTGAGCATGTTCGTGGGCTTGCAACATGACCCAGCACCAAGTGGGGATGCTGTGTCAGCAGATTTGCTCACAGCACAAGTGCACGTGTGTCTGTAACACAACCCCCAACTCTCTCCAATCAAACCTCAGGAGTGAGGCGCCTGCAGGAGGCTGTGTGCTAGCAGGGGCTCCAGCCGAGGCGGGACAGGCAGTTAGGGCACACACACGCTCAGACTTTAAATGGGACAAAGGAGGTGCTGCAGCATAAACAGCTCCCTGAGGGAAAGCTAGTGGCAACTCCTCAGAGACAGCATATGGCCTGTCCTCACTTGGGGCCATGGGAGAAGAGCCGTCTTGCCATTAGAGCAGGAGGCAGAGTCAGGACTCATGGGTTCTACTCCCATATGAGCAGAAGTGTGATCGAGTGGTTAGCCCAGGAGGCCAGGCCCTTGTCTTCACTAAGAAAGAGGGTGTTAGCTACCATATGGTAACATCCCAACGTGGGCAAGGCAGTTGTGGTTTGCACACGAGTTAGCTGGTCGAGGCAAACCTTAGGATCCACCCTAGTGTTTACCTCAACCCGCTAATGTGAGAAAACTACAGACTGCCTTGTCCACACTAAGTCTGAGTTGGTGTTATTTACCCTGTGCTAGCTAGCCACTGACCCGCTGCACACCTTGGGAAAGTCACTTCAGCTGTTGGGGCCTCAATTTCCCCCCCTGAAAACCAGGGATGATAATGCAGCTCACCCACCATTAGCTCCTCAGACGGAAGGGACAACGGAGGTTAGCTATTATTTGAGCACTGCTGACCTGCCTCTTCCAAAGGGCAAGGGTCTGAGAAGACACAGGGTTGGAGATGCCAATGGGGCTGGAATAATCGCTCCAGTAATGAAGGGCTGGAGAGGGAGGACTTGTTAAAATCTATGACAGAAATAATGGTTGGGATGGCTCTCATATCACAGATCCATTTACTTTGGAAACACCCCCACGGACAGGGTCCATGCAGACCTGTAATCCAGGGGCTCTCACAGGACAGACAATGCAAGAGAGTATCCCCATGGACACTCCAGACCGCTCCAGTCTATTGTCACTCAGGCCTCACAACTCACACCCCCCATCAGGTCCCCCACACTGTCCCCCTCCTGTCTGCCATGACAACAACGCAGCAACTGCAGTGATTGCCACCATGGAATGTCCATACTCCAAAAGTTCTTTGAGGTCCTTCTACTGCAGCTGAGCAGCTGGAAAGAAGGAGAGTTCGCACCATGCAACCAGCCAGCCCTCCACTCCCCACACCACTGCATGGGAACCACTGCTCTGAGAGCATAGATCACATATATCAAAGGGACAATCCCTGCATCTGCAGAAGCTGGTCCCCATTTCAGGGCTGCAGGGGATGCCTCATGGGAACATGAGGCTGGCACCCCACCTCACATGGTAAGACAAGCAACTGTCCCAGCCATCCACCTGCTAAAGAGTACATCACTGGCTGGCTGCCTTTGGCTGGGAGATGGGCCACGGTAACCCCTTACATTAAGCCACATTCAAATGAAGAAGGGAAGGGAAGCAAAGGGGGCAGTTAAGTGAGGACGTGGTGCTGGAAAACTGCACTCAGGAGCCATGTACCCTTGCAGTGGTGAGGAAGGGGTTAGGATGCTTTCATTCCCCTCCTTCCCTCTGCTACACGCCCAGTGCGCTGAACCCCCACAGTTCTATCCCCCAGTCGCATCTTCATCTCCATTCTCCGCACTCTCCCCAACCCCACTCTCTTCTCCCCAGCTCGACAGCTGCTCCAGCAGCCTCGAGCCATTGATTTCTCAGCTTTGCCCTTCAAAACTCTCCTGGCTCCACGCCCGGTTTGTATCGTTTAGTTACTCAGGAGCAAAATATCTCTATTATTATTGCAATTATTTCCCAATCAGCGTCGCTCGGGGCTGATTCAATCGGAGGGGGGCTCCTGCCAAGGAAATCAATGTGCAGCCATCACCCTGGGTCACTGAGTCAGGGAGCTGCAGGGCACCCAACAGGAGGCAATTGCAGCTGAGCGGGGAAGGGGGGGTTCCACTGTCACATGCTGGTCACTGCTTTGGGAAGCTGCTTCTCCAGTGGCGTATTGCGGTCATGTGCCCCCTAGTGTTTTGGCTATTGGGATTCAGGGGGGCAGCAATGCTCTGAAAGGTAACCTGCAAGGAGGAAACAAAAGGGTTGATGCCCTTGTGAGCTTTCACATCGACTCTCAGACGTTAATGCCAGAAGGGACCATCGTGCTCATCTAGTCTGACCTCTTGCACATCTCCCATCTGTGGGAAGGTGCTGTGGGGGCGGGGCTAATAAATAAGGGCTTTTTCTGCTTGTTTTTTATATTAGGAATTCAGGCCTTGACTGCCCTGTTTTTCCAGGAAGACTCTATGGCTGACAGGAGCTGTAACAGTGCAATGACCTCACAGCTACCATAGAGAGACCGCATGGAATCAGCTTTCAGACTGTTGAAAATGGTGTGTTAACCCAGAAAACTCCTGAATAAATACCCCTCACCTTCAACTGAAAGCTAAGACAGCTCTCAGTCCGTGGCACTGCGATCCAAGGAGATAGCCAGCAAAACTGGGATGAGCAGTCCCGACGTTCACGATAACGGCAGAGTACGGCCATGTCTACACTAGCAAGCTTGCAGCGGCACAGCTGTACCAATACACCTGTGCCGCTGTACGTTTGTGCTACCGTGTAGCCGCTCTATGCCGACGGGAGACTGGTTTCCCGGTGACATCATAAAACCACCTAAATGAGTGGCGGTAGCTATGTCGGCGGGAGAGCAACGACGTAAGTGGAAGTGTAGACATGGCCTAAGAAATAAGCCAACTTCTTTCTCCTTTGCACGTTACCTTCCAGAGGGATGTGCTGAAAGTAGCCCTTCTCTCTCACTTTTTCAGCCTGGTTAGAATGAGGGGGGTCCCCAAATTAATGCCCCCCCAGCCTGGTTAGGACAGATATTCACAACCTATTGCTGCAGTAAGGAGGAAAGCCACATTCCCATTTTAAAGAGAGCCCTGAAGGGGGAGGAGCCAACAATGAGCTTGCCAACATCTGCTGCACAAAGGAAGCATGGGGGAGAGGGCCACTCCGGGGGCTGGAGTGCAGCTAGACTGGCACTGAGAACAGCTGATCCCTGCGCCCACCTCCTATCATCGCCATGGAAAATGCTATTTCTTTCCTTGCCCTTAAAACAACAAAGCAGTGAGAGTGAAGCTGAGTGGGGCAGGGGGTCATCCTGCCTAGGATCATGGGAGTTAGAGACAGGAAGAGACCAAGCAGGGTCCTGGGAGCCCAGGATTGGTCCCTAGACACTATTGCTCCAGAGCTTTGCTCCAGAGAGCTGGAGAAGGCCCAGCAAGTGCCATCCCGACTCTCCCTGGTCGAGGCCAGCGCAGGAGTGTTCCCTACTGTCTGTTCGTCTGAGGCGCCATCCTGTCCCCTTTTAAATGAAGCTAGAGAGACTGCCTGACTGAGAATCCAGCGTTACTGAAGTCTGTGTCTTGAGGGAGTCATTTCCAGACACCCAAAGCCTCTGCTCCAGGGAGTGAGGAAGGCAGAGGGAAGTTAAGCTTCCTCCGCACCACCACGCCCAACGCTCCAGGCAGGGACACAAGCCAGTTCCCCTTATCCAGCCTTGTGTCTCTGTTTCACCCCACGCTTCCCATCCCATGTTCTGAGTAATGCAGAGGAGGAGGACCCAAGGCTGGACCCCAGAGCAGCTGACACAGAGGATTCAGCATTTAGAGCTTATGGAATCCAACCACTTCCTCAATTGAAACCAGGTGGGCAGCCCCGAGCCAGATATGGACACTGTCACCTTTCGTGGGCTGCCTTCCAAACACAACTCCACCTTCCCCCCACAAATCCAGCCTGAAAAAAATGTCAGTCTTAACCCTCAGCTGCCCAAACCTCAGTCTATGATAAATGCTTTCTTATGGGGTATGGACAGGAGAACATCAGGAGAGGTGTGTGAAGTATTGTGAGAGACAGAGGTGGGTTGCACAACCTTCACAGTTTCATTTATTCAGCCTTTTATGGGAAATTCTTACCCTGGTCTCTGCAGTCACCAAGATGCACATGGAGGAAGTGTGGGGACCAATCATTTAATGCCTAGAAATATTCCCCATGTAGCAGCCCCACTAACTTGTAAGGCCGTTTCCCCACTTCCGTATCTAGCAGACGGAGCAGATTTTCAGGTAGACGAGGTGATTATTGTTGTTTATAAGGCACCGCAGGTATGCATCTAGGTTTATTCATCCATCAAATTTCTCTCCAGAGCCCTACATTCAAAGTCAATGAAACCCCATGAGCTCTAAAACCTTCTGAGCAGGTAGACCGTAACCCAGACTGCCCATTCACTGAACTCCTGCCACACGAGTGTAACAGTCATTATTTCCACTATGTACAGTCTGAAGGCCATTTGCTGCAGTAATATATTACAACAAATGTATCGCATGAACTAAATCCACTGCCCCTTCATGTCTGCCCAGGGAGGACAACTATGCTGGCTGTGCCAGTGAGATTCAACTTCAGCTATTTAACAGAGGCTTTGATCCTTTTATATAGAGCAGGCCTCTTGTTGCAGCTCTATGCTGCCCTAGTGTTTAATCTTGATTGACAAATAATATCCAGCCGACGTGGAAGAAGGTGATAAGTGATAGACGAGTGGTGTCTAAATAAGTGGCACATCAGCAATACAGGACGTTAACTCCCAGGATAGAAATATAGTTTGTATAGAATCCACAATGTCTGCAAGGCAAAATTATAATTTGCTCATAGAAAGCCCTACCCTCAAAGGGGAAAGCAAACCAGGGGGGAGGCAGGGGGGAGGAACGGAAGCTATGTATACAAATCCATTGAAGAATCAGTCCTTGCTCTACCTACCTGTCAAAACCAGAGTACTGGGCTGCAATTTCTTCCCAGAAAGAGTCAATGATGTTCACACTAGCACTTTTGAGAAAGGGGGGGAGGTGACATCCCCCGGTCTGTATTAAGTGTCCTCGTCAATAACACAGAACTAAGGGCTTGTCTACACTGGCACTTTACACTGCTGCAACTTTCTCACTCAGGGGTGTGAAAAAACACCCCCCTGAGCGCAGCAAGTTTCAGCACTGTGGTTTTTTTAAGAGCCGCGACCACACAAGCCACATTAAAGCACTGCCGCGGCAGTGCTTTAGCATTGCCAGTGTAGACTAGCCCCAAGTCAGGCTGCAGCAGGTGAGCAATGGTGAACACTTGCAAAAAATTTTCTTCAAAATGCATCCTGTTGAAGTTTTAACTATTCCACCTACACACGCCCTTCCCCTCTCTGACTTGAGATCTTCACCTCTTTGTTAATTTCATTGGTTTGATTGTTTTGTTTGCGTTCTAAGATTTGCAGCAGTTCCACTTGGCTCTCACACTCTAAACTTCTGACCCTTCTTTAACATAGTCACAGCCTCAAGTGTACCCATTAAAGGGGCATCTCTCACTACACTATGGTCCTGATCCAAAGCTCAGTGAAGTCAATGGAAAGAGAGTCCCATTGAGGTCAATGGCCTTTGCATCAAGCCCTGTGGCTGTCTCCCCCAGTTGCACAGAGCCTGTATGCAGTTCAAACAGGAGGCTGCTTGGGTGTTCAAACAGGAGGTGTGCTCAGGGTTGGGGGGCTCCTCACTGAAAAAAGTTATGAAAAATGAGCCACTCTAACCTGTGTGTTGGAACACCTTGGGAGAGACTGAAACGATTTACATTTATTTCTGAAGATATATAGTTGGAGCTATTTAAGAGCTAAGGTTTCATACAGCAGAGGCATTCTCGCCGCAGCACGTGCATGGACTTTCCATTGGCACTAATGAAAAACTCCCAGGGTTACTTCTAATAAGCGAAGCAAATATTTGGGCTCAGATTTCCAGACTGGTACATGCACATTCACTATAATTGTGTACGAATCCATTGTAAGTGCACAAGCAAGTCATCAGTCAGGAGCCTAAGAGGGTCTACATTGCATCTGGGAGCAAGCCTCCCACCTTGGAGCTACAGACATGAGCCAGCAGGGCTCTCACTAGCATGCTAAATAGCTGTGTAGATGCAGAGGCTCAGTCTGGAGCTCAGACTGTCAAGTCCACCCCACAGGCTTGAGAGTCCAGCCCAAGTCACAGCACCAAAGCAACATCTACATGGCTATTTTTAGCACGCTAGCAGGAGCCCCGCTCACTTGAGTCTGTGGGCCGGCGGGCTTGCTCCCAGAGGCAACAGACATACCCTAAAGGGTCATTTGCATGTACAATGACTGCATGTCACTGCCTTGTGCACGTGCGTTTGAGCTCTGAATGGCTGAACAGAACTAGAGTACATACCATGTTAAAAACTGAATTATCTGAGCAGCTTTGAAGAACACCTGCCACCGTCTCAGTCTCTCCAGAACTTCAAATGCTGCCAGTGTATCTCAAATGGGCGCTGGCGTTTTACTGTTACTTTCCCAGCAGGAAGCCCAGGCGAATGACATGACTGACATCCGAAATGCAGATCACCATCTGAACGCATGAGAGCGGCACGTTTGCAAAGCCGCAGTGAGGTCAATCAATTAGGCTGAGGAGTTGGGGAGTTAATTTAACAATGCCTTCATATACACGTTTCTCCACGAGCAGACAACACGCCTGCCTTTATCATATGGACAGTCTCCTCTCAATCATACCTTCACATCCCGGAGCTCCACGGCCTGTCCCCCAAACTGGGTCAGACTCCCAAGACAGCGGCTTCCTTGTCAATTATTCTTCATTGTGTGACATGCTATTTACAGATCTATTCAGATTTAGCCTCTGTGTGTGTGGGGGGGGGGGGGGAACAGTCTGATAAGGAGCACAAAAGGGGTTCATTTTAATGGGCTCTTCTGGAACAATGGGCTGGAGGCGTCTCTGTTCCTAAAGACTGACTGGCTGTGCAGGGGTTAACAATGGGGTGTGGGGAGGGGGGCTGCCACGAGGCTGGGGGGATGCATGTAATTTCTCTAAGCTGCCTTGTGACTTACAGCTACAAGTGAGAGAAAAAACAACCTCAAAACAAAAAAGTTTATTTTATTCCAAGATCAAATCCTGGCAGTCACCCTGGCAGGGCCTAAAGGTGCTAAAGTGGCAGCACTTGAATATCTGCACTGTTTAGGGAGGCCAAGGGGTGGGAAACGATGTTAATTAAAGTTTTAATTACCATAGCCAAACGACTAGTATAATTACTTTATTCTCCCGGAGACTTCAAACTGATTAAGCACACGTGTGCAATCTTTAGGTTGATTTGATTTTTAATTAAACGTACCGTCAAAGAAGGTGAGGGGCTGGCTGGGCGATGGCTCGGCCTTGATTGTTGTTCTCTCCCCCCCTCCTAATCCCCATCAGAGACTGCATCCCAGAGCACACCCAGAACGGTAGCCAAAGGTCAACGTGCTACAGATTTACAGCGAAAGAGCACAGAAAGCACCGAACGGAGTAAAACTGGAGGCTGCATGTATGTGTGTGTACACGCGAATGGGTAGGGCATATAGGACCTGGATATCGCACACAGGCATGCCTGTCTGGGAAGGGCTACACCTGCATGTACATATGTGGGATACTGTGTGTCTCTCTCTCTGATCACGTTTCTTGGGATAACAAATGAGATTGCGTGTTGGTGACTGTGCACACAAACATGCCTGGGAGGGGGATGACTGACTTGTGAGTGGCCAGGAGGACAGCAACCTCTCGGGATAAGCTATAATGTTTTCCTCCTCACCAGAAAAAAATATATAGTCCCTCCACCTCCAGGCTCTGCTAAGATGAACAAGTCCAATGTCTGTAAGTTCCTGCCTTTAGACTCTGCCCATACTATTCTCCCACTTGCCTTGTAACCTCTTCCAGGAGATTTGCACTGCTCCTTCCGCCTGGCTACAGGGGCATCACAAAGGAATGAGTGTTTGTACCCAAGGCACTTTACAGACTCAAAGACAAAGTGCCTACCCCAAAGAGCTCACAGCTGAACAGCAGCCTGGATAACCATTAGGACCGAAGGTGCCCAGATACTGCGACAAAGTCAGCCCTCCTGGCAGTGGGTACAGCTCAAGGGCTGACTAGAGGCAGGAAACCAGGAAGGATTCACAAGAGAGGCTGGGGTTTAAGAACAAATTCAGTGAGAAAACCCCAGACTGGAAAGGCTGGAGGAGATCACACTTCTCAGAAGCTTGCATTTGGTTAGTTGGTGGCAGGGAAGGGGAGGGAGATGAACAGAGGGAGGCTGCACAAAGCAGAGAGTATTACAAGCGTCTACCAATTCCACACTTTTTCCAATACAAGTTATTTTGTTCCAAGATGAAGCAAAGTCACTCGCCAGCTCCGACTCACGAGCAATGCTTGGCTAGAATTTTACACTGCACCCTGCCAGTGCTAATGCGTAAGTGAGTGAGACAAACACAGGTGCCATTCACTCTCCCGCCTGTGGATTCCCTCTCTCATCCATTAGCCCTGATTTTACATTCCCCTGCGCCCCCACCCACCCCCCGGTACCTTTAGGAACATCTCAACAACAACTCCACACAATCCCCTAAAATATTAATGAACTTGTGCTGCCACAGGGGGGAATTATTAAAAAACAATTTTGCAAAGGTATCCTTTTCAAATAATACTACTACTACTAAAAGACAAAGCGGTAGAAATTAAATTCCCAGTCCCCTACCTCAAATAAATACTATCAGAATTCTAAATGAGACATAATTACCCCAGCAAGGTTAAAGCAGCTAATGCACGCAGAATACGGAATCACCATTCATCATAATCACATCTCATATCACAGCCATTATTTATAATTAGGAGGCACGGTTTAAAAAACACATAAAGACACCCATGCAATGCAGTAATTCTTGTGTTATTGCTCCTGGAGGGCCAATCCTGGGCCTTTGGAAGCGCTGCTATATGGAATCCATTCACACACAAAAATAAAATTTGGGGGGGGGGAGGGGGGAGAGAGAAACAGCACACACCTCCAGTTGTTTGAAAGGGAAGGGCCAGGCAGTGAGATTCTAGCTGCACTTCACAGACTAGATGTGAGACCCTAAGAGACTTCAAAGTACATTGGTGTCGGTAATGGGATATTCTGCCTGCTCTGAGCAGTGCTGGAACAAGGAACAAGGAACATCTCATACCCGTCATTTACTCAGGTCTGAACGGGTCACAGCAAATGAGGAGAGAACTAGTCATTTCAGCACTCCCCAGCCCCCATCACTACATCAGGCTGACGACATTTTCTTGAAACACAAATACAGGCGGACCAGAGATAGACACAGACTAATTGTGCACAATCTAAAGCCTACCCTTTGCACTGCCAGCTATTTCATTAGCATTCATACTGGACACTAAGAAAGTTAACACACACAACCCTCACTTCCACAGCACCACAAAGGGTTAAATTCTGGGGTACAAGTGCAGGATGCTTAGCCCGTGTAACACAAACAGATGATTCCTCTCAGGTTTGCAGAGCTGAAGATGCAAGGATGGGGCTTTCTGAGCATCTGAAAAAGAAGACAGACTCCCCCACACCCAGCCACTTTCCTGCCCTCTGCCTCCTGTACAATTCCATAAACACCTGCCTCAGCTTCCCGGTCAGGCTTTGCCAGCTGACTCTGCAAGCCAGTTAAACACAAAGGAAAAGAGCAGGGCAATGGACTTACATTGGGGCTGTTGGGTATTTTTTTTTTTTTAAATAAACCACAAAAGGAGTTATTGCAAAACCTCATGCCTGAACCGAAAGCTGCTGGAAACTGCCCTCCTTTGAAGTGAAATCCTTGCAGCCTGCGCCTGTGTCCCAATGAAATATTAACAAGCTCCGGATGAAGTCGGAGGAAATCACCTTTAATGTATTCTGGGGAAGTATGTAAAAAGAGATGACTGTACGCAAGGGCTAACACACAGTGACACAAGCTGCACAGCCAACTCCAGTGACGACCCAAGACTCACTTCTCCTTGCAGACGAGGAGCTGTGGGGCAGTAAATTCCCAGCCCCGTGGCGTGTTAAATAGTATCTCTTGAACTTCTCTAGAGCCTTCCATGTTAAAGGGCCACAAAGCTCCTTACAAACCATATGCAGGAATTGCTTTGTGCATCTCTGAACTGCAACCACTTCTGGGGTAGAATGTGGCAGCTGTTAAACAGGGCAGAGCAACACCTCATAGCAGTGTTCTACTAATACTGCAGGGAGATTTAGGGGGGGCCTAATGTATTAACAGCCCACACTAGGGCTAACCTACTTTCCCCCCACTTCGAAGAAAGTATGGGATCTAAAAATGACCATAAGGCCTGGTCTACACTGGGGGAGGTGGGGGGTGGGGAAGGGGTGTCGATCTAAGTTACGCAACTTCAGCTATGTGAATAACGTAGCTGAAGTCGACATACTTAGATCTACTTACTGTGGCGTCTTCACTGTGGTAAGTCGACTGCTGACGCTCCCCAGTCAACTCCACCTGTGCCTCTCGCTCCGGTGGAGTACAGGAGTCGACAGGAGAGCGCTCAGCAGTCGATTTATCGTGTCTTCACTAGACGCGATAAATCGACCCCTGCTGGATTGATCGCTCCGGTGGTAAGTGTAGACATGCCCTAAGTAGTCAGGATCTGATGGTATCTCATAGGAGAGCTGGGGCTGGGGAGAGTTGCCACATGCCTTTACACCCTCTAGCTGCTAGTTATGGAGCAACACAGTAATTTCAGAGTCTTCCTGGATGCAGAATCAGTGCCATGATTGCAGAGATTATTGTCAAAGTCCAGCAATGTCCACACAGGGACAGGTAGAAGGAAGGACGGACGGACAAACACACTTAAAGTGGGTTTTGTGGTGGAAAAACAGGCTGCAAGAGGTAAACAGGGAGAGCAGAGCCAAAGGAAACAGACATGCAGGCCCTGGGAAGAACAAATTCCTTGTCTTTTGCAACAGGGCTGGGAGCTTATCCGTACAAAGTTTGCTCAGAACAGCCCCAGGGGCACAAACAGAGCTTGTTTTGTGAGTCTTGTGACTTACTCACAGATGGAACTGCAACTTTTCAGGAGTTTAATGAAACTGTAAAAAGAAACAGGAACCAAGTCTCCATTAGTGAGTCCAGCAAATATATTAAAAACAGCAGCCACAGCCCCTGCCAGGGAGAAGGGAGGGACGCTGCACCCCAGAGAACCAGGAAGGTGGGAGCAATGCTCCAGGCTGCAGGGAAGCTGAGGGCCACTGTTTGTAAAGAAAGCCTAGGATCAGAGCCCTATTATGCTAGGTGCTGTACACACAGCCCCACCCTGCCCCCACCAGCCATTAGAACCGTCCAAGGACGACACTGTGCCCCCCAACTGATCAATGGAGGGACCAGCTGGCACCAAGGGTACGTCTATACTTACTTCCTGGTCCGGATGTAAGCGATCGATCTTCTGGGATCGATCCCGGAAGTGCTTGCCGTCGACGCCGGTACTGCAGCTCGGCGAGAGGAGTACGCAGCATCGACGGGGGAGCCTGCCTGCCGCGTCTGGACCCACGGTAAGTTCGGACTAAGGTACTTCGAATTCAGCAACGTTATTAACGTAGCTGAATTTGCGTACCTTAGTCCGAAGTGGGGGGTTAGTGTGGACCAGGCCCAAGATATGCTGGTGATTAGTACTCCACATACAAGAAATGAGGCAGACAGACTAGGGCTCACATCACTTGTGCCAAAAGCAATGCGTGTCTAGGGGGGTGGGGAGCTCAGGCACTCAAGAGGAGGGGTCTGCAATCCTCTTCAGTTATGCTGGAGCCAACAGTGACAGTCCGGCCTTCATACAAACCCAAGTACTACTTGGAAGTGATCAGAAGCTGGGGAAGAGAGGGGCTGACTTATGTTTCAATCCCAGGGTTGACAGGACAGCTGGTGGAAAGAGAGATTGGGCACAGACAATTCCACTGACTTCCAAGGTGCTTCTCTGCTTCAGAAAGATGGGCAAAGGTAGGAAATCGCAGCCTCAGATCTACTATACAGGGTGGCAAGGGGACAGGCCAAACCTTTCAGGACTGATTAGCACAGAGGTTCTCAACCAGGGGTACGTGTACACCTGGGGTACACAGAGGTCTTCCAGGGGAGTACATGAACTCATCTAGATCAGTGTTTCTCAACCTCATGGTTGAGACCCTATGGGGGTGATGGGATGGTTTTAGGGGGGTCATAAGTGTGGGGCTGGCATTAGGTGGCGGCAAGCAGGGAAACTGCCCCAGACCCCACACCACAGGAGGCTCCACAAAGCTAAGTTACATGCTTCAGCCCTCAGCGGCAGGGCTTGGGCTTCAGACAAGGCTCATAAGTGAAATACTGGCACAAGTATCACACTGAAATGTAAGAACAATATTTATATTCCAATTGGTTTATTTTATAATTATATGGTAAAATGAGAAAGTAAGCAATTTTTCAGTAATAGTGTGTGTTGTATTTTTATAAGTAGTTTGGAAGTGAGATGAAACTTGGGGTACAGTAGTCTGGAAAGGTTGAGAGCCATTGGGTTAGCATGTGGACTGCCACAGTGGAAATTTCCCTGCTGGCCTCAGGGCAGGGAACACTCCAAACCCAGAGAGCTATGAGAACTGCCCCAGCAGCCAATACACCTAGGATAGATCCTTCCACATTCCCTTGGCCTCAGCATGCCAGCAGAATGTTTCAACCCTTCCAAGGAGAACAGAAAGTCCTATCCCATTGGGCTCCATCTGGCTGCTATTGCAGACAATGGCAAAACTTCGCAGGAGCAGGCCGGCTGACATCAGTGGAAGTAGAGTGCCTGGCAGTTTGCAGGATTGGGCTCTGAATCACAATTCTCCCCCAGTGCTGCTAACCACATTCAGCCCCCTCCCTCTCTTTACCCTGTTGAAAACTTGAC
Organism: Terrapene triunguis; assembly: GCF_002925995.2. Lineage (NCBI taxonomy): Eukaryota > Metazoa > Chordata > Testudines > Emydidae > Terrapene > Terrapene triunguis. The sequence goes on from NW_020664440.1 coordinate 20,684,070, forward strand.
AGAACCTCATAGCGCTTTGCAGCTGAAATTGGCAGGTCTTAGATTAATTGACTACAATTTTACACAACAACATGTTTAGCTGGGAGTTGGCCCGGGGCCCACTTGGCTCGCCACCGCTCCCCAGACACTTTTCAAGCAACCTCAAAAACTTCATAACACATCTAGGCAAGAGGGGCAGATTGCCAGTGTGACCTGCTCCCTGCCAAAATCACCCCCCTTCCACTTCCCCACCCACTCCCAGACCCTTCCCAACTCCACCAGTGTTTTCCCTGTTCTCGTTAATGGCTTTTTAAATTATTCTAATCGTCTCCAAGGATTTCGCTCCTCCAAACCCCGAGGACTGCAACACAGGCTTCACTCTTGCTGGGTCACGGGCCTGCTGGTTTGCCATGGTAACCAGTGCACATCAGCCCCATTGCTCAACAGGCCTGAGAAAAGTTGGGTTTTCATTTCAATCAGTTATGACACATCCCTGCTGTCCTTCCATTTAATATCCCAAAGGATAAGGCTCAAGCAGAAAGGCGATGACATGGTAGCAACTCAAGTGGCAAACCCCCACCCCCACCTATCCCAGGGCTGAGAGCCTGGGGTTACTTGTTTATGACCTTTAAAAATGTAAGTCCCCTGGAACAAAACGGTCTCTCCAATTCACCCCCCCACCCCTTCCTGAACCAGCTCAGCTTAAAAAAAGTTTGTGATTTTTATCAGAGGGCCTGAGCCAGCATTTCCAATCTGAACCCTTGGGTTTTGAGGAGGGGTTGGGCCCACATCAGATCTGGAACTGGGAGGAACCTGCCTTCCAGATCCAGTCTGGATGAGGCCAAGGCAGCGGAAATCTGGCAAGTTCTGCTGATCTTGCGAAGGCCCCACAATTTGAGGGGGACAGTCTCAAGAGAAAATCTTGTAAGATTCCAGTGCTGTCTAATTTAAACCTGAATCGCAGCCACAATCTGAGCCTCAGACCCAAATCCCAACCTAATCCAAACCCAGAAGACTCCTTTTGGGCTCCTCTCCAGTTTGTACTTGCAACATGAACTATAGCTGAGCTGAGATTTGCTGGAAAAGTCTGAGAAGGGATGGGGAGGATTTCTCTGGCACTGCATGGAACCTGGGTCATGCAGCTGATGCTCAGCAAAAGCCAAATTGGGGGTGGGCTGTTTGTGTGATTTCATTTCTTGAATAAACAGAAACATCCTGTGTGCGATTAAGAGCCCTTATGAAAACCACAACAGTAACAGCCCCCAAACACTCCAGCCTGTGCAAGGACTATAATAGTTACAGCAGGGGATGTGCAAGTGGGGGAAGGCACTTAGCTCCTGGAGGGAGTTTAAAAGCCCCCTGAAAATTAGATCCTAGTCTCAGTCACACTCTTAGCCAGAGTTTCTCAGGAAAGCACCAGGGGGCATCGGGGGGGGACTTGCTCCCCAATAAGTCCATTTTCTGCCAGACTAGTCCTTCCCTCAGCAAAGCTAAGGGTTTTTCCATTCCCAGCCCCTCCTGTTTCTAACCCGTACAGTGCTCAGGAATTCTGAGCAGTGGAGACAGAGGTTAAGAACAGTCCCTACAAACATGTGTAAGGCAAAACACACACCGGTCCCTACCCAAGGTGATATCATCTTCAAATGAACAGGCCTGGGAAGATTCAGCAAAGCAATCTCTGAACAGAAGAGGGGAGAGGAACAGCTCTTGAAGCAGCCTCAAGCAAATAACAAAGGAATAATGGGTTAGTAATGTTTTGTCTTCCTTTAGCACCTTCTACCTGAGGATCTTAAAGGACACTGCATACATTACTGATGCACTCTTCAGTCTGCCCCTGGGTATCATCATCTGTATTCTATAGAGGAGAAAACGGAGGCACAGAGAGGTGACATGACCTGCCCACGGTCATAAAGCAAGTTTGTAGCAGAATCGGGAATAAAGCTCAAATCTCCTGAAACTCAGACCTTAACCCCACGTCCCTCTTTTCTCAACACACTGCAGCACCACTTCCCCGGCCAGCACTACAGAACCAGGCTAGGCTAACATGTGATTGGGGCCTAGAACAGGAGTGGGGGTGGGGGTGGGGGGAATTTTTAACTTTGCAAAAAAATTTGGAATGGTTTCCATTTTGCTGAGTTTGAAACAGCCTTTTGTTTTTTCCCCCAAAAAATTTGGAGGGACATTTTTAAATAGAACTTTTCACCAAAAACATTCTCGAAACAGTGTATTGACATTTTTCAGTTACCATAAACCTGTTTTATTTTTCAGTAAGTGAAATATTTTTATAACAATTTGGCAACTGTTTTCAATAAAAAATTCTATTTGAAAAATTCACCAAAAAATTGCCAAAACGACAGTAACGTTCCACACAAAAAAACTGAACACACAGTTTTTTGGACCCAAAAACAAACAAAAAAAAACACCTGTTTAAAAAATGCCAACCACCTCTTACCATGCAATTTGGGGCTAACCCATCCATGTCAGCTACAAACATTCCAAAGACACTGTTATTCTGCCTGTGACGTTGTGCAGTCTATATGGTTTTATAGAAACATGATGATAAGTGAATATAATGCAACTGGGATATGCTTCGTGCAAAAGGTCTCTTGTAAGGTATCATTACAAAGCTCATAATCTACTGAGTGTGATCATTTTTAGAAATGTACCACTCTTGTATCTAAAACTAGAAATATAAAACATAACTCTGAGGGCCTATTGTAATTATGTAAGGTGTGGGCCATTAATGATGGTTTGGAATCTTGATGACTCCCATTAACCAGGACCATTGTCTGCAGATGGCTGTGCTTACCTGTGAGTCTTCCTGTATATGTGTGTGCTGGCAAGTGGGCAATGAAGTCTTGCAGTGACATGTGATCATGTCACCTGAACTGGAATCCATCTTTAACCTGGTGCTTTTCCAGTGAGGGGGGGTGGAAACCCAGAGGGACAAAGGGTTCCCGCCTTATGCAAAAGATATATAAAGGGGTGGAACAGAACAAAGGAGAGAGAGGAGCCATCATGAAGAATCCCCTAGCTATCACCTGAGCTAGAACAAGAGCTGTACCAGGGGAAAGAATTGTGCCCAGGCCTGGAAGGTGTCCAGTCTGAGAAAAACTTACTGAAGTATCTCTGAGGGTGAGATTATCTGCATTTAGCTTGATTAGACATAGATTTGCGCATTTTATTTTATTTTGCTTGGTGACTTACTTTGTTCTGTCTGTTACTACTTGGAACCACTTAAATCCTACTTTCTGTATTTAATAAAATCACTTTCTACTTAGTAATTTACTCAGAGTATGTATTAATACCTGGGGGAGCAAACAACTGTGCATCTCTCTCTATCGGTGTTATAGAGGGCGAACAATTTATGAGTTTACTCTGCATAAGCTTTATGCAGGGTAAAACGGATTTATTTGGGTTTAGACCCCATTGGGAGTTGGGCATCTGAGTGCTAAAGACAAGCACACTTCTGTGAGCTGTTTTCAGGTAAACTTGCAGCTTTGGGGCAAGTGATTCAGACCCTGGGTCTGTGTTGGAGCAGACTGGAGTGTCTGGCTCAGCAAGACGGTGCTGGAGTCCTGAGCTGGAAGGGAAAACAGGAGCAGGGGTGTCTTTGCACATCGGGTGGCAGCTCCCAAGGGGGTTTCTGTGATCCAACCCGTCACACTGCCTGCTGTGTGTGGCTGTGGCCCCAAACTTAGGGGATAGAGACAAATAAATGCTGGGCAAAATCTAACGCAAATAAGAAATGTCTTCTGAGATGTGGGTTCCATTTATAGCCAAACCTTTTATAGCTGGTTTGAAACAAAACGTTGGCCGCCCAAGCAGGAGAGCAGCCAGGGCAGTCGGAGAACAAAGCCGAGCAGCGATCGAGCACAGCTGAACCACTGCCCAGGAGTAGATTGCAGAAAGTGAGCAAACAGCTCCAGCAGTGATAAGATATTTGGGGAAGAGAGGGGTGGTGGTGGGGGGGGGGGTTAATTCTTTCCATTTTAATAACATGAACTATTAATATAGGGAAGGACTTTTCCTGTTTCAGTAGATGGCTATTTACGCTGTGGGTGCTAGGCACTGTATAGTCATCTTGGAAGACAATCCCTGCCTGAGGTTTGAAAAGGCCAGCTAAGATTAGGGGGACAGCATGGCACAGTGAACTAGGACTCAAGAAGCCTGGATTCTATCCACTGCTGGATGCTCTGGTGTGAGTCCCTTCACTTCCCCGTGCCTCTGTTTCTCCTTATATAAAATGGAGTAACAATACTGACCAACTTCATAAAGTATTTTAAGATGTACAGCTGAAGAATGGACAGTACCCGCTATTCGAGAGCTATGGGTAAGGGCTAGAGATCACTATCTAAAGGTACCTGCATGGGAAACAAATATTTAATGGGCTCTTCAATCTAGCAGATAAAGGTGTAACACAATCCAATGGCTGGAAGCTGAAGCAGACTGGAAATAAGGCATACATTTGTGTTCCAGTAGTACCTAGTAGCCTCGGCTGAGATCGGGACCCCATTGTGCCAGACACTGTACGCACATTTGTGACAGTCCTGACCCTGAAGAGCTTATAGTCTAAACACACAAGATCGATCAAATGAATGACGGTTATCGCGCTGTTATCTCTTTAAGAGAAAAAAAATTGCTCAACCCTGACACGCAGGGCAAAATACGATGCTCAGTCTGACTTTGCAAAGGAAATCCAGGAACTGATGTCCGCTGTCCTGTCCCTTGCAGAGTTCTTTGCAACAGTGCAGAATGAATGTAAAGAATTCTGATTCAGTAGTATTTATAAAATGAGGACTCACAAACAGCGGAGATAGCTATTTTTGTCCCTACTTTAGAGAAGGGGAAATGGGGCCATAGAGAAGTTACATGACTAACATGTATTGTCACGCAGCAAACAGAACCCAGGAATCTTGGCTCCCAGTCCCTTTGCTCTAGACACACACTCTTATTTTCTCTCTCACACACAGATTTAAAGAAACAAAGGCCAAGCTCAGAGGGAGTGTCTCTCCATACCTGCTAGAAAAGAAATGTCTTTAATTTGAAATGTTGAGTGTAAAAACACTCGTCTGGAGGCTCATAAACATAACAGGAAAGAGAGGGCGAGAGACAGAGCAACCTTGGGGAAATAAATGTGGAATTCAATTCTGAAAGCTCCCATCCCTTAAGCTGGATGGAAAATGCCCCCAGAGGTCCCTTACCTGGAGGAGGGGGATTGTTTTTAGAGACTCTTACTGGACAGCCAAGTTTGAGTGTTTCTTCCAAAGGTCCTCACGGAGGCAGCTTCTCTCCCCATCACAACTCCTGCCAGGGAGACAGAGCTGACATTCCCCCACGATGCTCCCCATTAGCAGCACTGTTTTACCATTAGATCCAGTTGCCTCAGCGCTGGCTGAGACACCGGCAGCAGCGCCATACGGAACGCATTCACGGGGAGGAGAAATCTACCAGGAACAATTAGCGCAGCTCACAGTTACCTAGGGAAGCAGATCGTTGTGGTGCGTCTGACCCAGCCTTGCAGCAAAGCTGACCCTGCTCCTCATTTTCTTTCCCTGCTGAGGGGTTTTTCCTTCAGATGGGAGTACACTGTTATCGCTGCAGGACTGGTTCTGCGCTATGGGAACAGAGGCTCCGAGCGGGGAAGGGTGGAGGGGCAGACACACGTGGAGTCTTGGAGATGAGCTGAATGCAAAACAGGAGCCAAGGGTCGCAATCACACCATCCAAACGACGCCCAAGCCAATCTGCCAATCTAAGGGAGCATGCTCCAGCTGAACCACTGATCTGCCCCTGGCCCACGTGTGGAAAGTCACACACCACAAGGTCCAGACAGAGAGCACCTCTGGGGATCCAATATCCCAGACCCTCCAAAAACACCACATAATGGCAGGCCATTACCTCAGGCCAGGACTTGTGACTCCAATGCATTGACCTGGGACCACCAGGGCTACTCTTATGCACAAGAAGGGAGCCCACTCCATTGCACGTAAGCACTGGCAGCCTGCCCAGCAGTTGGACCAGACACGAGGGCTGCTCACTGCCCGATTCCTCTCGCCCCCAACTCCCTCAGCTTAGGACTCACAAGCCATAAAGCTGTCGTGAGCCACCGTGCCCCACAGAGGTCTGGGCAGAACAATCCCACTTCCAGCAAAGCTCCACCACATGCAGATAACCCCGGGGGCCTGCAGGGCCCTGAAGCCCATCCTCAAATATTTTCGGGGCTTGGCACAGCACCACCAATGCGATGGGTTACGCCCCTGCTGACGCCTGCACCACATTGCAAGACATAGAGCAGAAGGGCGTGACTGTTTCATCCCTGAGGGGACTCCTAGCACTGGAAAGTCCAGAGCCTCCATGTAAACCTAAGCCTGCAGGCGCACGTCCTTCCACACCCTGCATTCCAAGGACATGCAACACTCTTCAAAATACACTGGTTCAGAGTCACCCACCTCTCCCTGGGTGACTGACAAGAGCTCCTCAGGCCCAGCTGCCTGTGGTTAAGAAATGCCAGGAAGCAAAATCTCCCCACAGCCACTTGTGCATGCACAGCTCAGTCCAGCCTGGGCTGCCCCTCTAGAGAAGATGCCCAGCAGAGCTTCCTTAGAACCACATCAGCTCAGCCAAAATGGAAGCAATAGGTCCAAACAACAGGAAAGAAAATTCCACCCACCCCCTGACCTCGGTTTGCCCTCCCTCCCCCCCCAGCTTTCTTGTTGCACCACTCCACGTCTGCACCACACCTCTCACCTGGAGTCCCCCCAGTCACACTGCTCTTCTCCCTGATACCGTGTCAAGTTCTAGCCTTGACCCTAATGGATGGGGAAAAAGGGGTTAATGCCAACCCCACAGGCCAAAACCATCTGTTCCCTTAAGGATCTGGGGAACAGCAGAAGTAGCAGCTCCCCGAACTCCATGCCCTGTCAGACTCCGCACCCGAGCCATGTTGCACATGGGCCAGTGCCAGCCGCACACCCTCTCTTTCCTGTGCTAGTGCCTCCGGGGCACAGACTGGATGAGATGGTGTCTCAAGGCAGAACGGAATGGGGTGAGGCAATCATTCCTCTGCCCTCTCTAATCCCACAATATCCATGGCGGATTCCCCAAGGCCTTGTCAGGGGAGGGACCTGTGCTAGGTCCTAACGCACCTCCCCATGCTGGTGCTGTCCAAGCGAGGGCCCTATATCCCACGTCTGTCAGCAGAGTACCTGCTTCCCTCTCAGCATGGGCTGAGAACTCTGCTCCCCCACCACCTCAGGCTGCAGCCCAGCTCCGTCACCGGGCTCTCCCTGCTCTGGCCACGGCCCACGTGTGTTACAGAAAACACAAGCTAGGCCTTCCCAGCCCCAGCTCACCTCCGAACAGACCATTCCCCCTGACTCTGGCCAAAATGGGCCTTCATCTTTTCCTAAAGCTAGCAGGGCAGTGCATTCTAGGGCAAGGAGGGGCAGCGGGAGCCTGAGCCCCAGAGGTACAAGCACCCACCTCCCCCACTACCACTAAGGCTGCTGAAATGAAATGACCCAAGCCAATGCATGGCACCACAGGCACTTTCACTCAAGCGCCACAAAGGTGACCTACTGGCCTGAGCACAGGGCTGGGAGCTAGGGACTCCAGGGCTCTAATGCCAGCCCCAACACACTCGCTGGGTGAGTTTGGGTCAGTTAGGTGTCCGTCCGTGTCGTCGTCCCCCCCCCAAGTCCCCGCCTCCATTTCCACATGCAACTGGGATAATCCTGACCCACCCCCTGGGGCTTGGGAGTCTTCACGAATGGTGCTACCAACACATGACTCTTGCTGATACAACTGTTTTCCATAGCTAATCCCAGATACCTTGGCTGAGACAGGACCGATTTTTGGAAGCTTTAAAGGCACACACAGAGAGTGTGTCACTTTTTTCCTCTAGAAATGTTTCATTTGCATTCTGTTCAGTGGCTGCTAGGTAGTTTTAACCAACTTTAACAGAAAACAAAAAACACTCAACCAAAGAAAAAACCAGGTGCTCAGCCACCCCCCTGGAGCCTGTGCTCACCCACCGTGAAAACCCAGCAGACGATGCTACCACTGCATCACACCTTCCACACCAGGATCACAAAGTGCTTTACAGCCACTGAACTTCATGTCTCCCTGTGCACCACTCTGCTTCTCACTGTATAGATGCAGGCAACGACCTGCCCTCTGACATGCAGAGTCAGTGGCTGGGCATAGAACCTAGGAGTCCTGTCTCCTAATCACCTGCTCTGACTACCTAAACACCCTCTCCCAGAAGCAGGAATAGAACCCAGGCGTCCTGACCTCCGAGTCACCTGCTCTAACCACTATATCAGTGTTTGCCAAATGGTGGGTTCTGACCCACCAGTGGGTCGGGGGAACATTCTAGATGGGTTGCAATGTCCAAGGCCAGATTAACTGACCACTGGGCCCTGGTTTAGGCAAATATACCCTTCTCCCAACCAGGTGTGGAGAAGAGCAACTTTCATCTCAAGAGAACCCTGTACACACAGGAATCACTTCACCTACTAGTGAAATGCAGCCAACTCTGGGGTGGAATGTGGCAGCTGTGGAAAACAAGAAGTAATTACTAGATGGAACTATTAGAATTATCAATAATGCAGAAAAGGCAAAAGTGTTCAATAAATATTGTAGTACTATATTTGGGAGGAAAACAGTAGAAATAATCTAATCATATGGTGATAACACACTTTAATGTCTTCCAGAAATACTAGTAGAATGGAAACAGAAGTTACTAAAGTTAGACTTTTTTAAATCATCAGGTCTGGATAACTTGCAACCAAGAGTTTTAAAAGAGCTAGCTTTGGAACTCACTGGACCATTAACGTTAATTTTCAATAAGTCTTAGAACCCTGGGGAAGTTCCAGAAGACTAGAAGAAAGCTAATAATGTTGTGCCAATTTTTTAAAAGAGTAAATGGGATGACCCAGGTAATTATAGGCCTGTCAGTCGGACATCGATCCTGGGCAAGATAATGGAACAGCTGATACGGGACTCTATTAATAAAGAGCTATGGGAGGATAATGTAAGTAATACAAAATCAACATGCGTTTATGGAAAATAGATTCTGTCAACTAACTTGATATCTTTTTTGATGAGATTACAAGTTTAGCTGATAAAGGAAATAGTGTTCATGTAATATACTTAGACTTCTGTAAGGCGTTTGACTTGGTACCACAAAACAATTTGATTAAAAAACTAGATCGACATAAAATTTAAAACAGCACACATTAAATGAATTAAAAACTGGCTAACTGATAGGTCTCAAAGTGCAACTGTAAATGAGGAATTGTAATCGAGCGGGCCTGTTTCCAGTGGGGTCCCGCAGGGATTGCTCTTGACCCTACACTATTTAATATTTTTATCAATGACCTGGAAGAAAACATAAAATTATCAATGACACAAAAACTGGGGGAGTGGTAAATAACGAAGAGGACAGATTGCTGATTCAGATTGCTTGATAAACTGGGCGCAAGCAAACAATATGCATTTTAATAAGGCTAAATGTAAATCTATACAGCTGGGAACAAAGAATGTAGGCCATACTTACAGGATGGGGGACTCTATCCTGGGAATCCGTGATTCTGAAAAAGATTACTGGGTCATGGTAGATAATCACCTGATCATGAGCTCCCAGTGCAATACTGTGGCCAAAAGAGCTAATGTGATCCTGGGCGCATAAACAGGGGAATCTTGAGTAGGAGTAGAGAGGTTATTTTACCTCTGTATTTGGCACTGGTGCAGCCACTACTGGAATACTGTGTCCAGTTCTGGTGCCCACAATTCAAGAAGGATGTTGATAAACTGGAGAGGGTTCAAAGAAGAGCCATGAGAATGATTAAAGGATTAGAAAACACGCCCTATAAATAGTGATAGACTCAAGAAGCTCAAGCTATTTACCTTAAGAAAGAAAAGGTTATGGGGTGTCTTGATTACAGTCTATAGGTACCTACATGGGAAACAAATATTTAATGGGCTCTTCAATCTAGCATAGTGATTCTCAGCCAGGGGTACATGTACCCCTGGGGGTACGCAGAGGCCTTCCAGAGGGTACTCATCTAGATATTTGCCTAATTTTACAATAGGCTACATAAAAAGCACTAGCAAAGTCAGTACAAACTAAAATTTCATACGACTTGTTTATACTGCTCTATATACTCTACACTGAAATGTAAGTACAATATTTATATTCCAATTGATTTATTTTATAATTATATGGTAAAAATGAGAAAGTAAGTAATTTTTCAGTAATAGTGTGGCTGTGACACTTTTGGTTTTTTATGTCTGATTTTGTAAGCAAGTAGTTTTTAAGTGAGGTGAAACTTGGGGGTACACAAGACAAATCAGATTCCTGAAAGGGGTACAATAGTCTGGAAAGGTTGAGAACCACTGATCTAGCAGATAAAGGTGCAACACAATCCAATGGCTGAAAGCTAGACAAATTCAGACTGGAAATAAGGCATACACTTTTAATGGTGGGATTGCTTAACCTTTGGATCAATTTACCAAGAGTCATGGTAGAGTCTCGATAATTGACAACTTTTAAAATCTAGATTCTCCTCTAAGAAATATTTTGGGGAAATTCTGTTGCCCAAACTATACAGGAGGTCAGACTAGATGATCACAGTGGTCCCTTCTGGTCTTAGAATCTATGAATCTATGATAAATAGCAGCTCCAATCAAGTAGCTGTGTTACTGGTTGTGACGTTGTGCAGTCTATATGGTTTTATAAAAACATGATAATAAGTGAATATAATGTAACTGGGATATGCTTCATGCAAAAGGTGTCTTGTAAGGTATCATTACAAAGCTTATAATCTACTGAGTGTGATCATCCTATTTGTAGAAATGTACCACTCTTGTATCTAAAACTAGAAATATAAAATATAACTCTGAGAGCCTATTGTAATTATGCAAAGTGTGGGCCATTAATGGTGGTTTGGAATCTTGATGACTCCCATTAACTAGGACCATTGTCTGCAGATGGCTGTGTTTTACCTGTGAGTCTTCCTGTATACCTGTGTGCTGGCAAGTGGGTAATGAAGTCTCGCAGTGACATGTGATCATATCATCTGAACTGGAATCCATCTTTAACCTGGTGCTTTTCCAGTGAGGGAGGGTGAAAACCCAGAGGGACAAAGGGTTCCCGCCTTATGAAAAAGATATATAAAGGGGTGGAACAGAACAGAGAGGAGCCATCATGAAGAACCCCCTAGCTACCACCTGAGCGGGAACAAGAGCTGTACCAGGGGAAAGAATTGTGCCCAGGCCTGGAAGGTGTCCAGTCTGAGAAAAAACTGACTGAAGCATCTCTGAGGGTGAGATTATCTGTATTCAGTTTGATTAGACATAGATTTGCACATTTTATTTTATTTTGCTTGGTGACTTACTTTGTTCTGTCTGTTACTACTTGGAACCACTTAAATCCTACTTTCTGTATTTAATAATATCACTTTTTACTTATTAATTAACTCAGAGTATGCATTAATACCTAGGGGAGCAAACAGCTGTGCATCTCTCTCTATCGGTGTTATAGAGGGCGAACAATTTATGAGTTTACCCTGTATAAGCTTTATACAGGGTAAAACAGATTTATTTGGGTTTAGACCCCATTGGGAGTTGGGCATCTGAGTACTAAAGACAAGCACACTTCTGTGAGCTGTTTTCAGGTAAACTTGCAGCTTTGGGGCAAGTGATTCAGACCCTGGGTCTGTGTTGGAGCAGACAGGAGTGTCTGGCTCAGCAAGACAGGGTGCTGGAGTCCTGAGCTGGCAGGGAAAACAGGAGCAGGGGTAGTCTTGGTACATTAGGTGGCAGCTCCCAAGGGGGTTTCTGTGATCCAACCTGTCACACTGGTGTTGCAATTTCAGCCACATGCTCAAAGGCCATCCAGGGCAGATGCAGATGGTCTTAAGTAACAAACTTTATCTAAGAGATTAAACCCACTGCCTAACTTCCCATTGGATATAAGTAACCATCTTCCTACCGTCTCAGGAAGCACAGACCTGGGACAGGCAGTGCCAGAAAATATCTCCACCCCATGCAGGGTGCTCAGTCTGACCCATCAGGGGAACATTAACATGCTGCAGAATTCAAGACTCTTGCTTACAGCTGCCCTGTAGCACAGGCAGCTTTTGGCTGACGCATGCATCATCACTTGTCCTACCTGCACTGTCTCTTGCAGCCAGGTCATCAACCAAACCTTCCCTCTAGGGAAGGATATGCAGCATTTAACCCTTTGCGGCACTGCCCAATGTTCCTGGTACATTAGTCTGTTGGAGGAAGCCATTATTTCCACCCACCCACACCACTGCAGGGGGAATGGCCTGCCAGGGCCATTCTGGCACCATTGGTGCCACTTGACTTCTTCCTGTCATCAACAAGGCTGCTATTCCTTGCCACACTGGTGCCAAAGTGCCTTGGCGCTCCGGCTGCTAAGCCTCTCACCCTGTAATTATTCCCTCCAGTGTGGTGCCAGATGGCAGGCACAGGGCTGCCCTGGGCTATGGCTCTCCATCAGCAGCAATGCAGCACGGGGAGGTGCAACAGGTGCCCACGTTCCCCAGCTCCCTGCTCGTCCCTGAGCAGAACAAACATCTCCCCTAGCCTCACCGCTAGGCAGATGCATCCACAGGGCACATACCACATGCCCAATGCTAGGCAAAGGGGCTGACACAGGGCAGCTCCCCTCCCCTCAACCCTTGTGCATCTCCCTTTGGACATGGCCTCTGAACATACCGAGTGGAAGGGGACGACTTCTGTGCCACTTGCCTGCATCTGTGCGTGCATTTCTAGGGCAGCTCTTCACAGGGTCTTCAGCCTCCTCCCTAAGACCCAGTGCGCTCATGTTTCAGGCTAAGTTCTCCTGGCTTTACTGGTTTCTGACACCTGCCCGTTATGGATATTCAAGTGAAATCTCTCTCTCAGCTGTTCGTTCTGCAGCCATTTTCTCTGCCTTCTCTCCAAGCTAAGTATGGCCAGCTGAGAGTGAGCAGGGGGTGTGAAAGGGTGGCAAAGGGCTTGAATTCACCAGAATTTTGTCTCTGTCGCTTTGGGTTCAAATACTGTAGGGGGAGGGGGTCACAAATGGAATGAGTTGGAGGGGCTCAGCCTAGTGCTCAGGAGGCATCTGCTCTTCTCACCAAGCCAGCAAACAGTTTGGCATAACCAGGAGCCTCTGCTGCAGATTAGGATTGAGGTGCATCGGCAATGCAGCCTTAGAAAACAGGGCTTGAACAGTGCGGGAGCTGCACGCCAGAACTGGTCAAGTTGGGAGGATGGAGCAGGACTGGAATAGCAGGGTTCAGAGACCAGGACTGAGGTGGTCACAGAGCTAGGTGAGGAAAGCTCCCTTAACTCCTGCCTGCACAATTCTCTAGCCAGTACCACTGCTGCTCAATCAGCAAGGCCAGATTCACACACACAAAAGTAGGAAACAGTATACAAAAGCATCTGTTTATTGCTCCTTTGCATACCTGAACCGAGAGCAGCTCTGCACTAAATCTCACGCACCTAAAGCTCTCTCTATGCCACCCTCAGGCAATCTGTCACGGTGCCACTGGTCTGAGCAGGACTAGACGACACAGTGGAAAATAGGCCAGTGCTCCACCTATCCTGGCTCTCCTGCCATTGCAACCATCAGCAGGGCTGCACCAGGGAGAGATTTCCCCAAAAGTCCCAGTCACTGCAGGCCCAGCCTCCGAAGCTCCTTAGCTCAGTAAACATCCAACCAGCAACACACAGGTTAAGCCTCCAGCCACAGGAGAGGAAAGGGTCACTCAGTCGAATTTTGTCACATGATTAAGACTCTGTTAATCACCAAAGGCAAGGTAAGCAACAGATGCCACCAAGTAACCGGTGCCAGGCACCCAAGGGACACTGGACTCCATGGCACAAACCCAGCACATACTTGTGTGTGATTCTGAGCTCCCTGCCCTCCAAGCAGATCTGCTGCCACCTCTTCTCAACTGCTTTGGGGCTAGTTAAATATGGGGGCTCCTCTCCCCTCCCTCACCCCAAAGGTCACTGCGTGGAGGTCAGGGTGACTTCTCCCTCTGGACTCCTCCAGCTGGGGAAGAGCCTTGGGGGGCTGCCAAGGCTCAGGGAACTGAAAAGGACTGGAATGATCTTGTGCACTCCAGGCCCTGCAGGGAACAAGCCTAGCCCAGGAACCCAAGCTGTCCTCTACGGCCTCTCCTGCTTCCCTAGTCACCCACACCTGAAAAGGGTGCACTGGGCCAGTGACTGTAAGGAGAAGGGCAGTGCCTTGTAATGCTGGGAAGGGGCAGATGCAGGAGCAATCCCACCCCAGGACTAGAGGACGATCATGGCACTGCATAAGAAATACCCCTGCGCTCCCCACACACCTGCTGTCTGCCAGCATGCCACCAGCCTGGTGCTAAGGCTCCTTGCTCTATCAAGCCTCCCTGCTCCTTCACAGCACGTCCCAACCATCGGGGTTCAAGTGCAGTTTGGAGGCGGGGAGCTATGGCATGTTCCCCATGTCACTGAGCACTGGCGGCACATGGGTTTTGTGCCCACGCCAGCCGAACTCCATGCCTGCAGATGTCTCCATTACAGAATCTCCCTCCTGGGGCATGTGTGAGGCAAGGCAACCCCAGAGCTTCAAGCTCCCCACACAGAGGTTTGGGGGGGGGGTATGTCAAACTGCTAGAGCAATTCAGCCACTGGAAGGCAGGAGGGGGGCGTTTAGGCTCTTGTGCTACCTGCTGGTCCAGCACAGCAAAGCTTCAACAGCATCAAAGGGCCCCCAGTGCATCTGGAGTAGGGTAGAGAATCCACATGGGGCTCACAAGCCTGCCAGCACCCAAGTGCTGGAGCATCGCTGGACATGAGAACAATCCTGTGGGACCCCAGGGGCCTGCAGATAACAAGAAGAGGCGGGGGGAGGGAGCCAGATGCCGTTGCTCCAGGAATAGGACGGGTGAGAGACACAGGCCTGGCATTGCATTGTTTGTTGGGGAAAAATACAAAAGGTGCAGACCCAGACACATGTTCTCCCAGCTTGGGAAATTCATCCACACCCCCTACATTGCTAACACCTACATCTGGAACCCCCAGCCGGCCCCTCATCTCCCCTCCCACACCAGGACCCCCCACCTCCTCCCCAGCTAAAACAGCCCACCCTCTCACCTCCCCTAGGGAGCCACCTCTCTGGGAGCTGGTCTACCCCTAGACAGGGAACAATGTTCTGGCATCATTCCCCCTTGTCTTGATTTGCTTTATTCTATTGTTTCAACATCTGGGGCAGGATGGCACCCACACCCACTCTCCACTCCCCTGCAGCATTCCCAGACCTGACAGCGAGCTCCCAGCAAGCACAATCACACAGGAAAATACCCCCTACCATCCCTGGCATCACACCAGCTGTCAACAGCCTGGGCCAGCAGGCCCAGCCACTTTCATATCGTCTCTACCCCGAGCTTTAGGTATGCAAGAGCTCATCACTGTGCAAAAGCTGGCCTGATCTGCTTGGTGATCTCTCAACTCTGCCCTGTGACCCAGGGGAAAGGGTCATTTGCAACTGTTTGTATAAAAGAAAGAGCAAAGGTTATCACCCTGTAAAGACAAGCGACCTCACAGGAGCTGGAGTGTTTCTGGGATACTCAAAGGGGGATGAGTAAGAGCCACAAAGGCCATTGACCCTAGGGGGCGTGCAGGGGGCCAGTGATGCCGGGCATTAGGAGGGGCAGCTATTGATGCTGGGCATGGAGGGGGCTCAGCTGCAGGTTCCCCACCAAGCTGCTGAGTTGGGAGCTCCATATGGAGCCCTGTCATGCTGGCAGCCCGTTTAATAGGCAGGCTTGGTGTGAGCTAGGGCTACTTGGTACCAAGTGCAGCTGCATTGTCTGTGCCTTTGCTGCAGGGGGCACTGCCATTCAAAGACGCCTGAAACTCCGAACGATGGTGCTGGAGAAGCTGGGTGCCCCAAGAGAGGTACAGCCTGGCCAAAGACAGGACAGACTTTTTCACAGTGGGAGCCCCTAGGGCTTAAATCCTCTCTACGCTGAGGGGCAGAGAGCGAAGTCCTTCAGCAGGGGGCTGACACTTTCGGGGTCTTACACCCAGCCCCATGGCTGAAGTGTCAGCCCAAATAATAATGCTTCTTGGGGAGCTACACAACTGTTACTCCACCCCACTCCACAAGGCCCACGGTGGCGCACAGAGGAAGGATCAGGGCTCGAGGACAACCCTGCTCTTTTTGCTATTGCTGGGAACAGGTCTCCCCGCGCCCTCGGATACTTTGCTGCAGCAGTATTCATAGCTGGCGTTTGCTTCGTCGAGGGCCAACCAACGTACATGAGCCTGTGCCACGAAGACTACTTATCTAGCTGCGTCTCAGCCAGCGGGTGAATAACCCTCATCCCCACAGAGATTACACCATGGGCAGAGGAATGGGCACAGGCTTTAATGTCCTCCAGGAAACCGGTAATACATTCCCCTGCCAGGAGCGACCCAGACCCTCCCTACAGGGGGGAGCGGCAAGCACGGAGAACGTGCTCCCCACTTGGGGAGCCCCAAAGGGCCAAGACATCAAGGAGCGGAGATTAGCAGCGGAATCCTGAAGAGCCGTTCAACGTGGTCAGCCTTAATCACGGAAACTCTCTCTAATGCCTGGCCCTGGACCCACACGCCCCAGAGCGGCTAATACCTGGGGCTTTGCCTTAACAAAGGACCCCAGAGCAGGCAGCACATCCAGGATTAGGGGGAGGAGGGAGGAAAGGCTGCTCAGCAGGGTTTGAGCCACATAAAGTTTAGGGAAAGAAATAATAATGCTGATGAAAAGGGGCGCCCTGGGGGGAGTGCTATTCAGCTCCAGACCTACCCCACCAGGCAGCCAGGAGCGGAGGGGAATTTCTCATTAACCCTTTTCTAACTCAGATAGCTGCAGAGCCCAGAGCCTCACAGTAAAAAGCCCTAAGTGGCAGGGCTAGGGGGTCTCCAGTTCACAAAGGCCTGGAAAAGGCCACAGAGCAAGTACAGTCTGGGTAGCAGTATGGCAAGATTTGCCCCCCACCAATGGGCACCAACCCTGCCTGGCAGAGGCTGCTCTTGCTCTACACCTTAGAGGACAACAGCTCTGTTGGGGCCAGCCCCACTCTAGCCTGTACTCAGAGGGTGAAGCACTCCTCTTCAGCAAGATGGCATGGAGACCCCCACCATTCACCATATGACCAGCATCAATCCATGCTGGCCATGACACCCGAAGCCAACAGAAACATGTGTGAGCTCCGCAGTCGGGCAGGGAAACAGACCCAGTGTTCAATGAGGTGAGAGGAGGAGAGTTGGAGGGGTGCACACAGGTGCAAGAGGGGTGTAAGTGTCTCCCCCAGCCCAGGGCCTGCGTATTGCAGGAGTCCAGAGTAGCACACAAATTGCCTCATTAACTTTCATCCCATTAAGCCAGTTTCATGACTTTAACATCGTCCCCGGACTATTGTTTGTCTGAAAATTAAATTACAGCAACATTTGTTCTTCCAGTGGGTTTGTCAACCACAAATGAAGCCAGAGGAGGGCGGAGGCAGGAGAGTAGGTGGGGTGCCACCACCCGTCCAACTGCAGGACTCCCATGCCAGACAGCTTTCTGTTAGGGTGGGAAACAGGGTTACCTTATTCCTCCCCTGGGGGAAGAAGCCTCCACTGTGCTATTAATGCAGACCAAAGCACAGCAGAAGAGGAGAAAGCAGCAGAGATGCCTGAGAAGCATAGGAACTGCCAGACTGGATCAGATGAATGGTCCAGCTAGTCTACACAGTAGACAGATGTTTCAGAGCAAGGTGAAAGAAACCACCATCATGGACAGTTATGGAATAATGTGCCCAGAGAAGAAGCTTACGAAAAACCTTTAACTGGGTCATCAAAGGAGGAACCTGTTAAGTAGTGTGAGCCTTTTTTAAAGAGCTGGGGGCTCTAAGATGAACGGAAATGATCTCAGGATCTTTTGATTTAGTTCCATTACTCCCCCCACCCCAAACAAACACTCCCCTCTGCAGCGTCAGAAACACAGACAGCAGGTGAACCAGTAAGTGAAATGGAAGAGAAATACATGTGAAACTGACCAGCCTAAGTCTGGGACAAGGTAATGCAAAATAGTAAAGAAACAGCTTAAAGGGGAACAAGACCTTTTCATTTTTAAAAGTCTGGCAGTTTTATAAATGTAGGCTATTATTCAGAAACCCACAATTAAGGTCAAATTTAATAAATATTGATGGTATTTTTAAACCTGACATTGTGTCTCTCATTTCTATTCAGATTATGCTAAGTGAAAAACAGCTTCCATCAAATACACAGCAGTACCAGAATTGCCTTCCTATATTATTTACATTGCTTTAGCACCTATATACCTCAGCCAATTAGGGTCTCCATTGCATCAGGAACTGTACAGAAACATAGCCATGAGAGATAGAAACATCCTATTAGATTATCCTGCCCTTCTCTATGAGACCAACATGGGATTGCTCCCTGTAGTCTATTCTCATTCCCAAACTCATGATCTGCAGAGCGCGGGTTTGTCACATGATGCTGGCTCACCTCCTCCTTTCTGGCTGCCAAATTGCATTAAAAGAAGCTAAACAGCCATTGAATAACTTTGCTACTATTGCTTTCCAAGTGGGCAATTGCTGTAGTTGCCACAGGGATGTTATGTGATTGCGAATGGTCCCATTTGTGATCACAAATGGAACATTTTTATTACAAATACAGTCCATGCTAGGAAAAAGTCTGGGAATCCCCAAATCCAGCACCATGTCTGTTCATGGATTTCAGTGTCCCAAGCAATGGGGCTCCCTCTGCCCAAGGTTCTCCCCTCCCCTCCCTCCCTCCCTCCCGCCGGCTTTGCCTCATCATCAGGAAGATTTCCCTGCCATTTAACCTCCACTTTCCTTTTCTTGATTTTTTTCATCCCTTGATTCCAGCACTAGGGCAGGAGGGGGTTGTGGGTGAATTTCCCAACCTGAGAGAGTATGTGGCTGCATCTGCACTTCTGTATTTCTCTCCAGGAAATGAGAGAATAATGACATCATCACTGGCAAAAAAGCTGATGATATGTAGCTGGCCACCTGAGAAAGCAGTGCCTCCTATTAGTCAGTGGTCAGAAGTGCACCCCTCACATACCCACAATGTGCAGAATACAGGAGGGAAGGGAGACAGGACTGTCTGCAGCAGGGCAAGAGATTTCAAATATTTGAAAAGGACAGACAGTCAAACACCCCAAGTCTGAAACATGGGAAGAGGAAATGGCACCTAAATCCAGCCCAGAACCATGGCCTCTGGGGCATTTAGGAACTCCACTGCCTCCGTTCTGAACTCCCCCACCAACTCTGACAATGCCGCTCGTTCCTGACGTGCAGCCCTACTCCAGTCTCAGTACACTCCTGAGTCACTATGCCAGTTATACCCAACCCCGCGTGGGTTTGTGTCCAGTTGAAGGATTAAGATGAGAATCCATCAAACTAATGTCACTTGTAAAGCACCATCATATAAAATGCCAAATATTATTATCATGGCCTAAGCCAAGATTAGCACCCAAGTCTCCTATGGCTGGAAGATGCCGTTCCTTATCCCGTTAAGCCTAGTGGTACGTCTAAATCCCACTACCTCATCTTTGTCTCTGCTGCCTTGGTGAGCAGAGCCCTCGGGTGTTTGCTCTAATGCAAGGTACTCAGGGATTATAAGCACGGCCTTGATTGTGTGTTTGTTGCCTTGTATCATACAGGTTACATACAACCTACACAAGATCGAGACTGAGGGATATGGCCCTGCTGGACTTTAATCACAGCACAGCACGCCATGCACGCTTCCTAGGCATCAGGGGGACTGGGTTTAGCTCCTGCCCCCCACCCTCCACCTCAAAATAATCCACCAGCTCTCTGGTGAAACAAATGTCTCAAGCTGCTCCCCCAAGGGGATCCGCACTGATCTGCTCTCTTATTAGCAGCAGGCCGTGTGTTACAGAGCCCTGTCAGTTACCACCCTCTAGCCCCCTTTCTGCAACCCCCCCCCCCATCTCAAATTTCAACCCAGGCTTTTGATCTCCAAGGCCCTGACTAAATCTCCACTCTTGGCTGTATCAGTTCAGCCATAAGGACACCTGCATTTCCCCCATTTCAAAAAGACCAATTGATCATTAATGAAAGCGAGGGAGAGGGATAAAGGGATCCCAGCAGCAGCTTGTCTCAAGCCTTCGCAGGCCCGGGCCATGCTGGTGGAGTGTGTGCGGAGCGCAAGCCCCCTGTTGGGATCCATGCAATATAGATGAATGCACTGCAAATATCAAAAGGCTCTGAGAATTAGGATGGGCTCCAGCAGCAGCCTTCAATCGCTGAGGAAGCAGCCAGCATCTCAGCCCCTCGTTCCCAAGCCCTGCACATTCCTCTCTCCGTCTCCCTGCTGCCTGCACCTCCGTTTCACTCTTGATTTATGATGGATTTCCCTCCAAGGCTGGAGGTCTCCTCAGTCGCATGTACTGGTAGTTGCCATAGGAACCGCAGAGGTCAGGCCACAGGGGATCAGTAATGGCTGACTTACCCGGTTGCCGCTATCCGTATGTGCTGTGGCCCTGGGACACGCACAGGCCACCCTTGCTACTAACCCGCAGCTCAGCTCAGCCCAGCCCAAGGAGCTACTGGAGAAGTGGCAGGGCTAATGGGTTCCAACCTTCCCACTCCCTTGGGAAGTCAGGATTTACCATGCCGGCCAAAGCATCACAGTGCGTAATGCAAAGCCTGACCCCTGCAGGGGGGTCAGTCTGTGGCAGGGCCGCCAAGGCCAGACAACACCACTCACCCCGTAAAGCAATGGCCACACTGCGAAGAAAGTGTGTTCGTAACCTGGCTCAGCTAACTCAGATTAAAAGAGCAGTGAAGACACAGCAGCTCAGCTTTCAACTCAGACAAGTAGCATGAGTTCAAGCCCAGGCTGCCCTATACTCATGCTGCAACCCCAGTTAACAGCCAAGCTGCCATGCCTTGACTGCTATTCTAACGTGATTTAGCCTAAACCAGGTTAAGAACACACCTTATTCTGCAGCATGGCCATAGCCTACAGTCCATTCACCACCTTCCCCAAGACAGGCCAGCAAAGAGAGGCCAGAAGAGGGGCAGCCAGGGACTAGCTCTCAGGAGTGCATCCCCCAGTGCCTCGCTGTGAGCCCTAAACTTCACTGCCTCCACCACTCCCTCCTCCAGCTCTCCCCAGGGCTTGTCCCAACCCCCCTTCTGGCAAGTGGGACCTCCTCATCTGCTTCACTCTTTGGCACTAAGCTGAGCTGCAGCATTACATCCAAGGGCATTAGCCTTGCTGTCCCCGAAACCCTAGCACCACTGCCTTTTCCATTCCCCCCTTCTCAGCCCGACCAGCACCCCTTGTCTCTTTGCAATGCCAACTCGAGTAAAACAAAAAATAGGTGGAGCAGAAAGCAACTCTGGCAATTGGGGCACAAGAAGCGGCTAACTCCTCACTCCACTGGGGGGCAGGTTTCCTCAAACAGGCAGCGGGTTCAGAGAGGGACTGAGTGAGATTCCTCAGACATCATTCATCTGTGCTGGTCAGGACAGACAAAGGCCTGCCTGGATACCAGAGCTGCCCCTTTCCGCACCAGCGATGTCTATAGGCCCCCTGCCATCTGAATAGCCACCTCCATTACCAGCCACGTGGCTCCCCCTCGTGCTCTCCTTTCCCTTCAGTGGGACGCGGGGGCTATTCTCCCGCCTGAAAGGCCCAAATTAGTCAGCCGAGTCACAGCCTCCGAATGGACACAATGCCTCTGACAGGAGGGACCTCTCCAGAGCTCGGGACTCCAAGCTCATTTCCATCTCAATGGGGGTGGCTTTTCATCTCAACCCATTCCAACCAGGGCCATCCCAGTGAGGTCCCAGAGCTCATCGCAGGGGAGTCAGGGGCACAGGTGTGAGACAACAGCCATGAAAAGGAGGGAAACAAACTGCTTGGCAGCCTCACACTCCAGAGGCAAAAAAGCAGGCTCCAGCTGGAGCCTGACAGAGACAGAGGGAGGAGTGGGGGAGGGAGCAATCATACCCTAGGATCCTCCTGAGCCCACACTCCCACATTGTCCTGGGCTTCGGGGACACATTTGCCAGGCCCATTCTGCTGGGGAAACGCACAGAGAACCATATGGACCACCTTCAAGCTGAGCTCACACTCTTCCCTCTTCCAAGGTGGCTGCAGCTGGGTGTCAGGCCACAGCTTTGATGGAGGGGTGGAGGAACACCTACCTTCACTTGTCCCCTGGCTGATGTGGGATTGAGGGGATCGGGGACAGGAGGAGAATCCTAGGTTCAACTCTCCCTCAAGGGATGTCCCTCCTGGGCCCCTGCACTGATCTGAAGGAGCCGACACAGGCCGGGGTGGAAAGACCATTTGCTGGGATCATGTGGGAATTTTAAATCCCTGGATTTCAGGAAACACACAGATCTTCCCTCTGCTTTTTCCATCTCCCCCCTCCCTCCCACCCACCACCAGCATCTTCTGGCCTGTTCCACATGTGCCAATCACAAGCCCTGCCAGAGTGCTTGCAAGATGCAATCTCCAGCAGAACCCTCCACTCCCATGCTCCTGCGCAGGGATCCAACTGCATGCCCGGATCAGGGCATGCCCCCATGGTGGAGCTTGCTACCAGAAGAGAGGTGCTCTTCGCATCCAGTGGAAACTCAAGGAGCTAGCCAAAGGATTTGCCACAGCGGGCGAGTACTTTGGTCCATCTTGTCTAGGGACCTGCATTCAGCAGCGTCCAGTGCAGGCTGCTTCGAAGGAAGGCCAGAGGAGCTGAACAGGATGTGCATAAGGAGACCACTGCTTCCTGACACCTGGGGGGGATCATGGTCTGCCCTGTAGCAGCACATGCCGTCCTGTGCCAGGCTGCTAATGGCAGCATGGATGAAAGTGCTCATCCTTTTTCCAAATCCAACCATCGTGTTAGACCCAGTGACTCTCTGCAGTGACTGCAAATTCAACAGGCCCCTCCTTTGTGCCTACTGCAGCCACCTTACTGGCTGCTGTGCTGCCCAACTGGCACCCCCTACAGGTGATTTTGGCACATCACTGGAAGAGGGACTCATTGAGTTGAAGGCTCTGCAGAGATGCCCACTAAGTAGCTGAGACGCTAGGACCCGACGGAGCAGCCTCCTGCCTCAGAGGGTGTCGCACAGCTCTTTGCCTTGCTCCTTTCTCCTGGGGCTGATGAAGCACGGCTGCCTCTGATTTATAGCTCTGCCTCCGACCAAACCCGAGTGGCGAGGGACACAGGGAGCAGGGGAAGGGGAGGCACCAGAAGGCACATTCTCCCCTTCCCTGGGTCTATTGTCAACCTAAACATGGCAACAGCTCCCGCCAGACTCCAGCGAGAGGGATGATTTGCAGCCACTTGGTGCGATAGCTCACTGGAAGCAGGAGCGATGCTGCTGCATTTCTATCAATACTGTTCTGCTCCCGCGTGCTAGCAAGCTTCTGGGATGAGGACGGACACTGATCTCCCCACTCTTGCCAGTAAGGTCTGTGAGGTGCTTTAACACTATGCAGCAGCTGGAGGATGTTCCTTTGCCTCCTGCTGGGCACTCCATGATCTTTGCAAAGGCCTGCGCTGGTCCGTGGCAAGGTGAGCCAGAGGGCAGGGCACAGAGATGCAGGCGCATGTGCTCAGACACACCCAGGAGAACAGCGATGGCTGGCAGAACAGGCCGCACAGAAAGGAGAGAACAGCGCCTGAAATCACCACAACAAATACTAGGCCGTTTTAATATGAATTAGACACACCTGGGACTGGTACAGCACGGGGCTGAGAGTCAGGATTGAGGGGCATTGGCCAAGCCGTGTACAGGGGCCCAGTGCTGGAATAGTAGGGGGCTGCAGGTCAGGACTGACTGAGGGGCATCAGCAGAGCTGGGGAGAGGAGCTTGCCCAGCTCCTCGTTATAGAAAGCCAAGCTTGAGAGATAGGTCCATTTTACGTATCCCCAGTAGCGCAGGAGCTGTGCCAGGCCACCCCTTCCCTTCAGCGCTTGCTCCACAGCTTGGTCCCTCGAACTTTACTCATCTTTTTGCTCCTAATTACAGGCCCAGCCCTGCCCATACTCCCCATTGGCTATACAATCCCACTGGTTTCAGTGGGGGCAGGGGCAGACCCTCTCTCCCCCTCGCGCCCCTCCCTTCATGGTGATTAGTGTGTCAAGCAATCCAGGCCGCCCTTGGATGTTCTAATCTTGCTCCCTCTGGACCCTTAATTATTTTTATAGATCTTTGCTGAATTCCCTCCACTGTCTGCATCTTTCTGGGAACGTGGTGCCCAACACTGAACACAGCTGGGCTCACCACCGCCACAGAGAGGGACCATCCTCTTCCTGCTTTGGGGCGTGAGGGCCCAAGACAGAATGCAGTGTCCCAGCCAGGGATTCACCAGAGGTGTGGAGAAGGTGGGGGACTGCCCCCTCTGCTGTGGGGCATGAAGTCTCTCTGAATACAGCCCAAACTCACTGGCCTCTCTCGGTGCCATGCTGCCTGCTAGCTCCTCTTGTGCTTGCAGCTGGTGATCGGCCCAGGATCTCTTCATGCCTCCCCGACGAGTCCCCACGCTGCAGAGCGTCTATTTCCCTGGCTGTAGCAGCAGAAGAGACCGGGCACACGCAGGCTCCCAAAGCTTTGATCTGTCTCGACTCCATTGCTCCAAACCTCTGACAAATGTCACCTTCCCCCGACACCAAACCTGAGTGGCTGGGCAAAGCCTGGCGGGTGGAGTGGCCCCCTCTGGCAGCCAGCATTGGCTGATGGATGGCGATTCCGCGGTGCTCTGCTTCCAGACTTCGAAGTGAAAGGAGCAGAGGAGATGTGCAGGCTCAGCACTTTCTGAGAGGAGGGTTTTAGCAGGGCTTGCTGCTCCCCTCACACCGTGTCTCCGGCTGGCAGGGAGCCAGACTCAGAGCCCTGTTTCCTTCATTTCTTCACCTGTCTGCATTGTGCTGAGTACGGAACAGATGGGGAGAAAAGTTACAGCCCATGAATCAAAGGGCCCTGGCCAGCCGGGAGGGGGGCTGGGCGGAGCCTGTGACTGCACAACAGCCTCCCCTCCGTCCCCGGGGAAGGCCGTGCCATTAGTCACAGCGCCCTCCTGAAATGCCAGTAGCAATTCAAAAGGTCACTAAAGGGGATAGGGCAAAAAGGGGGCCACAGCAGCATCCCTGGTGAGGCAGGAGCAATAACCTCCAGCCTAGAGCTGTCAATCCAGCCAGTTCTCTGCCTCTGGTCAAGCAGGACGCACGGGGACTCTGTCCCACTGAGACACCTGAGGGTGGGAGCGGGCGGCTGCTGCCAGCCCTGTCTGTGGCCCCAGGGTAGCTCTCAGAGGCCAATGGTTCACAAGGAATTTCTGATTGTTTCCTCTAACAATGAAACATCCTGTTGGGAGCAGTTCGGCTGAACAAAGCCAGACGCTGTTGAGCAGCGAATAAGCCCCCTTCCTCACAAGCAGGAACCAGCCAATGCGCCCAGCAAAAGGGCCTAGCCCCCCTGGTGTGCTCCCCTGACCAGAGCCATGACCTGCTCTGGAAACTCCCTTCGCTGCTCCCCAATACCCAGCAGCTTAACAAGCCACAGCCCCGAGCCTCCACCCTGATTAAAAGGGCTGGAGCTTAAAGACTCCAGCGAGTGCTCCCGAGGGGGTGGGGAGCAGCCAAGAGATATTTGATGGATTCACTTTGGCAACGCTCAGCTACCTTGTCACGCCAATAAAATTACTGCTATTGAATGGAGAGAGGCAGACAGACAGCCAAGGCCCAATTCTTCACCGCAGGATTCGAGACACCCCCAGAGAAGTCAAGGGGATCTAGTGGTCTTCTGTAGTGGGAGAAGAGGGTCCCCAGAGAGAAGGGGACAGAGACAACATGAGAGAGAACTACAGAGTAGGGGAGAGACAGACAGAGAACAAAAGGCACTTGTGCAGCACAGACAGCTGGCTTAGCGATCTCCAGTCCGATGGCCCAGCTCTGTGCTGCTTGCTACACAGAACAAGCCCCAGGGCTGTGTGGGGAGGCTCCTTCCACATGAGAGCCATATGACATTCCAGACTCAAGTAGGGCAGCCCAGCACCCACAAGCCAAACCCTTGGGGCAGCTGTACAGGGGGGCAGAGGTGCGGTGATGGGAGCAGGGAATGTAAGGTTTTTTTAAAGCCTGTTCTAAACCCTTCTGGGATTTGCAAAAGGCAGTAATCCCATTGGGAGCAGGCGAGAGCAGCGCAGGCGGGTTGAGCCAGACCCTACTGCACACGGAGCATGCTATTCACCCAGGCCTATGGCAATCACAGGATTCCCCCACCCTACACGCTGCTGTGAGGTTAGGGAAGCCTCTCACACAAGGCATTGCCTGGGCCTGGCCTTGCTACAAGGAGACTGTCACTAGCAGCACTCCTCAAGGGAAGATTATGCCAGGCATTTAACCCATTCACCACTAGGCTCTTCCCCCACACTTGTTGGGCCTCCCCTGCCCATGAACCTTCAAGCGCAATCTAGGGAACGTCAGGACGTATCCAGTCTAGTTGGCAGGTGCCCTCTGCCTGGGCACACCTCAGCACATTCAGCAGGGCCCAGTGTTGAAACTGGGATTTCAGACAACAGCAACAAGACCCTCCTAACTAGCCCTCCCTGTAATACAGGAGCTTCAGCCGAGCTGTTGGGTCAGGACCTGCTATGATAAGAATAGTAGGGGGCTGACGGTCAGGACTCAGGGGCCGGGGCAGACACGGGGCAGAACAGCAGGAAATGCCCAAGGGGCCCAGAACAGCTACAGATCTACACCAGGCCCAAGAATGGGATTGACAGATCACTGCCAGATGAGCTGCCCACACAGGGGCCTTCCACACCAAAGCACTTTGTGCAGAGCTAGGGGCATAGCACGTGCCGCCAGGTCACCCCCACCTTTCCCTTAGCTCCCCAGTTGGTATGCAAGGGTGGTACAAGGCTGCTGAGAAGATGGGTTTGTCCACGTCAGCCCACACTGCTCATCCCAGAAACAGCAGGCACCAAGGCCAGGAGGTAAATGACCTTCACTTCCATCCATGGCCCAACGCTGGCTCTGAAGGCATCACCCAGCCCTCCTTCTCCCCTTTGCAATGGCTACGACTGCCTGCAGGGCAGGGGAAAGCAGAGTCACAAGGAGAGGTTAGCGCGTTTTTTACAAGTCCCAGGGGCTGGATTCCACATGTTGGACACACCAAGGTGAGTTTCTAGGAACTCTTAGTGTCTTAGCACTAAGCATTGTGTGACAGAAAAGGGCCCATGCAGCCAGCAGGGATAGGGAATGGGGCTGGAGCTCGCTGGATGCATGCCAAGGGGCGGCAATCCATGTAGCATGGTGCACTACCCAGGGCTGTGCCAGGCCATTTGGTCTGTGATCTCTGCCAGGCCTCACCCATTCAGAAGAGGCCCCAAAGGGTGCAATGGACGAGCCTCCAGAGATCTGGAGGATTAGTTCCGGCTAATCCTGTGTCTGTGCGTGTCTGATACCAAGAAAGGGAGGTGCACTGACAGCCGGGGGGGAGGGGATAGCTCAGTGGTTTGAGCATTGGCCTGCTAAACCCAGGGTTGTGAGTTCAATCCTTGAGGGGGCCACTTGGGGATCTGGGGCAAAATCAGTACTTGGTCCTGCTAGTGAAGGCAGGGGGCTGGACTCAATGAGTCCCTCTTCCAGTTCAAGGAGATATCCATAAAAAAAAAAAAAAAGGTGGATGCCAGCCCCAGACACTGGTGTGGAGCCACCTCCCCATCAAAGGCAAGGGTTCTGGCATGGCAATACAGCAGGGTTCCAGCTGATCCCTTCAGGAGGTAGCTTGGACAGGGCAGACACACACACTGCTTCAGCTGCTGAAAGGCCCAGCAGTGGCTGCTCTGCTAGGAGAGTGGGAAACCAAGCTGCCATTGGAGATCAGCAGCATCCCAGCTTCTCCCTTCAATCCCCACCACCATCTCAGTGTGACTGAGAAACACTTCTCTTGCGTCCTCTAAGCTGGATTGCATTCTCCAGGGAGACACCTTCTCCAGTGACCGCCACTGCCTGCATACAGATGGAGGAAGCGGCGGACTTCCCTCTAGAGCAGTGCCACTGAAGGACCTGCAGGTAGTAGTGGGGGCAGAAGGGACAAGATAAGGCACCTTTTCATACAGGCAACCGCCCCTGAGTGGCACCAGGGACCAGTCCCTGCCTCCCTCGGGGAGATGGCAGATGGGAAACAGCCTTGCTTAACCACCAGCGCCCTGTCCCGCCTCAGTCTCTGTGTACATTCTACCCCAGGAGTCCTCGCTACTCCTCTTTCCAGCCAGCAAAGCTGGGACACCCAGCACATGACAGACAGATGCCTTGCAGTCCCTGCCAAGCCTGTGGGGATAATTGTTGACCCACTGGGGATGGGAGAGGGAAGAGCATTGCAATGGGAAAACGTTTTGCTTTTAAATCACTGGGAGAAGATTGGTCTCTGGGAGCAGAATAGAGGCAAAGCTGCCCAGAGGGGAAGAAGGCGGAAGGGGGCGTGCCTGGCTTCCTGTCCTACCGCAGCAGCTTGGAATGCAGCAGGCGACTGATTCTTGCAAAGCCCTTGGCCAGAAGCACTTCCTCCTCCAAAGTCACCAGGGCCCCCACCTTCCAAACTAGCGTCATTCACACTGCAACCCTGCCAAGTGGTTCTGGGGGTTCCCCCACCTTTCCCTGGCCTCCCTCTGCCGCCCCAGCTTCTCTGAGGACCTGCAAATGCTGGAGAGAACGGGGGAGCTTGAGCCACGCATTCAGGTGGGAGATTCCATATCTGGAACCGTAAAGACAAAGCATCCACTGTGACCTCCTCCCCTCTCCCAGGTGAGACCAGCTCTCATCAAGTCAGTATCCTAGCAAGCATATGGCCATATCGCCCCATGCGGGCAGAATGGGAGCCCTTTGATCCTCCCCAGCACAAGGGATTGGGGGGCGGGGGGCAGGAAGAGTCCGTGTATATGTATTTAAAGGGGTCAGGATGACCACTTAGCATGAATAGATTAACAACAACAATAAAACAAACAAAGAAGATGAGCCAAAAAAAGCAGACGTGGGGCCAGCTCAGCTTCGCCTTCCGTGGGAGAGAATAAACAAGCTGCAGAGAGTGTGAGCTCTGAGGGGGAGCAGATTCCAGACACAGACGCTCCCTAATGCATTTGCACCAAGGGCCATCTGGGTTTGGGAAGGGAAGAGGGTTAAAGGGATTACAGTGGCGACCGGACAGGCAGATCTAGACAAAGAAACGTCCCCCAAAATCAGAGCTCAGCTTGCTGCGAGAGCCACTCAGTCTGACACCTCTTGATCCAAAGAGCATAGGCCTGGTCAGCCAGTCTCTCAACTGTGCCAGCCCTCAAACACTCCACTTTAACCCCGTTGTTGCCAGACTTCACTATTGCTTCTGAAGAACAGCAGCACTGTAGTGAGGATAGATCCTGCATAAAAGGGGCAAGGCAGGCCTTCAGCACCAGCCCAGCCAAGCCTACCCAGACCAGACTGATAGTGATTCCAAACCAGCCCAGCCCCTGCGAGGAAATTCAGGGAAGAGCACTAACCATGAACAAAGATTTGTGGGGCAGGACACAGAGCTAACCACATCTTGCTTGGCTCAGCAGGTGCTACGGAAGGGAGTGGAGATCAAGGAGGAAGGGTCCATGTAGGGTGGCCAAGGGAGTATCCGTTACACAAAATGTGATTAAATTAAGCAAAGGAAAATTTTGCTTGAATATCGGGAAATTTATTGGCCTGTCACACACCCTCTCCATAACAAGAGGTGTGAGCCCCATCACCGGAGACATATGAAAACCCTGTGGAATACATCCAAAGGAACAAACCTGCATTGGCAGCAGGAGGAGGAGAGTGCAGCAGGTGGGGAACACGTGCCTCAAGTGCCCAACATCATTGCATCTGGGCACATATGATAATCCTTTGCCCGGTTCTCATGCTTTCTACCTGAGCAGCTCAAAGCGCACCAGAAACTTTAATAAATGAGACCTCATTGGTAAGGTGGGGAAAATGAGAGAGCGAGAGAAAAAGGGTTTTCCCACGGTCACAAAGCATGGCGGGGATGAACGACACGGGACACAGAACTCCTTGTCCTGACTCCCAGACCTGTGCTTGACCAAAGAGACCATCCTTCCCCTCTAACAGATCTTTCCCAACCTTAATGTGTACAAAACCATTTAAGAGTCTGGCTTGAAAAATCCACTCTTCCCCCCCTCCCCCGAGTGAGGAACAGGAACCTTCCCCTGAGGAATGGAGGGGCTGGAGGCCTAGGCCAGAGACTCCCACTAAATCCAAGCTTTCAATTAAAGCAATTAAAAAAGTGTTTCTCATTCCTGACTGAGAAGACAGTCCTTCCGAGTGAGGCACAATGCAGCACGGTCCTCTCCCTGAGTCTGCAGACAGACAGCTCCAGGGACTCTTCTCTGCCCAGTCGTTTCCCAAGCTGGCACGAGCAATTCACAAGGCTTTGTCCATTTTCGCTGCCGCTCTTTGGATCCCTGTGGGCAGCCAGGAAACTACAAGATTTAGGTTAGTTTTGCTTTGCCACTGCTGCTTGGGAAAGCTCTGAGGAGAGCCAGGCACAGAGGCCTAGGCAGTAAGCACATGGGACCCAGCCTGAGAGACCTCAAAGGGGCCTGGTTTTCAGAGAGTGGGTGCTCAGTGCTGTCTGAAAACAAGGCCCTTCATTAAGGTGTGCACCAGGGTCACTAGTCACTTGGAAAATCTTGGCCTGGAGCTATTCATGGGAGAGGAGGCTAAGGATGGGATAGAGCAGGGGTTCTCAAACTGGGGGTTGGGACCCCTCAGGGGGTCGCAAGGTTATTACATGGGGGGTTGCGAGCTGTCAATCTCTACCCCAAACCCCGCTTCATCTCCATCATTTATAATGGTGTTAAATATATTTAAAAGTGTTTTTAATTTATTATGGGGACTCACACTCAGAGGCTTGCTATGTGAAAGGGGCCACCGTAAAAAAAGTTTGAGAACCACTGGGATAGACCAACGGAGGCCCGCACATTTACCCCTCCACTCAAACAGGCCTGGCAAGCTAATGGGGAAAGGGACAGGAGAATGGGAACACCACCAGACATACAGCAGCCAGGAAGTGGGGCAGAGATGCACATCTCCTGCACATGACCCCTGGCAGCAGCAGAGCGGTTGGGGAAAGGTAGGTAGTGGATCCACCATCCCAACGGAGAGGAGGCTCGGGGGGAGGAACAAAGACACACTTCCTTCTAGCAGCCTAGAAGAGAGGGAGGACGCTACAGTTATCTGACACCCGCTATCCAGAGGCTGATATGGAAGATGGAGCCCCTGAGCAGGCTCTGGGAATAGCAACTCGATAGGAACTCCAGCATCCTCGCCTGTCCCAACAGCCACAGATCAGTGGGTGGACTTCTCACCAGGGCACTAGCCCTGGGCCTTTCTGATATGGCCTCACTTGCCCTTCACATCCACCTTGAGCTAGGCAGTGCCTGGTACATCCTTCAAGCCCATTTGCAGGTAAAGGAATAAAGCTGTTAAGCCACTATGTACCCGACAGGGAAGGAAAAGGGCTCCCCAACACCACCTCCCACCTCTGCCCAATGCACTGGGGAGAGCAAGGAAGCTGCTGTGTACAAACCCTCAGCCAGCAGAAACCCTCCCCCACTTCCCATTAACCGCCTCTAGGATCCCACAGCCTCTGTTATAAATCACCTGCTTCCCTGAACTTTGGGCCCAATCCTAATCCCACCACTGGGCCAAATTCTGCTCTCACTGACTGTGGGATATATCTGGAGTAACTCTCGCTCCCCTCTCGCCCCCCTTCCTACCAGTGGCCCCAGAGAAGCCATCCAAACTCCTATCCTGAAAAATACAAATTAAGACCCCAAAGCCCTTGGATCCCAACTAAACCCCTTCCAAAAGGTATTCACAGCTTAATCTTCCTCATCCGAGTGACAAGCCGGCTCCCTAAAGCCCCGAGCCTGCGGCAAGGAGGCAGCAGGGCACCCGCTCTTAGCCCGCCTCATCTCCCTCGTCAGTATTTCTGGGGACTCCGGCAGATTAGGGGCTATTGTAAGCTTAGGGCCAGCTGGCTGCTGAATGTCAGAGCTGATCCTACCTCCCCAACAAGTCAGGTGGCACCCAACGCTGTGTCAACCAAGGGGGCCACACTGGGGCTTAGCAGAAGCCCTAGGGCAATGCCTAATTTGCATCATGTGGAACAGATGGCAGACACTGTTCCTAGCATGGAGAGGTGGCCCTGTGGGACTACAAGTCCCAGTACGCAATGCTCCATCTTGATCTGAGATGTACGCTTGGGCAACTGTGGTAAGCAAGAGTTACAAGTAATGGTGCATTTTTTGTTCATGCCCAATAAGCTTATAGCTCCTGGTGCATTTTTCACATGAACACTGTGTATGCATTCGGCATGTGCATATAAGCATCAGTTGGAGATACATGTTTGCATGAGCAAATTAAGTGCATCAGTGAGCACAGTTTTGCAGCTGCGCATGTGGCTTTTTGCACATCAGGCCCATAATGTCCCACTTTGCAGGAGCGTGAGACAGTCCCAAGGAAACCATGATTGTCCAGTGAATGTCGAGAGGGGTCAGCAACTGCCTGACAAGAGCCAGAGTTAGGAATCAAATCTCATTTGCATTGTACAGAGCAGATTTGCTTTGGAAACCACCAAGGAGAATAAAGAGAGACAAAAAGATCAACCCTCAGTGTCACTTCCCTGGTTCTAAAAATCCAGTAAATCACAGGGTAAAACCCACAGGTCTCTGATAGGCTACAGCAGAGACCGGGGAGAACTAAGAGGAAGTAGCTTGCATCCAAAACTGGCAGTATTCGGGAAGATCATCCCCCAGTTACTCATCCTGGCAATGGCAAAAATTACCCAGAGAACACACAACAACCCCATGACTGTGGAGAACAGACAGCACGAGGGTACTTGCACAACATTTCAGAGACTGGGCCTTCCAAAGATAGCCATGTGCCTGGTGACACAGCAGGGAAATCACCAGGCAGAGCCAACTTGTTTGGGGTTTCAATGGCTTCGTCTGCTCCACGCAGCATCCCATTCCTGCCAGATCTCAGTCCTGTACTCTCTGCTGATGCGCCTCACTCCTGACTTCAATACATCCTGCAAGTCCAGTCCTGGGCTCCCCACCACACAGCTGTGCCAAGGCTCCTAAATCCTGACCCGCAACCCCCCTGCTAGTGCAATCCTCAGAGTCCGGTCGTACAAGTCACCTCCTACTGTAGTTGTATCACCATTATAAACATCTATTCCCAAACCTGACAGTCCTGCCATCCACTGCCAGTTACTCCCCTCCCCGCCTGCCCTAGGGGCTCGGCACCGTTCAAGCCAGCTCCTGTGCCGGAAGGCGGACTGGGCTCCTTATCAGTCAGTGGGAGAGGATGATTCCGAGTGCGACACAATCCTCCTGCCTGTGCAGAGCCAAGAAGAGGGGGCAAGGGGTGAAGGGAAACAAGGGGGGACAGGATGGGGAAGTGCAGGTCAGGGAAGAGGCTACAGCTGCAACAGCAACAGGTGCTGACCAGCAGCCTATCCTCTGAGAGGCAACTGTTTGCAGCCTGTCTAGGAAGCCCCTGCAAGCAAGCCAGCCCGCGTGACCCTTTCCTGGGACAAAGGAGAGTTCTGTCTGCAGGCGACAGCCTGGGCAAGTGCTTGGAGCTGCCATCCAGAGAATGTGCAAACAGAGCAGTGACTCTCCCCACCCTCACCCCCTCAATTCCGGATGGCGAAATCAGCATCCTCTTTAACCCGGCATCCATTGCAGGGCTCCTGGAAATGCTAGCAGAAGCATCCGTCTGTCCAGGGCGAGCTCTTAGGTTGCTCAGACCCAGCTTGGCCAGCTGAGCTTTGGGCAGGGAGCAGGATGTTCACATGCAGGCAATGGGGTTTCCCTGGACACAGAAACGTCCCACAGACACCAGCACACTTGTGATCTTGGGGACTTTCACTACACGGTCATGTTATTGTGGGGTCTAACCCAACACGCTGTGCAGGGGTTGGGGAGTGTTATTCACTAATGCAGCCACATGACTGCTCCACCCGCAGCAGCAGCAACCGGACTGCTGAATGGGTTATGTCACGTTGACCTCATCACCACCACAGTGATGCAGCTACCTCTTTATAGAAAGTTACCAGGAGGTTAAGGGTGGTGACTGCCTGAACTGGACCCAGGAACTCAGGTGGGTCTGCAGCTCAAGCTGGCATCTGTGCTAGCTGGATGGGAAAGGCATGTCAGCACCACATCACGTTGTGGCAGGTGCTCCACATGCCCTAGGAGGCAGCCCATTCTGGGGCAGAAGGCAGCCCATTCTGGGGCAGGGGACACCCGCCCCCCCCTCCCCATTTCTAGAGAGCTTGCTGGGAAAGCAGCCAGTGTCTGCTGATGGGCACGCAGTCTAGACCACGTGCCACACGCCCCCACCAGCTCTTGT
This sequence comes from Terrapene triunguis, assembly GCF_002925995.2. Lineage (NCBI taxonomy): Eukaryota > Metazoa > Chordata > Testudines > Emydidae > Terrapene > Terrapene triunguis. The sequence continues at coordinate 20,718,567 of NW_020664440.1, forward strand.
GAAGAAAGGCTGGGCTCATTTGGGACAGGACCCAGGAGTTTGCCAACCAGATCCCATGCTAACACACTGCAGGGCTGAGAAGACAGCTGGGGATGGAACTGCTGGACAAGACCGCCTGCCAAGCATGCAGGGGAAGGAGGCAGACAGCATGGCTTAGACTTGGCATTTCTCTCCCACTGTGCCCCACATTCCAGCAGGACAACAGAGGCTTCACCTCCCTCAGGAGGGGAGAGAAACCCGAGAGGGGAAGGGGATTATCCAGCAACGTGGTGCCAAATGTAGCTACTTGCCAAGGTGACAAGGGAACATTGGAGCAAGCTCATGGCTCCTAAGAGATGGGCAGGTGCTGGGCAAGCTCGCAGCCATACGGATGCCCCTCGATCCCCCCCTGGAGCACCCCTGCTACCCAGTCCTGGACTCCCCAACAGCTCTGCCAATGCCCCTCAATCCCACCTGCCTGGCTAAGGGCCTGATCCTGTGAGGAACTCAGTGAGAACTAAGGAAGCTCAGTACCCTGCAGTGAAGAGAGGCAAGCTGAACCATGCCCCTGGCACACACTCCCCTCCCCACTGCCAACACAACACACAGATGCAATACCCTCTGGGCAATAACACCACCCTTCTCTGTTGCTCCATAAAGCCCATTGGCCAAAGCACATCAGCACCACGAAGTAGGACAACACTGGAGGAGGACAACCTATAACCCACTAACCTACCACTTCAGGAAGTCCCGCCTTCCTTCCAGGAAGTAGGTTACAGCTGGCCTGCCTGGCAGGTACATATATAAAGGGGAGGCAGGCACCAATGGTATTAGTCCAATTTAATTCTTCCAGGTTTCCCCACGATACATTCAACCTCCTGCAAGGGGCAACTGGTGCAACCCCCACAGGGTTGGGGCATGAAAATCCAGGGCTTTAAGCAGCAGGAGGTCAGAGGAGACGTGTACCACCTGCATGCCTGTGTTCCCCTCATCCCATACCCTCAAGCTAGTGGCTACTTCTCTGGGTGGGGCTCCCTGAGTGCACTCTCTGCCACCCAGCATGGGTTACAGAGTCACCTACACAAGGCTTTCTTCCTCACTCTCCAGAGACTCTACTGGGGAAGCAAGCGCACCACCTATCCCGCTCTCCCTCTCACCCAATGAGCCAAATCTCCCAAGCAGACTCAGCCTCCAGAAAACAGACTGCTTGAGACTTGAGCCAGCGCTGCTCCAACTCCAGATGGCTGGAGGGATTCTCTCCCTGCTTCAGCTGCAGAGACAGCCAGCGGCAGGGTCCAGTTACACCGGGCTCCCCAGGAAGATCAGGTAACTGCTGAGGCAGCACTTTCCCCATCCTCCAGGTCCAGCAAGACAGGCCCAGCTGGGGGAAGCTGAGCTCTCTATGTCGCGCCCCCCACAACGCCCACACCAATGTTCCAAGGTTAGAGTAGGGGACATGGGACACCCCTCCCCTGCACACACTCAGCAGCCTTCAGCACAGGAGCCCTGAAGGTGCAATGGTTGAAAAAAGATCCACCCTCCCCCAAATGAGAGGTACTCCCTCAAACCTTCAGAGCCCTCTGCTTCCCCCTACTTACATTTCTGGTTGCCCCCGACTGGGCTCAGTAGGGTGAGCTTCCAAAGCCAGCTGAAGCCCAGGTTTTATTGTTATTGTACCAATATCTGGGTGGATTTTGTTCTGGTGATGGATGCTGGATTGGCAGCCCTGGAGATTGAGGGCTTCTAGCCAAAGAAGAGGTCAAGATCCCCACACATCCTGAAGCACACAATAATCCGACTACTGAAAAAAAACCATTGCTCCACACGAGAGACCTCACCTACCACTACAGCCCTTTCTAAGCAATCCAGGAGCTGGCAAAGCATGGTCTCCAAGGTCTCCTGTCAGCAGGCACAGCCCTGCGTCCCGCAGAGTCAGAGCAAGGGACACCAAGAGCACATGCTGCTCTGGTGGCCAACCTCCCTCATCCATTGACAAGGAAAGTCCAGCCATGCTCATCTTGCTGGGCCTTTTCGTGTCATCTGAGATCCTTGATCTCCAAATACCCCCGCAGCTGGGGAACGGAAACACACTGAAATGCCTTGGGTCCTTCCTCCAGGAGAGCACCCAGAGAGACGTCATGGGTAACCGCTCTTCCACCTCCAAAGCCTTCACCTGCAGAGCCCCACGATGCTCACTCCTCTCCCCCTTATTACTCAACACCCAGACAGACCCTGGCAGAGTTGGTGAGACAACACAGGCCAAAGTGCCAGCAGTACGCAGACAACACCCGCCTCTATGGCAAATTCCCATCACACACACACAGCACAAGCTCCCAGCTGCAACGATGACATGGGTGACCAATGAGGCTGCCTCATGATGAGTGCAGGAGCTGGGACTCCCCTGGGGAGGATCTGGACTGTGAAACCTGCTCCCATGGGGGTAAGAGCGAGCACAGACCTCGTTGCTTTCAGAACTAAATGCAACATTCCCACCTTCTGCCTTGCCTGCCTGCTAGAATTTTTTTTTTCAAATTGTAAGCAAACCCTCGCTCCTCTCTTACCAAAGAGACTATTTCCTCTGCCTCTGGGGGAGAGCAGAAAGGAGGCACAGAGAAGGAGGAAGCGAGTGCTCTTCTCCTTTTAAAAACCCTACAAGGTGCTCTGATGCAATGGCGATGGACCCTAGAGGACAGCCTAAGGAGAAACATCCCCTCCACTGTCCCATCAGTGCGTCCTAGCCTGGCGGGAGGGGAGTCCTGTCCTTGGCCTCTCAGAGGAACAGGCCCACCAAGGCTGTGATGAGGAGACCTGCCCACTGGAAATGGGACTGAGAACCACCTGTTTGTTTCCCATCAAACCCCACTTTGTTTCCTTAAGCCCTAACGGGCCAGAGCCCATCACACCCAGTGGGCCATGGAGCAGCAGGGGCTCTGACACTATGGCTGCAGACGGGCAGAGTGAAGCAAATGGAAAGAAAGGAGAGACTCCACATGAACACGAGTCACACTCGCGGGTCTGAAGTACCAAAATCACCTCAGGGCTCAGCAGGACCAGCCCTGCATCCTCTGTTATCCTGAGGGGGCTGCCCAGAACCAGGGGGGCTGCCCATGTGCCTCAGGTGGGCACTCTCTCTAGCTACCACCACAGCAGGGCCACAGAAGTCGCAGGAAGAGGGGGAGGGAAAAGTTAGATGAAGACGCAGGAATGAAAACAGAGAAAGACCTGGCACCTCAGGGAGAAATTTGCCAGACAAATAGCAATCGTCAGGTTCCAGGGATAATAACTGGATGTGTAACACTGTCTCAGTGGCTTCATGAATCCTCCTCCCACACTTCCCTCCCCTCCCTCTGCACCACACTGGCACAGACCTATTTAAAACCTGCAATTTGGAATTCAATAGCAGGAGAGGCTGGTGGAAATGCGACACCAGTCACTTCAGCTCCCTTATTGATCGGGAAGGGAGGACAAGCTGCCTCCGGCAGCAAGCCTCTCACAATCCATGCCAACTCGCTAGCGACCCCGATGCCTCCTCTGATGGAGGAGATGATGTCGAGGAGGAAGGAAACTGAAGGAGAGAAAGGGAAATTGAGACTTCGGAACAGATGAAGAAACCCAAGGGTTTCGGGAAGCCTCACTCACTGAGCATCCTACAAGAAGTGTGGTCTAGATGTAGGAGCGGAGGGCAGATCGCAAGGACCCTTAGGTTCTATTCCTGGATCTGGCACCGGCTCACTGTGTGACTTTGGGCATGTCCCTAACCTGCTCTGTGCCTCAGTTTCCCCATCTGTAAAACTGAGATAAGGATACTGACCCAACCCAACAGGGCTGTGTGAGGTGTCTTCATTCACTAATGCTCATGAAATGCCTTGAGATCCTCTGACAGAAGGAACTACGGATAATGGGTTGGATTCAGACATGGTGGAAGCAAGAGCACTTCCACTGGAGTCCATGCAACTGTCCCCACTTACAGCAAGACTGAATTTGGCCCAATATGTGCGGAGGGTCACAATCTCTTCCCCTCCCCAGTACTGCAGGATTGCACCTTGAACTCCAAATCGTGGACACAAGCCCAGAGCTGCCTCCTGGATTCTCCCTGCACCACCTGGGGTCACAGCTTTTCTGTGTGGGCCCCTTTTTTTCTTGGGTTTATTCAGTATCCGGGGTTCACAACAGATGCCACCAGACCAGGGATGGGGAAGGATCCTAGATAGAGGAGAGGACAGTGATCAGGAACAGGGAGCATGGATTCACCAAGGGCAACTCATGCCTGACTAACCTAATTGCCTTCTATGAGGAGATAACTGGTTCTGTGGATGAGGGGAAAGCAGTGTTATTCCTTGACTTTAGCAAAGCTTTTGATATGGTCTCCCACAGTATTCTTGCCGGCAAGTTAAAGAAGTATGGGCTGGATGAATGGACTATAAGGTGGATAGAAAGCTCAACGGGTAGTGATCAATGGCTCCATGTCTACTTGGCAGCTGGTATCAAGCGGAGTGCCCCAAGGGTTGGTCCTGGGGACGGTTTTGTTCAATAGCTTCATTAATGATCTGGAGGTTGGTGTGGACTGCACCCTCAGCAAGTTTGCAGATGACACTAAACTGGGAGGAGTGGTAGATACACTGGACGGTAGGGATAGGATACAGAGAAACCTAGACAAATTAGAGGATTGGGCCAAAAGAAACCGGATGAGGTTCAACAAGGACAAGTGCAGGACGGAAGAATCCCATGCACTGCTACAGACTAGGGACCGAATGGCTAGGTAGCAGTTCTGCAGAAAAGGACCTAGAGGTTACAGTGGACGAGAAGCTGGATATGAGTCGACAGTGGGCCCTTGTTGCCAAGAAGGCTAACGGCATTTTGGGCTGTATAAGTAGGGGCATTGCCAGCAGATCGAGGGACGTGGTCATTCCCCTCTATTCGACATTGGTGAGGCCTCATCTGGAATACCGTGTCCAGTTTTGGGCCCCACACTACAAGAAGGATGTGGAAAAATTGGAAAGAGTCCAGCGGAGGGCAACAAAAATGATTAGGGGGCTGGAGCACATGACTTATGAGGAGAGGCTGAGGAAACTGGGATTGTTGAGTCTGCAGAAGAGAAGAATGAGGAGGGATTTGATAGCTGCTTTCAACTACCTGAAAAGGGGTTCCAAAGAGGGTGGATCTAGACTGTTCTCAGTGGTACCAGATGACAGAACAAGAAGAAATAGTCTCAAGTTGCAGTGGGGGAGGTTTAGGTTGGATATTAGGAAAAACTTTTTCACTCGGAGGGTGGTGAAGCACTGGAATGGGTTACCTAGGGAGGTGGTGGAATCTCCTTCCTTGGAGGTTTTTAAGGTCAGGTTTGACAAAGCCCTGGCTGGGATGATTTAGTTGGGGACTGGTCCTGCTTTGAGCAGGGGGTTGGACTAGATGACCTGCTGAGGTCCCTTCCAACCCTGATATTCTATGATTCTCAATGGGCCTCTCCCCACACCAACCCAGAAGCCAGTTTCACACTCATCATGATTTCAAATCCCCAAATTGACTGGCAAAGGGGTCTCGAATCCAGCAGTCTGGTCTCTGTCCTGCCACCAGCCAGTATGGGAGGCTGGATTAGAGACCTGGGTGCTGCCTTTGATGCTGGGCTTTGGCAGTCAGCAGAGATGGGGGAGCAGCAGAGATCTCGCTGAGCTCAGCACAGCACATGTATGCATTACACCATGATGGCTAGGACCCCTTGGGGCTGTTCAGCTCTGCTGGAGCCAAGCCAAGGAGACTGGGGAGAGGGCTGTGCAAGCAGCTCTGTCTAACCCCCACTCACAAACAGAGGGCTCCCCTCTGCCAGCACTGGCCCCACGCAGGCTGACACCAGTATAATGACTTAACCACACTCCTAGTTCAGTCCTGAACTGGCCTTGGGCCAATCACTGCATTTCCGACCCAGTGAACCAGAAATCAGCACCTCAGCAAAAGTCTGCTTCCTCCAGCACTTCTATAGGGGTGAAGGGATTTGTGCCATACACACCAGAGTGGAAACAGCTGATCACAGACTAGTGGCCCAGAGGAAACCCACACAGGTCAAGTCCAACATACTGTACACAGGGAGATAGAGAGGCAGCAGGGTCTAGTGGCTAAAGCAAGGGATCAGGGGCCAGGAACTCTGAGCGCTGCTCCTGGCTCTGCCACTGGCCTTGGCAAGTCACTGTGTCTCACTGGCCCTCAGTTTCCCCATCTGCAAAACGGGGAATACACAGGGACCATCTCCTGAGATAGAGGGGCTAGAAGAACACTTAGCTCATGTTTGTGCAGCACGTTGAGTCTCCAAACCCCTAGGTAAAAGCACCAGGCCTTCTTTGTGCATAATGTCCCCACTAGCCTGAAACCCTTCCCCACCTCACCGAAGGTGGGGGGGGGGGAGGCCTGCAGCCCCCTCTAATTTAATCCCCCTATTAACTTGGCTATGTAAACACCGACCCCAAGGGAGCGTGTGGTCTGCCTATCACATTGCCAATTCATGCAAGGAAACAGCTGCCAATGGCTTCAGGCCTCCCAAGGGGACTATTGCACGGCCCAATGCCAGTGGACCCCACCCTGCTGGCAAACGTGGTGCTTCCACCCCCCACTGCACCACATCTCCAAGGAGCTGCCTTTGCTTCTACATACCAGTGAGTCATTTTAGAAAAGGAGGAATTTTAGCTGGGAAACAAAGACGCCAAAAGGAGCTCAACATTCAAGCCATTGATCCCCAGGGCCGGGTAGCAGGTAGGCCCAAGTGGCTGTTTCTCCGGGCTCTGGAGGAATGAACGGGGCTGGGTGCTCCAGCTGAGTCCTGCACTTCAGGCCTCCGGCAGGACTGTACCAGGACCCTCAACATGACTTTGCCTGGCGGAGGATGCAGTTCATGTGCACTGTGTTTATACAGGGAAGATTCAGCTGTAATTATAGGAATGTTGTTGTGATAACAGGAAATCCATGCCTCGTGAGGCACAGACTTATTTGCTAATTGCCACCAACAAGAAGCCTTTTGTGTCGCTGGGGAAGAGAGGTCTCCCCCACATTGTGGGATTTTGCCCACAGATGGCTTAGGTCAGCCAGGCTGGAGCACGCTGCAGCCCCAAAGAGAACTCCCCTTCTACGGAAGCTTATCAGATTCCTTCAGCTCCCACCGTGGAGCAGTGCCATCCACCTCAGGGCTTTCCCAAGACAGAGGCTGCAGCAGGGCCTAGCATGGCATGGGGATGGGAGCTTAACGATGCTAGCAATGCAGGCAGGGAAGCAACCTCACTTCTACACTCACGGTCTAAGAAACATGTCACCCCCCTCTGGGGTCACATCACCCAGCCGAATGGGACAGGGATGAGGCCTGGAAATGCCTAAGCTAAAGCACAGGTGCTATGGCAAGACGAAAGCTCTCCCCCTGCTGATCTTCTGAGTAGACCAGCCTGGGCCAAAGGCTATTTGCCCTGGAGGACTGACCCTGCCTGACGAGATTTCAGGCCTTTCCCTCTCCATTCCATCTCATTTCAACCATTTGGGCCCAATTCAGGACTTAAGGCCAACAGTGAGGAGGGATTTCTGAACTCAAGAAGAGCCAAGAGAAGGAGCTTCGTCCAGCCCAAGAAATGCCAGCTCACACGTGCCAGCACTGCCACCTGGCAAGAGGGCAGAGACCAACGAAGCACCACAGGCATCAAGTCACCAGCGCATACACAACCCATGCACAGCCCCTCTCAGGTCAGTGGCAAAGCAATCCAATGATAAAAGCACACAGGGTATAGAGGGAAACCACCAGTACTGGGATACCTTGTGAACCCAACACCCCAGCCCTAGGAGAGACTGTGCGAAGGGAACTCCCACTAACACTGCTGACTGGGACTTGAATCGGGGGGGACGGGGGGTTGGGAGTTTTCCCATTTTATAATCCTGCCATAAACAAATTGCTTTAATAAATATGCCTGGTGGACAAGAGCGAAGGAAACTGGCCTTCGTCGATGCTGCCACTCCCCATCCTGCATACACCATTCACGCCTCAAAACACAGCACTGAAATCCTGCCCCAAAGGAGGTAGTCAGCCAACCAGCCTCCTCACCCCCGGCCCAGTAGGCTGCCTACCTTTTTGATCCTGCCACTCCGTGTGCCGGTGAAGACCACCGTGTGTCCCCGGTAGTCATAGGCAGCCACCGAGGTCATGCCATCCTCCTTATCCACAAAGAGCGCTGTCCCCTCGATGGTCACCGTCCCGCCCAGCGGCTGGTTAAAATCCTGGCCACAGAAATAGTCGTCAATCTGCAGAGGCTGCCAGAGAAGAAGGGAATGAGAGAGATGAGCCGTTTGTCAATACATCGACACTGCTTAAACTGCTGTGTGCAAGGGGGACTGAGCTGCTGACTTAGAGCAATAACGAAGTGAGGAAATGATAGGAGCCCCCCTTAGCTACCTCTGGCTCATTCCTGCCCCAGATCCAGGGCAGCCAAGGAAAACAGGGAAACTCCATCACTTAGGGGCATGATGAGGGGTCAGGGCAGCAGATAGGGGCTTGCCTCAGATTGCTTAGAGGCTGCTACGAGGCATGGGGGTAGCCAGGAGCTCTGCGTCCCCCTCTCTCTCCCAGGGATTGCCCCTGGGTGCGGCAGGAAGCTGTAGTCTCAGAAGCAGTTGGGAGCTCACACACAGCAGCCTGGTACCAGACATACCCATAGCTATGCCCAGGCATGGATTCACAGATTAGCCCTGGGGCGCCAGGAAACCAGAGAGGTGGGAACCTCAGAGTCTGCAGAGAAGCCTCGGTGCTGGATGGTGCGGGTGGGCTCTGCTCTCTGAGAGGACCCCAGGGCACAAGGGGGCGGACAGAGAGCAGAAAAGGTCTCCCAGACAGGAGGAGATAGCGTCAGACTCCAGACACAGTCCTGCTGCGCAGGACTCTTACCACAGGGCAGCAACGATCGTGGAGCCTGGCAAGGACCCCTCCCCACTTCATCCCACTCCTTCCCTCCACCACTGAGGTGCCTGGCTCCATGGAAGAGCAATTAGGGCTGGACCCAGGAGATAAGATGAAAGACTGGCCTGAGCTCCGGTCCACCCCACACCTACAGGCTGCAAATAACACTCCCAGCTGTTTCAGCACCTGGCTTCCCACATGCAGCTCCATCGATACCCCCTTTCCTGATCTATAGTACTCCAGCCCCTAGCTCACCACCACCACCAGACACCCGTCTGCCAGTGCCCCTCCATCCTGACCTGAATCCCCCCCTGCTATTCCAACCTCTGCAGAAAACAGCTCTCCAGACTCGCAGGCCGTCCCCGGTGAATTGCTGATCTGGCTCCTGCACAGAACGGTCATTGCCCTTACTCAGTATCTCAAACTCCCCTCAATGCTGTTCTCCCAAGCAGAGGATTCACTGATGCTGGCAGTTTTCAGTCTGAGGCCAGACAGGAGGCTGGCAGTAGTTTTACAAAGGAGTCATGAGTCTGCCTGCTCCCATTTCCTAGCCAGAGCAGATCTGCTGAGCCTCTCACCGCAGGCTGTACTCAAAGGCAAGGGATGCTGCTATCTCCTTCAAGTGCCATATGAGCTGACACAAAGGATTCTCGGGCAAGTCTGAAGAGCGGTGGCTGAACGTGGAGGACCCAGAGTGAAGACATAGGAGAACCTCCTTCAATCAGTGAGTCCTGATGTTTCCCTCCCAACCTCCACAGGGTTAATCCTACCAAATCCCCAGAGAGGCTGTACCAAGCACAGATCGCTGCCTGAAAGTCCTCTCCCCAACACTCCTTACAGAAGGCGACCAAGAGCAGCCCAATGCCACATGCTGTAGCTGAGACTCAATAGCTCAGGTCCCTCAGGAGAGGCAGTAGTTTAACATGTGGGGGGTGGTCGGGGTGGGAGGTGGAGACACGGATTCTGGTTCAGAGACACTCTCCCCTCTTACTCAGTAAGTCTGGTCCTGGAACAGCCTCTCCCTGCTCCCTAAAAACCTCCCTAATCCAAGTCCCCAGAAGAGAGTGAGGCAGAGGGGCTCCCAGCCTCAGTCACGTCTGGAGCAGCATTTAGAAACCCATCACTGAGCCCAAACTTCTAGCCAGAGAAATACTGTCAGGGGGAGGGACGGGAGAGGAAGGAGTGGGAATCCCATCAGCATTCAAACCAGGTTGGCTGCCCACCTCCCACTGAGCTGGGCTCCTGGGGCGGGGTGGGCGAGCAGTGATTAGAGCCCATAGCTTGGCTGGCCCCCTGCCTCTCTCTGCAGTGAGCTCCAAAGCCAGGAGAGTGAATATTAATTCAGCGCGAGGGTCTGGGCAGCTGACCCGCCCCCAGCAAGGGCCCCGCTCCAGCAGAGCTAGGGGGAGCTGTGCGTGCAGACCTGGCCTGCCATTACAACACTGCATAAAAGGCAAAAATTGGCCTTCACGGGATTGGATTTTTTAAGACAAAGATTGAGCCTGGGAGGTAAGATGAGCCCAAGCAACAGCAACTCCCAGATCTAATTACATTCCCCACAGGGTCTCCTGGCTCAGTCTGGCTACAAGGCTCCATTCCATATAACCCCCTCACTGCTGGTTTCAACAAGCCCTCTGGGTACAGCTCTGCCGCCATCCCTAAACCCCCTTCCCAAACAGATCTGGTGTCCTGAGGGGGGTACAATGGCACCATGAGCCCTGCCTGCAGTCAACGAGGGAGCAGACGACCTTTGCTAGCAGAGGCCAGGTCTCCGTGAGTGCCCCAGTGTAGGAACTCTCTGGCTTTTATCGTGGACATGGGGAGCAGTTGCACAATTTCATTTGGATCTGTACAGAGGCCTGCGGGGGGTCTAGCGCTCTCTATCTCCACACCTGTTCACTTTCCCATTCCCCACCCCCAGGTCACTCTCAGAAAGGAAATGTTGCATCTCAATGAGCTGTAATGAGGGGAATGTGTTTGCAGTCTGTGCACACACAACACACACACACCCCTAGGCTGTACATTCCCCCTGCAGCTTCCAACAGACACCCCATTCTTCACTTCCTGTCCTAAGCTGCTGGGCATTTCAGCAGGGGGTGAAGATGATCCCTGTACAGAGTTCACAGAGTGCTTTGCGCTGGCAAAGTATTAGAGAAATGAATAAGGGCTATTTTCAGTGGCTGTATTTAGGGGGTCTATGGCTCCTGGGTGCAGAGAATGTCAGGAGTAGGCCCATGTCACACCAGTGGCCTTGAACAGCTTACCACGGAGCATGCTTTGCCTGCAGTTACAGATGACACACATCAGGTGGGGCTGAATGACATAGTGAAAGAGGAAGAGAGGAACTGAAAGGGGTGGGGGGAGAGTTGAGCAAGTTTCCGATCTGCCTAGGACATGCTTGAATGGCTAAGGAGCTATTTTTCCTCATTGAAAAACCAACTTCTGCCAGAGACAGTGCCACAGCCCATCGACAGCAGAGGGGAGCAGACAGAGCTGCCCCCTTGGCCAATGTAATAGTCCAATCTATGGTGCCACAGCAAAAAGTCTCCTCACACTGCTGATATAGGGGCAGCTGGCTGGCAATTACCAGCCCCTGGGCCCATCCAGTTCACAATACTGGCTCCCTATTCTCTCACCATCTCGGGAAGCGAGTATCTGTACAGAGGAGCTCCCTCGTCCTGCTCCACAACCCCAACTCCAGAACAAATAACTTGGCAGAGAGGCTACGCAGGACACACTTGTAACAATCCAATGTCATTGAGCTTCCCAGTGAGTCTAGAAAACCAGAGCCATTCCCCATGCAAGTACCATAGCCTCATTGGCTCCATTGGAACTGTTCTTGCAAGCAAACCCTGCAGGGTTTGGCCCCAACCCATGGCCACCAACCACGCCAGGCCCCTTTAGCCAGGGACACAATTGCTGTATCAAGATGACCGGGTCATCCTCCAAAACCCCTGCCACTCCCTATCTTTGGGTTCAACTTCTGCCCGGGGTACCAAAGGATAGGCAGCATTCCCTCTCCCACATCCCACTCCCAGATTGCTCTGATTTGAAACAGAGCCTGCCAGGACCACTGGAGTGGTCAGAGAAAACCCCAGGCTAGCACAACACCACAGCACCCGCAATAGGATATCAAGTGGAAAGGGCCACTCTGGAACACAAGAGGAACTGCCCGATGCCATGCCCTGACCTTCCTGCAGTGACACCACCATTTGCACACTCCCAAACCAAGGATCTGCCAAGACAAACAGGTTCACTTTACATACCAAAGGCTCCGGGAAACACGCTACTTAATATTGCTGCTCCTACCCCTTGCACTCAGGTCTTTGGGTAAGTCTCTGCATTTCTATAATGCCCCGTCCCTTTCCAAAGTTCCACCGATCCCCCAAACGGCTGAGCCCAGGTGATGAGACCACATTAACAAGGGGAAAACTGGCTCATATGACTGAGGGCGGGGAGAGATGAGATTAAACATTTCCTTTCCAGGTCACCAACCCAGGATGGTAGTGACCCAAAGTCAATCTTCTCTGCTGTCTGCCCAGTGGCATGAGCTTGATCGGTCTCAGCCCACTTTACGGGAACAGCCACCTCACATAAGGCACCATCACTGCTGGCAACGCCTGGTTCCCTTGCTGGCAGTCACAGCAGAGAGGCCAAGGACTGAGTGGGCAACAGAGGCTGAACTCCCCTCTCTACCTCCAGGGCCGAGAGCAGGCAGCGGGTTGAGAAGCTGCTGCCCATGCTGTCCCCGCAGGCAGCAAGGTCCAAGCTCACGGGCTAACAGCCCAGCACTACACTCCCTTCAGGGACACAGGCGTTAACGCAGCCAATTGGAGCAATGTCTGCCTGGTGCCTTCAGCAGCGGAAGCTGAACTTCCCCACAATGCATCCGGGCAGCCAGGCAACGCTCCCACGTGGGAGGAAGGGAACAGAATCCTGTGTCCTGTCCTTCCCCCCGCCCCCCCCCCGCTGAGCCCCTACAGGTTTGGCAGCCGCAGCTGGACTGCAGATCCCCTGCCAGCATCAGCTAGCGGCCTTGTTGGTTAAACACTCTCCTGCGTTTGCAGATTCAGGAGAAGCCTTTTCAAAAGGGAGCTCGAACAGCAGCCAAGAGCCATTGCGGCTCAGCCAGTGCCCAGCATTGGCAGACACAAATGTAGGGCAATTTTCCCAAGCGCTCCTTTCACCAAGCGCTGTAGCTGCTGCCCAGGGAGATGGGAGAGCAGCAGAGCCAGGCAGTTCCTGCACTGGGGGATTGAAGGGCTCGTTGCTGGTGGCCTCCAAAGGCCGGGGAAAAGGCACAGAGGAGTCATCATCAGTGCCCATGGAGGGAAGAACTGGTGCACAGCTAAGAAGATGGAGCCTGGTTTTGTCAGACACACACACACTCCGTTTGGAGAGCACTGAACCGCAACCTGTGACCCTGCTCCACAACTGATGAGAGGCAGAAGAAATTATCTGCAAGTTAATCTGGAGAACCTCAGTCCCACAGCAATGCCACGGCCCTGCCCTCTTGATCTGCACCACTCCTTGCCACCTCAGACCAGGAAACAGGATACAAGACCTTTCATCTTCAGGTCACCAGCTCCGATCCAGCCCTAGGTCAGTGGTGATTCAGAGTGGACACCCTCAGACAGCTGGCCTGCGGGCCCAGAAATGCTGCTCTCAATCCAATTCCTATTGACTCAGATATCTGCCCCAGAAAAGCCATTCTCACAGCTGGCCTGGCCCCCTCGATGACAGCCTGGGCAGGGAAACCAAGACAGCAAGACCCAAGAAGCCCAAATTCCTTTCTCTCCCCTACAGCGGCCGTCCTGGGCAGGTCTGAAACACAACAGCACGGGGGAGTGTATGGAGGAAGTTGTGTCTGCCTCTCCCTGGCTGTTCCCATGCAGTGGCTGCCAATCCAGCACCTTCCCCCAGACTCACCAACGTTGTGAACAAACAAAAAGAAAAGGCAGTACGCTCAGAAGAGGCAGCAGGTGAGCCGGGGAAAGGAATGGGCCTCATCCCCGACAGCTGGACTCTGCCTGTGCCATCTCTGCCACACCTGCCCCTGCTGGGAGTCATTTTATCCTTCTCCCTAGGATGCCCCTTTCCCAGATCCTGGACCCCAGAGACAAACCCGCCTGGCTCTGCTGCAGCTCTGTGTCAGTCTCTCATTTCCACAGCACTGAGAGGAGAGGAGAAGGACACAGGTTTCTGCACTCAACATACAATGTCTGTGCCGTGTCCCCTCCAGCCTCCGATATAGGCCCAGCCATGTGGTGCTAAGAGAGGATGACAGGGATAGGGGGATGCGGGGGAGTGGGGGAGACCGCAGGGAACAGGGGTCAGGAACTGGGAAATTCCCTGAACCGTGAAATTTGCTTCTATCTTCACCTCAGTGGGAGGAGAGGTGTTGCCATGACAACCCCTGGTCCAACAGCCTCTGACCATGGGTTCCAGGCTCTGGGAGATATGGAGAAAGGGAGGGGGAATGGGGACTGAAGAGAAACAACTGAAGCCTTTCAGTCAGGCACGGGTGAGCTCAGTTACCCACGAGGTCCAATGTGGGCATAGGTGCTGGAATTCGGCGTGCAGGGGGTGCTGCTGCACACCCTGACTTGAAATGGTTTCCATTATATGAAGGGTTTACAGCACCCCCACTATACAAATTGTTCCAGCCCCCCTGCGTCTGAGTGGGGCAATGGCTGAGCAGAGCATTGCATGCCTGATGCCTTCACTCCGTAATCCCAGCGAACGGCCCGGCTGGACTTCCCTCCCCAGAGCCTCCAGGTGTGACGCGCTCGTGCCAAGCCCAGAACAGGCAGCAGCCAGCCCAGGCATGGAGCACATGAAGTCAACACTGCCAGCAGAGGCGCTTTTTGAATGACACGCATTGAGGATAGTGGGGCATTTGGGCCTCGGAAGGATTCTGTTTGGAGAGGCTCCATCTTCAGCTCGGAGTTTAGAGGGGAGGTTTTGGTAAGGGATGGGCTCAGAACCTGCTCCAGTCCCTGGGGGGTTATAAATCCATACAGTGTGGGTGTAACATATGGGGAAAGCGCTGAGCTCCTCAACTTTGAGAAGTGGCTCCAGGGGGGGCAGAACCAACTCCTCCAGGACTGTCACCCCATGCTAGAGTGCAGCACCCACACAGCATGGGACAAGGGGGGGTGCATTCTCGCAAGAGACTCCCCAAAGGTCAATGTGCAGTCCGGTACCAGCTCACTAACACCCCCAGGGAAGGGACATTGAACAGCCATCCACTGATGGCCATGCTCTAAGCCCATTGTTTAAAAGAGCCATTCATTTTCACTTCCTGTTTGACTTGCTGTCCTTGGGGCCAGGCCCCTCCCTGCTTTTTCTCAAGATGCCTGCAGCATGCAATTCCAACATGACTATGGGACAGGATCTCTAGCCCACGGGAGGAGCCCTCATGGGTGACCCAGGAGGCCAGGGCCTCACACCACTGCTGCAGTTCACAGTTAGCACCACAGCGGTGGGGAGCACAGAGAGGTGGGAATAGTCCAGTGGACGCAAAGCTGTTCACAGCTGCAGCTCCGTTCGCTTGCTCAGCAGCTCTCACTTCCTCTAGCTGGGGTGCCGGGGTTTAGGTCACAAGTTGACTCCTTTCCATGCCTGACTTTTTATCTCCCCTTCCCCAGGCAAGAAATTCCTCTAGAAAAATCACACATCTTGCGCACAGGCCTCACTGGCTCCCAAAGAGGGCTGTGTCAGTGGCCCCTAGAGGCAGACTGCTTTACCCACTACCTAAGCCCTCATCCCAATGGGGGCAGAGGATCAGCAGCATGGTGAGGAGTTAACAACCCTCAACTCAGTATACTGAAAAGCGGGTGGAGGGGCTCAAAAGCCCCCTGCAATCTGAACACACAAGGACCTTGCCTACCAATAGAATGGCATGTAGGACCTTGCTGGTCTCCTCCTTTCCAGTCTCACACAGCAAACATCAGGAAGGCAGCGGCAAGAAAACACATCGTTCCAGCGATAAACCAAGTTGAGCTCAGGGGCCCACATCCTTCTCCAACACCCCGAGCAGAACCTCGCCTCCATCAGGGCTGGGATAACTGAACATTCAGGGATTGGCTCTCTGGGGGCTGAGACAGAAGCCCCAGAGCCCAGGGGCAAGAGCCCCACAGCTCAGCCTCACCAAGGAAGATGCCACTGAGGAAGCAGCGAATCACTGAGGCCTAATGAACAATCGATATTGTGGAGGAAGAGGGAAGGAATTTAGTAGCAGAGGCTTTGGCCCCAGCAGAGCATCTGGGGTTCGTTGGCTATTTTGCTCTTAGGGGAAGCTGTGAAGGACTCAGCAACTGAGGACAGGAGGGGGCCCCCCCACACACAAGGGAGACGTATTTCCTTTTATACGATTCTATATGTTAGTGGCAATGGGAGGCTCCCACTGCCCAGCCCCCCCCAATACACACCCCTAGACATCACCCTTGCAGCCATCCGGGCCCAAAAGCACAGTCTGTTCCAAGAGGAAGAAAGAGATATCTGGTCATTGCCCCTAAGAGAAGCACAGAATGGTCCCTAGGTGCATTCAGCCCCCTTAGGGCAGCAGCTTCCAAGACTCAGGGAAGCCCACCCTGACTCAGGCTCTGACAGGGCAACGTCCACTCCTGCAGCCTGGAATCACAGGTCACTTCTTCCCCAGTAGAACATCCTGCTCCCCACATGCATCTTCTCCCAGGAAGAGAGCCCCTTCCCTTCCCTCTGCCTCACGGTGTGCATAGCAGGCAGCAGCGAAAGGGTGAACGGAAAGCCTGAGTCCCGGGCAGACTGGAGCGGAACCAATGAAGGTATTTAAGTCCTGGCAGCACCTCGCAGCCAATGCAATCTCCATGTCACACTGCTCTCTGCACTCCAATTTGCAGCTTCCCCAACCTCATCTGCTGCTGAATATGCAAGAGGATAAATGTTTATGGTGTTTACTCCTCTCTGCTTTGTCTCAACAAACTCTGGGAAACGACAAATACAGCTGCACCGCTGCACTCCGGGCTGCAAGGAGCGCGTCCGCCCGCTACGGCAACACCGACACCACCTCAATAAATAATTACACCGACAATTAGCTCACTAACAGCAAACTCCCTCGCTAGAGGCGTGCAGGCAGACACCATGGCAAGGCAAGGCCAGGCTGGGTCAAATCAGATGGGGGAAGCAATCTGAAGGGTATGGTGCCAGTTACCATAGCAGATCCAGACACTGGTCCATCCAGTCTGGCCTCTGCCAATAGCTACTGCCGAGTGCTTCAGATAAAGTCAGGGGAATATTATATTTATATATATTATATATATATAGCCAGTTGCATCATGCTGCATGGAGCAAGTAAATTTCCTTCCTGACCACTGTGTTGACCAGCCTCAGGTATGAGAATCGATTACCACTCACCCACGCACACTGCCTGACCTCGTATAGCTACTAAAGCACATACCCAACACTCGGGTTAACAAGAGACTTCACACCAGCATGGCTGGCAAAGGGGGACACAATCGGCTTTCCAGGAGGCTCCGTCCTAATCAGCTGGGGTGAATGAAGGCCCCACTGACTCAATGGGAGACCATAACCCACACCCTAACCAGAGAGGCATCACTTCTCAGGGACTGTCACTAGAGGCATTTGGGGGGTATATAGGTTAATTAGTTGTATCAGGATGTTCAGTGGCCCCAATACTAAACAAGCTTGGCAGGATCTCAGTTCACCTCTTAGTGGGACTGGTGGGCACATCACAGAAACGACCACCCAAGTTGGGTCCTTAGCAGACAGTTTCAGCAGAAACGCCAGGAAAGGGATGAACCAGGAAGACTGAACCCCCTCACCCCTAGAGAAGGGCCCTGCAGGGCACAGCAGAGACATCTAGGCAGGGACATGAGGTATGGGGAGCTGGCTAGTAGATATTCAGAGGATCCAATCTCAAGGAGCATGATAATCCCGTACTTTCCACCAACACAACCCTCACCCCCCAAAAAGGCCCAGACAGTACAAAAGGGGAACCAGGCAAATTTCAGTGGCACTGTGACTCTCCCAGGAAACCACCCTACAGTAGGGAGAGCGCGACATACAGCAACCTGGCCTGAGACAGACACAAAGCAGATGCTGAGCCAGGGCAGGAAATAGCCGTCTCCCCGACACTCCGAATCATTGCCTCCCTTCAGGCCCACTTACCAGAGCAATGAGGGAGCAGACAGGAGAGGCAAGATTCATGCCATTTAGTGTTATTAATTGGCCAGTAATTTGCCAGTTAACATTTATAAATGTTCTCCCTTGGCTGCCATTGAGTGCCTGGCTTCCTGACGTCTGCTGGGGGACCTTTAAGCCCCCGGGGTCGTTTGATAGCGAAACCAAAGCTAAAAGCCAATAGTGGAGAACTAGTGTGGGGCGAGACATTGTTACACAGTGTGAGGGCATCAGCCCATTGCCTCTGGAGGCCAGGATTCAGCTCAGGATTGTGTGACAGAGCAAAGAAGTTTGTTGGTACTCAGTCTAGAACCATGTATCCCTCTCACCTCAACCTCACAGGGCATAAACTGATGTGAGTATCAGGCAAAGGGGAGCTGGGACTGAAACCAGACAGGATCTCTCAAACTCACATCCCATGCACAAAATCCACAGGCAACCTAATCCCCACAGAAGAATCAGAGAGAAGCTGGAGGAAATTTTTCATGGGGCAGTGGGGAGGGGGACTCCAGTTCTTTCACATCTAAGTTCCCTGTTTGAGTTTAGCCCCGGGTTTAGCAATGAATGGAAGTTGCTACCACCTGATCTCTGCTATGTGACCCCTGTGAAAGATGATTTGATTTATCTCAGCCCAACATCAGTAGCACAAACGTCTACATCACAACACACCCTCATCAGAACCGGCAACAACTGCCCCCTCATTGGCAGGCTCCGGAGAGAGGCCAGGACTCAAACAGGCCATGGACTCTGAACTCTTCCCCCAGACAGGGTCCCTCCGCCTCAGGCATGAGGCACTTCAGCAGAGAGAACAACAGGTGGAGAAAGCCCACCCTGCAGCTAGCCATGCCCCACCTGCTCTGTGCAGAGAAAGAGACGTTCAGTCAGGCAGCAACATTAACCCCTTCTTTGGCAGCCCGTGGAATGATGTTCTAGTGATTGAAGTACTGGGCTGAAACGAAGGAGATCTGAGTTCAGTTCCTAGGTCTGCCACAAGCTTCCTGTGTGAACCTGAATAATGCACAGAGGCCCTGATTCAGCAACACACTCAAGCCCGGGGCTGAACGCTCTGCTGACTCGGGGCTTTTCCCTCTCTGGGAAGTGGAGGCATGTTGGAGAGGTGTTGTGAAGGAACCTTGGTCAGTCAGGTGATCAAATTCCACCGACATGTGGACGGTAGAAGGGTTTAGATAACCAGAACTGAATATACCCACGGCAGTTTGCCCTGCAGAGTGGTGAAGCAGAACATTCAGACGTGCGGGTCTAAGGGAGCCTGTGATTTCTCATCCAGCACTGAAGAGGTTAACAGGCACTCTGCGCTCTCACTAGAGCTGGTTTAGCAGAGTCATGCAGGCAATCGCAGCCATTACTGGACTGCTTTTAAACTCAGCCCGCAGAGTCTGAACTAAACCACCCCATCCCTCTGTCGCAGGTGCTGGCCCTCCCCAGGTCCTACAGAGGCCATGGGAGGAGGGCAGCGATGGGGGGGGGAGGGGGCCTTAGATGGCTGTGCTGAGACCCTCGCAGCCTGCTCAATGCAGTCTCCTGCTCCAGGTCTGCCTCTTTCAGAAGATGAATTCCTGGTCCCAGCAGGGGAACGAAAGAAACAGACAGGATGGAATTAGTTTCCCCAGCCAAGTTTGTTCGGCTCTTCAGCGCTGGGGAGGAACCGCTAACATCTTCCGAGCGCTCAGCCAAGTCTGGCGGCCTCTCCGCCTGGCTCCAGCGTGGGCTCGGCAATGGCCCACAGCACTTGGGGATTAGATAGTCAAAAGTTCATGCTGCTGCAGCAGCAGCTGGAACCAAAACACAAGGATGCTGCTGCACTGGGGAGGCCGTGGCCATGTGCCCTGGGAACTCAGCTGGGGCAAGGAACAGGGCAGTTCATCCAAAAGCCACATCCCCCTACAGTTCCTTTCACCCTTGTCCTCTGAACCCTGCTGTATGAGATGTCATCCACCGAGCCTCATTCAGGAGAGGCCGGAGCGCGATGAATAGAATTCTTACAAAGCTGCTGGAGGGGCTCAAAGGAAGGGGGTGAGGTTCATCATGAGACAGCCCTTCCCCCACTCCTCCCCCTCCCCCTCCACTGTCAGGAGATTAATCTTGATTGACAGGGCCTTCCCATGCAGAGAAATCCCCCCTGCCTGCCGCAGCCATAGAGCCTGGCTCTTCTGCCTTCCAGATGAGACTTTAAACCAGAAATCCTGATCAGGAGCGGCACTTTTCACACCAATCAGACATTAATCCCAGAATCTCGGGTTCCACCCCGGGCACCTAGATTCAGCCTACTTAGAAAGCAACCCTATAGCATCAGTTGGAGGCACTACCCTTTGCTTCTTGACCAGTGTGGAGTGTTGCTGTGCAGCCCTTAAGCGGCTCCCACGGCCCGCCCAAGAGCAGGCAGCATTTCAGTGGCGCATGAGAAGATTCGCACCTACTGGTTTTGCACACTTTGCTAGCAATACCCAAACCACATCCTCCAGAGAGTGAGGTGATGAGGGCTCGGTTTGAGATCTGGCAGCACCTTCCTCTGTGGTGCCCCTCCTCTGCTTGGCCTGAAAAAGCAAACCACAGGAGGGAATTTCTCCAGGCCCAAGAGGTCGGCCTAGTACCTAGCAGCGGGACAGTCCTCCCGGGCTCTCTAGCACAGGCAGTGCTGGCGCTGGAATGCAGCAGCCCACACCTCCATGCTTTACCTGAAACCTTCAGGAGCTCACATCATAATCCCAATGCCAGAGCAGCCAGGTTTCCGCCTGTCATGGTGAGCACACACACATACACTCCCCTGACTGATTTCCTGCAGGAGCTCACGCCCTGTAAGAACACTGGGAGAACCAATTCCTGTAGCTGGGGGAACAATTAGCCAATTCCCTCACCACTAAATGGGCACAGGAACTGGTTACACTCTCCCCCCCACTGGAATATATCCTCCCCAGGGCTGGAAAGGGGTGTGAGGGGGCCTCTAACTGAACCCCTAGCCTACTGCCAGCTCAGACAAGTCGCCCAACTGGGATTTCACCAAAATCTAGACATCATCAGAGCATTGAGCTTTCCTGAAAATAAACAGAATCAAACCCTGCCTGCCAATGCTAATGAAACAATGGTGGGACTGTGAGAGCTGCCCGGGACAGAGTGGAGGGAATGTCTATGTAAGCCACTGGTCAGCGTGTGTTCTGTGTCCCCTTCTGTGCCCGATACACAGAAGATGGGAGTCTGGCACAGGCAGCAGCTGCAGAACCTGGCTCTTTAGCTCAAGCTAGAGAGGCTTATGCTTGTAGCTCTAGCAGTCCCGGGTTCTCTCTGTGGTGTTAGCCAAGATAGCAGCTGTCACACATTACAAGGCACGTTTGATCTGTTGGAGCTTCAGGAAAGCAGAGGGCACCCAGAAACCGTCAAGGTTTCCTGTACCTGGTAACTTATACTCTTTCCACACCTCCCATGAAGGGGGGTGTTTAGCTGAACTGATGCCCCCCCCTCTTTCCCCCAGTACTGACTAGGATAATGGATAGGTGTTTCATCCTGGAAGCTTCCAACGCATTCTGCAAACTGATTTATGAGCCATATGCACAGGGATCATTCAACTACTGCAGAAATGCAGCCACTTGCGGAGGTGGAACAAGAGAACTGTTTAACAGCACACAGCAGCATAACCATTTAGGACAGGAAGAGAAGAATACCACATCTAATTGAACCTGCAGTGGGATTTAGGAATGCAGTTATTACCTGAGCTGGACTTTGGCCAGGACAGCAATGTTCACATCCCTGCTCTTCCATAAAGTGCCATTAAAGAGCCCAAAAATCAAGACCTCGGTGCCGCATCTCAGGTACCTTCAGCAACGCAGCACTCTCCTGCACAAGGCTGGGAGAGTGGCTCAGTGCTGGCTCACAGAGACAAGCACTACTCAATGCATTGCTAGCTACCACTTCCCAAAGCACCCCGAGTTCTCCCTAGAGCTCTCCCATTCAAGCCCTGACTCAGCCCGGGAGACATGGTGTGATCAGAGCCCCAGGCAGGGGAGTGGCTGCTTCCAATCTTTGTTGTGTTCTCCTAAAAGTGGGGGGAATTAATCCTCTTCCCAGCCAGGGCTCAAAGGCCACACATAGGGGCAGCCTTGCCATCAGATCTCAATTCCCCAAGGACCAGGAATTTGCCCTGAGCCAGCCAGCCAGCCAAAGCCAAGCTGGATCCTGGCAAGGATGCGAAGAAGCCAGGGAAGTTGGGGGAAGAACAACTGGCCAGAATTGATTCTGTGGCTCCATTTCCAGCCAGACTGGTTTTCTTGTGTGCTTGTTACTTTTGTGAGCAAACGGCTGCGTTGTGGATTGTTTATTCTTTGCTCCTTCCCTCTCGCTTTGTGCCAAGGCAAGAAAAGGAGTGAAAGGGGAGAGGTTGGGAGAAAGAGACACAAGGGATCCACTAATGACCATCTTCTTAATGTTTCAGAGAGATGTTTCTCAGCACAGGAATCTGCAGAGTAGGAACAGCCACAAACACCCATGCTGCCCTGCCTCCCCCTACACTGGCACAGGACAGGGCGGGCTCAGCATACATGTCCCATTCGCCCCTTGCTTGTTCTGCTGCAGCTACCAACGAGGAGGCCAAGGACAGCTGTAGTTTGAATGCTCATCTGCACGGCACACTTTGCTTAGGCTCCCTGAGGGGCCACTAAGCACCCCGGAGCCCACTAACACTGCCCAGGAGAGATCAGGGAGCTCCAGGGGAATAGCCCGTCTGGATTCAGAATAATGCTAAAGATCTAGCTCTACACACAGCCCCCCTATCCAGGCTGAAGTCCTTGATGCTCAGAACATCCCTCTGCACAGCTCATTTCATATATCGAACCGGCCAACCTGTGCCAATCCAGCAGGAGACCTGGCTACAGCATCATCAACCCCTTTGGCTGACTGGCACAACCACCCTCCCTACACACACACCACCAGCTCAGGGACAAGGTGACATTCCCTTCCTTACACTTCTCTCTCTTGTTCAGCGCCTTGCTTAGGAAAACCCCAAAGGGAACAGAAGAGCTGCACCGAGGCACAGCTGGGTCCCCAAGACAGCTGTGCGGGCCAAGGACAGCAAAGAGAGAGGGAACAGGGGAGCAAGAGACAGAGCAAGAGAGGGAGGCAGGCAGCTCCGTTCCCGGAGTCAGCAGTCGTGTGACCCAGCAGGCAGCAGTGTAACGATTTCATCATTTTCCACCAGAATTGAATTAGTTTGAAGCCAAAATCAGATTTGTGAGCCCAGTGCTCTTGACAGCAAACCCTTTACTTTGTCAGGCAGCTGTTAGCTGTCTCCCTCCGAGCTCCGGAGAGGACAAAGGAGGGGCTGCCTGGGACAATTCCACAAGGATGCCAATGCACTCCAGGTGGATGCGGTTAAGGCACATGGCTCCCACAGGACAGCCCCACATCCCCGTGGTGACTGACCTGCAAGAGGGCACCTGAGAAACAGCACGGGCCAAAAAAGACTTCCCCGGTGTTACTCCTTCTGGGCACTAAGCCAAGGGGAGATCCTCACTCGGGCATTGCTCCTGCTGCACTCCCCAGTGCCCCAAGAGCCAATCAGAAAGGCCGTTCAGCAGGGACAGCTGTCCTATGGCTGGCTCCCCCTTGAAGGGGGAATGCAAGGGGCTCTGATGGCCACGCTCCACAGAGTGGGACTTAGGGGGCTGAGGGACTATTTAGAGGCTCCTTTTGAACTCCTTAATCCCCAACATGCCAGCAATAAGTAGCTCACAGTGAAGCGTGTTGGGAGACGGGCACCACCAGGCCCTATCTACTGGCTTTCTGAGCACAGCACAATGGCTTTGAAAAGACAAATCCCACACAGACTCCAGCACAAGAGGTACACAGGGGCTGCTCTAGGAGAACTCAGGGCACAGGCTCTGCTGGCCAGAGCACAAAACAGCAGAGCAAGCTCCCCTCACACAGCTTTACAGTCCCCCTGCTATCCACAAGCCAGGCTCTGTCAACCCCCCTCAGTGCTGGCCTGCAGCCCCCCGGATATTCCAGGTTGGGCCACACCACCACTCTGCCAATACCCCAATGTCCTAATCTGCAGGTGCCCCTGCTTATTCTGGAGCTGGGTTCCCTTGATCAGGGAAAGCCAACCATGCCAGTTTGTGTTATTTGATCAAATACCCACCCTGGACTAGCTTGAAAACAGTCATTTCATGGTGATCTAGCAAAGTCTGGAAGCCCAGGCCTCAAAAGAGAGAGGCTAGAGCATTAAACCATTGCACCACGTTAGCACTGACAGGGGACTAAATTCTGCCTTGGTGTAAGCAGGTGTATAGCCCAGTGAAGTCATACACCCGTTTATGGCTGGGCCAGATCCTCAGCTGGGGTAAATTGATGTAGCTAAATTGATTTCAATGGAGCTCAGCTGATTTACCCCCGTTGAGGATCTGGCCTGCAGCCTTTAGCCTACGCTGCGAGAGGCTGCCCAGGCCATGCCAGTTTAGAGATGCCTGGATATATTACACTCCCATCATCCCGAGTAGCTGAAATAGCCTCCCTGTGACCATTTATATTTTATAATATCATCTGGAAGAGAAGCCGGCAATAGTTCATAAACCAAGCAGGCTCAGCACCCCCTTGCCACAGACTTCATGCAGCAAAACAGGGCAATAAACCGGCAGCCACGTTCGTGTGCTAGCAACGGCCAGTGGGAAATGCTTCCCTTGGGACAAGCAAGAGACTTTCCCTAGATTGGGAAAAAGCAGCCCAGGGATTACAGCCCTGGCATGCTCTCACATCCCCAGGGGCAATGGTTTGCTACTAACTGCCTTCAACATCAGACGCATTCACAGTGCCTCACTCACACTTAGGACATGCTGCTGCCCACGCTCTGCCATTCCCCATCCATGTGCCCTGAATGAAAGTGGTGGAGTCACCCACTCCCAATGCTCCGGGCACCTCCCATGGCCTGGCAGCCCGGCTTGCAGGGGAATGAGAATCCGAGGTGTTTTTGTTGCACGTGGACCTACCCTCTTTATGCTGCCTCATTGCATGCTGACCCGAGGCCAGAGGCAGTCAAGGGTGTCCAACTGGAGGAGCCCAGGTCCCCAGGCCCTGAACCACTCTGAAAGAAGCTCTACCCCCCGACAAATTCTGGGAACTGTCCAGGCAAGAACTAGGGAACTGTCACCGCGGGATCTAGACAGGAGCGGACCTGCTCCCACTCTCAGCAGATCCTACGAGCACACTCAGGAATGAATGAGCTGCCAAGAGCTAAAAAGAGACGGAGCAGGAAGATTTTCAAGGCCTCCATCAGCCAGTGGAACAGGTCTGACCAGGTAAGGAGCAGCCAGCATGGAAAGCCTTCCTTCAGGGATAGTCCTATACCATGGTGGGGGAGGATGAGAACAGAGCGCAAGGATAGGAGGACACAGAGCGGCTTGACAGAGGCTGAATGGGCCAAGCATGCGCCAGGTATTTGCAAGATCACAGAGAGGAGAGGGCGTCACATGTCGGAGGCAGATCATTTCTCTGGAGTCTGCCAAAGGCAGGGCTGCCCTGCAGCAAGGGCCCAGGGTCTGGCTGTTTGACCCAGCCCCTGGCACAGAGCCAGCAGCTCACAGGAATGATCATTTTCCAGCAGGAGCAGAGCGTGTTTGAATCCAGCTGCCTTGGGTCGGTTGTGAAGGTGCTGACCGGAGTGACCACTGTTCTAAAGGGGGCCTGAGGGCAGCAATTAAGGGGTCAGACACGCTCACACTCCCTTCCCACCAACTCATGCTACGGGGCGTGCAACGGGTGCACTTAGAACGAACAAGGGCCAGGGAGCGGGCAGCAAGGAGCCTCTGCACCGAACACTGAATGAAGCTGTGCAGCCCGCGAGGCTGCCGGCCGCCCTCTGACTCTGCCTTCTCCACCCCTCCCCACCCCTGTGTTCTCAGTCACACGCAGCTGCTTTGGAGGTTCTCTCTGGCCATCCCAAAAGCCACGGATGCCATTTGCACGGGGCTCTCATGCTGAGCCACAGCCATCTCCACTCTGAGTGCTGGCATCGACCAGCGGGAAAGGAGCCACCTGCGCCTGGAGAGGGCAGGCTGCGCTCCCTTTAATCCACCGTCGCCAAGGTTAGCTCTCTGAAGCATGTTATTAGTCCGATCTGCAGGGAGATTAGCTGCCCCCGCCCCCCACGTCCCCCCCAGGAGGGAATCAAATCTGTCAATACTGCAAAAGACAAAAGAGGGGAATAGTTATTGTTTGCACCTACCCAGCTCCATCCCTGCCTTCCCAGCCCCCCATCACATGCTGCAACGGAGTCAGCTGTTCCATGTACTGTATGCAGCCAGGAATTGCACTGCAGGGTATCACCTCCCACCATCCCGCTGCTTGGGCCCTAGGATGTCTCTTACACTCGCCACAAAACTGGGGAAGGTTCAGCATCGCTAGCAGGGCCCCAGGCTCTGGATGGTGCATCACTGTGAGCTCTGGTACAATCATCCCAGCAGGAGGCCTGGACTGCCAGAGCCAGCATGGAACAAGGAGGAGAAAGAGGTCCCCAGGCACTCTCCTACCTAAGGATCTGGTGGGTACCAAACCACTAACATCAAAAAGCTTCTGGGTGCTTTGGGCACTTTCTGGTGCTGTTTTTGCCCTCCCGGCCCTCTGCCCAGCATTACACTAGGTAAAACTGGGGCAGAGCTGACGCCCACTGTATCACCATTGGGAGCAGCATTTACTACACAGGGCTGGATCCACAAATGTGTTGGGATTCTAAATCAGTATGGGGCCATTTTTTTCAGGCCAGCCGTCACTGGTAAATACCCGTTTAAACCAAAACCCAGTGACCATCCCGCACCAGAGTCATGACCTTGTACTCCATACTCAGCATGGGATACCACTAGATACCCTGCGTCAGCCTGCGCTCGCACCCCCGCCCTGCTGGCAATAGTTCTCACAACAGACAAGCAGCCCATCTGAGCAGGCAGCAGCCCAGCCAGGTGACCGTGAGGGGAGTGGATCCACAGGGCCAGAAAGAACTCCCCCTCAGCTAGAGCTAAGCAGGCACTTACCGAGTTGATGCAACCCAATTCCTTGTTCAATAGCCAGGGCAGTGACAGCTTTCCCTCCCCTCGGTAACAAGACTGGATGCGCTCCTTGATTTTGTCTTTTATCTTTTTCAGAGTGAAGAGGCAGAGGACGGACTCCTTGGGTGGCTTGACCCTGTTCTTCTGGCCCTGGGAGAAAACAGTGAAGAGGATGTCTTCCTGCTCTGAGATGCCCAGCTGCTTGGCAAGCACCTTGCCGGGCTTGCTGAGGTACGCGTCCTGTATCAGGCGGTACTCAACGCCATCCCGCACGCAGCCGATGGGGAACTCCACATAGGAGTAGAACTTGGGGTCGTCCACACAGAGGCGGACAATTTTGGAGGTGAAGAACTGCTCCCCTGTGGAGTCAGGCGAGGTGAGCTGGGTGTCCAGCTGCAAGGTCAGGTAGTAGACGAACTGCTCGCTGCTGAAGCTATAGATGTAGTAAATGTCAAACGTGGGGAACTTGGATAGCGTGTCTGAGGGGATCTTGAGTTGGGAGGAGACAAACTCGTCCTGGTAGACGAAGCCAAACATCTCCGCGTTCTCCTCGTTGGTCATCAGCTTGCGGCTGGAGAGGGTGGGGAAGTACTCGGACTTCCCATCAATCGGCGTCCCAATGAAGAGCTTGTTTTGTCCGTTAAGCACCTCAATGATGACACCCGACATGGTGCCTGACTCGTTGACACTGGAGAGGTAGTGCTCCTTGCGGTGGTGGGGTTCCCCCAGCTTGAAGAGATCGTCCAAGCGTAGGAACTGGCAGATGCCCTGGGAGGCACTACCACAGGCAATCAGCCGGTTCCCTGAGTAGTCCACCAGCAGCAACTTGTTGACATTGTTGGTGGTGACCAGCCCATGGGGGCAGGACTGAACGCTGGGGGGCGGATAGCACTTCTCGTTATCATCCACTGGCCCCGTCACATGGGCACGCAACAGCGTCAGGTTGTTGGAGAGCTTGTAGATCCGGTTGACAGCACCCACGTAGACCTCCCCAGTTTTGTTGTGGACCACCAGGTGTGTCAAGCTCCAGTCTGTGACCGAGAAAGTCCTAAAGGGGGATTTGGGGGTGCCCTCTGCCAGTGGTAGCCAGGCGCTCCCCAAAAGCAGCAGGGTCCAGATGTTAACGGACAAGTGGTGCTTGAGCCGAAGGAGCCACATTGCAGCAGTGTCACATCCGACCAGGGCCGTGCACAAACCCAGCCACAAAATAAATAGAAGCCAACCCAAAATAGAGGGGTGGGGGAAGGGGAGGGGATATTACAGGGCCAAGGTCTCCTCTGCTTCTGCTAGGCTCCACATTCAGGGCATCGTGGACACTGGCAGCCTGGTCAGCCCTAGAGGGAAAGACAAGAAGAGGGTTAGGCAAGCCCTCCTGCAGCTCAAGTTATAACATTAAGCCTTTGGGGCTCATCGCCCACCCTCTTGCCCCCTGCCAGCCACTCTCCATTTCTGGGGCTTTGGTTCTCACAGCCCTCTGGGGGCTTAGCGGGCTTCCAGTGTCATGCATAGGAGATGCAGCGCCCCTTCCATCCATCTCCTCCAGAACGTTACTCCCCTCATTCAACAACCACACGCAATTGGGGGCGGGGGGGCACATCATAGAAAGCCACATTCACCCACCTTCCACCTCGTCCCCCGCCCCAGCAACACAGTGAACAGGGGCACAGCGACCATAGCTTCCTGTCTGAAGGGAGACGTGCCAAGAGCTGATTAGCACAACGCAGCCTAAAACCACCCCAGCGAGCCTCCGGGCATTCACGGCCACTTTGCTTCCCCACCCTGACACTTGCTGGCCC
Source organism: Terrapene triunguis (assembly GCF_002925995.2). Taxonomy (NCBI): domain Eukaryota; kingdom Metazoa; phylum Chordata; order Testudines; family Emydidae; genus Terrapene; species Terrapene triunguis. The sequence continues at coordinate 20,747,486 of NW_020664440.1, forward strand.
ACATCACAGCCACCATCTCTCCCACCATGCCAGGGCAGAACGCAGCTCCCTACAGAGCCTGTCAATACTCTGACACTCCCTAGCAGGCATGGGAAGGTTGCTCTTGGGTGCTGTCAAGCACTCACTTCCCAGGGTGGATGAGCACTCAGCCTCAGCATCACTAGTCCAGAGAATCAGCCTGGCTCTCCAACAGGACCTGAAGCCACAGGCCAGCCTGCAGCAGAGGGGACAGAGTGTAAATGCTCCCATAGTGAGCGTGCAGCGTCTCAACACACACATGGCAGGCAGCACGCTCACGGTTCACCCTCGAATGGCTCACAGACACAAGTGCCTCCATGGGGCGTAGCCAAAACGTGTCCTTCATGCCGGCCACATGCACAGCCAGTGACAGTGCACAGGAGCACTCATTGGGGCCTAACACCTCCCACCGCGACACAAAGCTACATGTGCCTCCGCCCCTGGCAGCTCCGCCCCAATTCACTGTGGGTTTTAAAATCTGATCCTTGTGGCAGTTTGTTCACCGCCCAGGAGCCATGGGGAAACCACACATGGTTCCTCTGAACAGCCAGCTGCTCACTTATCATCTAAACTAGCTGCACGGCCGAGGGATGGGATGGCTCAGGCACAGGCACCAGTCAGTAGAGTCCCCTCAAAGCCCCCAGTTCAAATCCAGCCTAGTCAATGCTGACAAGGCTGCTACCATCTGAAGAAGTCCCCCATGAAACAAGCTGGTGAGTCTGCCTGAGCCCTAGGAGACGGGGTACCTCACAAAACCCACCCTCCTAACCAACACCAAACCAGCCCCCTTCCTAGCAATCTCAGCAGAGAAGCCAAGGACTAAATGAGCCATGGGCCTATACCCAGAGAGCAAGATGAAGGCTCGGTGGCAGGGGGAGTTCCCGAGGGAGACCTGCCCTTGCTGGAGTTATACAGGGGATTTCCATTGCCCAAGATGGCAATCCAGCAGTCCCTTTCCCATACAGGAAAACAACCCACCAGTGGCCTCGCACCCAGCCCCACACTGTGGGAGCTGTGCATTTCACACCCACCACGCTGCAAAAGCAGTCCCCTCCTGAACAGAGAGGCTGGAAAACGCCACGTGAGCGCCTCTGGGCCCTTCTTCCCCCGCCTGTGCATGCAGCGCAAGGCAGCCTACAAAGCTTTCATTGCATTTCACCAGTTACCTAATTGGAGTTTAATGTGCTGAATGGCTGGTCATTAAAGAGATGTTACTTTTATAAAGACAGAGAGAGAGAGAGAGAAAGACTTTCACAAATGAAGGGAGAAATAAATGGTGCCAAAGGTACTGAGAGGAGAACACCCTGGCTGGAGTTAGAGCAGGGGGATTGGGAGTAAGGGCTCTGGGGGCCTTCGCCACTGACTTGCTACATGGCCTTCGGGGAGGCACTTCCCCTCTCTGTGTTCCAGCTTCTCGGTCATCTATAGAACTGGGGTAAAGATATTGACCCACTGCACGGGGAGGATTAACATTTATAAAGTACCTTGAGATCCTTCGATGAAAGGAGCTGTAGGTGCAAAGTATGATCAGCCCCTGGAATTTGTTTGCCCCAACCATCCAATATCCCAGGGACGTCCAGCTGCCCAGCCTGGTGATAAATCTTCTGTTCCTCCAGACCCCCCCTCCCCCAGATAAGAAGTTTGAAAGGCTATAACAGGACAAGAAGAGACACCCCCAATCTGAGATCCCTGGCTCAGAGATAACCCTGGCACAGACGGTGGGGATGCCTAGGATTTCCAGCGGGGAGTGGCATAGGCAGGAAATATTGCCCCAGGCAGGAGGATTGTCAGACTGCTACGTTCCACCACAGCACCACTGACCACACATCCAGCAAGAACAGGGATTCACCTTGCTCTAGACCATCAGGTCGCAGCCAGCAGGGGAGGTGGGGAGACAGAATCTAACGGGACAGCAGTCCAACCTTGCATGGTGAACCCAGCAATTACCGGGACAGAGGCAGGAAACCAGCAGCAGCAAAGACGCCCACTCCTCCTCCCCCGCGCCACCCGGAGTCATTTAATTCTCAGTTGGGGGCACAACTTCCCTCCCAGCTCCCACCAGTCATCCAGGGGCGTGATCCTGCCACCTCCCACTCCCTGGATCCCATCTTCTGGGAGTCAGGTTTTCTCAGCCACTTGCTAGCAGATTTCCTTGACACACCAGCCTGGTTCTCACACCACTCAGCAGATTCCCATGATGCCTCCTTCAAGGTGCCAAGGAAACCAGAGCAAAGGATTCTGGGGGGCCCTGGGGATGGGGTCACTGTACAAAAGGACTAGAGAGTCCCTCATTCAACCTGCACAGCTAACATGTGACAGTGCCCCTTTCCCCCCCTGGGGAGCTCCAATTGCCACCTGCAGGAGAAGCCCACTCCAACCAGCCTAATGATATCAACAGCCTCTCTCCTTGCCCTCCACCCAGCCCTCAGACCTCCTCCAACCCATCTCTCTGTGCACTCAGAGAGGGGCTGCATTGCACTGCCCCTCTGGACAGGGCACATGGCCAGTGTCACTGAGGAGAAACCAAACACACCGGGACTTCAGCTCCAGGTCCTCAGCCAAGCCAATCATCCATGCTCTGCTCCCGGACAGGCTCCGATGTGGAGCTCCAGAGTCAGCTCCCTCCCTTTCTTCAGGCCTGCTGCTGGGCCGTACGCTTCCACAACAGCTCCCTCCACTGCAAGGTCAGGACCATGTGCCTGAAAGCACCAGCCAATGGAGCACTGGCGCTCTTGATTTCCCACCAGTTTTGAGGGAAGAGGGAGGTTTTGCATGGCGAGGGGGTTACTGCAACCTTGACTTCACTGGTGCCAGTGTTAGCCCCACCCCAAGACCTACCTCAGCATCCCTTGACAACAATTCAGCATTTGCAAGACAGAGAGCAGGGCTGGCAGAGCTCCAGGTGAAGGGGTGGGGAGGTTTCAGAGCAGGCGCTGCCCACACGTTCAGACTCTGCAGAGGCCTTTTCAGCCTCTCTTCTCGCCAGCAGCATGGAGTCACACTCACCCCCGCTTTCCCCTCCCCCCAGAGCCCAAAGTGAAAGCACCACCAGGACCACGTAGGGTAACGCAGCACTGATGGAACCACACTAGGGCCCTTGACAGATTGCCCTTAGCAGCACCGTCACAGCAGCAGCCCTGCCAGCTCCTTTCTGGCGCACCGGGTAACTCAAGCAAGGCCTTGGCTCCTGCTCCGGATGGTAAGTGCAATTCTAAGCAGCCCACGGAGCTCTCTCCAGCTGAGCGGGTACCAGGTTCAAGTTGCCCTTGCTGTTTGTTTCACAGGCAGCGTTTGAGGTCCTAACCCCTCCTCCCTTCACCCCCAGGGCTCTGTAAGGTACTAGCCTAGAGGGATGTTTGTGCGGCTGTATATACACATTGTGCAGACTAACATGGCTGCGTAGGAGCAGCAGGGAGAGATTGATGCACGTGTTTAACTGCAAAGCTTCTTGGGTGCTGAGTTAACTGATTCCAAGAGCCACCAGCCCCAGCAATAGTACTAATTAGAACAATCTCACATTTCTCGGATCACATCTGATCACCATAAAGGAACCCAAAGCACTTAGCAAATGGTATATTCACAAATCACTTCCCCCACCTCTGAAATGTAACCGCTTCTGGGGTGGAGCACAGTAGCCGGGCAACAAGGATAGGGAAACTCTGGCCCAAGCTCCCATAGCTAAAACACCAACTCGTAGGCCACATCTACACTACAGGTGCTATAGCAGCACTATAACCCCATAGTGTAGAGACAGACTACAGCAGTGGAAGGGGCTTTTCTGTCACTGGAGGGACTCCACCTCCCCAAGCCACGGTAGCTAGGTCAACAGAAGCATTCTTCCATCAACCTAGCTGCATCTACACTGTCTACAGCTACAGCACTCAGGAGGGTGGATTTTTCACTCCCAGAGCGCCGTAGCTAGGTCAGCCTAAGTTTAAGTGTACAGCCGGCCTTACCGAGAAATGTCAGGCAACCTTGAACACCCACCCCCGAGGCAGAGACAGCATGTTGATTTTTAAAGACTTGTCTGAAAGATCTGCACATTGAACTGCATAGGACGCCATATAAGGGTAAAAGGCTACATTGACCCTGCTGGGGCCTGAACCGTGCCTCCAGGCCACATGGACAAGCCTGGAGGGCAGGGGGAAGTGCCGCAATTTCCTCCTGGAATGGGTGCCTTCAAAGGAAGGCTTCCGACCCCCTAGAAACAGGCACCCCTCTCAGCAACAGACAGCCCAGACAACTCTGGGGCAGTGCCTCTCCACTGACACCTCCACCCCCATACACTGAGGGCAGCGTCATGTAGCAAGGTGAGAACTAGGCTATGGCTACACTACGAGGCTTTTAGCGACATGGCTGTGCAGCCACAGCCACGCGCAGTGTAGCTGCTGTTTGTCGGCCAGCAAAGCACTGGTCACACCGGTACTTTACATTCCCCCCACCCCACCCCAAACAAAAGTTTTACTGACAAAGCGCCAGTGTAGACAAACCCCTATTTATGTCATGCATTGTTTCATCTCATCAAAGTATCTGAGCCCTTTACAAATATTAATTAATGTCTCACCCCTTCTGAGAGGCCAGGGAATATCATCACCACCAGTGCTTAATTTGTGCCAGGGCTGAGCCCCGGCACCTTTGGGCTGGCCAGTCCATAGCCCCGGCACCTCTGGGCTGGCCAGTCCATAGCCCCGGCACCTCTGGGCTGGCCGTGTCAGTTATGAAAGTAAAAAAATTGCTTGAACCCTGGCACGGCTTTCATTACAAATTAAGCACTGATCATCAAATTCCTGATAGAGAAACTGAGGCCCAGAGAGGGGAAGTGACTTGCCCAAGGCCACATAGTGAATCAGTGGCCCAGGGAGGAATAGAAACCTGGTCTCCTGACTCCCAGTCCAGTGCCTTGTCCACAAGGCCATCCTTCCTCTACCAGTGGCTCCCTCCAGGTGGCAAGGCCTATTAGTAGCTCTTCAGTAAGGGGGAAGCATGATACACGTTCCTTCCGTAATGTCAATTCCCCCCGCCACACACACACAGCAAGCCCAGATCACCTTCCCAAGCCAGACTGCCGCTTTGCCTGGTTCTGAAGACACCACCAGGTGCTTTCAGCAGAGGAACAAGAGTCTAAATCTTCACCCTTCTTCTCCCTTGAGGAAATGGTCCCTCAACTCCCCATTCCCTAGCTGTCAGACACACAGGATCCCACTACTCTAATGGGACTTTACAAAGAGGAGCAAGTCCCACACAGTGCCTGCCTTCCTCTTATTTGAATCAAGACCGTTCCTCTATCACTGTGACTGAACTAAGTGGCTGATCTCATCCCTGCGAGCAGCAAGGTGCAGTTCGCAGAGCACATAGGAGAGCTCACAATTCAATTGCAAAGTTTGAACAACACACATTCTGTTAGTAATAATACCACTGTAACAAACCCGTGGCCACCCAGAATCTCACACGGGTTGCCATACTTCACATTCTCGCTGCTCAGCGCTTCCCACTTGGCAACACCAGGGAGAAAAGGAAGATCTTCCTCCCAAAAGTCCAGGACCCTTCCACTTGAGGTACAGGAGATGGGCAAATGTGTTAGCAATAAAGGTTCTGTGGACAACTGAGCAGTTCTGATACCATCCAGAGGGGGCAGCGATGTACATGAACACTACCCAAGTTATTGTATTATTTACATGGTCATAGCCATGCAAGGACAGATATGTAAATACCTAGGTCTCTGTCACAAGGAGATTACAATGTAAATTAGACTGACCAAACCATGACAACAGACTATGAGGAGAGGAGGGAATCAAGACAGAGACCACCACATGCACTGGGAAGACCAGGATTCCCTGTAATTCCTACACAAAACACTGCTCTAGGAGATTCTTTAGAGGGAGCAGAACATAAGTTGTTTTCTTTGGTGTACTTCCGGTTAGTCACATATTTTAGGAATAGGTCACCAGTCATACTGGTGTGGAGATCAGTACTGGAAGACACTGAAAGGTCTCTTGAGTCACTCAAAGGGGGTATCTGGACATACAGAAAAGGGAGTGGACAAAGGAGAGAGGAGCAGGGCACAGCAGGAGGCAGGACGGAGTTTTTTGTTCTTGTTTTTTTTTTTTTTTTTAAAAAACAGCTCCACAGAGCTTTTTGGTGGTAACTCCACTTTTTTCATCATGGATCCTCCTTAGGTAGTAGCTTCTCTCTCATTCAGAACTTTGGCTCTGTTATTAAAGGGCAGCTTCCTATAGCTGGTGATTGCATTATCAAATAATACCTGCCTAAAGCAATCAACAGTGACTAAAAGAAACAGAGGAAGTTTTATTTATTTATTTTTTTTTAAATACAAAATGATTTGGGTTCCTAAGGTTTGGATCAA
>NW_020664440.1:20754267-20786145 GCF_002925995.2 Terrapene triunguis
AGTAGCTTCTCTCTCATTCAGAACTTTGGCTCTGTTATTAAAGGGCAGCTTCCTATAGCTGGTGATTGCATTATCAAATAATACCTGCCTAAAGCAATCAACAGTGACTAAAAGAAACAGAGGAAGTTTTATTTATTTATTTTTTTTTAAATACAAAATGATTTGGGTTCCTAAGGTTTGGATCAAATTAAACAGAGGATCAGACTAAGTAGTGATTGAATGAAGTGGAAGGCTCTATATTAGAGCACAGAGACAGCTGGCCAATCCAATTTTGTTTCTACCACTTAGACACGTGCTAGAACAGGTTGGGGGATCATAGAAGGGAGAGGGCGGTCTCCTTCACATTAGTTTTCTCTCTGGTGGCTACAGCCCATTTTGAGAAAGGCAATGACTTGAATGTTGCATTGGGCTCTGTGACAGGGTGTGCATATCAGGCACTGGACAAGAGAGGGTTAACCCCACACTATGGGCGGCAGAAGTCCCGCCCCTCAGACCGTGCTGGGCATGCTCCAACTGCTGCCTCAGTATAAAAGGGAGCAGCCCAGTTCATTCTAGGCTAACCAACAGAGGAGAAGGATCTTTGGTGGAGGCTCCAGCTGAAGAGCCGTCACAGCCCTTGCCTGCGGGAGCCGGAGATCCTGAGAGTCGGACTGGAGGTCTATGGCCAATGGAGCCCCAGGGAATCACCCACGCTGAGGAGCCCGGAGACCCCGATGCCCCATGAACTGCGGCTTCTGGAAGCACAGTGGGAAGTAACCCAGGGAGGGTGAGCGAGTGGTATCTCCCACCCAAGTGAGGTTAGCGTGTTTCGGTGCGATTCCCCACTGATCCAGTGGCGGACCGCTCCGCCACTGTCAGGGCCCTGGGTCAAGGCCCGGTGGAGTCGAGTGGGCCCAGACCCCCCTACCCAGGTTGCTGCCCTCCTGGTGGCGGCCCCCCCCCGGTACTGGCCATTAGGCTGCACTGCCCTGAACACAAGAGCCACTGTAATTGACTCTGGCCATTGGGCAGCACTGCCCTGACCTCAAGGGCCGCCATATTGACTCCAGCCTCTAGGCCATGCCTCTTTCAGCCTAAAGACTGTCAGGAAGACTGTAACCAGAGTGGTATCACAACCCTGCCATGCCCCAAAGGAGGATGAGGTGTGCATACCACGCGACAGGCCCTCTTCCCAAAATAGCCACAGCCTGCTTCTCTATGCTAAACTCCCCTACCAAAAGCGTCTTATCATTACTACCAGCAGTGCTGCTCCACCGGTGGGAGTGCTAGTGCAGAAAGATGCCAGCATTTTAACCACTCCATCACCTGGACCTTGTAGGGCTGAGCTCAAAGTGTCTCACCAAAGAGCCTACAGAGGAAGTCTGTGACAAAGTTAGGAGCAGAACCCAGGACTTCTGGCCCCCAGTCCTGCACCTTAACAGTGCCATCCTTCCACCTTAACACAGCAATGATGGCTAGTGTTAAATGCCCCAGGCAGCCACTACCCTAACCTCTAGAAACCTATCCCCTGGGTTCCAACTGGAAACTCCACTCCCACTGGAGACCTAGCAATTCGTTTGCCTACAGGAAGCTAATCCTGTTCCGCAAATATGGCCACCATGGAGACAGGACTTCGGAAACCTCCAGGCAGGCGCCTTGGAGCCAAGCCCAGGCCTGAAATGGACTGCATTAAAAAACTACACCCCAAGCCCAGGCCGCATGTTAATGCAAACTCAGAGAGCAGCGCAAATAGACCTAAAAATACATTCCATTATTCTGCCTGGACAGAAAAGTAAACAGGGAAGAACTTCCTGCGACAGAGAACAACCCTGCAGGATGACTCAAACAGCAGCAATGCAACAGGAACGCGGAGGAGGGAACATACAGAGGGGGCTGCCGGGGAATAGTTTGTATTTATTTGAGAGAGAGACACTCCCCCATACAAGCGCAGCAGGAAACCTGCCATCAGAAGCAAAGCTGACACAGCAGCCACAACTGCCAGACTCAGTCAAACCCCTTTTATCCCACACTGGAAAGGAAATTTGCTAACTGTTTCACCTTTAAAGTGGCCATGAAACCCTGATTGTTTTAGACCTTGGTCACAGCTGCTCCATGAACTAGATTAGAATGGACTGTCTGCCCCGCCTGGCTGCAGCCAACACACACACACACTTCAAAAGACCCTTTCATCAAAACGCCATTGACTTGCCCCATAAATGCCTGTCCCCCACTTGCTTTCTAATAAAGATATGGAGACAGGCCATTCACTCCTCCAGCCTGCTGCACTCCTCCTCCCACTACATCCTGCAGATGTGTCCGAATCCTGTGTTTGTGACTTCAGAGATGCCGCCATAAAAATAATTTAGGGTGGCACAAAGGGGTAGAACCAAGAGTGCTGGGATGGAATCAGGATTAAAGGGGTGAGGAGGAATTTAGGTTGAATACCAAGGAAAAGTCCCTAATCTAGGGCTTGGATACTATAGTGCCTCAAAAGGGCATAAAGTGATAGAAAAGTGGGCAAGGTCCAGCCCAACACAGAACAGATTCCCCTAAGAGTTAATGGAAGCCCCACTGCTTGGAACATGTAAAGTGCAGTTATGATCAGCAAGGTGCAACGGCTCTGTGTCCCATGTGCATTCAGTGCCATTAGAGCTCACTTTGCTGCTTTGAGCCTTGCAGAGCCGGTACAGCTACAATTGCGCAAGCTGGATTCTATTTTGGCTCGGGCATCATTAACAGAATCGGTCATTATCTGTGTTCTCATTGCAGCATGTTCATTTGTGGGGATGATACGCAAGTCAGCAGGAGCCCAGGTTGACTCCTGGAGTCCCAGGCATGTTTACAGAGCTGGCACTTAGAAAAACCATCCCTCTACTCAAACAGAGAGAAACTGATCTGGAGTCAGCCAGATAAGGAACAAAGAGTCCCACAACCATCACAACAGCTTTAGAGTCACATTTCAAGGATGAGCAGCACTTTGAAAACTAGGCTTGGTAAGAAAATTGATGAATAAGGAACTATCCTGAACTGGCCCCCCAAAGAATGGGAGAAATGGGACTTAATGGGTCTCTCTCTTTAAACACTATGATTCACTTGCTGTGGTCTGTGATGGGAAATGGACCAAGAAGAAACCAGCACCTTAGTCAAACTCACCCACCCCTCTGACGATTAGCAAAGGTAGAAGGGGGAAATTATAGGAAGGACCCCCCACAAGTGCAGTGGACAAGATAGTAGATTACAGAAGACATTAGGTATATTTTTAGGTTTGCCTTCATGGGAAGAATCTTAAAGCCTTGCGGCAATAACGAAAGAAAAGGCTTGTAGTTCTGCCAATAGAAGCTTGTACTGTATATGCAACTGTCTGCACCTCAACTAAGCTTAACTCTTTCCTCTTCCCCCGCACTAATTAAAAACATATTCTCAAAGATTTCTCCAATGTTCCCCAGCTAGTGGAATCATTGTTACAAATTTCATATCATGCACACACACTGGGTCTGGTCCAAAGTCTATTGAGAATGACTTCAATGAGCTCTGAATCAGACCCATTCAGATCTCAGTTACCTTTGGATTTATGCTGATGTATCTCCTCTGTCTTCATAGGAATTACCACTCCCACCCCTCTGCTTTCTCCTGGTGCAGCCTAGATCAGAGCCTAGCTTCACCCCACACAATGCGGTGTAGGGTGGAAAGTTGTCTAGTGATTAGAATGCAGACTGGTAGGCAGCAATCCCGGAGTCTATTGCCGGCTGTGCCACTGACTCACTGAGCAACCTTGAGTGAGTCACTTAACCTCCTCCTGTGCCTGGGTTGCCCCAACGGAGAAACGGGAAGGAGCTGAGGTGTACCTCTCAGGGGCTCTGTGGGGATTAAATGTTTGCAAAGTAATTTGACCTCCTCAGATAAAAGGGGCGCTATCAGTGCACAGTGGTATTGCAACCATAAAACAGACAAACATGGGATTTATCGGAGGTATGTTTTCCCTTCCTTGGCCATTCGGCATGCAAAGCAGCACAACGGTTCGTCCAGAGTGAACGAGTTCCTAGCCCCCCAGCCACCGTATATTTTGAAAACTAAAAACTTTTACACTCCCTGCAGAAAGCCGCTTCTGAGTTGGCCCTGATCCCTTCCGAGATGGAAGCACAGCGTTTTTCAAATCCCCAGCACGGTGGGCTGGGGCAGAGAGACGCACAAAGACCACACCCAGTCCTGCCATTAGCATTTGGTCCACACAAGAAAAGAGTAACCCAGCCATCTGTAGAATCCGTTTGTTCAAATGTTCCCAGCGCCGTTGGCATCTTGAGCGATTCTGGGAGAATGATAAAAATGCAAAGCTCCAGCCGCTCTGTCCATCTTTCCACAAGCACCCCCAGGGATCTGTGCCCCCACACACTTCCAATGGCATCTCTCTTTCCATTCATAGCCGCCCCCTTAATGGGGATAATTGACAGGGAGCAGCACCCAGCTTTTTCCTTTACCACCTGCTGGCAAGGAGGCATTGCAAAGGTCTGGACTGGTCTAGGCGTGGGACAGGGACCAATGCACTGCCTCATAGCCCAAATGCAGCGTATGTCCTGTGGTCTCCCTCCTGTTTAATGAAGGGGTGCAGCCTGCAAACTCTAGGCCTTGGCATACCGTGCTTCATCTTGACCAGAGGCTGCTCAGAGCTATGTGGGGCATTGCATGCTGGGAGCTGGAGCTGCTCCAGCACACCAAAGATGAGGCCCCAGCAATCTGCTCAATTTTATGCAGATCAGGCACCGCCCTCAGGCTCCTGGTTAGTTAATGCAGCCCCTCAGCTGGGAGAAGTTAGAGCAGCCAGGTAATTAACAACAGACTGCTTGGCTGGCAGGGAAAGCCAGCCTGGAAGAGACAGGGCTAAAAATGGACATGCAGCAAAATTTGAATCTAGGATATTTTCCACTTCAGAATCAGAGATGAAATGATCTGTTAGATTAGTGCGTCCATTTGGGGAAGGTGGGGGTGGGATAGGAGATAGTGCCCTAGACTGAGCAGAGTAGATATGAGGAGAGTCTCACTTGATCTTAATCAGAAAGCAACAGCAGGTGTAGAACAGAACATGCACCCCCCCCACACACATACTAGTATGAGAACCAGCAGTGAATTCAACATCCCCGCTGGGTGGCTCTATAGCAAACTCTTTAAACACGTGGCTATGTAAAGCCTCGCTGTATTTTGCAGCCATAAACACCACCTCAGATCAGTGGGCTAGAGTTCAGGACGGCTGGCCTTGTGCTTCCCCACATTTGGAAGGGAGCAGTTTCCACCAGAGCTGATCTTCCTCTCCCTACACATTTCACAGCCTTAGGAGCTTCCCAGAGAGACTCACCCTGCACCCACATGGCAAGCAGAGCCCTCGCCCACACGCACCACCTCCAGATCCAGCCTCCACTGCTTGCCCCTAGTATTCTCCATCCTATTCATCAGGCCTCTTGTCCAGCATTCCCATAGCATGGGCAGAGGGGGAGGGGCAGCCTAACCAGGACCAAAGCCAGGAACTCGTCTGCAGCCCTTCCCCCGCTCAATGGGGAGTGGATCCAATAAGGTCAGGCGAGGAGATACAAAGGCCGAGGTCTCCCAGGGGGTGAGGGACCAAGCTTTGCAAACTGAGACGCTGAAGCAGCATGGACTTTGCTTGCACACACACGCACAACTTGTCAGCTGGGAATTTTTATTCACTGGGCCTTATATGCATGAGCTCGGAGGTCTCCAGCCAGGCAGAGCTGGACGCGGCTGCTCCCAAAGAGAATCAGCGCCTGCCCACAGCCTCTCCAGAAAGACACTCCGACCCCACCTGGCAGGGGGTGCTCACATGCTGAATGCCAGCGGCTCAGGGTAGAGAGAGAGGACAAGGGGAGTTTAGCTAGCTCCAGCTGTACTTCAGCCTAAGGCAGAAAGGATTAACACACTGGCAAAGGCAGCCTTGCCAGGCCCCCTACTCTCTACTTATCCACATCTCTTGTAGAGATAAGCAGGCCCTAATCAGCCCCCATCCCTCCAGCCACTGAGAAGCGTGGGATGTTCCATTGAAACAGTCCCGGCCATCTCTGTCCCCCAGGCTGTAAGCTCCTTGGGGCATATGCTGTGTCGGCATCACATCCATGGCAGAGCTACAGACATCGCCAGCCCTGCACAGACGGCCCTGGCGGAAGGGATTGGAATTTCCAGTAACTGACAAGAGAGGCTTTGCCTAGGGTGGGTGCTCTCCAGAGGTAGGTTAACCCTTTCTATACTGCTACCCCCCCGGACCTGTGGTGTGACTATCATCTACACGCGTGCCGCTGATGCCAAGGGACCATTCCAACGTGCCAGCGAGGCATGGTGCAGTCCAGCCCAGACGTACCCTGTGTGCTCAAGTGGTACCTGCCATGCTTGCCAAGCTATATGCGCACTGTAGATCCATCCTGGATGAGAACGACGAGTCTCTCCCAGGAGAGGGTTAGGGATACTGCGGGCTGGTCTCTGCAAATGGGACAGGTGAGAATTGGTAGCAGCGGTGCAGGGAGCAACCACATGATGTTCAAACCAGCCCCACATGCAGCAAGCCCAGTCTGAAACCCCATTCCAGCTTCTCCACCAGCCCCTCCACCCCGACCCGCTGCCTGAACAGCAGGGGCCTATGTCACCAAAGAGAGCCATGCTTGCAGGGCAGGCCTGCTTCACCTACCACCACTGCCCGTGGTGCTCCAGATTGCACTTGGCAGGACCTCTGCAGCGGCACGATGCTCGCTCACAAGCATGTGGGCAGCACTAGACACCACATGATGCAGATTGTTCCCCCAACAAGAAGAAATCTTCTGCTGTACGTGTGGAGGAGCTGGAGAGATGAAGAGGGGCCCAGCGCGGCTGGAAAGCAGAACTATCGGTAACAAATGAAGGACACTCAGGCGTTCCGTGCCCAGTGACGAAACCACCGGCACAAAGGCTGTAGGGAGACAGCCTGCCTACTCGCCAGAGCAGGGGACTCCTGGGCACTATCCCCAGCTAGACTGCAGAGTCACTTTTGCAGTGGTTAACCTCAGAGCTTCCCCAGCAGGGAAACGGGGATCCGACCTATTTAGGTGAAGTGGCTTGAGCGTCTTGGATGCAAAGTGCTACGTGCAAAACTAGAGCAGCAGTAAAGTTACACAGGCCTCTCTAACCCCCCAGGAGTCAGGGGTTTCAGGCGGGACTTGGCGTGTTTACAGGCCACAAGCTGTGTCTGCCAGCTCAACTCCCCTGGGACCTGAGAGGTGAGTTGGTCTCTTCACACTCAGGGACCAGCAACTCTCTGGCTTTTCCAGGGTGCACATGAGGGGGTTGCAGGATAAACCGGCTCGGCCCTGAGCCTGGAAACAGGGGAAAGGAGGCTCATACCTCCCGGGGGGCACAAAGCCTGATGCTGCTCAGGGCTTCTGCACAGGGTCCTGCCCCAAGGAGGCTTGAAGACCAAGTTTCACACTGAGTGCGATATTAACCCTTTCCAGTGCCTGCAGATACTCCTTAGGCAGCAATAGGAAAGTGGGGGAGGGGCCGCTCATATGTTGCTCTGGCAGCCTGCCTCAGTATTCTGTGCACAGCCAAGCTGACCTTAACCCCTGCAGCGCCAGGAGGACTGCAAGCACAGGAGCTTGTCTGCACTGCACTGAAAGGTGCACAGGGCCCCTGGGCCTCTCCCATTCCAGTCACAGCAGCTGCATTGCAGTTACCTTGCTAAACGCAGGCAGCCACAGGATACATTGGCACAGTCACGAAGGGCCATTGGCACATTATGCCTGGCTCAGTCTCCAGCTAGCACTTTAAAGGGACACTGTCAGGTTAAAAACAGTCATAATGAAGATATCTAATTCCCTCCATGGGTTACTATCGGGGCTTTAAATCAGCAAATGTGAAAGGCTTTTCGAAACCCAGTCAGCTTTTCACCACCCATGCAGTTTGTTTCCTTTTCCTGCACTTCACTTATCTCAGGAGAGGGAAGCTAAACTGGCCAGTTTCTCCTGGTTCTCATGCAATAGCCTCTGTGTCTGTGCAGCTGTGTTTGGGTTTCCAACACAGCAGGAGCAAGTTTACAGCCAAACAGTGCTCTTTGTATTACGTAGCATCTGACTACAAGCAAGGGAGACGCCACCATGCCCCTAGGTATGTTATTCCAATGCTGGAGGCCATTAGTTCACATCTGACCTGGCTGCTGGTTAAAAATCAGATGGAGAAGTTCAACAGAAAGAATCTACAGCCACCATTTTCCTTTCTGAGTCAAACCTAGTTTGTCACCACCCTCATGCTGCAGCGAGTGGTCCTGGGGAAAACTCGCCTGGGATGCAAATCTGATTCCGGACTGTGCCTAGGAGGGAACAACTTCGGGCTCCGGAGCCCATTTTGCAGCTTGCTGGAGATCCTCTCACTCCCAGGTGCGCTCTCCATTCCCTGCTATAACAACCCTCCCGGAGGAGCTGAGCCCACTTCCCAGACACCAAGCCATTCTGAGCCCTTCTCATTAGCAGTGCAGCTCCATTGGCAGCCTCAGGTTGGAAAGGTCAGCAGGTGAAATTGGTACTTAAGAAAGCGGCTAGTCCCATTGGCTTGTACTTGGCACAAAGCAGCCAAAGAACCATACGAGCCCCCTCAGTCCCGACCTGCAGTCCCTGCTGTTGCACACACACAACAGATCCAGCCCCTGCTTTTCTAACCCTGGGCTTCTCTTGATCAGAGATTGCTAGTTGGGCTGAATTTTGTGATGTGAACAAAGGGAGATGTTGCCATGGCCAAATACATTTCCCATCATATCCAGAGATAGGAGCTAAACCAAGGTCTACAGGGGGGAAAGGCAAATACACCAACCTACAGCCCCCGAGATGAGTTTCCATTTCATGCAACCTTGTCAGTGGTGGGGATTTTCTCCCCTTGCCCCCCCAAACCATCAGGGGAACCACATCTGGAATTGACCCCACGTACAGCAGAGAACAAAGCCTCTAACTTATCCGATGTTGTTGCATCTCCTAAGGACAAGCTGCCAGAACAGGGAGCCAGCTAGGCTACTAAATGCAGAATCCGAGTAGTCCAGTCATGATTCGGTGGATGTGCTCTGCTCTCAGACTGCTGGGAATTACACACATGCACAGACAGAGACACACAAATATTCCTTGCTTCCTAACCATCTGCTGCAAGCCCTTTAGTAGGCCAGCCCAGCCAGAGGTACTAACCAGCAATCCTCCCCTCCTAAAATCAATACATCTCCAGCAGCCGATCCCGGAGAGATTCTCTCTCCTCACACACACCCTTCACCTAGTAACCTAGCAAGAACACGGTGAGTCTAGCCTCCGGTGAGCTCAGCAACCCCACAGAATATTCACAGCCCTTTCGTCAGCGGGGAAATTTCTCTCCTTCCCAAACTCAAGCCAGGTCGATTTTGCAGATTCCCTGACAGACTCGCTCCACAATGAAAATTCCCAGTTTTCAGTAAAGGCAGGTGAACTGACTCTTGTCGTCAGCTTTACCTCCGATTCCCCTAAGCTCCTTGCTAATATGAGTCTCATGACGAGGTTTACCGGAGCCCAATCTGCTCAGCCTTTCCTTCCACAAGAGGCTTTGGTTCCCCTCCTCACTAGCAGCTTCTTTCATTGCAGCTCAGTCCCTGCCGGAAGCCTGGCTCAGCCTTCCCAAAGCACAGAGGCTCTGGCCTGCAGAGAAGCCAATGAGAAAGGGCCCTTGGAAGTCAAGTCAGTACTCAGAACCACTTTCATTTCAAAGCTCCAGTCCCACAATGTAGCAAGAGTTTTTAATTGCCCTAGGTGCAGCAGGCCTGGGAAAGCTGGAAGTAGGGAGATAACTTGAGAGCTTGCGGCGTCTCGCTCGTCCGCAGTAGGATGGGAGAGAGAGAAGCCTCTGAAAATGTTCCAACAGCAACAAAACAAAGAGAAGGGAAACTATGTTTTAACACAGTGACAGAGGCTTCATTCCAACAAGTATCCAAACAACACACACACACAGTCAAATTCTACTCTGTACAACCCTTGTTGACTTCGACGGGGCTACTCCAGGCAGGCAGAATTTGGCTCAAAACATCCACACTCCTAAAGAAAGCCTATACAAAGCAGATACCAAAGGATCATGGAGTGTTTCAGAGTAGCTACAGGAACAGGGGCAGGCTGGCAGGATTGGATGCAGTGCGTTTCGCCTTTAACGCCCTTGGTTCAAATCCAGCCCAGGTCAACAGTGAACAAGTGTCACAGGCTAATGGCTGTGCATGCAGGAAATAAATTGATGGTCTCTGAGCAGCGCCTTGGGGACGTACATAGGTGCTGGAACTGGGGGGTGCAGCAACACCCCCTGGCTTGAAATGGTTTCCATTATATACAGGGTTTACAGTTTGGGTCAATGGCTCTCAACACCCTCACAATACAAATTGTTCCAGCGCCTCTGGGAACGTATGGCTGTATCACAAGGAACACCAGTGTAAGTGACGTGAATTCACTCGTCAGCTGTCACTGCAAAGGGGTCAAGAAGACTGGACTTCGTTCTTGCACTACAGACATCACCTTCCAGGAAGGGACTAAGGCGCACGGATGGATCCAGTGTCTTTTAGGTACAGAAATCCACTTTAAAATAATGAAAATATCCATCATAAGAGCTCAAGCAAGTGGCATCATCTCATGGAGTGCTACAGGATGGCCTTACTGCAGGGGTTCTCAGACTTTTGTACTGGTGACCCCTTTCACACAGCAAGCCTCTGAGTGCGACCTCCCATACATTAAAACACTTTTTTATATATTTAACACCATTATAAATGCTGGAGGCAAAGCGAGATTTGGGGTGGAGGCTGACAGCTCACGACCCCCCAGTTTGAGAATATGTAATAACCTCATGACCCCCTGAGGGGTCCCGACCCCCAGTTTGAGAACCCCTGCCTTACTGTCATGACACAGCATGTTCCAATATATTGCACATAATCTGTGATCATCAAGATTTCAACATTCACCCTACATTGCACATCATGTATCAAAATGTCATGGTGGCAGCAGGGACAGAACTGGGATCCTTCTGCTCCAAAAGCAACTGCCCATTACATTTGAGCTAAAGGAGATTCCTCCTTGACTGTGAACAGTACAGGGCCTGTGACACAGCTGAAGAGTTCTGAATCCATCCAAAGGCAGTGATGCACACAGGTATAACTGCAAGACTATGATGTAAATGACAAGAGGGAGCATGACCTAGCAGACAGGGCACTGGGAGACAGAAGATGTGGGTTTTATTCCCGGCTCTGCCATTTATCTATTGCGTGACCTTGGGCAAGTCACTTGTTTGGGCCTCCATTTGTCCTCCTACCCTGTTTGCCCTGTCTATTTTGATTACAAGCCCTTCAGAGCAGGGACTGTCATGTCATGTGTATGCACGAACAATGTCTAACACAGTGGGGCCCCAATCTCTGTTGGGGCTTGGAGGTGCTACCATAATACAAATAATAATGAACAATAACTCCTGTCAATTTCACACAGGCCCACTCTGTGTTGTAAAGGCTCATCGACACACGCACAGTTCCAAACAGTCTATTTTGGAAACAATCCCGCTGGCGTTCCTGTGCATTTTCTGCATTACTCCTCCCCCATTTCTTCCTGGGGACAACAGCCTGGAAAACAGGTTCTTGGCTTTTTAAGAGATCCTCTAGCTGCTTATTATCCCACCTGAGGCAATAACCACCACCCCCATTTGCATCATCACAGCTGGAAATGTTTCTGTCACCAGAGAACAGGACCTCAGGTAGGAAACTACAGACTAACGCTTACAAATCAGAGTGTCTGTGCTCATGCCAACACTTCTAGGAATAAAAATGACTGGGGAGGAGATGAGGGTGGAGGGAAGTGTGACATAGCAACATAGCAGATTTGAGAGAGGATGAATTTCAAACATTTTCTCAAAGGCATCACAGCTCTAAGCTTCCCACGACAAACTCTAGACGTCTCCTCTTCAGACAGTCTCTCTCGGGTTAGGAAATAATTCCCTCCTTCTTATAGAAGTAGAAACAACAGTCAACACTTCCCTAGTACTCTCCATCCAAAGATCTCAAAGCACTTTATTATCTTTTAGGACTTCAGCCTCACAACCTCCCGGGGGTGTACTTAAATCTCATTATTCCCATTTCACAGATGGGGAAAGCAAGGCCTGGAGAGGGGAGGTGACTTGCTTAGAAGAGCCAGGCTTGCCCAGTTACATGGCGAGTCAAAGGCAGAGCCAGGATTAGAGCCCAGGTCCTCTTGACTCCCAGTGGTGTGTTTTAAAGGGACCCAGCCAACCCACTAACTAGACATTTTTCTAATCAATTAACATTTTTTTTAAATTAAAGTGCCCTTTAATCAGCATAGCTTGAAAATTATTTATTTGTACAAATATTGTAAGGGTTTTCCTGTTCTCCTGTCAATATTTATAAAAGGTCTTTACAGCAAGGGAGAAATTAACTGATTATATAGAGGACAAGTAAAATGGACTATACACACAGTGCTAAGAAATGCACAAAGTAAACACTTCTTTCTGTGACTGTCACCTTAGGTGTTACCTGTAACTATAGCAGGATTGGCATTGTCAGGTGGATATATGGTTTTCAAATTGACAGTGTCTTTTTAACCATTAGGCAACCCTTCCCCTCATCCTGTCAGAATGATCCATCAATGCCAGTGTCCTGCCTCTGACAATGGCTAAAACCCAAATGCTTCAGAGGTGGGCAGCAAAGAACCCTTAAAGCACCTGATTAGTTGTACTATGGCAAATACCAAGTGCAGAAATTTCCTTCCTAACCAGAGTCAACCACTGGCATTTGTCAATGTGACTGTGGTTTCCGACTCACTGGGGACTCGATTCTGCAAGAAATTTGGGGATTTTGGCCCAATCCAGCAAGGCACTTAAGCACATGCTTAACTGAAAACTCAAGCAGCCCCACTGTAGTCAATGGGACTACTTAAGTGTTTCAAGTTAAGCATGTGCTTAAGGTCTTTGCTGGATCAGGGCCAGAGCATTCAACACTTCACAAGACGGAGGCCAGTAATGAAGGGCCAAGTGCAGGAGACCTGACAGATGCAGAAATCAGCTCAGATTCTAAATGTTTAGCTTACTTTCTGTAACGGGTATGAAAACAAGCCTCTCTCCTAAACTCCTGCATTGTGGACGGCAGCTCTGCTTTGGTGAACTCTAAAGAAAACATGAATCACTCAACACTTATCAGTTCAAAACACCCGTGCAATTAACAAGATTTTTTTTTCCTACAGTATAATTATATACATTTTAATGCAATTACCACCTCTGTATTTTGTACATTAAACAGTAGGCAACCAAAGGAAGAGAGATACTTTATTTTTCTTGGCTGAGCGTTCCTGAAAATAATAGTATATTGCAAAACTGCCTTGCCTAGAGGGGTTTGTCTTTACAAGAAAAGAAGGGAAGAGAATAGAAAAGGAAGATGGGGGGGAAGAAAAAAAATGCAAGTACAATATATGGTCTACCCCTGCTATTATACAATTTGTAAGGTGCCATGCACAGGCAGCTGGACCCTGGAAATCAACCCTCTGCCAGGCATCACATCCATCCCCAACAGCCAAAGAAAAGGAAAACCAAATAAATAAAACAAATGGCCATCAGTCAGTCCCCAAAGCTGGGGTCATTAGGCAGATTAAAGTTTCCAAGCTCTGGCCAGCGGCATGGTTAGCAAAGTGCAGTTAAAGTGCCCAAATTGGATTACTACTTCTCTTCGGTCTCTGTGCCAAGTTGGCCAGCAGATTGAGGGATACATGAGATAGCAAGAGGGGAGGGAGGTGGAAAGCCCGCAGGCTGCTCTGCAAGCTGTCGGCCATTGAGCAGCCTTAGCCAGGCTACTGCAGTACAGAGTCAAACTACATGGGGGTGAGGCAAGGCTGATGGTGTTGGCTGCATTTGGGCAACTCTATTAGAGACACCAATGGGGGCTTGCAGAGGGATTCCTAACACACAGTTGGGTAGCAGGACAATGTAGGAGCACTGTCCACAGGGTCAGGAAAGGGCAGCCCAGTTGTTGCGAGCTGACTGTCACCTGTGCCATCACAGCCCCATCACCCTTTCCACTTACTCCACCCAGAGCTCTCAGACCACTTTCCACCAGTAAGGCAACATCATCATCCCTGGCAACACAGATGGGGAAAATGAGTCACACGGGGCAAAGTGACTTGCCCAAGGCCACACTGCAGGTCAGAAGCAGAACTCAGGTCTCCCATATCCCAGCGCCATGCTCCAACTACTAGACCGCAGCTTCCCCAGGAAGCCAGAGAGATTACAAAACTAATCTAGTGTTTAATCAATAAAAAAAATACTCTGCATTCAATTAAACCACCACCACAGTTCAGAAAGGATTCTATCAACGCTGAAAACAACAAACCAAACACATGTGGAGCCTTGGACAAGGGTTAAACGTTACCCCCTTTGTTACAATGTTCTGGTAACTGTAAAACCATCATCCATCACAAGCCCAGGATTATATTATATACTTTGCATTTAGATAGCACCTTACATCCAAGGATAAATAGGGAAAAAAGAAAACCCAGTTCAGTTTAAGTTTGACAGTCCAGACACAGGGTTTGTATTTTAAGTTGATTTAAATTGGTTTAAGCATTTTGTCACATAGGGAACAAGGAGCTTTGGCAGGTGTTTTTCATGCTCGTCCTAAATAAAGAACATCAGTTTTTAACAGTGAGGTTTTGTTAGCCAGTGGGGCTACATTTAATCTCCCAGTCAGAGAGATTTGCCTGCAGTGGCAAGGGTTGGAAGCAGAGGTGGTGCGAAAGCAAGGGAGAAGCTGGGATAGATCACAACCGCAGCATCTAACAGTAAAGGCTGCTCCAACAGGAAACACATGGCCAAGCTGCTGGTTTGAATGGTTTCACTTTAAAAAACAAAAACAAAAAGTGATTGCCACCTCCACCGGTGTTCCCCTCCAGTGCGAAACTAACCTTGCTCCTGCTACCAGGTCAGAAGACTTCTTTGGCATGAAAGGCATTAGACACAGTTAAGCCACATTGTGTTTGCTAAGGCAGCCCTGTATCCAGTCAGTGCTGTTGGCTCTGCAGAAGGCCATCAGGATTTATTTCTTAGTTAGCACTTCACCACCACGGTGCACATGACATTTGCTCAAACAAGACTCCCAGACGTATCTGGATGAACAAGCTGTCTGTGTTTACACGTGCTGTACCCAGTGCACGCCGCGGTACCGGCACCAGAACGCAGGCTGTGTGTGTCAGAGACAGAGGCAGGACATACCAGCATCCCCCCGTAGATCAGATCTATAAAGGGGAGTTGTTTAGAATGCAGCAGCCCCCGGAATGTGCCACACGCTGCACAGACACAGGGTACAATACATCAGAGCCCCTGCTTTCAATGGTGGGCACCGGTGCTCAGTTTGAGACACATGGGGCCTGATTTTCAGAGAAGACAAGCACTCACAACTCTCACTGGAGCAGCAGGTGCTCAGCATCTCTGAGAAATCAGGCCCCAGGTGTCTCAGGTTGGGCATCCAACCAAAAATGGATGCATCCAAAATAATCAGTGTCCACTTTTGAACTAAACTCCATATCTCTCAGCCTCACACACACACACCAACCCCAAGCTTCAGTTCCACTGCCCTTCCTCCATTCCCACCACACCAATGAGCAGGTCACTCCTGGGAAATGAACAGGATACACGC
Source organism: Terrapene triunguis (assembly GCF_002925995.2). Taxonomy (NCBI): domain Eukaryota; kingdom Metazoa; phylum Chordata; order Testudines; family Emydidae; genus Terrapene; species Terrapene triunguis. The sequence continues at coordinate 20,769,938 of NW_020664440.1, forward strand.
TCAGAGGATTTAGTTGGCTAGACTCTTACAGACATTGCAAAAAAAGCAGGTCTTGAGAAGGGATTGAGGAGAAGGTGATGGGTTACCGTGAATAGCAACCCAAGATTTCTGTGCACTTCAAATATTTTGTTCTTTATGGTTTTGGTCACATGGAGCCTGATGCAGTTCAACATCTGTGTTTGCCAGGACCCCAGTGCAAGGCCCCAGGGCAAAAAGCCCAGCAGGGGGAGGAGTGGTGGGGGTGCCAAACTGTCATAATCTGCACCTGCTGGGCTGCAGGGGGCCAGAAAAACCAGGGAAGTAGAGAGCCCTGAGGAGGTCAGGGGCATTTAAGGCCAGCTGAGGGATGAGCTGACAGAGGAACCAAAACTATAAACTAAAGCTGTCCCCACATCCAGTGAGATCCCCAGGGAGGGAGCAGCCACATTTCCCTTGGCTTGTCCCAGGTGCGGAGAGTTCTAACGCCAGCACCCGTGGCTCTGGGCCTTGCAAAAGTAAGAAGTCAGTCAAACAGCAACAAAGACCGGAAGCCAGCCTGGGCCTATAGAATAAACACAAACAAGAGTCCGTCATTAGCTTTGAACTGAGGGCCAGACAACCGGGCTCAAATGGAGAGTAACTCCACTGAAATACACACTGGATTTACACCCCACATGCCTGTGCACAATCTGGACCAAAGGGTTTATTTCTGTTCTCCCTCTCGGTTTCAGAGAGGAATAGCTGGCTGGTTGTGTCTTCTTGTATCCGAATGGGGGAGAGGATGAGAGGCATGCAGCCACAGTGCACTGGCAAGGCTTAAGCTTTTACTGCCCCCTCAGATTTCAGCAGTGTAAGTCTCCCACTAAATAACAGCAGCCATAAACACTGATGCGTGTCCCTCAATCCCATCACAGCTTTAGTTAGGAGGGGCTGGTTTATCCATTTCAGTGTTCGCTCTGCCTTTAACAGGAAAAGTGCTTCTAGATAGAAGCAAAAAAATTTCACATCCAGAATCACAATCCAAGTGTCCATGGAGGTTGATTCCTAGGCTCTACCCCAAATTTTACACCTCAGGAAAGGGGGCTAAGCAGGTAAAACTTTAGGCTTTCTTCCATTCCCATCCCTCACCATGTCTGTTTACGAATGAGCTCTTTCAGGTATTGATATCTTACTGCACTAACAAAAATACAATAAAAAATAATCTTTAGAATGTGATCTACAGAACAGACAGCCCAGCGATCAAACTGTGAAAGACAAAACCATCCCCCTGGCTGGTGTTTCTTTACAAATCCATTGGAGAGGGACTACACATTATTCCTCTCCACTGGGATCTTAATCCAAAGAGACAGATCTGTTTAACTTCTCTGCATAACAGATGACACTGGGTGCATTCAAGTAACACGTAGATCTGGAATGGGGTGCACTGGATTCCCAGCTCCTCATCCTCGTGGTGTATCTGTATGCTATACAATCACCTATTTTGGACCCAAACTTCCTTTCCACCCACACAACCTTGATACTGTCTCGCTTCTCTTAACACTGTAATTTACTCATATCAGAAGAGCTGAACTATGCAAATACTCAAAGACAAAACCTTCTCTCTTTGTAACCACTTAAGAAATTATCTCCACATCATCTAGGAAATTTCTACCCTGCAGATTTTCCTTGGCTTCCTTACTCGGCACATTCGGTCACTGGTATCTTGAGAGAGATACACCAAGTCACTCATTTTACCCACTGAGTATATACAAAAGACCTTGAGATTGTTCAGGAAGCAATTAGACGCTGTTCGGAGGAAAATGGTGTTTTCAAATGGATAACCTTTGATGTAGTCAACAGCCTTTTCTTGTCCCTTTTATGTGCCCCCTTGCAGAAGAGATGAATAATTTTCATTCCTGCAAAAGGCCAACAACACGCTCTTATATAGAATACTCCCTGTAAACTGATTTTATCTTAAGCAAGACAAAAAGTGCCTCCTAAATGCAGTTCATCTTCACAACTTTTCTCCCCTCGGAGGTCCTGACATAAGAGGATGATCATGAATTTTTATTAGCATGTTTGCTCTTGTTTTTCCTCTCCCTGAAGCATGAGGGACAAGGGAGTTAACAAGTAAGGCTAATGCCTGTCTTTTCCCTCCCAACCCATCTCATCTTTAACCAGTGACCTTCATGTCAAGTTCTGCTTACATACTGGCTCTCCTCACCCCACCTCCCTCAGCACAAACACACATGCTTTGCTAGGGAGAGAAGGAAGAATCTGACTGCTGTGAGGGGTGGGAAGGGAGGGAGGGCAAAAAACACCTAGAAAAATAGGGATTTAAGTATTCCACAGAGCATGCCACTGAATATTTGCAGAACCCTCCCCACAAGCACACTGGAGCTGTGTGCGTATGTCCAGTCCTCAGCACAGTGCTATACGTAAATGGTCAAGGAAAATAAACGGAGAGGCAAATAGCTCTTTTCACCACCTTCCACGTTAATATTAGAGCGCTTCACACACACAATGGTACACGTATAGACGTATATAAATCCACCCTGTGCAACTAGATATGGCTATAATCACAGATACACATTGTGTGGAAGAGAACAGCAGCCTTTCACAAACTACAGTATAATAAATGCTTCACCCATATATGGCGCTTTACCTTTTTCAACACACTGCAAACCTGAATTAATCCTCACAACACTCCTGTGTGAGCCGGTCATCCTCCTTCTTTTAAAGATGGGGAAACTGAGGCACAGAGAGGTGAGGAGGCTATAATGCTCTGCACATTTCTCTGCATATAGACTCATCCCTACTGCCCATTCCAGTGGATGCAAGGAATAAGCCAAGGAGAGGTCTCTAGACTGAGCTGTTTGGTCAGTTTCACTAGCACAGCTGGGTTAATGCAGGCAGTGGAGGAAATTTACAAGCACAAAAAATAGCTGCTTCATCTTGGAAAGAGGAAATCCAGCATGGGAATGAAAATCCTCTCCGTAGGGCAATAGCGACTGAAACCCACGCACTCCGGGATGCACCTAGGGAGCCTTGTGTACCCCCACAGCCCACACAATCCCCTGTCTGGCTATACCCACTACTCCCTGGGAAGATCTGGCGAGTCACCCAAGCAGGGAAGGGATGCCTCTCTGTCCTCACTCTGACCAGCTAAGGCACGGAAGGCATCTCCTCCAGGAGCCCAAAGCAGGAGCAACACCAACCAGCCCCCCTGCACGCTGGGCTTCCCCTAATAAAAGATGAACCGTACACTCCAGGCAAAGTTCCTCAACCCCAGACACCCAGAGAAAGAAGAGCCCCAGGGGCTCAGATGAGCAATCAGTCAGGGCTTGGGGGACGCCAGCTCTTCCCCCCCTCGCCCCCAGACACCCACAATTGGACAAGCACAACACTAGCAAGAGTTAGACCTTATATACCTCTTAATAAATTATATACTGGGAAAAAGAACGACCCCCATCCCCCACCCAACATCCCCCGTCCGCCACCACCCACCAAAAATATCTGTGGTGAACAATCAGAGTAAACTTTTCCCTTTAAGCCCAGGCACGAGGGAGGGGAGATGCTGATGGAAATAAATACAATCTAAAGCGCTATCTTCACTGCCGGATCCATTCCAAGGATGACTCGGAGTTAGTCACTATTGCAATGCAAAGCTATTTCCCAGCTTTGCAGTCTCCAAATCCGGGCAGGATTGCTTTCCACCTCAAGCCCAGACCCAGCTCTTCTCTATAACAAGCCCCCAGAAAGCAGGGGCTGGGGAGGAGAAGATGCAGTGCAGTTTTCACAGCCTTCACTAAACGCCCCATTTCCCCACAACAGCCAGATCGCTTCCCTCCGTAGGACTTAAACAAGGAGGAGAAAGCGTCTTTTAAAAATAAAATACAATACCAGGCAAATGTAAATACAGAGAGATCTGGCATGGCTTTCGCTCCTGGCTCACTCCCTGCCTTGCACACATACAATCCATCCTGCCTGCTCCAGGATCTCCCTCCTTCCACAGCCCTGCTGCATTCCCCCTTGTGCTAGCTCTTCCGTACCTTCCACATTGCCACTGCATGTTGTGACGGGCGGGGGTCTCTCCCTCGCAGCCCTCCTCATGCAGGGAACCAGCAGTAGCACGTTTTACCCAGAGAGAGCATTTTAAGCGTCAAGATATTTCTTCTCCCCCCCCCCCATCTATTCTAAATTAAGCTGTTACAACCACATGCTGATCAATTTCAGTCTTTTCCATGTCATCCCCCCATTACACACACCCTTTAGTCAATTTCAAAGGCAGCAGATTTCCTTGTCCTCCACACTTTTAATAGCAAACCCCCTTCACGTTCATTTTAAACTCTTTCCGCTCCAACCCTGCCACATTTCAGGGGAAGCCATTCAGACTCATTTTGAAGCAGATTTCCCCTGTGCAATCCACCCACCCCCTCGGATCCTTTTCGGCTAGGCGATTACCCTCTTCTCCCCACACCCCCAAACGTTTTCTTGTCTCTCTAGTTTACATTCTTCCAGCACCGGCAGAACACAACGCGCGCGCACACACACACACACAATCACAGCAGCGATCCCACCCAGCAAAAGAATCCAGCAAACTCCTCTTCCCCTGTGCATGCGAAAAGAAAGAAGGATCTCCCCGTAGGGGGAAGGAAAACTGCAAATCCTACCCCAGCACAGCGCAGGCTTCCCGCGAGCTGAGAAACGCAGAACATTTCCCTGTCTGTGTGTCTCTCTCTCAGATGGGGCATAACTGTTCCAGAGCCAGGCTGGGAAACAAGGAGAAAGGCAGTTTGCAATCCCCTGACCCTCCTGTACAACCACCTTTCCCCTGCCTCTCGCTGCACAATCACCGCCTCTTTTGTTTTTAGAAGGGGGAAGAGAAAAAACATGCATCCGATTCCTGGGAACTGAAGGAGTAAAGTTGGATTCTGGTTACTTACAGCCTGGACCGGAGCTTGCTTCAGATGTGCCAGCCATAATTACATTCCACACCAACCAACTAGCCCTCCCCCCCTCCCTGCAAGCCGGGGCTCCGCGCCTCGCTCGCTCCTCCGCTGCCGCCGCTGCCTCTGACCAGCATGAATGGAATTGGAATGGAATGCAGCGCAGGGTTCCAATGGAACTCCAGCCTCGATCTGACTTCCCAGGGAGAGCGACTGAGGCACACGTTCAAAGGGGCAGCTGCTGGCTGCTCCCCCAGCAATCCCCTCTAGAGGGCGCCCTGGCCTGCGCAGACTGGCGCACCGAGAGAGGAGGAGGAGCAGAGGACCCGAAAGGGGCGGGCACCCAGTTAAAAGGGCAATGGCCGAGGGGCTGCCGTAAAAGCGGCAATGCTTTTGTAAGTGCCAGGAGGCTCCACGAGGGCTGGAAGAACCTGCCGGTCCCTTGTTCTCAGCTCCCCAGCAGGGCAGGCGAGGGGCTGAGGGGGGGAAATAAACTAGCAGTGTGCTGGCAGCCAAGCCCAATACTGCTGTGCAAGTTTACAGCACCCTCCAGCCAGGGATGGCAACAACTCTCGAATGACCGAATTCTGCTGCCCATTGTAGCATCACCACGGTTTTAAAAACGTGGACATTGAGGCACACACCGAGAGGCCAAGGTCACAGGGTGACTAAGGGCAGAGCTGAAAATAGAACCCAGGAGTCCTTTTTCCTAGAGCCCTGCTCCAGCTACTGGATCACATACCCTCCCAGATCCAGAAACAGAACCCAGGAAACTTGACCCTGTGTCCACCACTAGACGGCACTTCCTCTCAGAGCCAGGAACAAGGCTCAGGAGACAACTCTCCGTTCCTTGGTCCAGTCACTAGACTACACTGCCTCCTTGAGCTGTGAACAGTTCGAACACATGTACTTACAATCAGATAAACATATAATGCCTGAGTTTCACTGCTATGGATACCAATCACTTTATTTAGCAAGTAATGACCCAGCAACAACAGTCTGGTTGTTTAATTTGTGCTCCCCAGGCCTGGGTAAAAGAAAATAAACAACTGCATCACAATAATAATATTTTGCATTTTGATACTACTTTTCTAAGGAAGGGCTCAAAACACCTTACAAGTTATTAACCACCTCTGGGAGTCCAGAGCATTATCCGTACTTTACAGTTAGGGTAACGGCCAGCACCAAGAAATTAAGTGGCTTGCCCAAGGTCATGTTAATTTTGCCAAGTTTGTTCTGACTTGCCATGCATTAGCATCAAGTAAATAGCAAAGCCAGGACTAGAACCCCAAGAATCCTGACTCTGTGCCCCATGCTCTAATCATTTAACGCTCCCTTCCTTTACTGTTTTTCATCCTGAAGGATCGCCAGATGTTGCATAACCCACACACATACAGTATAACAGCTGAGCAGCACGGCAGCAGAAGGCAGGCAAAATGTTGATCAAGGATCCCGAGACAAACCCCCGTACGCACAGCAGAGAGGCTCTGGATTTTAAAGGCCTCATTGGAAGGATCACACTTCAGCATTCTCCCCAGTACCATGGCAAGAGCACTGATGCCCCGGCTGTGCAAGGTTGCATTGGCACAGGGGGCACTGTCTAGATACTGACATGGTTGTTAAAGAAAAACAGCCACTCAAAATGCAGGTAGAAAACGAGGGAATATTTTCCAAATTAAAGAGACCAAAAATTGTTAGGGGGAAAACAATATCCCCGGCCTCCTAGGAAAGCACTGCAAACTCTAGACAAGGGGAGAGGGGCATTCACCTTTAGGGGGCCATTCAGAGCCAGGCTTGTGGTATCCCAGGCCCAGATCAACCCTTCCCAGGCACAGATCAGGCTATTAACAGACAGGGCTTTGGGGATAGAAAATTCTGCAAGGATCTCCCCCTGCACTTCCCCTAGGATCATGTTATCAGAGGGTGGGACAATGGTAGGCGGGAGGGATAATGTGGGTCCCCTCCAGCCCTCTCCCTCCGGCCTCCATCCTCACTCCACAGAGGGGGCACCATGGGGACCAGGGCCGGCTTTAGGCCAATTAAACCAATTCCCCTGAATCGGGCCCCATGCCTAAGAGGGCCCCGCGCCCAAGCCCCGGTACAGCATACCGGCAAGAGCCGGTGCGCCGTACCGGGGTGGCCCGGCTTCCCCAGGGGGCAATTCCCAGGCCCTTTAAATTGCCACCAGAGCCCCACTGCTGGAGCCCTGGGGTAGGGCTGCGGGGCTCTGGGGGCTATTTAAAAAGTCCGGGGCTCCCGCTGCCTCTACCGCCCCAGCCCTTTAAATAGCTGTCAGAGCCCTGCCGCTTCCCCAGGGCTCCCGTGGCTATTTAAAGGGTTGGGGCGGTAGAAGCAGGGGAGCCCCGGGCCCTTTAAATAGCCCCTGAGAGCCCTGGGATAGCGGGGGGCTTGGGGGCTATTTAAAGGCTGGGGCTCCAGCTGCCTCTGCTGCACCCCCTGCCTGCACCAGCCCCGCACCCCCTGCCCTGCCCTGCCCGCAGCCAGCCCGTCTCCAGCCAGCCCTGCACCCCCTGCCCGCAGCCAGCCCCACACCCCCTGCCCTGCCCGCACCAGCCCTGCACCCCCTGCCCTGCCTGCAGCCAGCCCCGTACCTCCTGCCCTGTCTCCAGCCAACCTCTGCCGCACCCCCCTGCCTGAAGCCAGCCAGTCCTGCACTCCTCTGTCTCCAGCCCTGCCAACCCCTGCCGCACTCCCCTGCGGCCCTGCCTGAAGCCCGCCCCACACCCCCCTGTTTCCAGCCAGCCCCGCACCCCTTGCCCTTGCCCCTTCAGCCAGACCCTACCTCCAGTCAGCCCCTGCCCTGCCTCCAGCCAGCCCCATGTCCACTGGTGCCCTGCAGTTCCCAGGGCAGTAACCCTGCACACCTGCTTCAATGAGGGGGGCAGGGAGCAGCTGGGACCCACACATGTGCACACCCCCCAGGGAGTGGCGGGGACCCACACATGTGAAACGGAGCTCATTAATAACCGATCAACAGCATATATGACACAATGTACATAATATATAATTTTATTATTTATATAGTTATGGAAAGTAAATAATACATGGAAGAAATGAAAGGGGTTTTTTTACAGGGTTTTTTGGTTTTTGTTAGTCATCCCTGCCGGGGCCCCGCCAAAAATGTTCGAATTGGGCCCCGCACTTCCTAAAGCCGGCCCTGATGGGGACAACACCCCCAAGGGTCTGACTCCACCACCACCCTGTACATACTATGTGCAGACACGGTGGCCCATCTGAAGGTGGCTCAGTGGCATACAATATGAAATGAGTGTGGGGTCCTAGGACCTATTCTGGCCCCTTTCACAGGTGCAGAGACCCCTGACCCAGTGGACCTGGCACATGTCCAGCTTGCCACAAAGCACACAGAAGATCCCGGGGAGACCACAGCTGCAGTGTCTTGGCCATGCTCCCCAGGAGAGGGCACAGGGGCTAAGGGTGCAATAGGAGCTCTGGAGCAGCTGCCACTTTGTGGCCTGTGAATTCCTTCCCTGGCCCCAGTGGGGCAGCCCCCAATGCATAGCACAGCCACATGGGCTGAGTGCTGGTTCCAAAAGCTAGCCCTTAGTCCAGTTCCCAATGGACAGATGGCCACACATCCCAATTGACAGTAGTGGGCAATGTCTGCCAAGAGGCCCATGCAGACTGGATTCCTGGCCTGGGGCGAGTGACATCGGCAGGGGGCCACGCAGGAAGCTGGCCCCTCCTCTGCCCATGCTGTGTCCATTCTGCAGCTAGACGGAGGATTTTGTGCTCCAGAGTTGTCAGTTCAGTATCTTTCACTGGCACTAAATTCACTTCACTTAAAAACAAAATTATAAAGAGGACAAATAATAAAAGCCATAAACAAGACTAAGTGACGGTTTGAGTTGATTATTTGTCTTTTAAAAACGCACTCCATGCCAGCCACTTTTATCGCTTCCATTTTTTCCCTTTACTCTCTGCTCCTTGTGACACTCTCTTATCATCCGAGAAAGCAACATTGCTTTCACACTGAGCTGTGTCCTCCCGTGGCAAAGGGGCCCCTGTTCTTTCCAAACACCTCTCACCTCAGAACCAACTCACTAGACCAAACACACGTCTTGCAGGATATTTATCCACAAAGAATAAAATGTAAGGAATCTGCAGGAAGCTCATAACTGGTCAAGACTCATAGTCATTGTGAGCTGTATATACGGGTTATATTTATGGAATAATGTATTTATACTGAAAGCATGATTTATGGACTTGGAGTAGAAATTAGTCACCAGAGGTCCTGTGTCTCGGAAATTACCGATTCAAGCAAGAGGGAGTTGTCACACCCCCCACTGGGCTGGGGACATAAGGCAAGGTTCTACTGTCTACCCTTGCCTCACCCCACTGAATGGAAAACCATCAGAGACAATTACAAATAACTGAAACACTTGGTGGTGAAAAGGAACATTATAGCAGGCAGGAGTTGGCCCTGGCTATGAATCAGAGTGTAGGAGAAGGCACTCTGTATCCATTCACTGAGGAAACACCTTAGGGAGCAAGGGGCTTTCATGAACATGTGGATCCTGATTCTTGTGCAATCAGTCAGCTCTGCAACAGACTGAACTTGGTGGAGATCCTACCTTAGTATATAGGAAAGCTAACTGTTGGGGCTTGTCTACACCACACAGCTTTTAGCAACAAGGCTGTGTCGACACAGCCTTGTCACTAAAAGTCAGCGTGTGTAAACGCTCTTTGTTGGTACTTTGTCAGCACTTTTGCCGACAAAATACTTCCAGCCCTGCCAACAAAGCTGCGTTCACACTGTCACTTGCATCGGCAAAACTTTTGTCTTTCGCGGGGGGGCTTTTTTAAGAACCTGTGAAAGACAAAAGTTTTGTCGACAACTTCGCAGTGCTCACAAGCAATAAGTGTGGACCCAGGTTCGTGTTTAATAATTCTGTTTTGAGTTGTAACCAGCTGTTTCCACCACTTCCTCTCATATCTAGTTAAATCTTTAGTTTCTCTTAATAAGCCTACTTTTGTTTTATTATGAGTGCTGTGTGGTTTACGGTAAAATGGTAAATGGAGCTACACTGCACTGTTGGGTGCAGAGGATCTGGAATTTCTGTGAGTAGCCAGTGTCAGGGGCTGGATATCACAGGGGAACAATTCAAAGGAGACTTGGGGACAGGGGTGCACCGACTGTTAACCTGCAAGATGAAGTCAGGGCCAGAGGAGCCCAGAGGAGAGTGCCTGAGTGGCTGAAAGGCTGGTGGTGCCAGGGAGCTGGTGGTGCCACCCAGCTACCACAGGAAAGAATCCCTGTCACTGGAGGAAGGGGAAAACAAGATGACTCACAGTCTTAGGTACCCTGAGAATCATCACCCCTCCCATCTGCCAACTCCTGATTCCCCCCTCCCCCTGTACTTCCCTTCACCCCCAGTGAAATCACTGCACCTGTTTGTTCTTTTCTTTCTCTGCACACCAGGATTGCCTGGGACATCAGCTCCCCCCACACCACCCAACCAGCAGAGGGCCTCCTGCACATTTTTGTAAGTCCCACAAAAATGGCAACTGTGTTCTTTTTCCTATGACATTTCTCAATTGGATTGTGATCCTTTTTAAGAACAATTAGATATTTCAAGTCAGAAGTGCACTTCAAAAGACAGTGCAAGGATTTTGTGATCAGAAATGTTTGAGACATAAACCTGAGGATGTCTCTTTAACTGGGTTGGGCTGGAGCCTCAGGCAAGTTTGCCTTAACAGAACCTAAGTTTGGTGATGCACAGGATGTAATGTGCTAGAGGGGAAAGGCGCAAATGACAACAACACAGGCATGGTCATGGAGAATCAGGCCCAGGGGACCAAGAAGGGAGGCAGTCTGTTCTTCCCTGCACCTGGAGCTGCTGGGGGCCAGTTCAGGGGGGCACCATCCACACAGATCCAATAGTAGGATTGGGCCTTCATCTATCCACAGGTCAACACTAACAATGCAAATCTCTATTCCAAATGACACCTCTGCCATTGCTTAGCCCACTGGGTTCTTGAATGATTCTGCTTTGCAAGAGCCAGAACCAAAGCGGGGCGAAGGAAATTCCTGACCTGCATGAGTCACAGCTCCCTAAGGGACACCTCTCTGCCCGGGAAGATTAGCTGGACTGTTCACTGTCCCTGCATCTGAGCGTCTGCATGGCTGAGTAAGGTTACCACCTTCGAAATGCAAAAAAACCCAGCCACAGCCCCCTGCCACAAGGCAAGCCCACCACAACCATAACCACAACCCCCAGCCATAAGGTAACTCTGCAACCTCTCCCCCCCTCAACAGCCACTTACAGTATCTAGAGAGATAACACATATAGATAAGATTGGTAAGATTGGTCACCTCACTCTTGGGTGACTCACACCCTCTCTCACACACATGCGCGGTGCGCTTGCGTGTTGGTGGGCAGACAGCTGCTGTATTTTCAACTGTTTTGATCTGTTATCACTTGAACTGCGGAAATGGGAACACTGCAGCATCTTCAGCTGGACACAGAAACTTTTAACATTAGATATCCCAGTGTATTGTGATAATAATGCAAATCTTTAGACCCATGTAAAAAAAAAAACCCCAGCAGATTAAATTATTTTTCTGGTAACTGGCAAATCCATAAAAAAACCCGGCCAGGTTGGTCAAATACCAGCCAGCTGATAACCAGTTGAAAGGGAGAACCTGCTCTGGAATTTGTTTCCCTTGCTGCTCTTACAGATGTTGAGTTTGTTGCCCCCTTGGGGCTCAGTGCAAAGCCCAACTCTTTCCTACAGCTCTAGCATCAGGGGGCGAGGGTATGTGTATTTCTGTCTACAGCTGAGCATGTCAGGGTGCCTGCACCAAGAGATAATCCGATGTGTACCAATGAACACAAATACTCTTCTTCGTAATGAGGCTTTGCACCCACAGCATGTTTTCACTTGAGGATTTGAAAGCGCTTTATCAGGGGATCAGGGGAGTAAAGTATGGATACTCCATTTTACAGCTGGGGAACCTGAGGCACAGAAAGGGGAAGTGTCACGCCATCTAGGGAATCGGGAATGAGACTCCCAGACCAGCGTTCAGATCACTGGACCACAGATGGCCCCTACTTCATGCCTCTTGGGATATGGATTGTAGGGACCTCCCCAACCTACAGGCCTTTACATTAACAATACGACTGAAACAGGACTAACTTCCCAATCCTGATCTTTAGCTATCCTAGAATTACCAATTTAACAACTGCTACTAATGGGTCCAGCTAACCTACGTGAAGGCTTCCTAGGAGAGCACCCCATGCTGTTCTGGATTCATGCTCCCTCTGGCTGAGTTAGGAGTGGTTTGATGGGATCAGGAAGGAGCTACATGCAGGAAAAGCAGGTTGGCCCCACGCAGGGGGAATAAGAGAGGAAAATGTGGGGTTCTGGAAGCCAGAGCTGAACTTACAACTGGTAAGGCCTCAAGTAGCCAGAATGGAGAGGAAAACAGGGTCTTGAACTGCTTTCCCTTCCGGCAGGCCAGGATCTAGCAGAAAGTAGATCATTGAATCAACTGTGCAGGTCCCCAGGGGTCCCTTACAGTGCCAAAGGCTGGTCCTGCTCAAAAGCTACCCAACAGCAACACAGAATTGCCAGCAACTCCACTTGGCATGTCCATTCCAATCTAAACAGGGTTGGTTGCGTTTTCAATCCCGTCAACCCAAAAAGACAGAATACAATATCTGCCCTATTGTGGCAGCTTTGTGGAGCCTTGACTGGATGCATTCCCTTTCAAGTGCCGGTTTCTCCTCCTGTATTTGTCACATTCCTTATTTGTGTATAGAGCACGGTGCGGAGGCTTAAAAGCTTTTGAGACAGAGAGGAAAAGAATGAACAAACTAGCTCTGACTAAAGCAAAGTGATTGGAGTTTGGGTTCCTCTCCCCTGGATTGAAATGAACAGCTTTCCTTCCCCACCCCCCACCCCCCGACCGAGGCTAAATTTAGTGAATTCTTTTCACAATAAAATCTTGTCAGGTATTCACATCCAAAGAGGCTGCTACTTTCGGCTCTCGAGGGAGTTACTGAGACAGCGAAACCTCTTAACCATGTGAGGAAGAAGGAAAAAAATATTCAAGAGATCCCCCACCGCCCCTTTAAGAACCTTCTCTCTCTCTGACTTCGTCTCAGGATCGTTACAGAAGCACCTTGGCCTCCTCTTCTCTGGCTACTTCATTGTCCTGCAGGCACAAGGTAATGGGTTGAATTATCCCTAGCCCTGGTAAGTGCTTCACACACTAGGCAGGATCACATGGTCCTTGGGCAATACTCCCATGGACAGCAGTAGCGATGCCACTTGTGTAAGGACTGCAGGATCAGGGTCATTATCCCCTGGTCTAATGGTTCATGGGGAGGAGGTTGAGGTGACGGATGTCCTCATTTCTGCTCAAACTAAGGGGATCTGGATTGTCATAAAGGGGGTGAGAGAAATTAAGGTCAGTGGCTGAGCTGGGAAAAGAACCCAGGAGTCCTGTCTCCCAGTCTCATGCTCCAGCCACTAGGAAACATATCAGCAGAATTCTATGGGGCGGGTATAGACGCTGAAGAATAAAACAAGTAACGTGAATGTCCAGGCCACAGAGCAGGAAGTGGGCAGCCTGGGAGCAGGCAGGGGAATTCTGATGAGTTTGGGCTGGAGCAGAAGCAATCTTTCACCCAGAGTCCCCTCAACCACAACCGCAGCATCAGGACAGCAGGAGCCATTGCGGCTGTTGTGACATACATACAGCGCACCATGGAGGGTGCAGCTTCTATAAATGCAGATCCAGCAGCCATGCCCACACAGTTGTCCCAAGTCCCAAAGCAGAAAGAGCTCGCAGTTCTGTGCCGCAGGAGATCCAGGCTTTTGCATAGGCTCCCCACTTCCACACATACCCGCCCTGCACAGTGGGATCCCATGGTATTCAGCAGCCCGCAGTTAGGCCAGAACACTTGGCCCAGTTGGTTTCTAGCCTGCCCATCTCTTCTGTCACTGATCTAGGATCTTAGGCTGTTCTTTCATTTCATTTTATGTTTGCAATGTTTTCCCATTCACCTTTAATTGAGAAGACACCTAAGATCCATACTAATCAGTCATGCTCCAGTCCCCCGCCTGCCCCAGGGCAACTGGCATGAAAGGAACATTGAAGGTACTTGACATTACAGAGCTCTTGTTGGCTCTGGAGGGAAGATTGGAAGTAGATGGCTCGGCTCTCGACTGGACCAAAAACCACAGAGGTTAGAGGCTTCCTCTCTCTCATTCTCATTATGCTGAGAATGAGTAGCCGATGCCTGCACGACTCACTGAAAACTCTGACCCAAATTCCATTTAAAGGCATCTGTTTTCAGTATTTCTGGGTCATCTTCCTCTATTAGATGGATGACTCAGGGATCATTGTTCCTTAAGGTGACTTGCAAATATTTTGTTAAAGGGGGATTGGCTGGCTCAGGAGAGTGGTCGTGGCCGAGGGAGGCATTCCCTTTCAGCTCATTGGTTTGAATCCAGCCCAGGCTAAGAATGAGTGGCCAAAAATGATTATCTAAACTATGGCTCTTTGGTGTGAAAAGGGTTTGGTGGCCTCAGGTCAGGTCTAGCGGCCACATACCACATCCTAAAACCAACAGACACTTTTTCTATATGAAGTCTCCGGTAGCAGAAGAGGAGCCTGAACAGCCCTGGAGTTTGGGGTACATCCCGATCCAAACGCTGCAGCTTAGTTCCAGCTGATGTGGAGACCATATGTCCTTTTCTGCCATCCTCAGCTGGGCAAGAGGCAGCCGGAGCAGACAAATCCCTTTGAAACGCCAACCCTGCCATTTCCCCCACCTCGCACTGATGTCTTTGCTAATAAAGAACCAGGGAATGGAAGCACAAAGCAGACAGGCTGGGCAAGCGGAATGGTGCCCAAACAGAGGGTTTGTCAAAGATTTCCAGTCGGCATCAGCGACTCTTTAAGCTTCTTGACAGTCGGGATAACAAAATATGTCTGTAGAGCTCTGGGGATACAGAGTGAAATTAAAATGGATAATGAATAGAGCCATTTTCCAGGGTATCGCAGCTGCAAATGCTAGCAGGGGCAGAAAGCAAAATGCACTAGACAGGCACCCGTGAAAGGGGCCACGTGTGTTTTGGGGTCCCATCACCATGCAGCCCTGTGTTCCCCTGCCTGATGCATGAGGAAGGTATTTGCCATCTGCTAACAGGGATCTTACACTGTATCCTTGAGGGCTACCCTCTCAATTGCCAAGTATGCGCGATGTATTGCTGGGTACAGGGCTGATGGAATCATCTCTCCCATTTGCTTGTTGTGCTTATAGCCCTGGAATGGGGATTTTTTCTATTAGAGCCCTTGTTGAGCAGTCTGCGTCTGGAGGGGTTTGTGTTCTCTCCCCACAGGGGTATAAAACAAGAGGATTGCACAGTTCAAGGACCTAGGTCATCTTGAGGAGGGGGAAGAAGGAAGAGGAAAAAAAGGGGGGTGTCTTTATTTTATGTGTCCTGTAGCACTTGGATCGACTTGTTCTTAGACTTGGGGAGTGGGGGGCTGTTTCCATATATTTGCCAAATGTCTCTGTCATCCCAAAGCGAGTTTGTATAAAGGGTGAGAGGGCAGATTGGGTTATTTCTTTGCTGTGATTACTCTGGGGTATGCTTGACAGATTCTCCAGATTGTTATTGGAAGGTCTGGGTGTAAGTTTCAATACGTGTGTGTCAAAGCAAGGCAATCAGCACTAGATCTGAGATGTGGGGGTGAGGACAGAGGGAGGAGGAAGATGGTTTTTATGGGAGGTTTGCATGGCTCTCACTCTCTCTCTTCTTTTAAGGCTGCCTTTGTACTCACAAAAGACACCAGATTTCACTGTCTCAGAGGCTGATGTCCTCCATTTCCACAGAACAAATACAACACACTGCGCCACTGTCCCTCGCCAACATACCTTGACTATGGGCCTACAGATGCCACTCTAGGGGAGAGAGCACCTCTAGATTAGCCAGTAGGGGCTGAGAGGGAAGATGGTTCATTCAGTCCTTGGCCTGTTACTCAGCAAGCGTGATGTAGACACCTGCCAGCTCCCTGGAGACCTCCTGCCCATTTCACATAGGCCACTCCGGGGGCTGTTAGGGAGGAATGACTTTCTGTATTGATATTTCTTCATCTAAGGCAGTGGTTCCCAAACTTGTTCCGCTGCTTGTGCAGGGAAAGCCCCTGGTGGGCCGGGCCGGTTTGTTTACCTGCCACGTCTGCAGGTTCGGCCAATCGCGGCTCCCAGTGGCCGCAGTTCGCTGCTCCAGGCCAATGGGAGC
>NW_020664440.1:20786545-20869699 GCF_002925995.2 Terrapene triunguis
CGCGGCTCCCATTGGCCTGGAGCAGCGAACTGCGGCCACTGGGAGCCGCGATTGGCCGAACCTGCAGACGTGGCAGGTAAACAAACCGGCCCGGCCCACCAGGGGCTTTCCCTGCACAAGCAGTGGAACAAGTTTGGGAACCACTGATCTAAGGCTATTTTCCAAGTCATCAACCTGCATCTCAGCACCTTATAGGCTCTGGTGGTGCTGGTGAGACTAATACTGAGTCCCTCAGTCATTATCATTGGGCTTCCAATTCCCCCTCACAGACTCTTGCTGGTGCTTCCACACTGCAGCCTGAGTGACTCCTTGGGATCTGTGGGCTCCTTGCTAGGTGACGCTGAGATCACCTGCTAAACCAAATCCAGGCCTCTCACCACAGTGTGAAACCAAATGCAGACAAGCCTGACTTCTACTCGGGGGAAGTTTGAAGGTAAAAGACAGACTCTCTCCCGGACTCCTTCAGCACCACAAAGAATGGAGTGAGAATATCTAACACCATCTGATAATCCTGAAACATGGCAAACAGCCTAAGCTATATCAGCAACCGAACTCACAGCCTTTAGCTCCCCAAAGCAAGGGCCTCTGCCTCGTGAGCTACAGCAGCCCCTGTGTTAGGTAAGCCACTAGAGCAAAGCAAACAGCTGCTTTGGTACAGTCTGGCTTCTAAAGGGAAGCGTTGTACAGTACACACAAGTAGGTTGGCTGGAGCTGGTACTTGGGGATATATTGTACTTCATGGGTGGCCCTAGCAGTTTCTGCAGCAGTTCAGCTTTAATTAAAGATAGACAAATAAATTAAGTGTTTGCCCTTTCTGGTTGCAGAGGTGGCGTGAGGCAGGGCTGTCTGGCTGAGTCTGCAGGCAGCCTGAGACAATAGCTCTACAAGACAGGTAAGGTAAGCCCACTCACTGCAATAGAATGTTGACTGAAAGAAACCTCAGAACAGCTGTTTGAATGTCAATATGCACATCACTGTGGACCATTTTAGTAGGGACTGTCAGTTACTCTGGTAAGGTGGACAGCACTTGGAATTGGGAACCGTACTTGTGCAGAGCATTCACTCCTTTTCCACAGCCAAATCAGCTCATTAGAAGAGTGCCATATCTCTGAGAGCCATCTGCCACCTTGGCCAAGTCCCCACCTCCCTTCATATCACAACCACCAGCTTCTTCACAGTGCAACATTCACTGTGTTTTTCAGCTCACACTCTCCCCATCTCCTCTCTACAGCCAGGTGGAGTTGTAGACTCTTTGCAGTGTAGATCAGGTTTCTTGATGGCATTTGGGACTACAGGTGGCATTTTCTATCCAGACAAGGCTTTCTGCTCCTCCAACAAGTGGCAGCAGCAGCAGAGGTGGTGCTCTGTATGTGAGTATTGCACAGGATGGCTTGCACTCCCATCTGGTTTAAATTGGAGAGGATGATTGCTGTGATTTAGACTTTCAGTTCCAGCAAGTTTTATACTAATCTCTTTCCAGCTGGAATTGAAAAAATATAATATCAGGTTAAAAGACATCTCTTTGTGTCCTCTCCTAGGATGATAATCAGGCTTTACACTTACCTAGCACCTTTCATCAGAGAAGAGGGTTAAGTAGCATTATTCCTATTTCGCAAATGGGGAAACCGAGGCACAGAGCAATGATGTGACTGGTCACACTGGGTATAAGTGACAGAGTCAGGAATAGAATACAGGTCTCCTGACTGTAAGTTGCCTGTTCTAACCACTGCACAATTTGAATTCTTGTTTCTATAACTTATTTTGTCTGAGGAGAAGTCACCAGGATAGTTATTTCCAGTAGCCTCACATCTGCTGACTCAGTTTCCAATTCCAAGTGTCATTCATCATATCAGAGTATCTGGCTGCTCCTGCTAAAATTCAGTCAGTGGATGGAGCTGCACCAAACCCTTTAACAGATCAGATCTGTTTCCTCATGGCACACAACATGTGGGGAGACAGAAGAGACACAATAGTTCTGTTGCTTTCTTTGGTGCATACAGGGAAGTCCATTTAAAATTAAAATGAACATGGCAGGAGCTGGTGTAAATAATGCATTTGTGGTACACTACACAGTTTACAGAGCCTGTATTCACTGTTTAATCTTATTTAAAGAAACCCAGCCCTGCCTGCATCATTAAAAATGCATCCTGGTTTCAACTTCAACATAGACATACTCACCACTGAGAAGCAGTCAGCTCGGATACTGTTTTCGTGTCTTCACAGTCTCAGTTGGTCCTAGTTACTTTCCTACAGGGAGCACCGAGACCTCTGGATCCCATGGAAAATTCATACCTTGGCTTTGTGCATCTTCTATATGGCTCTTTACGGCTGTGCACTCTGCATAGGGGCCTGGGACGGGAATCAGGACTCCCGGGTTCTAGTCCTGGCTGTGCCATCGACTCATTGTAAGGCCTTGGACAACTCACTTCCTGTCCCTCTGCCTCATTTTCCCTGCCTGTAAAGTGGGGATAATCATAGTTATGATCAGAACACTGTACAAAAGAGATATCTATAGATGTGTATATGTAGCTAGTCAGTAGGAAGAGTGCCATCTGCTGGCACATAACAATACCAAGCACTGCTCAAGGAGTAGGTTCAGTAAACCAGCTCTGAGCACTACAGACCTACCTTTGTAAACTGCTTGGCCATCTTATGGAAAGTGCTATACAAGCCCAGAGATGCTGCCAGGTGCCAGGAGTCAACAGGACCTGCTTTCAGACCGAACACCAGTTAGTATTACTATTCCTTCCTTTGCATCCCTCCCTACATCTCAGGCTTTCTTGCCCCGATCACCCTCTCACTGCATGAAACTCATCAGCTCCCAGCTGGCTCAGTGCAGGCTGTGGGCTGTAAGCGTCTCTAGGCAGGCCCCCTGTGTGTGTGTCTGTGCAGGACAGCCTACACTTAGCACGGAGAGACAGCAGCCTTGGAAAATGAGTCTTTCACACACTGCAGTTGTTTGCTCTGGGTTTTCCTGGCAAGCAAATGCCTCCCAGACCAGGTGCCCTAAATAATCATCTCAGCCCCCAAGGGGCACGGTCACACCTTCTGCCACAAATTTCACACAAACACAGACGTTGTACATGATTCAGTTGGCATCTCTGGCCGCTGACAGCGGTGTTGGAGCCGACTGTCTGTGGCCTCAGAGGCAAGAGATGGAGAGAACCCCTCTCCCTGTTCCTGTCCCGATGCAGGATTGCTTCCTACTGTGCCTTCCTTCCAGCTCGAGGCTGTAGCCCAAAGTCACCCTCCTTGGGAAAACAGGCTACCACGCAATGTTTGCTCTTCATTTTCATTCCAATGACACACTTTCAGGGGCTGGCATTTCATGCAGGTTCCTGACTGGCTCTGTGATGGAACTTAATTTGCCTTGCATGATGTGCAGTTGATGATGGGGTCTGGGGAGGGGTTAAATGGGGGGGGGTAGGAGGGGGAAATGTACTCCAAAGGCCTGGCTGCAATTTGCAGTGTCTTTCTAAACAGTATAAGCCACTGGCTCAGATGAGCTTTCTGGAGGGGCGAGGTTTGGCGCAGGGGGGTCTACAGCAAAGCTGGCTGTAGTACGAAACACCCGCCTTCCACCAGTGGGCGCTTCTCTCAGATCAATTGTTCTAGCAATTAATAATTGCAATTACCCATAATAACCTCCACCCTTCCTATCGGTCCTACACAAACAAAGCAGTTTATGTTTGGGACACACACAAAGTGTGCTTTTTAACTTAAGTTGTTACGCGATTGAGTGTTAATTGAAATTCCCATTCAGGTGAAAAGAAGAAAATCCTGAGATTTTACAGACCAGTTCAATGTGGGACCCCTACACAGCAAGCACTGACCGTGGGACCCAATGGGCAAACAGTTTCTATGCAGTACAGGTCCGTGCTATTTTCCAGGACTTTGCCCCTTAAAGGAATCATTCCTAGAAGAGTAAAACTCCGCTCCCTCTCAGAGGGAGCCCAGCCACTGTCATTCTCAAATCCATCTGCCATTGCCAAGAGCTAATCACTCCCGTATTAACGGCATTTCATGCTTCAGCACATGAGCTGGTACAGTAAGTGGAAAGGGTTTTTTCTTTTAAGGAACAGTGGTGCTGTCAGCTGCATATCTGAATCTTGATGACGCCCGCGTTCCCACGCACTGCCTGCCAGTTCATGACCGCAGCTTCCATCCAATCAGAGCAGAGAACACGCAGTGTCCCATGTTCCTAGAGGGTTAGCCCTTTTGACAAGGCTGGAGACTGGCTCCCTTGGGTTAGCCCCAGAGCAGGTACAGCACAGGGCAGCAGCCCTGCCCTTCCCCACAGCTCTGCCAAGGCACCTACCGATGGCCTGCATACTCCCCCCCACCCTTTCAGTCCTGCCAATACACCTGGCCTCCCCATGCTGCTCCAGTCCCAGGCTTGCCCCACATACCTCTGCAGATGCACCTCATTCCTGACCTGCAGGATCCCCCTGCCATTCCACTCCGGGCTTCCCTAAGAACCTATCAGCCTTACCCTGCAGTGATTCCATGCTACACAAATAACCCCAGCTGAGGCCACTGCACTCGTTTCATTTGTGCCCCGAAGCCAAATACAATCTTCAGTGTCTCCAGTGGTTACACCCACCTCCTCCTCCAGTCTCCGAGGGGCTAATCAGAGACAGCGATGGATGAAGGGATGCTCCCCTGTCCTCTCCCCCATAGATCCCTCGGGTACATGGGGCTTGGGGCAGGGAAGGGAAGCTCACAGCACAGCCATTAACAGTCTGGTTTGGCTGGGACAGTCCTGGGTTTTGAAAACCCATCCTCGTCCTGCTGTTCCAGCCAGTGTCCTGGGACCGTGGGGCACCCTAGCTCTTGCAGGCTGAATAACATGGCTGCAGGCAGTTGGCTCCCAGCTCTGACCCCCTGTAGCTTTCGCTGGAGCTGCACTCAGCTGGAGCTGGGGAGCCTAATGCATGAAGTGGAGAGAGGCAGCCAGCAGGGAGCAGAGGAAGGGGCTGCTAAGAAGCTGGGAGGGAGCCTGCTGTCTGTGTGGGCAACAAGAGAGCAGTCTCCAGGGGGAGATAGGGCAAGTCATGCAGGGGGAAAGCCCTGAGGGAGGGAGAGCATTAGGCGGTGGGGTTTTATACCTTCGTCAGAAGCAGCTGGTACCAGCCATTGCCCGATCCAGGATACTGGACTAGATGGACCTTGGGTCTGATCCAATCTGGCAAATGTCTGTGCAACTGGGAGGGAAGGAGGAAGGAGGGATCTGGGAGTGAGGAAGTGGGCAGAGAATTGGCAGGGAGAGAGGTATCTGGGGAGAAGTTTGAGAGAGAAGCTGAGGCTTCAAAGTGATGCGGAGATGTGGGAGAATGGGGGCTGGGGGATAAGAATAGCAAATGTCACACCCAACGCAGAGAAGGGAAAGAGGGAGCCGGAGAGAAGAGAAATAGACCCACAGGAGGGAGAGGGAGAGAGAATGGGCAAAGCCAGGTGAGATGTATCGGGGGGTTGGGCTGAGGTGCAGACCCATCACAGACAGGGGAAGGCTGAGAACCGTGTCTGAGATGAGAAAGCCCCAGTGGATGGCAGGTTTAGCTGGGGACTAGCCTCCAATCACCCCTCCCTGCTCCCAGACCAGTCAGTCCCAGCATGTTACTGACACAGCCCCATTGCCACACAGCCCTGGTGCTGCATGTGTCCGTAATGGAATCTCAGGGTAATTAAGAGGTGTGACGCTACGGACGCCTTAATTCAGACATAATGCGCTGCAGCGTGTTCTTAGCAAAGATGTGCTAAGTGAGCTGGACAGGTACCTCCTTCCCAATCAATTAGTCAGAAGCAGGAGCAAGTGAGGTTAAAGCTGTTCACGTGGGCCATTAAATACTGAAACCAGTTGGCCACCTTCCTGACATCCCCACTACAGCTGGGTTTGGGGCAGGCCCTCTGGGGTAAGCCAACTGTCCAGGTCCCCATCTGCAGCCCTCTTTCCCTATATGGCCAGCTCTCCTGCCTCTGTGTACCCATTACTCCCCACCATCTGCTCTACCCTGCCTGTAAGCCCCCTCAGACTGCGGTGATCCCCCTCCACATCCCATACACCTGTTTGTGGGTTTCTAATGACCCTGCCCTATATGGAGCCCGGAGTTGGAACCAAAGCAGAACTTTCCAGGCACAAGGCAGCATGGGGGGAGAGCTGGTCTCTGCCGTGATGGTGAACTCAGACAGGAAAGGGGGAATGGTGACACAGGTGAATCGGCTGAATCTGCAACAACAGGGGCCTCCAAAGCCCTGGTGGCTACTCATCACCAGCTGCAGTTTTTAGGGATTTCCCCACCCACTTCCAGATCGGAGAGGAAGCGTCCCCCTAAATGGCCCAGTGAGTACACAGCCACAGAACAGCTCATGCAGGCAAGGGCATTTGTGCCACCAAGCCATGTGCTCAGGGGTAAAGCTCAGGCTTCGTGGGAAATGTGCCCACACAGGGTCTGGAAAAGCAGGCCCAGCTCGTAAGATGCCCACCAGGGAGTCCTCATGTGACAGGGAGCTGGACGGAGCCAGGGCTGGTTGGATAACTTGGATGTGCTGCTCCCTCCTCCCCACCCCATTTGTCCTTCACAACAAAACTGCCGTCACAACGCTGTGAAATCTGTGCCATTGCAACACAGCATCCCCTCCTGGCAAGGGCACATCCCTCCTGCTTTGCACCAGGACACTAGGGGGCCCCACACGCATTCAGGGCTGTCCACGCAGCATAGAGCTGGAAGTTGGGGCCAGCTAAGAACAAGCCAATGTCCTAGGCAGGTCCCCCACGCCACTGGCAGCTCTCTAGGGGCATCAGCAGAACTGGAGTATTCCCTACAGTCATCCAGGGGCAGATATACATGGAGAGCACACGGCTTTAGCTAGCCCCTCCTCTTTCACCCTCATAGGCAAGTTCTTTGCCACCCACAATGGTCAGTTCCAGCTGTGCCACCATCCTAGGCTGAGAACCGAGTCCCGCGCGTGGCCATCTCGTCACACCGAGGGCGCAGACCTGTGTTCTCAGTGAGGTACTGCCCAGCCCACTTGCCCTGGTTCCCCTCAAAAGGAAAGGTCCTTGTCATTGGCATGGGGGTGGCTATGCCTGCATACACCCATTGTGAACTAGGGTTCCAGGAGCCTGGACAGACTCACCAGACCAGGCGGTTCTCTCCTGAGTGCTTGCTGTATATTATAATGTCTAGCCCAGCATGGACTGGGCCTGCATGTGCTAAGCTCCCTCTAAGGAGCTGATAGCAGGCCATTTGTTAGGGGCACATTAATTGGCAGTGTTTAACCCTCCTGGGAAGCTGGTGTATAGTTTATTCTGTTCCTATTGTGCTGGGTGATCAAAATTAGAGAGCTCTAATACTCAGTCAAACTAGCAATGAGGAGCTAGCACAGAGGAAAGTCATCTTCTTCTTCCCAGGGGGCCTGGGCTGTTTCCTGTCCCTGACTGAGCAATGCAGGATATGTCTTTGCATGCAGCTCCTTCCTCATCTCCACAGCCTTCCCTCTCTGCATTAGGATTAGGCCAAAAGAGCCTTTTATTTGTGACCATCTTCTGCTGGCCAATCTAATTCGGGTTAGAAGCAACCCAAGCTTTAACCCTTTACTCCTGAGCCAGTCTGCGTCCTCCCCTTCCACCTCGCCCCAGAAACACTGAACTGTCAAAGACCAGGGCAATGAGGACACCTTGCATGTCTCCAGTGTTTCTCATCCCAGCGTCTCATGGGGAGTCAGTATCAATACCCCTAGTGGACAGCGCTATTCGAACCTGGGGTAGAGAGAGGGGAAGTGACAGCCACGGTCACACACAGCAAGTCAGGGGCAGAGCTGGGGAGAGAATGCAGATGTCCTGGCTCCCAGTCCTGTGTTCTTGACAGTAAGTCACATTGAGATTAAACCTGCCACCCCAGGTTATACCTCTGTGTCTACCAGCTCAGTGGGGAGCTCCTTCCCTCCCACCAGGCTTCTCTCCCCTCTGCCCACCACACAGCTGTTTCTACAGCATTTCCTGGTTCCCTTCCCCCCGCACCCTCAGTCCCAGCCTTTGCCCTGCTCCCCCACCCTGCACCTATGTGTTAAGCCCTGAGCAGGGAGTTAACTCCTTGTTTGCCGGCAGTCAGGGAGGGTCACTTATCCAAAAATAATAATAACCCAAGGCACAGCCATTTCTCAGCCGTTTCCTGCCTTATCGCTGTGGGTTGTGAGGTGATTTGTGGTTTAACAGGAGTGCTTTTGCCTTGGTAACCCACCCTTCCTCCCCGTCCGGCTCAGTGCGAGATGTACAGACACACACCAGATGGCTTTGCTAGAGCAGAGAGTTGCTGGTGGGAAATGGCGAGATTGTGATGGGGGTGGGGGATACCTGGGCTGCTAATGTTTCCATTTCCTTCCACACACAAGCTCCTTCCCCACTTTGGGGAATGAGGCAATTACCCCAGGAAGCAGATCCTTCCCCTCCATGCAAGACCCTATGCCTATCCCACCTACAGCAGCTCGCCCCACTTGGTGAGAGTAAAGGCATCCCCCACAAACAAACTCCTTCCCCCAGTTTGAGACAGCAGGGCTCCCCTCCAGATTGCATCTCCCCCCCAGAATGATGTCCTCCCCCCATAATACACACACACTAGTCCCTCCCCTCATTCTTCAGAACACAGACTATCTGCCTCATGGGAAGGAGCATCTCCCACTTGGCGTGGTGGCTTCCCCAGCCCAGAGTGGTACCAACCTCTTCCCTCCCCTCGCACTGACCCCAACCAGAGTGACCTTTCGTAGCAGTGCCGAGACTCACTGGCAGGATCATTTTATATCAGGGATTAAACCCACATGCCCCCAGGCATCTGCCCCAGCTGGTAACAATGCCTTTGACCCCGGTCCAGGAGGCCAAGAAGGCAGCTGTCCAGAAATAAACCCTTTGCTGCCCTTCTACTACCAACCATAGTATACAGACTCCCAAGTGATCAGACTCCATCTGTGCTCTGATCAATAGCCGGAGCTGTTGACTAATATTCACCTCAGTGGCATATATATCTTCACGTTGACTTTCAAGTTAAGTATGTGGTTAAATAAGTGCTGAGAGAGAGAAAGAGAGTGTCCGTGTGTCCGTGTGTGTGTGTGTGTGTGTGTATGATTTGGAAGGAGGGAGGACATTATTAATAATAAATAATATTTTATAATTGTTAACACTGATTTTCACTGTATAGCATCTCCTTCTGTCCCAGACACACAAGGTGCTATACAGCAGAATGAAAAGACCGACAGTGTGATAAAACACCGCCTTCTTTAAAACACACACCTACATACAGATACCCACACACACACACACATACATGCACACACAAAGCCCACTGTCCACTCTCACAATTGGCTGAATTCACAACACACCAGCGGGCAAACTGTTTGCAGAAGACGCTGCAAGGGAAGTTGGGAGATAATGCAAGTCTGTGGTACGAGCAATTAAGGCACATTAATTATAATAATAATAATTATCACAAAATAGCATTTTTATGGCCCAATATTATGCTGAAGGATTTACAACATACTGTATCATGAAGTTCATAATTAAAGTTATTTTAGTTCCTAATTTCATTTTAATTCCATTCCAATAAAATACATGACAAATATATTTTTAAAAAAATCCAGAAACCATTACTGAAGACAATTTCCCTGTAGAGAGATGTTATATTATAGCAGATTTCAGAGTAGCAGCCGTGTTAGTCTGTATCCGCAAAAATAACAGGAGTACTTGTGGTATGATGGTATGGCTATATGCATCCGAAGAAGTGGGTTGTAGCCCACGAAAGCTTATGCTCTAATAAATTTGTTAGTCTCTAAGGTGCCACAAGTACTCCTGTTATTATAGCAGAGCCATCCCACGAGAAGCATCACGAATCTCAGCAAGGAACAAATGTCCAGCTATATGAAATATATTCCCTTAGTTCCTGTGCTCAGGACTCACTCTAGTGGCTAGCTCCTGCAACAATAACAGTCTGCTCTCCCTCCCCAAGAAGTGTCACACCTACAAAAGTGGCAGGAGTTGGTTCAAACCCCTTCCCCCCATGATGGTGTCTGTGTATATGAAGCTGTAAGCGTGTAACATGTGGATGATGTCTATATTAATAAAATAGCTTTATGCCCATTACGTCTCCTGAAATCCAATAAGCCAAATATGCCCTCTTAGTTAACTGTATTTACTTTAATCAGATCAGAATACCAAGAAAAAGAAAGTACCCATGCATCAAGTTAGCACAGAGAGTGGATTCTTATTTACAAGCTATATTCAGCACCACTTCATTCTTACCTCGAGTCTCCAGCCTTCTCCAGCGGCCACAGACTGACAGGCAGAATGAAACGGTTCAGTTTTATCAAAACAAAACGTTTTGATTGACCCAAAACTATTTTTTAAAATTTCATTTTTTAAAATTTTGAAATTTTTTTGGTTTTCTCATTTTGAAATAAGAAAATATTTGAAATCACAGATTCTCCCAGGAAACGAAAAATGCAGTTCCCGCCTAGTTCCACGGCAGCTCTTGAACAGGCAGTAACCACGTTTAGTCTCTGTGGCCATTGTTTTCAAAAGTAGCAACTCATTTTAAGCGCCTTTATTTTGGTTGCCCAACTTGCGACGCGTGAGGCCTGATTTTCAGAGGTGCTAAGCACCCGCTGATCCCATTAATGCCAGGTGCAGCCGAGGGTGCTCACCACTTCTGAAAATGATGCTCAAGGTGTTTCCAAGTTGGACACCTAAATCGGGGCCTTTTTGACAATTTTGGACTATATCTTTTAAAGCTCCATATACCCCAAAATACTCCAGCCCAGCCCACTAGGTTTGCTCTCCCCTGACAATCTAACAGTTTTCCCCTCTCAAAACCAAACTAACAGTCACTGCTACCAGACCTATACAAAAACCAGTGTGCCTCACCCCCACCAGTCCTGCCTCTGCTCTGCTATAGGTGCCCCCTTAAGACGTCAGCCCTATTCCTAGAACTGGGCTAACATCACTGAAGAGGCTGGTGCACAGACAAGGAATAAGCCAAGAAGGAATCATAACAACATCAAGATCTAATAGAAACATAGGGTTGGAGGGAGAGGAAAATCAAGGTCTGGTAACTGGAGAAGAGGGAAAGAAATATTTACCAGCTTGGAAAGTAGCCTCACTTGGTAAAAGCATATTAGTACTACTGTATCAACCCCACATGGGCACCTAGGACTTCCTGGCTAGGGCTAGACTCAGAGTCTCTCGCTCCAAAATCACAGGTCCCTACCATTTAACCTAAATAAGAATCACCACTGACTATTTAGCAGTATAAGATTTATGACTCCCAGATGTGCAGTTCTGACTCCATCCTGTAGAGGGCATTGGTTCTCATACACTCCAGCCAATATATTACAATGCAGTGGTGATATTTGCCAACCTTGCAAAGGGTAAATATTCAACAACTGAATATTTGTAAAGTACTTAGGAGACAGGGTTCAGGGCATATAAATTAATATTGTTATTATTTAGACAGGGCCATGGGTGTGCTTGGTTTATAACTGACCAATATGAAGACAAGGTCCCTGCCGCAAGGGAAAAGCAATTTAAATAATTAGTATTTTAAACACCGGAGAAGGAAAAACAGATAATTTGAAACCAAAAGAATGTGGTAGTGTCCTTTTAAATTGCAGCTCTGCATTCCCCTGAGAGATTCCCCCCCTCTCCCTCTCTCGCTGCCTTTAATGAGGCCTCCACTTGCCTGACACTGAGGGTAGCTGAAATCTGAACACGGAGGACTTGATTTTATTGTGTTTGAATAACAATAGCTGCTTAGCATAAATAAATTGCATTTCCCCCCACATTTACAAGTGAGTTTCATAAAAGGGGAAACTCTAATCCTCATTGTATACCCCGGCCACCCCGCAGTCCAGGGCTACACACACACACAAGCAATCATACACATACAAACACACACACACACACACACACACACAAGCAATCATACACATGCAAACACACACACACACAAGAGACAGGCTGAGTGAACACACTCACAGGTTGGCAGACACACAGGGCCCTCTCCAAAATTGCCCTACAGACACTTTGTCCAAGGAAAGGTGCAAACCCCACCCTCACCCCTACTACCCAGGAACACTCCTGGGCGCAGGGGGCCCCTGAACCTGATGCAAGCTGGCTTGGCAGTGAGCAGGGGGCAGTCCCACTCCCCAGCTAGTCTGCACCCCTGCAGCGGGCTGGGACAACTACTGCAGCTGTAAGTTAAGGCAGCCCTCAGGGATAGCCTAGCAACACCCAGGGGCTGCCCTGGCCCCCAGCAGCCTCTGAATAAGGGAGGCACAAACTGTCCCCCTTATGCCCCTACACAGGCACCTGCACAGAGATGAATTCCCCCCACTGAGTCGGATACACAAACAAACACACACACAATTGATCTTGCATTGTACTGCATGGCCAAACGTGAGTCATAGCTGCTCCTCCCCCCACTATTATGGATCCATTATGCAGCTAGCACAGGAACAGTGCGGTGGCCGTGGCAGGCGAGTGTGTGGTTTTCCCATGAAACACAGCCAGTCTATTTCCTTCCTGTAAGGGCAGCACAGCTCCCTTGCTCTCCCCCTCCCCACCTTTCCCTCTCTCTCTCCCTCTGCCACCACTATCTGCGCTCTCTGCCATGCAGCCAGGATCACAGCAGCACCCCTTTGCTGCTGGCCAGGTGTTGCTTCACACCGGGCTGTGCCAGTGAAGAGAGAATGGATTAGGAAGGAGAAGGCCTTGGGACACCAGCTGCCCTTAGTGTTCGGTCTGGGCCATGAGGACTTCCAGGTCTGAACCCTTTCTGCAGGGGTTCCTCTCTGGGGCCCGATTCAAGCCCAGCTCTGGGTTTTCCTTTTCCCTTTCACTGTGGCCTTCTGGCTAGATCAGAGCCTGCGCTGGGCTAACCAGCTCACAGAACTAGCAGGTGTTTGCAGGGGGTTTGGCGCTTTGGGTAGCATTACATCTGGGCAAACAATTTAAGGAACAGCCCATGGATTTCCTCCCCTTGTCTGCATGTGAATTAGCCACGAACAGGGTGTGATTCTCACATCTCTGCTTACTATTCACAGGGCTTCAATGAACAGTTTGCACCAATGCTTAACTTGTAATGAAAGAGGTGCTGGGGCTCAAGCAATTTTTTTTATTTCATAACTGATGCGGCGAGCCCAGAGGTGCCGGGGCTATGAACTGCCAAGCCCAGAGATGCCGGGGCTATGAATTGCCAAGCTTTGAGGTGCCGGGGCTCAACCCTGGCAAGCCCTGGCACAAATTAAGCACTGGTTTGCCCAAACAAGTCTGAGATGGTGAGCTATTTGCCACCCTGGCTTTCACTCACATGGTGTGAGCTGCATTTCCTGCTACGCTCCTCTCGCCCTGCCCCTTGGTTAAGGGAGTTATGCCAGGTTGGCCTCCCTTAGGGTATGTCTACACTACGAGAGTAGTTCGATTTTAGTTAAATCGAATATGTGCAATCGATATTAGAAAGTCGAACGTGTGTGTCTACACTAAGGACAGTAATTCGACTTTGTCAGTCCACACTACCAGGGAAAGCGTCGACATTGGAAGCAGTGCACTGTGGGCAGCTATCCCACAGTTCCCGCAGTCCCCGCTGCCCATTGGAATTCTGGGTCGAGCCCCCAATGGCTTCTGGGTAAAAAATTGTGGCGAGGGTGCTTTTGGGTAACTGTCGTCATCCGTCAGTCACTACCGCCCTGCCTCCCTCCCTGAAAGCGCCGGCGGGAAATCAGTTCGCGCACTTTTTGATCAGTGACAGCGCGGACGCCACAGCACTGCGATCATGGATCCCGCTGCGACCATCGCTGCAGTTGTGGCCGTTCTCAACGCCTCGCACCTTATCATACACCTTTCCCACAGGCAGATGCAGAGAAATCAGGCGAGGAGGCTACGGCACCGCCGTGAGGGCCTGAAGTCGGAGAGTAGCACAGAGCTGTCAGAAACCACGAGCCCCAGCGCCCAGGACATCACGGTGGCAATGGGGCATGTGGATTTTGTTGAACGGCGATTCTGGGCCCGGGAAACAAGCACGGACTGGTGGGACCACATAGTGCTTCAGGTCTGGGATGAATCCCAGTGGCTGCGAAACTTTCGCATGCGGAAGGGGACTTTCCTGGAACTTTGTGACTTGCTGTCCCCTGCCCTGAAGCGCAAGGACACCCGCATGCGAGCAGCCCTGACTGTCCAGAAGCGAGTGGCCATAGCCCTCTGGAAGCTTGCAACGCCGGACAGCTACCGGTCAGTCGCGAACCACTTTGGCGTGGGCAAATCTACCGTGGGGGTTGTTGTCATGCAAGTAGCCAAGGCAATCGTCAAGGTACTGCTGTCAAAGGTAGTGACCCTGGGAAACGCGCAGGCCATCATAGATGGCTTCGCTGCGATGGGATTCCCAAACTGCGGTGGGGCTATAGATGGGACTCACATCCCTATCCTGGGACCGGGCCACCAGGCCAGCCAGTACATCAATAGAAAGGGCTACTTTTCAATGGTGCTGCAAGCACTGGTGGACCATCGGGGACGGTTTACAAACATCTACGTCGGATGGCCGGGCAAGGTTCATGACGCTCGCGTGTTCAGGAACTCTGGTCTGTTTAGACGGCTGCAGGAAGGTATTTACTTCCCGGACCACAAGATAACTGTTGGGGATGTGGAGATGCCTACAGTGATCCTCGGGGACCCAGCCTACCCGCTAATGCCCTGGCTCATGAAGCCCTATACTGGCGCCCTGGACACAGAAAAAGAACTCTTCAACTACCGGCTGAGCAAGTGCAGAATGGTGGTGGAGTGTGCTTTTGGCCGTCTCAAAGGGAGATGGAGAAGCTTACTCACTCGCTGTGATCTCAGCGAAACCAATATCCCCATCGTTATTGCAGCTTGCTGTGTGCTCCACAATCTGTGTGAGAGCAAGGGGGAGACCTTTATGGCGGGGTGGGAGGTTGAGGCAAATAGCCTGGCTGCTGATTACGCCCAGCCAGACAGCCGGGCGATTAGAAGAGCCCAGCGGGACGCGCTGTGCATCCGGGAGGCTTTGAAAGCCAGTTTCAAGGCTGAGCAGGGTACCCAGTGACTTTTAAGTTTGTGGACACAGAGGCAGAACTTGCCCCCGTTTCTTTACCCAGTTGCCGTCGACTATCCTCTCCACTTACATACCCCCTTCACCCCCTTCCCAAAAAATAAAATCTGTTCTGTTTTGTTAATGGACACCGTTGTCTTTATTACTGTTTTCGCGGGAATGTTTTAAACCTGGGACGCAGACTGTGGCGGGGGGCGGGTTTAGGGTTGTGATGCAAATGATGCTTCTAAACTCCAGGAATGACAGGCTCCGCGGTGGTGGACTGGTTGTTTCAACGGAGCCTGCCAGCCCTCCTGGCCGGGACTGCGTGTACGTGTCGGCTATGTGACTGTCTTGCAGGGGGAGGAGGGTTACAGATCCCCTGCTGCGCGGCTCTGTGATGCAGGGTAAGGACCGCTGCATAAGATCTGTAACTGCCCTCCCCCGCCACCAAGTCACAGAGCAACACCACCCCCCCACCACACAGAACATGAAAACCACCTCCCTGACTAACCAGGATAACTAGTCACTGCACTGTATATGTGCCCTGCTGCTGCACCTGCCCCCTGCTAAAGGTGACTGTCCTGTCCAATGACCAAGCCCCTTCCCCCCCCTTCAGACAGACTCCCCTCCAAAAGAAGAGGATGGAAACAGAAATGAACAGAAACGTATTCTTTATTAACAACCGCACATGGAACGGGGGGGTGAAACTTGGACGGGGTCTTGTGTGAGGCGGGTAGGAAAGGACTTTTCAAATTTTGGGGAATGAGAGCCTTCTAGTGGTAGAGCAGTCCGCAGGGGTGGAGTGAAATTTTTCACGGCCCCTTCCACCCCTCCGTGTTTGGACTTTGGGTGAGGGGGGTATGGGACTTGGTGGCGGGGCAGGGCAGTTACAGAGAGACTGCAGCGGGGCTCTCTCCTCCTGCCTCCGGTCCTGCAGAACATCCACAAGGCGGCGGAGCGTGTCCGTTTGCTCCCTCATTAGTCCAAGCAGCGTTTGAGTAGCCTGCCTGTCCTCCTGTCGCCACCTCTCCTCCCGTTCCATGTTTGCCCGGTGCATTTGGGACAAGTTCTCCCTCCACTGTGTCTGCTGGGCTGCCTGTGCTCGGGAGCATTCCATTAGTTCAGCAAACATGTCTTCCCGTGTCCTCTTCTTCCTCCTCCTAATGTGCGCTAGCCTCTGGGCAGATGTGGCTGTGGGAATTGGAAAAAGGGAGTGAATTCCTGAGACAGATCAATGTATCTGTGAACAGAGAACATAGTCTTGCTCTGTGAACAAGACCATGCAGAGCACCTATCACACGCGCACTGAGGACAAGGTCGAATTTTCGGCCCTCGCCTACAGTGCCTGCGGTCTTGCTGTGGCGAGCTGAGGAGCAGGGCAGGACACCGGACTTTGTCTAGATGGCAAACATGGTAAGCCGTAGACTTGTGGCCGCTTAAAACTTTAAGAGTGGCACTGGCCTCCTTTCACATAGAAAGCAATGCGAGTCTCTGCTGGCAGCAATCCTGCAAGCATGAACTCTGGCCCTGTCCCACCCCCTCGCGGCTGTAAACCGCGTGGCTGTAAACCGGCGGTTGCAGTTCTGTAAAGGGACGGGCAAGCAGTCCCAATACTAACTTTCCCCTACCTAATTCACAGCAGGGAGTCATGCCAGACATCACCCTCCTGAAGGTCTCCGAGAGCCAGAAGGAGAAGATGCTCCGGGACACCCTGCAGAAACCGGGGCCATTTGCTGCGCTGCTCTGCAAGGCCATGATCCCGGAGTACCTGCTGGCGTTGTGGCAGGGAAACGTGTCCTACCACGGGGGGCCTAATAAGCTCTCCCTGCCCAGGAACCTGCTGCTGAGGCTGGAAAAACACCTGCAGGAGGTGTATGAGGAGTTCTCCCCGGAGGATGTCGCCTCTATCCCCGGTTACATTGACCAGTTCTTGGCTTAGGTGCCCTTGGAGGGACAAATGACTGCAGGGTTTTGGGCACTATAATCATGAAGCGGACATTGTGAGATTTTTTGAAAATGGTTCGGACTATATATTGAGGCGCCCAAAGACAGAGTAATCATGATACACTTTGCACTGATTCCCCTTTTGTTTGACTTTCCTGTTTACATGTTTGGAAGCACTTTACCCACTGTTAATATTTTCAATCTTCCTGTTTTGTTGCAAATAAATGTTTACATGTTTTAAAGCACTTTAGCTACTGTTAATATTTTAAATATGCCAGTTATGTTGTAAATAAATGTTTGGATATTTAAAACACTTACTGCTTGATCCTTCCCCTGAATCTGTGTCTGGGGTAACGGCTGGGGAGGGTTGGTAGGGGATCTCTGTCAGGGTGATGAAGAGCTCCTGGCTGTCGGGCAAATCAGCGTTGTAAGCGCTGTCTACTGCCTCGTCCTCCTCATCTCCTTCCTCCTCTTCCCCGTCCGCTGAGGAACTGGCCGCGGACAATATCCCATCCTCAGAGTCCACGGTCAGGGGTGGGGTAGTGGTGGCGGTCGCACCTAGGATGGAATGCAGTGCCTCGTAGAAACGGGATGTGTGGGGCTGGGATCCGGAGCGTCCGTTTGCCTCTTTGGTCTTCTGGTAGCCTTGTCTCAGCTCCTTGATTTTCACACGGCACTGCGTTGCATCCCGGCTGTAGCCTCTCTCTGCCATGGCTTTAGAGATCTTCTCATAGGTCTTTGCATTCTGTCTTTTGGAGCGCAGCTCGGAAAGCACGGACTCATCTCCCCACACAGCGATGAGATCCAAGACTTCCCGATCCGTCCATGCTGGGGCCCTCTTTCTATTGGATTGCACGGCCATCTCTGCTGGAGAGCTCTGCATCGTTGCCACTGCTGCCACTGCTGCTGAGCTCGCCACGGTGTCCAAACAGAAACTGCGCTTCAAACTGCCCAGACAGGAAAAGGAATTCAAATTTTCCCGGGGTGTGGCTGGTCAGAGCATCCGAGCTCGGACTGCTGTCCAGAGCGTCAACAGAGTGGTGCACTGTGGGATAGCTCCCGGAGCTATTAGCGTCGATTTCCATCCACACCTAGCCTAATTCGATATGGCCATTTCGAATTTAGCGCTACTCCTCTCGTTGGGGAGGATTACAGAAATCGATTTAAAGAGGGCTCTATGTCGAACTAAATGGCTTCCTGGTGTGGACGGGTGCAGGGTTAATTCGATATAACGGCGCTAAATTCGACATAAAAGCCTAGTGTAGACCAGGCCTTAGACTCAGCAGGCTAGCTCAGAGCTGATGTGTCAGGGAGGGTGGGATTTGCACCAGTGAGGTGTGAATTCCTAAGACTCTGTGTCAGTACAACTTGCATACAGTAGGCCTGATTTTCTTATCACCTACCCTGGTGTAACTCCATTGACTCCCACTTGGCACTGATGTAAATGACTGCACAAGATGCAGGGCAAGAGAGTCCCGAAGCTTATGCCTACACAGCAATGAGACATCCGCAGCTGGCCCATGCCAGCCGACTCGGGCTGAGGGGCTGTTTCATTGCTGTGTAGACATCTGGGCTCCAGCTGGAGCTCAGGCTCTAGGATCCTGCGAGGTGGGAGGGAGTCTACCCAGCAATGAAACAGCCCCGCAGCCAAACCCCTTGAGCCTGAGTCGGCTGACAAGGGCCAGCTACAGGTTTCTCTTTGCTGTGTAGGGGTCAATCCATCCTCATCATCATATCCACACATTATACTCCACACCCGAACATAGCCACTCTATGAACTTCATACCCTCATATCTCAATGCCTGTACTTTGACCCATCAACCTTTTACCCCCAATCGGGGATATTGCAGATTATGTATTCCTTATGCCACCTGATCTTAAACCAAACTTTGCACCCTCGATAATCTGTACGTTATTCCCTGATAACCAGAAACTACTATGCTCAAATTCTGTTCACTTTTTTTTTAACATCATCTTAATAAAATTTTTAAATCTGATAATCCTAGAGGCCAGAGAAGGTGTAAATCACACCAGCTTTAGATTTCCCTCAAGTCTGCAATTCCCCTGCGGATGAGCAGAGAATATAGCCCCAACCAGGGACATAGCCAAGTTTCGAACTCCAGCATTGGGCATCTAGATACTACAATGAGTGGAGATAGATCAGATAGTTACAACATCCACACACTTGTCGGAGCCTCAGCCCAAGCCTTCTCACACACACACACACACACACAGTCACACTGATGACAAGTTTATTCCATGCTCGTGTGAACGGAATGTTTAAAAAGTTAGCTGAAACTTACCAATTACTGCACCATTATCACTCCCCCTCCCCAATCCCTGCTTCCTAACTAGGGGGTGCTTCACAATGGCTAAGACATAGTTATTTGTGTAAAACACACCATTCAGAAGTCTACTGCTGTCACACATCAGAGGCACAAGTCATCGGCGGAGCAGGCATGTACACGGGCAATCTCTGCTGCATCAGGGTGACTGGTCACAGAGGCTTTTTCCTACTCACAACCAACCCATTCTTGGGAGTGGTGGCATGGTGGGGCTGTATGGTGGCAGTTTTTATTCCCGTCCCCATCACTGCTCACTGCTAACACTGGCCCAGATTTCTCTCTAGCAGTCATGGGCTTGATAGGGTGTGAAGGGCCAGGGTTCTCTGGGTGGTTGTAGGTACCCCA
Organism: Terrapene triunguis; assembly: GCF_002925995.2. Classification (NCBI taxonomy): domain Eukaryota; kingdom Metazoa; phylum Chordata; order Testudines; family Emydidae; genus Terrapene; species Terrapene triunguis. Next base: position 20,806,266 of record NW_020664440.1, read on the forward strand.
ACACATCGCTGGCCATCACTACGCTTCCTAGGACACGTGGCTTCCTGGATAAGGACTGCAAGGAAGCACTGGCTCCTGCCACTTCCATTGTTAGGTAAGAGCCATCAAGCATGTCTGGTGTCAGGATTTAAAAGGAGAGCAACATGTACAAAACGGTTGACTATTCTGTGTTCCCACAGCTTATCATCAAAGGGACTTGTGCTTCAACCAGGGCTGAAGGAGTCTGCAACAAAGACCCAGGCCTGCCCTTACAACAGCACGGCACGGTGCCACATGAATGCCTGTGATGTTGTAAATAGAGTATTATGATGTCACTGCAGGATCACTGGGCAGCAGCGGCTGGAGCTGGGGGAAAGTGAGTGCCCTGAGCAGAATACAAAGGATCTCTGATCACTGGCAAACATGAGATGGTATGTGATGAAAACAGCATGGAGGGTGCGGGCTACCTGGGAGATCATCCTGGTCTAACAATCACTTTCCAGTTATAGTCCTTGAAAATCATCATCACCATTACAGATGGGCCAGAATCAGTCCCTGGATCCAATCCCACCGGTTTGGTTTGTTCCAAATCCAGCTCCGAGTCTGAATTTTGCAGCTTGAACCCACCTCTGCTTCATTCACACTTTACATCTTCAAAGCACTTTACCCACAGTGGGCCAGTTTCCACACTCAGTTACACCAGTGAAAATCTGCAGGGCCCGCCTCAATGGATTTATACCAAGATGAGTGAGAGCAGAACTTGGCCTCCTCCTCAATATTCACAAGGCTCCTGTGAGGTTGGTCAGTATTATCTCCATTTTGCAGGCTGGGAAACTGAGGCACAGAGCGATGAAGTGACTTGTCTGAGGCCATGGAGGGAGTCCATGTCTGAGCTGGGATTGGAGCTCAGGCGGTCCTGGCTTCCTGCCTCAGGCTTTCCTTACTCCAAGCGACTCCAACAAAATGACTTTTTGGTGCACTTGTCTCCCGGAGCTTACCCCTAGTTTCTGCCCCTCTAACTCCAAATGGGGCGTGTCAGCCTCTTCTTTGCATCTCTGCCATCACAGAGCTGGGAGGCTTGTAGCTCAGCTCAGGGGCGGAATGGTACAGACAGGATCACGGGAAAGCAGAGAGCCCCTCCACTACCAGCCCCAGTGACTTAACTTCTCCATAATTAATGAAGTGCTTCTGTATGTACTGCCATCCACTGGGGCCTCCCAAATACAGATTATCTACCTCAGTGCGGACGCAGGAAACATTACAAGTGGGTCCAGGAGACAATACATCTTGGCTCTCTGACATAATGTAAATGATGGCTGGTTTGCACGGCATCCAGGCCCGGTCTGGTTCCCAGAAAGCTGAGCGAAACTGTCTGCTTGAGGCGCTCAGGATTCGAAGTTCCAGCCACAGAGCTGCCCGTTTCCAGGTGGATGAGGCGACTCAGAGCCAGGAGGAAAAGGGGGGGTGGCTGTATGAATGGGAGGAGGGGGTTATTTTAGCAGCAGGCACTTTCATGATTCTGGGAGAATGATTTCTAAATTATATCCCGATTTGTACGACAAGATCGATAAATTCATTAAGCAGGAGCAGGTCTGCAAGCCCTATGGTTGTGTTACCTTGTGCCACCTGTTTACCCAACACCCTGCTTTGCTCCCCGACAACGGTTAGCGCGCACGCGCCGTGTGACGCCACCTCTCTGGGGGATTGTTCCCCAATCACCTGCCACAATCGAAGCATGAATTTCTCATGCTCCAGCAAAATGGGCAAGATTTTCAAAAGTGATTTTTAAGATTTTCAAAAGTGGTTTTTAAGGCCCGGCTTGACAAAGCCCTGGCTGGGATGATTTAGTTGGGAATTGGTCCTGCTTTGAGCAGGGGGTTGGACTAGATGACCTCCTGAGGTCCCTTCCAACCCTGATATTCTATGATTCTATGATTAGTGACTAGGGGTGCCCAACTTGAACCCCCTGCACAGCTGTTTGACGTGCAGAGGGCGCGTGCTCGGTACAACCAGTGGAAAGATGGGACAGAACTTTTGTGAAGATTTAATGAAAAATTGGACCCATTTTTTCCATCAAAATTCAGGTGAAAATATTCAGTCAAAATTGACCAGTTTGAACATTTTTGACCAGTTTTTGCACTTAGCCCTTTCTGCAAACCAGGCCCTTTGAAGGTGTCCCAGGTTGGGCACCTGAAAATCGACACACTCAGAATCACTAATCCCATTTGAAAGTCTCAGCCCTGACCCAGATTCAATTGCACAGCCAAGGGCAGGAGGTAAATGGTAAGCAGGGTTAGAAAGAAGCCCTGAAAAAGGCCCTTGAGGACAACAGGTCTGGGTTGGTAGGACTCAACTAATGCCCCTGTCAACTTGCACTTGCTAAGAGTGACATAATCCTAGCATTAAACTCTTGGGCATGATCAATTTCTAATGACCAGCATTGAAGGGCTCTTCTCCCTTCCCCATCTCAGGCCTTCTCATTTCCACAGCAGAGCAAAAAGCAGTGCTGAAGAGTCCTTTACCCTGCAGCAGGGCTCAGAGCAACTGAATGAAAGGATGGAGCCAAGAAGATATTGCCTATCTGGACATCCTAAGGAAACCAACAAGTGAATCTTCTGGCATTCAACACCCTCCCTCAAGCAGAGGATGGCCATTAATAGAAATGGGTCTCTGCTCAATCTCCTAAGAGAGCCTTATGTTTTGCTTCTTGCAGTAGATTAACATTATCATCATTTATATAGCGCCAGAAACGTACATGGCATCAGACAACAAGGCCTGTGCCAAACAATTAAGAAGTCTGTGCTCTGAGCAGTTGACAGAGTGCAGATAATACAGTCCAAACCAGACTGCATGGGGCATGATCATGAGAGCGGGTGTGCTTCATGGACTGCAGGGAGAGGAAATCATAGAGGGGTTTTGAACCACCAGGGAGGAAGTTTGGTGTACACTGCTTGGGAGGCTGTACAGGACTTTACAGGATGCTACCAGTGGTCTTAGTGAATGTTAAGATATGGGATCTGAACCCCTGCTGCCTCCCTAGCATCTCCCAAGCAAGGACCTCAATGTGCTTTACAAATGAAAGAATTCCACCTCCCAGTAAGTATCATTACCCCCAATTTACTGATGGTGCTATGGCCAGACACAGAGGTGGAAAGCCTTGCCCAGGGTCACACGGCAAGACTCGCAGAGACAGAAATTAACCTAGATCATCCTGACCACCCAGTCCTGGACCTTAACTATCCTCCTCCTCTTACCCATTGCCTGTTTCCTGGGTACTCCTTACAAACGTCATGGATTTTGCAGAAACAGAGAGATCATTTTAAACTAAAATGTGCCGGAAATCTTGAGGAGCTCAGCTGCCTGGTTATTTGTAAGGTGGCAGATTTAAGAAACATTTTACTCCCTCTTTGCACTGGTGTAAGGACACAAGGAGCAGGGCAGCGGAGAATCAGGCCCAGCCGTTCCAGCTTTCCATACACACCCTGGCAGACGCCCTCTCCAAATGGGAGAACTGGATTGTTTTAAAGCCAGCTCAGCCTATGAGTTGCTCTGCTATGTGAAAAAAAAAAAAGTTTACAAAATGATGAGTGAAAAGATAGTTAATGATGCATGGTACAGGCAGCACAAGGCAAACCGGAGAGGGTAAATGCACTAAATTAAAGTCCTCAAATATGAATAGAATCAACATTTAATAAGATGGTTAATGTATGTTATTTAAATGTCACTTCATTATTAAAAGTGTATATTTTTTGAGGTTTAATAACCATGTAATTGATGCATCTATTCCATAGTTAAACCTTGGCAAATATGTTTTTCATAATTAGTTGGTATTTATTTAACATGCAATAACCATCCTATTAAATTTAATGAGTTCATGTAATAGGTACACAGGGTTTTTTAATGTCAATATGTGTTCTTAAAGATGGTTCCCACTATCATGCAGTTAGGAAGCTTGATTATCTAGGAGTTATCTAGGTGGGTAAGAGAGCTGTGGTCAAAGATCAGCTATTGTGCTAAGCAGGGTGAGGCCTTGTCAGTACTGAGATGGAGATTTCCCAATTGCTTTAAAACGTGGTATTGCTAATTCAGTAAGCGGAGCTCTTTCTTGTGGGTGGGTACAGAGGCTGACCCTCGGCATGGTGCTAGGAGGCACTGTGCGGCCGGAGGTGCCAGCCTTCACGTCAGACATACAACTAACATCTTGAGGACTTGAAGTCATTAGAAATCCCACGGGGGCGTTCCCAAGCCTAGGTTTGTTAGCTCTCTGGGTGCCCACAGCAGATTCCAGTGGGGTAATTACATCCCACCCCTTACACTCCATTGGATACGATGGCATTCTGCACCTCCTGCCTTAAAATGGTGTGCAGTGCTTTGAGACTGCTGTCAGGTTCCACTGCAGAGGTGGCTGCACTCCAGTGATGGCTGAAGTGGCTGCTGTTGATCTGCAGTATACAGTTGTGCTAAACAGCTGTCGTGCCCCCTCCGTCAAGGAAGCAGCCGGATTGCAGCAGTGAGTGAAGAAATCCCTGCACACCGTTTGTAAAATGCTTTGGGATGAAAGGTGCTCTAGCAATGCAAGGTATTGTTAGTGAAGAGAGGAGAGCAGCAGGGGCAGCAACGCTCCAGTCTCTCCTTTCTGTGTTTGCTAGGGAGGGAGATTGCAAGTGGTATTCCAGGTGGACACACACAAAACCCTAGTTCTGGACTGATCAAAGGTTAAACCATGCCTGGGAAAGCATCAAGCGAGCGAGAGCAGCATCTCTGAGTCGCTTTGGCTCCAAGGGACACCTGAGCAGGGTTGAAAATAAAGGCTCGCAGATGGCAGGAGGGGAAAGCAGTGGTAATACGTGAAAGCCCATGAGGCAGTGGAAGCTCTCATTAGCCACCCTACAAACTGGAGCGTTTAGCCTTTGAGCCCTGGCACCAGGAGAAGCTGTCCAGATACCGAGGCGTTGCACAGGACAGCCACTTGACCAGAGTGTTTAATAATAAGGCTGGACTGGAGGAGCTGAAGGTCGGTGACCCTGTGTACAAGCAGGGCGTCAGTGTCTGCTGTAGCTGCAAGAGGGAAATGTTGATGAGTGAAGGCGTGGAGGTGAGGATTAAAATGGAGCTTTGCAGCGCTGCCCAACTTTGTGAAAACAAAGTTGAGCAGCTTTCTGTCTAGCAAGTGATCACTCCCTGCAGAAAGCACAGCGCCCTGAGCAGGGCGGGTTGAGAAAGTCAGGCCTAGGAAAAGGTTGGGGAGCTGGAAAGTGCGGGGGCCATCTGCACAGGAGGAGAACGGACTCAGTGACCTGAATGGCTTTTTCCATCACGTGTTGCAATGGCTTGGGATTCAGCATGTAGGGCTCCAACCTGTACAGGGCCTCAACATTCATTGCCTCCAGTCAATGGAGTCACTGCAGTCAATGGAGCTGGGCCAGTCTGTACCAGTTGAGGATCTGGCCCTCTGGCCCTGAGTTGTGTCCATCTGGGATGAACCAAGTCTACTGATCTCCTCTCAGGAGAGGTGTCCTGACGCCATGGGCCTTCTTGTGTTTGGGATGCGAGGCAATGAAGAGTTCTTGCTCATCTTCCCATCCTCACAAGCCCCCCATTCCCATGACCCAGGGCTCTGGCTGACTCCTGGAGGCCAAGCGCTTCCTAGAGAGATGGAGTCAGAGTTTTGCCTGCGCCCTTAGTCACCCTTGGCCAAGGACAGAGCAACATGGTTGCACCATACGGGCCAAGACAATGATGCAATGAAGAGGAAGGAAGGATGGTCCTGATGACCTCTCCTCAGCCCCCGCACAGGTATTCTCCTGTAGTCTAATTCAGACCTAAAGGAAATCACCCCAGGTAGCTGAGGGAGGAGAGAAGAAGGCAGGAGTGTTTTGAAAGCACAGGGATGGGGGGGGATACAGCTGCTCTGGTCAGCCTGATTGTGGCTAATGCTGGAACTGCCACCACCCTCCGCGAAATGAGTGGGGTGCTCCCGGCTCACAATTTATTACAAATCCTGACTGGAAACCGGCATCTGAAATTCAGCCCAGCCTGGCACGGACAGCGGCCTGGCTGGAGCTGAGCACACCACACTGGTTTAGCTCACCACCCACCAGGGGCCTCCAGATCAGGGCTGGCCTCACACGCAGAGCAGTGAGAGGGCTCAAAGCTAATGCCACTGCCACCTCCACCTTGCCAGGTCTGATGCACTGTGAGGACTCCCATCCTGTTACCTTCACACATACCAGAGTCAGACCGCCCCCACCCCCCAGCGCACTATGTGCTCACTAACATGCCCAGACTGGGCCAGGGAAGCTCCAGACCCCTCCCGCCCAGCTCTCCTCCCACAGGCAGTAGTGCAGAGAGGGAGGGGCCTGACATAACCCTCTCTTTGCTCCCACAGGGGAGAAGCAGGAAAGGCTGGCTCCTGACCCACACTGGGTCATACTGAGCACTCCTGGCTTACACCTGTTTGCAGACTGGCACCAGTGGTTGCTCTGGAAGGTCCCTGAAATACCCACGTCCACATCATGTGAACAGCACCAGTAGCTACACTAGCTAGGGCTTGACCCAGTGTGCAGGCTGGGTTTAGAAGGTGATACTGAGGCCCCTGCCCCCAATCTGAATCGGGTTGAAGGACACTCACTCCGGAGAGGCCAGGATGCCCAGGGGAGTCATCCCCAACCCCCAGGCTACCAGCAGCCCAGAAATCCCCTGCCGCGGTTCCTTCCACGCCACCCTCCAACCAGTCACCAAATATACCTATTGCCGGAGCCTTTAAGGGGGGTGATTCGGTGTGAGGCTGAAGGGCAAACACTGCAGTCACCTGAGACACAGGAAGGCCCCAGCCCAACACACACCGGCCAAGTCTTGTAGCCATTAGCAAATTACCCAGGGTAAATTGACTAGTTTATTGACCCATCAAATAAAGAGAGTTATTAAACAGCCGGAAATAAAATGCAGCCTGGACTGTGCCTGCTACAATCCGTCTGGGCTCTGTGCAATAAAAGCCATTGCAGATAAAGAGAATGGTTCTGTCACAAACACACACGCGCCTTTACCCATTGCCCCCCCAGTGTCTTTCCTGCTCAGGGCAGGGATCTCTCCTCCCCTAGAGCACCCAGGCCCCACTGCTGCTCCAGGCAGCTCCTATGCACACAGACACAGCTTGTCCCCTACCCCAGCCAGCTCTCTACCCCACCAGCTCTCCCATGCAGATAGATGTTCCCCACCATTCCCTACCACGCCCAGCCAGCTCCTTCCACCCAGCTCTCCCTCTCTCTGTCAAGCCCTGCTCTCCCCCGCACGCACTCAGCTCCTCCAAGCTCTCCTGTCTCCTCAAACCCAACTCCATCCTTCCTGCTCCCGCCAGCAAGCTCACGGCGTCCACCCATTCTCAGGGCCAGCTCCCCCAGCAAAGCTTTCTCCTCCTCCATGCCCAACAGGCCTGCTTCCCACACCTGCCAGTGGGAAGCTGGGTGGGCAGGCCAGTCTCCTACCCTGTAAGGAGAGCTGCCTCGCAGCAAAGATGGCAGAAGGGAGTCAGTATAGCCAGAGGAGAGGCAGATAAAAGTGTTGCTACCCCGATTGGCTCAGACTGAGCTAAGGCTACAAGCACAATACCGCTCTGCCTTCAGAGTGACAGCTCATGGCCAGCAGGGACCAGGTGGGTCTCCTCTTCGAATCCTTCCCCTGGCTTCCCATCTTCCATTACATCAAATTCAAGCTTCTCCTCCTAACCTATAAGCCAGTCCCTCCTTAGGTATCTGTCTTTGTCTCTTTCTGTGTCACCCCCCACCCTCTCCACTCTGCCAGTGATGCCATCCTCAGTGCCCAGTGTGTCTGCTTCTCCCACAAGCCTCTCTGAACCTTCTTCTATGCCATATGGAATGCCCTCCCCAAGCTGGTCCACAAGACCCCTGCCCTTTAGAGCATCAAATACAGGCCACTCCCAGCAGCAGAAGGGTGCCAGACTAGAGAGACCCCAATGGCCTGTCCCTGTGTATTAATCATCTTGTTTGGAGATACTGTAAAGTACCACTAATGACCCCACATCTAATAAGCATCCCTCTCGTCCCCCTCCAGCTTAAAAAACCACATTAACTAGAGATTGGATAGAATCATTGCAGAAACCTTCAGCCTCAGCATACTTTAAAGACGCACCCTTACTAGACAATCGTTTTTTGCTGGTCCACTGAGCAGTTGTTTAAAGCGGTTTCCCTGGTGTATTGGCTTCCTGATCATCTGGTGCGCACGAATGAGTGGAAACCTCTGTAGGGTTTTGTGGGTGCCAGGGTGTCACCACAGCAGCAACATTTTAACCACATCCTTACTAAGAAGGATGCACTAGGGTCATTGTGAACATTGCACTGTTATGTTCTGGTCACATCCGTTCCACATTCCTGACCAGCATTTCAGGGTAACCAGAGAACTCATCACAGATTTCACTCTCAGGCCAGTGCACTCCAGGAGTTTAGGGAGTGCTATTTGGATACCTGTGCGGTGCAGATATAATCAATAATGCTCGGTTATATAACTCACTGTCAAGCCTGGGAACTTTGATTTGCGGAGCCCCCACTAACCGCAGGCCCGTGTCTGGATCGCTATGTTTTCAGGACACACAGGAGAGCTCAGCACTGTATGCTTTTTAATTTTCTTCTTATTGCATTTTAAACATTTGTTCAATAATAAAAAAACCATCACGGAGATTAAACCTTCACCCACTGCCTGGCAGTGGTAAATGGAACAGATTAGATTAGAGGTAAATGACTCTGTGCAGGAGGGTTCACTGAAGTCTTTCAGATTGTGGCTGTCTAGCACTGAGGTAAGCTACTGCTTTTATCCACCCAGCACACCGGGGAAGAGGATGGGGTAGAAAGTCCTGCTCCCACCACCAAGTTCAAGGATGTGTGAGTCAAAATGTCCCACGCATCCTGACCCACCCTAAAAGGAGCCAGTGGTCTGCACCACCACGTCACAGACAGCTCAATAGCCGCCAAGCCTGGATGCTGTTCTGTCTGCGTCACAGAGCTCCCCCAGCCCAAGTGTTGGGATAACTGCCCAGGCTTAGTCCTGATAAAACTGCTGCCTTTTATCGGCTAAAATCCTACATTCCATTTTCAAATAGCTGGACAACTCAGGGAGGCTCCCAGTTCCAAAGCACCCATCAGACATGGAGAGTGAAGCCCACTTTGAATGAAAGGTATCAGGACAGGAGAAAACCAACTCGGGTCCCTCCATCAGGACATTCCTAAAGGGGACTCTGTAAGGAAACCAACTGCTCTAGGAACATCGGAATTGCCCAACTGGGTCCGATCAATGGGCTAATGGGGCATCCTGTCTCGGACAGGGACCACTACAAAATGATTTAGAGGAAGATGCAAGAAGCCCCATGATGGACAATTATAATACAGTAACATGGAGGAAGCTTCTCCCCAGCCTGAGACAGCTAGTGGATGGCTTCTCTCCTGTGACAGGAGATATCCCTTATATATTTCTATCCTAGCTAGTGTAAACTCCAAGTGATATTCGTATTATTCCCTTAAAACTCTCCCTTGCTGTGATGCCTACAAAAAACTGGCAGTAATTAGGCCATTGTTGAGCTGATACCGATCCTGCTGATCAATATTGTCTCACTGTTTCCTTGCATTCTCCCTTCTGTCTGTATCCATCTGTTGTCTTCTACTTAGATTGTGAACTCTTTGGCGCAAGGGCTGCCTTTTTGTTCTTCATTCGTACAGCACCTAGCACAATGGGGTGCAGGTCCACGACTGAGGCACCTGGTTGCTACGATCACACACATAAATACTAAATGTTTCACCCTCATCTCAGCCCCACATCTTTGCTTCATTGGTCTGGCCTTCAGTTCTCTCTCCCTTTTGCCACAGGCATTTCCACCTGTCTCCCACACTAGTCAACCCTGATATAATTCCACCAGCTTCAGTGGAGTTGAACCAGGGGGCACGAATTGGAGCCCACTGGGACTATTTACTTTGATGTTCTGTCTTGACAACTTGTTCCATCTGTTTCCTGCTCTCGAATGAAGTTCTGCTTGAATTCCCTGCTTGCTCTTAATTTCTTCATCTCGAGATTGTGTCCTCCAGATCCCCCCTCCCACACTCACTATTGTAACAACACTTCATCAGACACCTGGACTGGTGCAGTCACTTTTAGCAGGGTTATTTCCAGGCCTTCTCTCCCATAATGAGCCTTCATAACAAGCTTTCCTCATTAGGCAAGAGAAGTCTTGCACAGGGAGTTATGCTGGCTGCTTCAAATCACACCCTCTCCATGACAACAGTAGCACCCCACCTCTCCCAAAGTTTGGTGGCATTTGGACCCAGGATGTGAATCTAGCCATGTCTAGATAAAGAGGGCATCTGCGAAGTTTGGATCCAGATATTAATGTCCATGAAGTTTAGGGGTGTGGTTTTGGTTGGGACCCATCTGCAGTGGTGACTGGAGTAGAAACCATTACCATCTAACACCTGTTGGGCTCCTCCTGGAGAAATGCATCTGTGGGGTTCAGATAGGGTCCAGCGGACAAGTTTCCATATTGCAACAAGCCACAAAACCAGCACCACAATGAGCCCTTTGTTGGCAGCCCCAGCAGAAAAAGCAAAGACCATAGAGAATGAACCTCCTTCTGACTCCTATAAATTGTCCTTCTCAAAAGAGCTGCGGAACGCCTGCTGGAGGCAGTTCCTGTGGGGGGAGCATGCACAGCTATTGTCCATAAATAAAGAGAGGGGACTTGTCTCCTGTGCTCCCAGGCTAGTACCTTTTTCCTTCAAGAAATTTACTGGGGGAGAAAAACAGAATACTGGGGGGATGTCAAGGCTACTTTCCCCCAATCTTTTAAATGGAACAGTCCAGCTGTGGAAATGGAACAACCCAAGAATGAAGAGGCTCCATGGGCAGCAATGTTCAGCAATCTGGTTAGCTGAGCATCCACAGGCATGTTGCAATCTTCCTTACTGATTGTCTCCAGGAGACTGTGTCTGCAGAGTTTTATCCTGCCCCACCTGGCATGAGTGAAACAGAATCTGATCCCCTCATGTCTAAGTGCCCTCAGCACACTGTCCACTGACCACACCGCAATGCAATGGCTTCAAAGGGCTCTGGCAGGCACCAGCTTGCCGGACCCAATCCTCCTGCAGATGAAACGAGAGGAAAGGACACCTCAGAGAACAGCATCACCATGTTATGTGGCCTCCAAGAGAGAAGAGCTAGATAGCAAAGGCATTCTTGACTTTCTGGGGCTCAGAGAGACATCCAAGCCTGAAGAGGGTGCAGAAGTCCATTTGGTAAGTGGTTCTGTATGAACTAGCGAAGAGAGAGAGCATGGCACTGGAGTTACACCAGGGCTCTACAGGGCCAAGCCCCAGACATTCAAGAGAGGACCCTCCACTGAGCCTCTCCTGCTGGGAGATCAGTCTATGTGAAAGGGCCCCAGTGGCTGGAGAAGGAGCCGGAACGGAGGAGCAGAGCTGAGACCCAGCTCTGGCAATACACTACCATAGCACATTGCCCTGCAGTACAATTGTGTTGTGTGTTTTTTGTTAAGGTGCCCAGAGGCTTTGGGACATCAGGTGCCAAGAGGTTTTAAAGCATTTATTAAAATTATTTCAGAGGCATATAAAAATCAAGAGCTGATGGGAGCTGAGACTAGATGAGAGCCCAAGGCCCACTGCAGCCCGGCACTTGGGCAGGGCCATGATATCCGCTGCTCTTGCAAAGTGTGAACGGCTGTGAAAGGAACACCTGAGCTGAGAGAAGCCTGAGGATGCGGGTCCCCCAGGCAATCAAACCAGAGCAGCATGAACAACATGCACATGGGCCAGTTCCCCTGCTCTCTTCTCCTCCGGGAACTGCGCAGGATGCGGTGATGAATGGCCTGACCCTGCAGGGTGCTGAGGACTTTCTACAGGGTAGAATGTGCCCTCAGCGCCCACTGACTTCCATCCAGCAGGGGCCCTCGGAACCTTGCAGGATCAGGCGCCCAGGCTTCCCCTACTTGTTTGAGGCTTGCTCCAGGTGTAGTTTGGGAACTGGATGGCTCAGTGCACTGATGGATTTATTTAGACTGCACCAAAGTCCCTCTCCCCAGTGGCACAGGCACTGTTACAAATGTTCCAAACAGACACAGGCCAAGGATAAAACCCCAAACAATCCACAGCAACTTCACATGGAGCTGCCTGTGCTAAATCAGCCAGCAAGAGAGAGAGAGAATATGCTCCCAAATCACACAGCCTCTCTGTACCCCTCCATCCAGCTCCTCTGGAAAAGCCAGACTGGCAATGGAACATGGCTCTTTCCCCCTTCTAGGTCACTGCTGTGAATCTGACCCAGGTCCATAGTGACTGAAGCTCATTCCCCTCTGATGGCTGCTTGGTGGTGCAGGGTCTACCTCAAAACTGGCACTCGTTCAGCTCCCTTGCTTACATCCACTGTCGAAAGGCCATGGAGATAGTTCTTTTCTCTACGGGTCAGGGTCAAGGCACACGGGTAGGAAGCAGTGCATGGGGGAACCTCATGAGTTTCATGGTTTGGAGCACGGACTTCAGTCTCCAGGCAGCCAATGCAGCACCAGCCTGAAATTCGCAATATCTTGAATGAGGATCTCCTCTTATAAGCCTTCGACCCAGCAGGAAACCCAGAGAGTCCCCGAAACTCAGATGCAGTCCTTGCTGTTTGGAGGGGCCAAGTGAAGTCTGATGTGATGCCAAAGAAAAGCCTTTCTCCTTGGGTGCTGCTCCACCAGGTGCCCTCATTGTATGTCATCCCACCTGAGCGCCGCTCCACCAGCTCCACTGCTTGCTTGCTCTTGTTCCTCCTCCCACGCTCAGGGCCCACTCTGACAGGTGCTGCACCCACAAATCTCCCACTGACCCCATTGGGACTTAGACACCCTCTCCCTCCCCCGAGGTCTCTGCCTTCCATTACAACTTTGGGGGCCAGATCCAGAGACATGGTGGAGCCAGCATCTGGCTGAAGTCAGTGGACTGATGATGATTTACACCTGCTGAGGTGCCAGCCCTCGGTCTTGGCAATTTAAATCTCATGCTCTTCCTCTTTTCCACCACGTCCCTCTTACCCCAGTAATAACAGGAGCCTCCCCAGCTATGTGCAGCCCCAGTTGGACAGTTGTACTAGGTGCAGCACTGGATGTCAACATAGGAACTCCCCTCCTGCATCCTGAAAGCATCACCTTTCACCTCGCGCCCAGGTTCCACGCTGCAGGCTGGAAAGCCCTGCGCCGCGTGGAGAAAGCTCCAGGTCCAGCAAGCAGGTCATGAGTGTTCACAACTGATCTGCTTCACCACTAACAGTCGTAACACCCTGCACCGCATTGCTGCCTTCCACTGCTGAGCAGCAGCTCTGGTGACCCCCATGGAAGGGATGACAACTCTCGGTGGAGCACAGAGAATATGGACAATTAACATTACACTGGGGAAAAAGGGGGAGTTTGAGGACAGTGGGAGCCTGGAGATTCCCCAACTTTTCCCTGTTGCACAACATATCTTCCCATTGGCACATCAGCTGCATCCTAGTAGATGAGACCTAGAGAGGGTCTGATCCGGGCAGTCCCTGAGCTGGTTGGAGGAGGCGCCATTGCACTGTGTGGTCTCACCCTTCCCCAGACATCTGATACCGGGAGGACAACAAGACTGCAAGAGATAGGTCATGCTGTACGGTGGACTACCAAAGGACATGCTCCCTGCAGGCTCAAGAGCTGCAAGGTCTGACCGGTGCCAGCTCTGTTTAAAGATATTCCAACCAGAAATCTAGACTTAGCTGACAGCTCGTTTCCTCCGTCCCCTGGTTTTGCTTTGCCCGGCTTAATTCCCACAGCTCCCGCTTTTGTTGTAGTGACAGCAATATCCAACATGGCAGGTCAACCAGGTCAGCTGCCAGGCTTGACTATGGCAGCCGCAGCCAGCCAGCAGGGCCTGCTCCCATTCCAGCGAGTGAATTGGCTGCAGTGGTCACTGGGGAGCTGGGAAAGCAGTCACAGGAGCTCCTGCCAAACACCACCCTGCAAAGACCAGGGCAGCCCACAGCTGCTGGAGCTCCGCGGTCACAAGACCAGGCCCACGTGGGGCCGGGCAGAAGATTAAGGGGAGAAGGCAGACAGCGAGGGAGGATCTTCCACCAAGAGCGGTGGATGGTGTTTATTGATAACTGAACTAGGGAGCATGCACATCGATCAGCTGGCAGGCTGACGGGCTCTTTAAAGGAGCTGCTGGGCACGGCGGCCCAACCCCCATATGCTGTCTGCTAAGGCGCACTGACCCATGCTGCTCCAGACCTCCTTCCCCGCCCCCTCTCGATCCCTGCAGCTGTGAGCTCACAGAGCCCCTCAATGGGATTTAAGCAGACAAGTCTCTGGCTCTCAGCACAGGGCTGGGCTCACTTCTGACGTGACCCGAAGGATGCTGGGAGCCAGTGAGTTAGTCGTTTTCACTGTGGCAGGACAGGTTCCCATGCACTGGCCTGTGGTCAGTCCCCAGCCCGCTCAGCCTCCCACAGCCCTATGGCATGAGAGCTGCCGCTAAGCATTCCCTGGGCACAGGAGACAGAGAAATAGCAGGGGCTCCAGTCATGCTACCAGCCCACTCCTCGCCACCTACAATCTCCCGCTGGGCCAAGCCATCTCCTCCCTCTGAGCACTGCTAACACTCCCCTGCTGCCCCGAAAGGGCCAGCGGATGCCAGCCGGCAGCTCTCCCTCATACCTCCTACGGGAGCTACAGTGCACGTGCCCAGGGCTTTGGCCCTTTTTCTTTGGCACCACCGTTTTGGACCTGCCCAGGATGCTCCTGCTGTCTGTCCTGCTCTTCGACCCCCTCCCGTCCTGTGATTGACTCCAACTGCTGGCGCACACGTTAACCAGCTGAGCCCCACCACACCCTGGGGGTGCAGGCACAGATAGGCTGAGCGACTTGTCCAGGTTCACACACAGCAAGTCGGGGCAGAGTCTCAGACAGAACCCAGGAGTTCTGCTTACCCAGCCCTGTTCTAACCACTAAACTACCTTGCCTCGCTTTAGATGTTGAGGCATGATATGCTGCTCCAGAGGCTGGTGCTCCTGCAGTCAGTGGCGGATTAGCCAATGGGCTCACAGGGCCCATGCCCAGGGGCCACAGCCAATTGGGGGACCCCGGAAAAACAGGCACCCCGCCCTCAGCAGACAAGTGCCAGGGTAGGGCGGGGTAAGCCCCAGCGCCCCGCTCTACTCCCTGGTAGCAGCACTGGGTGGGGGAAGCGGGGCAAGCCCCCACGCTCCGACTCTGATCCCTGGCAGAAGCGCCAGGCAGGCAGGGCGGGGGAAGCCCCCATGCCCCAACCCTGCTCCCTGGCAGAAGCACTGCGCGGGCAGGGCAAGAGGAGGCCTAGCACCCCAACCCTGGTCCCCTGCAGAAGCGTGGGGCGTTGGGGGAAGCCCGAGCGCCCAGACTTCCGCTGCAGCCCCAGGACTAGAGGAGTTCTGGCTCCCTGCCACAGCCTCAGGGCTAGGGAAGCTCTCACTGCTCACTGCAGCCCTGGGGCCCTGGCGGGGGGGACAGAGCTTCTCCGGTCTTGGGGCCACAGTGGGGGGGTGGCAGAAAGGCGCAAACGGGGGCCGCTATGGGGGGAGGGGGCGGAATGGGGTGGGACAGTGGGTGGAACAGGGGCGGAGCCACGGGGGAAGGGGCAGAACAATGTGGGGCCGTGGGCAGGACCGCAGGCAGAAGGTGTGGGGAGGGGGCCCCCCACTTGCTCTGTCCCAGGGCCCCACGAAACTTTAATCCTCCTCTGAGCTGCAGTAGTAGCTGGCTTGTTCTAGTGATTTCCCACAGCACCCGTCCTCTTCCTAAGGCATGATTCAGCCAGGAGCTCAGATGCTGTCCCCTCCAAGGGTCCCACTGAGCCTCGGGACAGTGCAACTTGCATGCACCATTGTCCCCAGCCAGAATGGAGGAGTGGGGCTGCCTGCTGGGCCGGTGCAGACAGAGGCAGCTGCTTGGAAGCCCCTGCTTCAGCGGACCAGCTAGGTGCTGACATTTCCAATGCAAACACAGTCAGAGCAAAGCTGCCTTACTCCACCCTAGACAAACAGTCTTGTGTATGCATTATTAAGGTAACTTACACGGAAGGGCTGGCTTGGGGCTGGAATCATCTCTGCCACTTTCGCTAATGAAGCGTCTTGGCTGGCTTCCTTGGCACAGACTCTGGCACCTGTAACTCCAAGGAGAAGGGAGCTGGGAGATCCTCCCAACACATACCCTGACTATGGCAATCACCTGCTCCCGCTGCTGTCCCCCTCATCCTCCCTTCCCTCGCACTCCCAGCAGCCCCGTCTAAAGTCAGGGCCAGCTCCCGAGAGGTGCTGACCATCTGCAACCCCCGCTCCGTTGGGGCATCTCAGCCCTCCCGGGATCTGGCCCTCAGGCTGTAAGCTCTCTGGGGCAAGGACACTGCCTCGGTTCTTGACCAGATCCCAATGCCCAATAAATGATAATAAGTCTGACGGATACGATAACAACAATCATGAGTTGAAACTAGGGCTGTCAATTAGCCGCAGTTAACTCATGCGATTAACTCGAAAAAGTTAATCACAATTAATCGCACTGTTAAACAATAGAATACCAATTGAAATTTATTAAATATTTTGGGATGTTTTTCTACATTTTCAAATATATTGATTTCTATTACTACACAGAATACAAAGTGTACAGTGCTAACTTTATATTATTTTTATTACAAATATTTGCACTGTAAAATTAATAAACAAAAGAAATAGTATTTTTCAATTCACCTCATACCAGTACTGTAGTGCAATCTCTTTATCATGAAAGTGAAACTTACAAATGTAGATTTTTTTGTTTGTTACATAACTGCACTCAAAAACAAAACAATGTAAAACTTTAGAGCCTACAAGTCCACTGAGTTCTACTTCTTGTTCAGCCAATTGCTAAGAAAAACAAGTTTATTTACATTTACAGGAGATAATGCTGCCTGCTTCTTATTTACAATGTCACCAGAAAGTGAGAACAGGCGTTCGGATGGCACTTTTGTAGCTGGCGTTGCAAGGTATTTACGTGCCAGATATGCTAAACATTCGTATGCCCCTTCATGCTTTGGCCACCATTCCAGAGGATATGCTTCCATGCTCATGATGCTCATTAAAAAAATAGTGTGTTAATTAAATTTGTGACTGAACTCCTTGGAGGAGAATTGTATGGCTCCTGTTCTGTTTAACCCACACTCTGCCATATATTTCATGTTATAGCAGTTTCGGATGATGACGCAGCACATGTTCGTTTTAAGAACACTTTCACAGCAGATTTGACAAAACGCAAAGAAGGTACCAATGTGAGATTTCTAAAAATAACTACAGCACTCAACCAAAAGTTTAAGAATCTGAAGTGCCTTCCAAAATCTGAGTGGAACAAGGTGTGGAGCATGCTTTCAGAAGTCTTAAAAGAGCAACACCGTGATGCGAAAACTACAGAACCCAAAACCAAAAAAAAGGAAATCAACCTTCTGCTGACGACATCTGACTCAGATGATGAAAATGAACATACGTCGGTCCATTCTGCTTTGGATCGTTATCGAGCAAAACCTGTCATCAGCATGGACACCTGTCCGCTGGAATGTTGGTTGAAGCATGAAGGGACATATGAATCTTTAGCGCATCTGGCACATAGATATCTTGTGACGCCAGCTACAACAGTGCCATGTGAACACCCGTTCTCACTTTCAGGTGACATTGTAAACAAGAAGTGGGCAGCATTATCTCCTGTAAATGTAAACAAACTTGTCTGTCTGAGTGATTGGCTGAAGTAGGACTGAGTGGACTTGTAGGCTCTAAAGTTTTACATTGTTTTATTTCTGAATGCAGGTTTTTTTTGTACATAATTCTACATTTGTAAGTTCAACTTTCATGATAAAGAGATTGCACTACAGTACTTGTATTAGATGAACTGAAAAATACTATTTTTTTTGTTTTTTACTGTGAAAATACTTGTAATCAAAATAAAGTGAGCACTGTACACTTTGTATTCTGTGTTGTAATAGAAATCAATATATTTGAAAATGTAGAAAACATCCAAAAATATTTAAATAAATAGTATTCTATTATTAAGAGCATGATTAATCACAATCAATTTTTTTAATCTCTTGACAGCCCTAGTCGAAACCTCTGTAGGATCTAAAGCCACATCCGCACGCAGACACGGTTAGCAGAGGGGCCAGGGATGGAACGGCCCATGGACGCTGAGCCCCTTGCCTGGTCTCTTCAGGATGGAGGTCAGGCAACAGGGTGCGGGGAGGGGAGAAGCTTGCCCTACTGCTGCCCGTTCTGAGCCAGTTAAGTGGATAGACAGGGGCCTCTATCCCCCAGGGCTGTCAATCAGCCAGCCCACACCAGCACCACATGACAAAGGAAATTTACCCAAGCCCATGGACCTGCTGGAGAGATCCAGAGATCTGCTTCCCAGGCAGCAGCTGGGTATGAAGAGAGTCTCACTCTCCCCGGTAAGTGCCCACCTCTGTATCCTCCCTTCCCACTGGCCCCTGCCCTGCTGTAAGCTCAATCGCTCTCTATTGACCCACGGGGCGTGGGCGAGGGGTGAGATGCAGGCAGGGCAATAACCACGGACAGCAGAATGCACAGCTGTTCTTGCAGCAGCTGGATGGGACTCACTAGAAGGTGCTTCGCTGGCAGCTGGACAGCTGAGAGCCAGTAATTTGGTTTCCTGGTCCCAGCTGTTGTAAGGCTGATTAGGAGGGAGGGAACGTGTGTGCGTTGGCAGAGGGGGCTCTGGGGGAGCGAGAAGGGGGCTGCTATTAGGCCGGAAAGAAAAGCCTTTAATGAGGCCTGATGTCTGCTGATCCTGCAGCCTGCATGGACGCCATCCAACCTCACAATGGAGTTACCCACTTAAACAAAACAGCGCCAAAGGCGCTGAGCTGGGAAAAGAACACATTTTCCTGTGTAGCAAACTGTGAAGTACGATCAGGAATACACAGCAAAACCCTCAGAAACCAATTACTGCTCGCGAGAGCCACACTGCTAAAAATACACCACCTTTCTGCTCTAGCAAAGGTGAGGAAGTGCTGAGCCAGCACAAAGCTCCCCCAAAGTGCAGCACAAGGGATGGCATCTCCCCAGGAAACGCTCCCTCCCAAGGGCCAGAGCACACAGTGGCTTAGCACACTGGTCCTTCCCTGCCTGAGACCTAGGCTCCAGTCCCAAGGCTGGTTCACAAGTATGATGGATGTGGCAGGTCTCCTCTAAGTGCCTTGCCTGGATGATACTGGTTTGCACCATGAAACCGCTATCCCAGTGATGAGGGGACTCTGCAGTGTCCGGTCATCCCGGACCAATCAAGTGATCTCAAGCTAACACAAATGTCAGGATGCAGTGAGTTTGGACCCCGGGGGCTTTGGGGCAAAGGTTCATGGGATAGGTTAGAGTCTGACATGCATATTGTTTGGGTAGCTTCACCACCTTTGCTTCATGCTCTCATGTCAAAAGTCGATACACAACAGATCACACCCTGCTGGAAAAGGCACAGAGCTGCCCAATGAGAAGACTTTGGGACAAATTTGCAGGGAGTCTGAAAATGGCCTCTGACATTGCACCTGCCCACAAAAAGCCACAGCTGGGTGCACTGTGGGTGAAATCCTGTCCCCGCTGACGTCAACAGCAAAACTCGCACTGACACCCGTGGCACCAGGATTCCAGCCTATATGGTTTCCCTTTGCATAGTGCTGCTCACTGTAGGGTCTGAGCCTAGCAAACATAGTTTGCCCATGCGAACACCTGACTACCAGCTGTGCACACGTCAGCGGGGTTTGCGTGCACACAGACGGGCTCCTGCACACACAGACGCACATGCAACATTTCAGGTGTGAGGTCACCGGTCAGAGATTGGTTTTAGAAACTCAGCCCTTTGCCCCAGGTAACCAGACCCTGCGGGAGAGCTCAGAATGGCAGAGCAAACTGTGGACCTATAAAGCCACTGTCTCACCGACGGAATCTGTGTGCTGGCAGTATGACACGGTTACTCCCTCCCAGTGGTAAATCAGATAGGCCATAGTCAGGGGATGGTTTTGGGGAAGGTTGTGGAGGGAGGGAAACCAAAGAGGCCTTCCCATGTCATTTGTCACCAGGTACAGAGCCAGGATGAGGCTGACGCCTGGGGCGTGGTTTTCACAGTGGATGCAAATGAGCTGAAATGTCTCCTCACGGGACACAGCTTTGCCCTCTCCCGCCACCAGTTTGCATCAGGTACGTTCTCCAAAGAGCTCCCACTTCACAGAGGGAAGCTGGGGCAGGCGTCGCATCTGACGACAAGCACACACATGTGTGCGCAATAGTGTGTGTGCAGCTGGAGAGGGAGAGGACGAAGAGAAACGGGGGGGCGGGAGAGAGGGCATGGAATGAAACGGCAAAGACAAGCCACACAAAGAAACAACCAGATTGTGGAAACATATGTCTGTGCACACTCACCATGGCTCTGAATGACATGCCGGTAATGCTGCCTGCTTCCACCGGTGCGAGGCAAATTCTGCCTGCGCTCACGTGCCATGTAAGCTGCAGTGTAACAAGATGTAGTGGCAATCGGTGGGTCTTTTAGACATTTAATTGTGGTGTTAGTAATTAGGGAATGTATCAGTCCCTCTGACAGATCCACGCTCAAGACTCCTATCGCCATCTGCTCCCACAGAATGAGGCCCCCCGGAGTCCCAGACGGGCTGGCTGGCATGTGGAGCAATGATTTATTGAGGGGGGTTGTAGATGGCATTAACGTTTGCAGATTCGGTTTGCATTGCTCCCGGACGGTCTTACCCCCCTCCCCACCATGCTCACACCTGTTGTTCAGTTCAAGTTCCTCAGTCAGAGAGGCCCAGAGCTGGGAGTTTTCTTCTCCAAGTCCCATCCACTCCCAGGCTCAGGGAGAATGGGGAGCCAGGGCCTAACTTGGATTCTGTGACACTCCTAGCACCAGGGTCACAAACAACTGCAGTGTGAAGAGAAAGAAAGCGGGAGGGGAGAGAAAGAGCTGCAGGACCGGGGAGGGGGGCAGTCTGAGAATGGGGTGATGGAAGCCCTGGTCTTGCTGGCATCAGGGGAGATCCCACTGGACAGCAAGTGGTGGCTGATTACTGTGGTACAGCAGGCACTGGTCAAGAAGCAGGGACATAGAGACCAGATGAATGTAAATAGATTCATGAGCTGAGGGGCTTTGTTGGTGAAAGGCTGGCGTCCGGGAGGGGGCAGTCAGAGATCAGAGGGTGGGAAGAGAGGGGACAATGTTGTGGACACAGGAGGAAAAAGGGGAGGTGGCTGAGGAGATGCTGCTGTTGCCCCTTGCCTGTTTTCCAACTGAAGTGCTTGTTCATTTTCTTACCCACAGCCCCAAAAGCCTTGATGACGCAGAGGCTTCCTGTCCCCTGAACGGGCCCCACATGGGCCGCAGAGCTAGGGAAGTACAAGGAAACCCTGCGCCAAACAGCCAGGACACAACAGGGTCTGGGGACTTCATGTCACCCTGTGTGGCTCCTCCTCCCAACTCAGGAAACTGACCAATCATGAAGCGGGCTGAAGCACAGCTAGCCCTCGGAGACTGGTTAGCTTGGACTGTGAATGGCACAAAAAGCCTTTTAACTGGAGGCCCCCAGTTTGGATCTGGCCCAGGGTGATAGTGACCCGAAGTCTTCACCACATGGTGGCTGCTCAGGCTATTCCCTGCAGTTCCTAGGACACAAGTGCCCTCATCCCAGACCAGCCTCGGAAACAGATTATCCACCTTGTTGGCAGGCTCAGCAAGGAGACAAGGGACTGAATGGGCCATGGAGACAGAATTCCCCTCTCAGTGCTGGAAGGGCAGAGCTGAGGGGTCTCATCAAAGGGCACTGGGTGGTAAGGGGGAAGCTTGCCCTGCAGCCACCACCCATGCAGTGCCTGCTCTGAGGATAGGGACCCCAAGGTTCCAGGGCTGCCAAGCCAGCACCTAACTCAAACCCATGGCTGCACCTCAAGCCCTTCTCAAACAGGTCACGGATTCAGCTTGGAAATGACCTGGATGAATGGGAGGGGCTGGGGTAAAGAAAGCCTCTTCAGTTGGCCAGGGTTAACTACCCTTCCCTGTGGTGCACCTCCTCCCGGTCCAGGCTGGGTAACCATCCAGCAGCAGCTTTCATGGCAACATCCCTGAGAGGTGTTCAAGCAGGAACAACAATAAATCAAACCACCAGATCGATCCTAAGGGTGCAGGGCTTCCAAACCCAGCCAGACTGGGCACTCACACCACCCGGCAAGGAATGAGCGGGCACCACTTTTTCTCTAATGGTAAGAGCATCAAGCAGCATTTTCCTGCATCTATCCCATCTTGGGTGTGACTCTACGGGAGACCACATGGGTCAGTTCAGTTAGTTGCCTGGGGAAGAAAAAACCCAGGATATTGCCCTTCCTTCTGAATCAGAACTGAATGCCCTGCCCCTGCACGGCAGGGTAGGGGCTGCTGCGTAGCTGGAGGCTCCCTCGTTCACATGAGACAACACAGGTCCTTACACACACACGGCCATCAGAGATTTCACAGCACTTTTTGCAGGAGTCAAGGTGTTCACCCCCACATCCTGACTAGATTCCAGTGGGGTAAATTCCCCCCTGCATTTCCAGCTGGGACACAGGATTTTTCAGCATTGCACTGCACTGTTAAACAGCTGCCATGTTCCGCCCCAGAGGTGCCTGTATTTCATTGTTGCTCCATGCAGGTCAACTGTACATAGCCTGCAAAGCATTTTGGGGCTGTTCCCACGGAAAGGCGCTAGAGGAGTGCAGAGTCATTACCATTGCTAGAGACTGCAACAGAATATTGCCCCTCTTTGATGGGAATTAACCATCTACCACAAATATCCTGTCTGACAGAGCATGGCTGATAGGATTATTTATTGCCTCAAGCTAGGCACAGGTACCCAGTGGTGAAGCTGCCAACCAGCGAGCAGCTCTCTGCATCGATGTGTCCATAAATTACCCACTGAACCCATTAGGGAACCAGGAAGTTTAGGAGGGAGCCAACTTCAGAGGGGAGTGGAAGTGGAACGCGTCCCTGCAAGTGGGCTGGGGCCAGGCAGCGCACAATTAATCCTCGTTAATAATGTTGCAAACAGAAGCGCTCACATGGAGCACGAAGTGGAACAGATGCACTCACGCACCTCAGGGGCATCTTCTAGGGGCCCACTTCTCTACATTCCCTCCCAGCCAGCTCCAACTTCTCTCTTTCTCTCTCAGTGAATCTTTCTTATTTTTTCTTTACTGCTGCTCTTCCTCTTTCTGGATTCCCTCCTTTTCTCTCTTTCTTTGTGTATGTTTGCTTCATCCCTTCTCCCCCCCCCCCATTTTTTTCTTTCTCTTCCGCCTCTGTCTTTCCTTTCCTTCTCTCTGATTTTTTCCTTTCCCTCCTCTCTTCCCTTCTCCTCTTTCTGTCTCCCCCCACATAGGTATTTCCCTAGGAAGATGCTCCTCATACTGTCAGCAAAATGTCAGCATCAATCAGCCAAGCTGGAAATCACTGGGGACTTCTAAACAAGTCTCCGCTGATGTTTGGAATTCCCGCCTGCCCCGGTGCAGGCTCTGATGGCTGGTGAAACCTGATGGCTCTCTTAAGCACATTATTGTTTGAAACTGCACGATGCCCCTGAAATCCCAGAACCAAGACCAGGAAAGGAAAAGCAGTTTCAGGCACTTACCCAGCTGACACACAGAGAGAAACTCTGCCTCACCAAGGCCCGATATAAATATTCAACTCTTAAATGAATAATAAAATAATTACCACCTAGTGCAGTGCCATGATTAACAGGCCTGCTTGGTGACTTCACCTGTCGAAATAAGTTGATGGCAGCAATTTTCAGCAGGAATAATAGACAGAATTTGATGGAGCTTGAGTTCCCGACAATAGTCCCAGATCCAGAAATGCAGGGCCTCATTTTTCATTATACTATGGCCACCCTGTGCCATTCCGGCAGCATAATGGGTGCGTCCACCCAACAGAACTGAACACGAGGGAAAACCCCATCAGGATGGCTCTGTGCCAGCCCCTTGTAGCCTTTGGCATAGGAGAGCATGGCCAGGGGAAAGGTAGCACTGCTGCATTCTGGCTATTATCAGCTGCTTTGGGGGTCATCCCCTGTCTGCAAACACTCCTGCATGTTAGTTGCATGGATTTAGTATGTCTGTCTTGTTCTCTGTAAACCAGAGGATTCTGCATGAAATCTCTGTCTGCATGACACGCCTGGGACCCTTTCTCTGAACACTTCGGCCAGATCCTCAGCTGGTACAATCAACACAGCTCCACTGACTTCTCCAGCTGAGGATCTGGCCCAGTGAACCATCCACAGCCCAGGTGTCATTCCAAATGAAGCCAATGGGAGCTGTTTCCATTTATAATCTAGGCCAAATCTGGTGATGGTTCCAGCTAACCTGTTTTCTAAAGCTGTTTGGCTGACTGGGGTGAATGGGGTCAAATCATGTCAGAAGCACGTTTACAGAAGTCCCCTTACAGCCTGTGTATGGACTGAGGTCTGGTCCCAGTTTCAGCATAGATCTAACAGGATTTAGCCCTGTCCTGCTTGTCTAGCAAAACCCAGCTAACAAACCCTGTTTGGCTGCAACCCTCTTTAAAGCAGAGCTGGACCTAACGCAGAACTCTGGACCTAAACATCCCTAAACTTCTGGGGAGGCGGGAGAGATCCAGAGTTGGACTTTACGGCTGGGCCCCTCTTCAGTTTGAACATGATTCCTTAAGCCCATCTGGGCCTTAGCATGGATGGGGCCTTTTTTGTGAAGAGTTGGACCGTTGCTGTTCCTCACTGCCCTCCTGAGATCACGGCTAATCTCCTTTTGGAGAGATCACAGCTGGTTGCTAAGGAAATTACTGTGATATCACAACATGAGGATTATGATTTCAGGTGGGGAATAAGCAGCTGGAGCCAATGAATTCTTAAAGAGCCTCCCTTCCCACATCCCTGCACACGGCATGAGTAAATGCAGAGCAATGCAGAGGACAACTGATCCTAGAAGCAAAATCCCCACTAGCAGAACCTCTAGAGAGGCTTTCCTATGCTCTCAGAGCCCTCCCTGTATAGGTTGTGCTCTTGTCAGCTCCCCTGAGCTATTGCTAAGCAGGGTCGGGTCTATACTCACCTGGGAGCCCATCAAGGAAAAGCTTGGTAGCAGCAGGAAGTGGTGCTGGCGACTCGGCAGGATCCACTCTCCCCTCTGAGTCAGTACTGAATGAGTGCTCTAGCCTGGGGCTAGGGTTTGCCATCTTGCAAATGAGACATAAACCCAAGCTCCTGAGCATTGAACAGCTGAGGGCGTATCACAGCAGTAAGTGGCATTCGCCTGGCGCTCCTGGCCAAATTCCAGTTTGAGTCGTTACATCCTGCCTAGCTAAAGCTTCCCCTGCAGTGTCCATCAGACACCGGGTCCTCCTGACCTTCTCTGCAAACTACTGCCGCAGGCTGTGGAATAGCTCCACTGCGGGAATGGCCATGTTGCCAAGGGTGGGAGAAGTGACTGGTGTCGGCACAGCCTTTGCAGACACAAGGCATAAAATGCGGATCTTCTTTCCCATGAGGCCACAACAGAGCTGGAGGGATTTTGCCCTCATTATCTCCCAATGGGACCTGAGCAAACAGAGTGGTTAAAGCACTGGGATGGGAGTCAGGAAATGTGGGTCCTAGGCCCAGCTCTGTCATTGACCCCCTTTTGTGATTTTATCGAATCATAGAAATCACAGTGTAGGGCTGGAAGGGACCTCAAGAGGTCATCAAGTCCAGCCGCCTGCCCTGAGGCAGGACTAAGTAAACCTAAACCATCCGTGAAAGGTGTTTGTCCCGCCTGTTCTTAAAACACCTCCAATGACTGACGTTCCACAACCTCCCTCGGAAGCCTGTTCCAGAATTTAACAAGCCTTAGGGTTAGAAAGATTTTCCTAATATCTAACCTAAGTCTCCCTTGCTGCAGATTAAGCCCTTGGCCTACCTTCCGTGGACACAGAGAACCATTGATCACAGTCCTCTTTATAACAGCCCTTAATGTATTTGCAGACTGTTATTAGATCCCCCTCAGTCTTTTCTCAAGACTAAACAGGTCCTGTTTTTCAAACCTTTCATCATAGATCAGGTGTTCTAAACCTTTTAGTAGTTTTGTTGCTCTCCTCTGGACTCTCTCCAATTTGTCCATGTCTTTCCTAAAGCATGGTGCCCAGAATTGGACAAGGGATTCCAGTTGAGGCTTTACCAATCCCAAGTAGAGCAGAACAATTACTATCCATGTCTTCCATATAACAGTCCTGTTAATACACCCCAGAATATGCCCCTTTTCACAACTGCATCACATTGCTGACTCATTTTCAATTTGGGATCCACCATAACCCTCAAAT
The DNA here is from genome assembly GCF_002925995.2 of Terrapene triunguis. Lineage (NCBI taxonomy): Eukaryota > Metazoa > Chordata > Testudines > Emydidae > Terrapene > Terrapene triunguis. Next base: position 20,832,670 of record NW_020664440.1, read on the forward strand.
CCTTTTCAGCAATACTACCAGCTAGCCAGGTATTCCCCATTCTGTAGTTGTGCATTTGATTCTTCCTTTCTAAGTGGAGCACTCTGCTCTTATCTTTATTGAATTTCATCTTGTTGAATTCAGACCAATTCTCCAATTTGTCAAGGTCATTTTGAATTCTAATCCTGCCCTCCAAAGTGTTTGCAACTCCTCCCTGCTTGTCGTCATCTGCAAATTTCATAAGCATACTCTCCACTTCATTATCCAAGTGATTAATGAAAATATTGAACAGTACTGGACCCAGGACTGAGCCTGTGGGACTCCACTAGACATGCCCTCCCAGTTTGACAGCGAACCATTGATAGCTATTCTGAGTATAGACTTTCAACCAACTGTGCGCTCACCTTATACAATAGAACCTGAAAGTTATGAGTGCCTCGGGAATGAAGGTTGTTCGTAACTCTGAACAAAACTTGATGGTTACTCTTTCAAAAGTTTACAACTGAACATTGACTTAATACAGCTTTGAAACATTACTATGCAGAAGAAAAATGCTGCTTCCCCTTAATTTTTTTTAGTAGTTTACATTTAACACAGTACAATACTGTATTTGCTTCTTTTTTTCTTTTTGGTCTCTGCTGCTGCATGAAGTGTGTGGTTGACCGGTCAGTTCGTAACTCTGGTGTTCGTAACACTGAGGTTCTACTGTAGTAATTTAATCTAGACTGTGTTTCCCTAGTTTGTTAATGAGAATGTCAAGTGGGACTGTGCCAAAAGCCTTACTAAGATTAAGACAGATCTGATACTGACCTACTGCACAGGGGTGTTTTTAATCTATTGTAGGTACTATAGGGTCTTCATTACTGTAGTATCTGAGTGACTCACAGGATCTGGGCTGAGGTTCCTAAGGCTCTCTGTTCTTTCTAGGCTCTGCTTCCCCACCACACCAGTGAGCCTCTGTATTGAGCTCCAGTGCATCACTACTGCTGGCTTCCCGTTCACCAGTGCATGCTGGGACCCACTCTGGCGCTTGGGCCTTCAGACTGGGCTCTGGAGCAGCTCCAGCCCAAGTAGGTTGGAGCACACGCAGTCCGATGGGAGGAGGCTGCTACAGGAGAGGGCAGAACTGGGTTAAACTGGTCCATCTGCCCACTTGGCAGGCACCACAAAATCTGGGTGCGGATTCTAATACGCCAGCATTTGGCATGTTCCACTCCAGGGTTTGATTCAGGCCCTTCAACTGAAAAGACCTGACCCAGAGAAAGCATTTATAAAATAGACAAATAAAATAGCACTTAACACTGCCATAGTGTGTTTCCTATGGAGACATCTCAAACCAATCAATGAAAGGTGCGTAAATACCTTTATCCCCATTGTACAGATGGGGAAACTTGGGCATGGAGAAAGAAAGTGACTCTTTCATCATCACCCAGCAAGTCAGTGGCAGAGATTCCCAATTCCCAGTCCCCTGCCCTAACCACTAGACTACACTCCTCTCCAGGGCTGAGACTAGAACCCAAGAGGCCCAGCTCTGAATCCAGTGGTGCCCTACCTAGACGATGCTCCCTTCCCAGAGCCAAAAACAGAAGCCAGGATTCCATAATCCCATGCCCCCTGCTCTAATCACTCAACAACCTCGTCCTTCCAGAGCTGGAGATAAAACTCTTTCTCTCATGCCCTTCCCCCTTTCCAGTGCACCACTGTGCACCAACCCCCAGTGCATTCTTCTGCAGAGCAGAGCCTGCAAAGGGTTAAGTTTGCAATTAGCAGCTACTTGGGAAGGCAGCACAACACTGAAGCAGGAGGAACTTAATTTTTTAATCTATTTTTTAAAAAAAAGCCTGACTGCAAGTCTGCTTTTAAATTCAAATGTGCAATATGGGCCAGTGCTTTGGAACCAGACTGAAGCAGCGGATTTGGGCAAGGAAACAAGGAATATTTCACTTTAGCTCAGTCCAACCCATCTTGATTTATACAGCACTTTGTGCGGAGAGAAAGAAACATTCTCTGAGGGCTTTGCAGCTTTAGTAATTAACCCTCCGCCTGCCGCCCCATACAATGGGCAGGTTACAATGGAAAGGCAGTAAAGATAGGCCAGGTTCTCTCCTCTGGTTCACTGGTTCCAATAGCATCAAATCAGTGAGGACTCAGAGCTGTGACTGTTATGTGTGGGGAGTCCCTTGGATCAAGGCTCAGCGAGGGGCCCTGTCTACATCAGAGTGACTACCTCTTGTTAGCAATGGCGCAGCTGAACCAGTGCAAGTCATAATAATAATAGTTTTCAGAGTAGCAGCCGTGTTAGTCTGTATCCGCAAAAAGAATAATAGTGATAACACCTACCTCTGATATAGCCGGTGTGTCCAGGGACAAGCCAGGCCCAGCACCATTTCAGTCACGAACATTACACCCTGCTCTGATCAGGGTGCTTTATTGGTCACATCTGCATGGCACAGGCATGCACACAGCAGCACTCAGTGAGCTTCCAAAGTCCTGTCCCAGCCTGCACTGGGGTCAGGTCAAATCTAGGCTGGATTAACCAAACCAGCCTCTTCTCTGGTTGTTCCAAAGTCCTGGTCAGGACTCCAAAGGGGATGTGCACAGTTACCCGCACGTTACCTGATGCGCTGTGTGAAAAGAGTTGGGGAGACTTGGGCCTGAACCCAGAGGGCTGGCATGCTCATGACTAACACCCCCTGCCCCCGAGGACACACTGGAAATCTTTGCAGTAGGGGCAAGAGCTAACCACTCTGGAGGTGCAGTGAACAATCCTGTGTGTGGGTGTGCACGTGTGCGTGCGTCCTCCAGGGCCAGGCTGGTCAACATGTGGGGAAGCCCATACTACATGTGCTCTGCAGATCAACACAGGACTTCCGTCTCCAGAGGTGTCAGTCTGACACCTTTTACCAGCAGGAATTCACTTAAACCACCCACCCAACCAACCACTGCACCAGTTTTCTAAAAGGGGACAGAGGGAGCTCAGGGCAGAAAGCGCACGGTTTTGTCGGTGCTACATAAACACACTATTGATAGCCCACACACAGTCAGACAACCAGTGGGGAACATTAAAAGCCTCTCATTATACAAGACTAAGATCCAATCCTTCCCTGTACTCTTCAACCGCACCTTCCTGGCTATTCCAATGCTCTTTGCAGACTAGCTAAACGGACCCCTTTCACCTAGCAAGTGGTTTGCTGAGCCGGCTGGGGAGAGACACAGGCCAAAGAGCCCCTGGAGGGTGACTTACCCGGACAGACCTGGGCGCTTGCTGGCCACCATCATCTAGGAGCCCAGCTAGAGAGCAGCTCCAGGTGCCTGGGGCCATCTGCCATGGCAAAGCTAAAGGGGAAGGACCCACATCACATCTGTGACCTGAAGATTACAGGGCAGCTCCAAGGTCAGGCAGGGGCAGGGATCGATCCGCAGGCTACTGATCTGGGGAGGGGGAATGCAACATGGCACAGAACAGCTAGAGTAAGGGAGGTGGGGAGACAAAACCAAACCTGGGGGACCCGGGTACTAGGTGGCTGGATATGGGAGATTGAGAGCAGCAGCATCTCTGGAGGCACCACTGCCATCTGCTGGTTAAATGACAGGATAGGCTTTTCCCAGACACATCCCTGTCACACAGCCCTTCACCCCACCCCCACATTCTGCACCGTGAGACTCACCTATACAATCATCCTCCTGTGCACAGACACACTCACACACCCTTACCTTCCTGCACATGGATACACAGCCTCCCCACACCACAAAGATACATTCCTGCAAAGAGACCCATTGCTACGCACCCTGCTGCAGAGACGCACCGTGGTAACACACATACCCATACGTCTGCAAACAAACCCACACTCAATAGCCTGCACAGCAAGATAAAATCTATACACTCACCCTACCATGTGCACACACGTACACGGAGACGCACACAGGTTGCTGAACTCAAAGAATGACCGGTGGCAGCTCCCATTCCGCATCAGGCCAGCCTTGCTCAGGGTTTACAACAGTTATATTAGGAAAGCCATTTTTCTTCCTTAAGTCTCCACTTTACCAACACAATATGCCCAACTTTGATCATTGGTGCCTCCAAAACCACTAAGTACCTGGCAGCACTCCCATCCTCCACAGGCCTGCTGTGCCTCTGGCCCTGGGGTAAGCGCCTGTGGGGCTTACAAAGTCACCCAAATAGGGTTGCCAACCCTCCAGGATTGTCCGGGAGTTTCCAGGAATTAAAGATTAATCTTTAATTTAAAGATTATGTCATGTGATGAAAACCTCCAGGAATACATCCAACCAAAATTGACAACCCTACGCCCAAAGGAGGCTATGGGTGTGACATAATCAGCATGACAGGAATTAAGCTGAAGCAGAGGTAAAGGGAAACAGTGGTTCTGAGCATTCCACACTCATACACAGGGTCCCCCTGCTCTTGACTGCGGGTCCAGAAATAGACTCAGAGCAGAGAAGCTTTACTCCTACTCTGGAGGGAGTGGAACGCAGGAGAGGGCGCTCCCAGCAGTGAAGCAGGCACAGGAGCTGCTGTTAAACAACACTAAGCACCTTCCCTCACCCGTGGGTCTCGATCTCTACTTAGCGCTTTCTATAATGTGCCCATCATGGTGGCGTCTGGCCTCAGTACACAGTATTACCAACCCCGAGCACTCAGGTATCATGTGCCAAGCCCCAAAACTTCATGAGATTGGCTTAAAAAGCATGAGGGTTTTTGTTAATAATAAATGCAGGACTATTTTACACATATTCACTGGTCTCCAGGAGTGGGGCTTTAAATCAGGAGATTAATGATAAAACCACGAGAGCTGGCAGCACTGGCATGTTCTCTGTATAGCACTCCTAGCCCCTGCCAGATCAATACCCAGGAGACTGACTACGAGCACTTGGACCACGACTTGCATGGCTGGGGAAAGCTCTAACTGCTAGGCCAGTCTCTTCAGCACCCCCAGGCTGGGATCTGAAGCCAGGTCTCCCACAGGGCAACAGATTAGAGCTCGGCAAAATATGCCCATTGTTTTTTGTGGGAAAATAATGTTTACATTGGGGGGGGGAAGGTTTTATTGTTTTTTGTTTTTTTTTTAAATTTCCCAATTTGTTTTTCCTATTTCTTTTGGTTTTGAAAAACATTTTCAGCAACAATTTTCAGACAAAAATAAATAAAAAAAAGATTGGTTTTCAAAAACTGAAGGCTTTTACCAAAACCCAAGGTCTTTCCTGAAAATTTTCAGTTTTAACTTTAAAAAGTGGAAAATTTCAACCCAATTTAAAACCTCCCAGCAAAGTTTCCTTTTTAGATGAAAAAAACATTTTCGGCTGGCTCTGCAACAGGAACACGACTTCTTGGGTCCGGAGCCAGTTCCAAAGCGCGCCCATCTCCTCCTGGCTTCGGTGCCAAACCCAGCTATTGCATAGCGGGCTGTATGTGGGCCACGCTGCAGCACTCAGCCCCTGCCAGTTCAGGATCTGAACCCAGAGCTCCTGCCTGATAGGAGAAAGTGCCCATCCTTGGGCTCTGGGCTGGTCTCCATGGCATTCCTTGCTCCGGCTCATGTGGGAAGTCTCCCACATGGCAGGGCAGCTTCTTCTCTTTGGTGTTGTCAGTTTCCTTGAAGAACCTTTCCTAGAAATTTTGGCGTCAGTACAAGGTACCATCTGTCTCCCTCCCTCCCTTCCTCCTTCCTGGCTCAGAGTTGGGCTCACATGCACCAGGCAGGTTGTTTTCACAGAGTCTTCCGCTGGCCCAAGTTCCCTTTGAGAAGGGGGAGGCGGGCAAGCGGGTGTCACCAGCAGCTCAGCCTCCCTCCATACGGACTGATGGGGTGGAGGGGCCCAGCTCCGAGGAAGTGGCTACCAGAAGGATAGTCGTGGGGTTAAGAAACTGCTGTGAGATGCAGAAGAGCTGGGTTCAGTTTCAAGCACTGACTCACTACATGGCGTTAGGAAGTCACTTCCCCATCTGTAAAACGTGAATTGCGATTACAGCCGAGTGAATAACTGATCTCTCAGTTTGGGGAGTTTCCATCTCAGATCATTTTGGAGTGTTTTTCAGCTTATTTTTTAATAGCTACAGTTCTAAACAAAATGCCATTTTAAAATGAAAAATCACAGTGTTTCATTTTGAAGTGGCTGCAATCAAATGTTTCCGGTTTTTTGAATTTCCCCCCATTTTTTTCAGCCCAAACATTTCGATAAATTCACCCTGAATAGTTTCGTTGTCTTGAAAAATGATTTTTTTGGTGAAATTACTTTTCCCCCCCAATTGTTTTGCCCGACTCTAATAATGATCCTTCCCTACTCACAGGGGAGTTAGGCTGTACACACTGATCTTTGCAAGGGACTAGGTACCATAGAAAAGCCTATCAAGATAGGAAACACATGCCCAGCCCAATGGCTAGCCAGTTTTTGGGCTAAGTGGATCTTCCAGGGAATGGGTAAGAAGAGGGCTCTGATGGAGCTGCTCCTTGAATTCAATCACCTTCAGGTTTCTGATACATCCCTTAAGGCAGTGGTTCTCAAACTTGGGCCGCTGCTTGTTCAGGGAAAGCCCCTGGCGGGCCAGGCCGGTTTGTTTATCTGCCACGTCCGCAGGTTCGGCCGATTGCGGCTCCCACTGGCCGCGGTTCACCGTTCCAGGCCAATCAGGGCTGCAGGAAGTGGCGCGGGATGAGGGATGTGCTGGCCGCCCTTCCTGCAGCCCCCATTGGCCTGGAGTGGCGAACCGCGGCCAGTGGGAGCCGCGATCGGCCGAACCTGAGGACGCGGCAGGTAAACAAACCGGCCCGCCAGGGGCTTTCCCTGAACAAGCAGCGGCCCAAGTTTGAGAACCACTGCCTTAAGGAGCAAAACTGGGTCAGATTGGAGCTCAGGCTCCTTGCCTTGCTGTAGCAGCAGCAGGAGGGCTGGGCAGGGGGCATGAAGCAGATGTTAAGGGAAGTGGGGCAAGGAATGGGCTGCAGCAAATGGCGGGGTGACATGGGCCCCAGGCACTAGACTTTCACCACATTTGCCGCTGGCAGGGGATGCTGTCTGAAGGCCAGCAGGGCAGCTGCCATGGTCCATGCAAGCTTCACTGGAGTCTCTGGGGCACCTCGCCCTGTTGATGTGCATCAAAGGGAGGCCTAGTGCTCCCTCCTCAGCTGCTGTGAGGCAGGCGCCATAGAGAAGCCGGGATCCTCCATGCAGGATTCCCCCCTCCCAAAACCAAAGAGGGAGGACAAAGCTCAGCAAAGCTGGGGGAGAGTGGAGGTTGCTGACAATCAGGTGCCCCAGGTAACCGTGAAGAGGCCAAACAGCAACCAAGCCCCTACCTGCTGTGCAGCATTATCAAAAATCCAAGGGGGATTCACACAGCAGAGACCCTGCTTCTCCTTAGGGCTGACAATTGCACTGGCTGAGACAACAGCTGCCGAACACTGATGAGCGCCCTGGCAAAGAAAGAGGGAGAGCGAGTGAGTGCAGAGTGCACGGCCTTTACCTCGGGCATGCCACAGGCCTGAGCCGACAACGCCTGTGCTGCACAGCTTATTGTGTCCTAGCTGCTCATTTGCCTAATGTGCCCCTCTGGGGAGGCAGCAACCAGGGGCAGCCACAGCCAGTGAGCCTGGCCCCTGGGAAATGGGCCTATGGGGAACAGGGCGTGACTGAACGACTTGGGAGAAGGCACGGGGGCTGCACAGCAACTGGGGAAAGGCCCAGATTCCAGTTAATCCCTTGATGTGGCACTGACCATGTGGCCACCACAGGGCATCCAAAAACTATAGAGACAAGCAGCCCACTGCAGTACACAGAGAGCATCAAACCCCAGCCCAGCCCCCAGAGGGCCACTGGCCAACAAGGAGTATAAGCGTCAGACAGTAATGCAGCTGGCCGACATTTTTTTAACTCATTCCCCGCCCCCCTCCCAAATCAAAACAGCCTTTTTTGGAAAATAAATTTGTTGTGAAAAAAAATATTTTTTATTTTTTGTTCAGCTGAAATCCCCAAACGAACATTTTTTCAGTGTTCCCTTTTCCCCTCTTCCCCCCTTTACAGTGGCACAATAGGGCGGGAGAGGTGAAAGGGAAAGAAATGGGGGGAGGTTGGGAGGACTAAAAACCGACATTTTTTTTGTCACTGAAGATTTTCGATAACATTCTGAGTGAACGGAAACGCCTCCTTTTCAAACCTGCGGAACAAAAACTGTTTTGGAATGTTTTAATTTTTCATGACCAATGTCATCCAGTTTTTGCCCAGCTCAAGAGGACAATGGGACCTGGAAGTGCTCAGCACCTCTCAGGAACAGATCTCATCTCTCCAGACCTGGGAGAAAAAGAAACATAAGAGCCTAAGGTTAGAGACCCAGTCATTGCCTCTGCTCTGCCCACCCATGACAGGAAGGGGTAAGAGCCCTTGGCTATGTCAGATGGCCACTGAGGATAAATGATGCTGTGGAGCATTAGGTCTCATCCAGGCCCCTCGGTCTCTGAATCCCACCACGAAAAAACAGACAAGGATGAAAACTCATCAGATTTTGCCAAGAGCCAGATGGGCCTATTACCCTCTGTATCCCCCCAGCACAGAGCCAAAGGGCAGAGCTTTGTTCCACAGCGGTGCTCTTCCTTCAGGCCTCCCATTGCCACCCGAAGGCTAGATCATACTCTTTGTCCCAGCAACGCTCACACTTTCCCCACAACCAGAAGACGGTCTTAATGGTTAGAATCTGCAGACACGTCTCACTCGTAAAGTCACTCGGTTAGTTCATTAGCCTGTGATTTTAGACACCTGAGCTAGGGTCACATTCTGCATGGGTCATAGACTCATAGACTTTAAGCCAGAAGGGACCATCACGATCATTTTGTCTGACCTCCTGCACATTGCAGGCCACAGAACCTCACCCACTCCACTCCTGTAATAGACCCCGAATCTCTGGCTGAGTTAGTGAAGTCCTCAAATCATGGTTTAAAGACTGCAAGTTACAGAGAATCCACCATTTACACTAATTTAAACCTGCAAGTGACCCATGCTGCATGCTGCAGAGGAAGGCAAAAAACCCCATCCATAAGTGAAATAGGTCAAGTAGACAATCCCCAGCAGATCTGTGTTTACACCACAACCTGCACACAATTCACCATGGCACAGCTTCTTCCCGTTCACATAAGATGGATGGAGGCAAAAGAGCATTGCATTTCCTATGGTACTATAGCAATACATAAAGAATGTCAAGTTCAACTTGCTAATTTTATACTATATACACCAGTCCTGGAACAGGCATGCTCAAACAGCATTCATGCAATCCCCCCTTTTAGGAATCTGAGCCCAAACTTCAATTCCCAGTTCCCAGGATGCAACTCTGTCTCAAGAATTAACTCCAACTTGAGAGATTATGGTGGAGAACAAAGTCCCGTACTGATTACCACAGCTCCCTGGAAAATACCACTTCAGAAGACTAACAACCACATAGTGGTTTCCTCCAGGACTAATAAAATGCTAGCCCGTGAAAAAGAAGAATTTGTAACACTCTGTGTAACAGCACCATCTAGTGATCCCTGCCAGGACAATTGTGTTTCTGCTCCAAAGAGGCCTGGGACTGAAATAGTGGGGGAAAGAGCCTGGCTGATAATCAGCAGTGAGATGCATTAGCAGAACAGGAGAGGAGCCCCCAGACTGGAAAGCAGGGGTGCTGCAGATCACTGAAGTGTATTGGCAGAGATGGGGAAGGATGGGGAAGTGTGCACAGAGCTTTCCTGTAGTGCTGTAAGCCTGGCCTTAGCCTAGTACTGCCACCCATTCTAGTATATCTGAGATCATCCTGCTTTCAGTGGGGCGAATCCTGCATCCTGCTAGTGCAGCCCGAAGGCACATCTAGTACATCTCAGGGTACATTGCCTGCAACAGCAGGGGACTGGACTCAACTCAGGCGGTCTCTTCCAGTCCTATGTTCCTGTCTTCACGGGGAAAATGAATCGTGTTGCAAGATGTTTTAGCTAACACTATGTTAAACATGACTTTCATAAGGACCATTGTGATTAGCCACAGCCAGGTAGCACGCCTGTCCTTGTCCACACTAAGGAGAATGTCATATTAATAGCGTGTTAATTAACAATTTTTTTATCCTGATGAGCCCTAAGGGACATTCCTGGGTCCCAAAAATCACTTGGTTGGTGATGCTGCAGCAGCACGTTCTGATACAACACAATGATGTTGTTACAGTAAAACACCATCATGTTGAACTCGGATGTACCAACCCAGTGTCATTCTGCAGACATCAGAGTCATAACTGCTGCATTTGGGTTGTAGCCTGCAGGTACAGGGATTTGCGAGGTAAGGCATAGGCACAAGTTAAGGCAGTAAAGCAATAAGCCTACAGGCCTCAGGCCTGAGAGATAATACCTTAGCTAAACAAGGCATAAGCCCCAAAAACTTTAGTATGGGCAGGTAACCAGGAGTCACCCCAGATCCTAAGAGAATGCTGTAATGACTAAACTGCCAACAGGTAACCACAGGATTCTAGTTTATACCCGCTTGGGATATTTTAAGCTAGGAACACCCACAGATGTCTGACCACAAGGATGCCATGGTAACTAACTGACGTATATTCTAATAAGCTTGAGGTAAAAGGCCTAATAACCTATGGGAGAAGGGAATTATAAATAAGGAAAAGGGGAGAACCCCTACTGAATATGCATTAGGCATAGTGGTGTCAGCAGTTGTATCCCAGCCTGTGTGCTTTGGGGAGGGAGAAACATAGCCCTTGGGAAGTGCCAGGATGACGGCTGTAGACCATGGTGCTGAGGAAGGAGATGATGATGACGAAGATAATGACTAGCATCTATGAATGTGTGCATGTGTGTGGGTATGAATGTGTGAGTACGCAAAAGGGTGTGGATATGTGCATTCATGAATATACGTGAATGTGTGTGCAGACACATGCGTGCTGGAAATCCACATACCTGTACAAATCCACATACACCTCTACCCCGATATAACGCAACCCGATATAAGACGAATTCGTATATAACGCGGTAAAGCAGTGCTCCGGGGGGGGGGGGCTGCGCACTCCGGTGGATCAAAGCAAGTTCCATATAACGCGGTTTCACCTATAACACGGTAAGATTGTTTTGGCTCCCGAGGACAGCGTTATATCGGGGTAGAGGTGTACATGTTTCACTGCAGGTCTGGCCTTAGGGGCAGGCAATCAGGGTGGTCACCTAGGGTGCCAAACTTCTGAGGGCATCGAATCAACAGCTTGATGAGGGAGGGGGCACCACACCACTCAGTGTTTGGCCATTTGGGGTGGGAGGGGGGCTGTTTGGCCATTTCGCCCAGCCTTTTTTTTTCTCTGTAACTCAGCTGCTTGCAGGGCGCCAAAAGCATTTTCCACCCTGAGTGGAACACCTCGGGCTGGCCTTGCATGACTGTATATCATATGTACCCATGTGAGTACAGATAGGAATGCATTGTGTGTGAATACATGTGCTTTGGTGCCTTGGGAAGGAAATCCTTGTACCACCTCCTGTACAGGTGGGGTGAGTGTTAAAATTGTTCTAACCCAGCAACAGCGCAGGCCGATTCCCGTAGGGGGCGCTGCTGGCAGGACGAAATGGAGAACTCCCACTGGAACAGAGCATATTCTCAAGGGGAAATGAGACTGCTTTCAGGAAACAGCCTCTTGCTGTGTCCAAGCAAAGAGAGAGAGAGGGAGGGGAAAGGGGCAAAGATTGGGAGAGGGGTTCTCCCCGGGCCCCCATTCAGCCTTCATTCATAAACAGAACGGGACTAGCTTTGGCACCTACTTGCTGTGGGATGACATGTGTGAGTTCAGCGCGTGAGGCTTTCCAGGAATAATAAGGGGATGGGATGAGAAGGAAAGGAGAGAGACACGTCTTTGGGGATTGGGGAATGCAGGGAAGACCCCACAAAAGCTTGTCATGAATGTCACCACACATTCCTCACAGAGCGCCAGGCGGAGGTAGGATGCCTTGTTGCTATGACACATTTACTAGGCAGTGAAAGGACAGAGGGGCTGCTAATTCTAAAAGAAATGACATTACATTCTTCTCCTTCCCTCGCCAGGCCCACCCCCCACCACACGCAGTTGCCTTTTAATTTCCCCCCTTATAGGTTACAAGCAATATGCATGGGAGGGGAGGGGGGAACAACGGTTAAAAAAAAATCTGCTTCACAAATTGCTGCTAGTACCAAATGTCCCTTCTTATCAAGACTGGATGGGTATTCAATTTTCTCTTCAAACGCCTGCCTTCTGAAATGGTAATAGAATTTCAAATCTGGGGGAAAGGGGAGGGGGGCAGCTGAATATGTGAGGATAACAATGAGAGAGAGAGAGAGACAAAGGAAGAAATTATACCAAAAACATATAGTTGGAGTCTTTGCAGGAATTAATTAAATACAAATATAAAGAGAAAATTAACAGTCTCATGCTTAGGAAGGGGGGAAAAAAGGATATTTTTTGAGTTTAATTAACCTTTTTTTGGCCAAGAACAATAAAGGGATGGGAGTGGGTGGGGAGAAGACAGTGAGTTCTAATTGTTTTGGCTTCCAGGAGATAATTAAGGAAGCAGACCCTGTCTTGTGTCAGTGTGTTTGTGTGAGTTTGTTGTGTGTGGTCTCCGGTTTGGGTACGTCGGAATTGTGTGCATATAAATAACTCATTTGTTGCTCCTAATTGGTGGGTGGTTGAGCGAGAAGAGAACTGTCTGAGGAGAGTGCAAGTCCCCTATAACAACAGGGACCACTGAGCAGTGCTGAGGAGCAGGGGGGAGTTTTGTATGTCCCCCTCCGCCCCCCCTCCCAGGTAGGTAGGTAACTGCTGAAGTGAAGCAACTGTTCCCAAGAGCTCATGGCCCTCCTGCACCCATGGTTGAAGGGTTTGATATTTGGAGATGTAGGTCACTGGCTACCAGCTGAGATGGGAGCAGTATATGGAGCAACTGGATGCCAACTTAATGGCACTTATCATCAGCGCTCTTCATTAGGGGAGAGGAAAATGGGGGTGGAGGGGAAGGAACAAGGGAAGAACAATGACAATGATCGATTGTTCTCCATGTGCACTGAAGGCAGGGCAAGAGGCAATCAGCTTAACCTGCAACAAGGGAGGTTTAGATTAGATATCAGGAAAAACTAACTCTCGGGATAGTTAAACACTGGAACAGGCATCCAAGGGAGGTTGTGGAATCCCCATCACTGGAGGTTTTTAAGAACAGGTTGGACAGATACCTGTTAGGATGGTCTAGATATACCTGGTCTTGCCTCAATGCAGGGAGCTGGACTTGATGACCTCTTGAGGTCCTTTCCAGCCCTACATTTCTATGATTCTCTGACAAGGATGTGGGGAAGGGAGTCGGGAGATCTGGGCTGTACAACCAATCTGCATAACCTTGGGCAAGACACATGGGACCTAGTGAGAGAGCTGGGGCTGTGTGCTGGCAAATGGCCAGCAGTGCATCCAGCTAACTCTCAGTGCCCACAAACACCTGCTGTGCCCACCATTGCAAAGTGAGCACACAACTACAGGAGGTAGGCTGAAAAACAACCCCTTCCTCTGGCTGCATCTCCATGTCTCCATCTGCTAACTGGGGTAATGGCACCAATGCTTCATTCACTAGTGCTCAGTCCCTTGGCTGGATGGTGCTTGGGAAAGGCCTGTGACTCACTAGAGTCACTGTTTGTACAGTGCTTTGAAGATACAAACTGCTACGTATGAATCACAAGACAGGTATTGCCCAGGCAGCAGAGTAAGATTTAGCTCACCATTGCCGTCCAACGTGCTCTACTCTGAGCTCTCCACAGCCCAGCCCCGAGTTACAATGTATGCTGTGGTTAGACACTCAGGTATCACAAGTCATGAAGTTGTTTCCAACAGGCAGCAATGGCAGCATCTGAACTCTGCTCCACGGCAAAGTCTCCCTTCATCCCAGCAAGCTCAAGGAAAAGTTGCACCTTCTTAGCTAGTAGAGGTGGGGCGGCTCTATGTATTTTGCCGCCCCAAGCACGGCAGTCAGGCAGCTTTCGGCGGCGCACCTGCGGGAGGTCTGGCTGGTAACGCGGATTCGGCGGCATGCCTGTGGGAGGTCTGCCGGTCCTGTGGCTTCAGCGTACCCGCCGCCAAATTGCCGCCGAAGCTGCAGGACTGGTGGACCTCCTGCAGGCATGCCGCCGAAGGCTGCATGACTGCCGCCCTCACGGCGACCGTCAGGCCGCCCCCCGCGGCTTGCCGCCCCAGGCACTCGCTTGGCATGCTGGTGCCTGGAGCCGCCGCTGAGTAAAGGGAGCTGTTACCTAATGGATCTGTCATACTCCAGTTAAGTACAGCAGTGCCCACAGATGCCCACACACTCACGGGCTGATCCATCATGCTGTGCTAACCACGGCCTTTGGGGGCTGAAGGTTAATTTGACAGCTTGCCTGGAATGACTAACATGAGTGGCTGAGCTCCAGCTTCCACCAGATCTACTTCCTGTTGCCTTACGCCAGTGAGGGGAGTGGTTAGACCTTTCTTATTGCAAGTGTGTGTTTTTCACAGGCTTTCTCAAAGTGGCTGAGATGGCACAAAATCTGGTCTCTTTATGCTATTGCAGGTCCTGGAGGGTGGACATACTGAGAGGAGAACAAAGCTTGGTCCAGCTCCCGAGGCACTGAAGACACAGTGAGAACCCCCTAAACACAAGCACTGCAGCACTTCGGTTCACCGGTGTGTACCTGACTACAGAGCTGTTTGGGTTCACTCCTGATTCTGCAGAACCCAAATTATCAGCCCCAAGCCAAGGCACTAACGGTACAACTGAAAGAAACGAATGGGGTCAGAAATCTCTCTCCAGCTGGAGTTTAATGATTTGCACAACAGGAGCATGATGGGGCACCAGAGTGCACAGAGCTTCCAGACTACCACTATCACAGGATGACAGCTACTGAGCTCTCTGGGCCTGCTAACAGTGGGCATCACCTACACACCATGGCAATGGGCACTTACACTGACCAGCCCCTGGGTCAGCGGTCATGCATCCGATCCTGCCGTTTGCCATTTCAGATTACCAACAAAGGAAGCTGCAGTCTCCATCTTCACATCAGTCGAGCACCCCTCATTCCCTCTCTTCTAAGAGGGGCTGCTACCACAGAGGCAGAGGAGAGGGAGAAGTTGACCAAGAGAAAGGAGCTCTCATGGGCTTGATAAGCATCACTCTGGGCCTGACTTTACGGAAGGAAGACTTCAGGTTAAGTTGGCAGGAGAGGGAAGGGACAGACCTGGGCCCTGGTGATTTGGCCCCACTGCAGTAGCCCATAGTGGCCACTACTAAAAGGCAGAGGTTGCATTCCCTGGTGGGTGGCGGGGCATTCTGATTCCCCAAGGCAGGACTGTGGCACTTTCAGCCAGGCCCCAGAAGTCACTGCTGTTGTGTGGGCAGCAGGCTCCCTGACTGAGGGAAGCGCTGTCATTTTCCCTTTCCTCCTCAGTGTACATGACAGGTGGAGTGAAATCACATACAACAACCAACAACTGTGTGGGAGTGTTTTGACAATAGAGCTCCTGCTCCATTTCCTGCTTCCAGGAGGGGCTGGAGGGTTTCAAACTAGTTTGTGTTGTTGGGGTTCTAGCATGTTTTCTCTTTGTCCCTGTGGAAAGGCTGCAGAGTCCCCCGTCCCCCTCCCCACACACACACTCTGCCTGGCCCTGGAGCAGACAACAGCAGCCCAGTTGCAAGAAGCTTCCACCTGCTGGTCTTGGGGATGTGCCTCCTGCCTGGAATAGTACTTAGAACCCAACATCTTAATACGGTCACCACCTCTCCCCACCCATGTTCCGCTCTAACTCCCCCACTAGCTCCCCGCACTCTTCCCAGTGCTCTCACCCTACAGCTCCCTCCAACACCTCCTCCCACTCTCAGCTTGCTGCCAGCTATCCTGGCTTCCCCGTTCGGCTTGGAGCACTCTCCTGCCCACTGAGCCCCCTCTCTCTTCTGAGCTCGCTCTCCACACCCAAACTCCACTTACTCTGTTCTTCTTGCCTTCCCTTCTTTACAGCTTGAGCCTTGGAGGTGCTCAGCACCTGCAACTCCCCTGAAATGCAGTGACATGAGGCAGGCAGCAATTCAGCTCCATAACCTCGCCGTGTGCTCCTGCAGTCAGAATCCCCAGCTGGGACCCTTAACTCCTGGCAAGGGGAGCTGGGGTTTAATACCTCACTGGGCTGACGTACCATGCCTGATTAACACCCAAAATGCTGGGTGTTAATGCTGGGCCTTTTGTCCTTCTCAGTTCATTGCTTCCCCCTACCCTGTATCTTTTGGCTGAGATGGAAGGAGGATGATAATGGAATGTCTCCCTCTGTAGAAACAAGGCAACAAAACTCCTCTGTGGGAGATCTTGCAGAGGTAGCCTCATAGACAATAGGGTCAGATGCAACATTTTTGAGAACACTTGAGCAAGGCCTGCTGAGGGTGAACACAGACCCCGCCAGGTTCAACCCCGGTGGGAAGGTCAGTGGGGTGGACTATGCTAATGACAAGCCCCTGGTCACTGCAATAAAGTCTTGAGCATGATGGACAGGAGCAGGCACTGAAGAGACCGTCAGCGAGCCTGGAAACAACTGACAGAGGTGAATTGAGCAGCCGAATTCATATATACAAGAGCAGACTGAAGAGTTCATCACTCTACAATGGAGCTGAGAACAGCTGCGATGGAGGGGCAGGAGTAGGTTTTGGCACGCAGTCATCTTAGAACAGTTGACATGGATGGAGACGGCTTTATCCCCCGTTAGTAGCATGTTGAAACCACCAATTGCGCCTTGTGTTTATTTTAGCCTCTTTGTGTAGCCAGGCAGTGAGCGTCCCAGAGACAGACAGACCCCGGCAGTGACCAGTGCCTTATTCCCATCCTGCATAGGGGAGCACTACAGCCTGCTGGGAAGGGGACCCAGCACTAACTTCCCAGCCCTGGGAAGTCCCAAAATGCAGGTAAACAGACTTCAGAGTCATTCACTTGATACGCCAAAGGGAGCGGCCAGGGAGAGGAGGTGCACAGTTTGAAAGACAGCCAGTTACTGGGAGTGAGTCAAGGGAGAAAGTCAATGGCCTGTGCTAAACAGGAGGTCAAACAAGATGATCTAAGGAGCCCTTTCGGGCATTAAACTATGAATCCATGAGCACTTGAAAAGCCATGTTCATGGCAGTGGGGTCTCTCTCTCACACACACACACACACACACACATGCCACCCACCATCCCCATCCAAAGCCGGGTGGTATGCTAAGTGAATATCAAGGGTACTCAAGATCTTTGTATCGGATTAGCAAACCCTGGGGATGGGCTTCAACCAACCACTGCCCTGGATCTGAGCATCCCTGGGATAGAGAGGAGGGAGGTCTGAAGTCCAGACTTAGATCCAGATGCAGAATTTGCAATTGGTCTGTGAAGAGACTGATAGCCAGGCACACACACTAAGGAAAGGCTAACTTTAAGGTTTCCTGGCTCAGAACCAATTTGAACTCTTGGCTGTGAAATCTGCAGCTATGTATATGGGACACTGCTATGTACGTATGTGTGACATTGGCCATTGTTACTGGGGGGATGAAGAAGCCAGTAGGCAGCCCCCGATGGGAACTTTCCACTAGGGCATAGCTGGGTACCCAAGGCGATTACTGACTTGGAAGAACTGAAACTCCCTCCTGTGGGAGGTGGGGAGCGGGATTGCTTTTTGACAGATGCTAAATTTGTTACAAGTAACTAAAACCTGAGACCTGCTGGGGACGAGGCTGTCAGCCTGGGAAGCCATCTGCTAGGCAATGCTTCCGCTTGGTTATCTTACAAGAGACAAAGCAGCATTAGCAACACAATGGTCCCCAAGGGCCTGATCCCATTATCCCTGAGTGCTTGCTAGGGAGGAGAGTTGGCAGCGAGAGGGATTGCAGGACACTGCGTAAAGTGACTTTGTTAAGCTTGAGATCACAAGAGTCTAGATGAAAATTCCGGTCAGTTGGAGACTGGGCCAGGGTGCGGGGAGGAGGGATGAGGAAGCCCCTGCTGCATGAGGCCATGTACCAGCCCATCAGGTCAGCATGCTGTATTTAGTGGGACAAAAGACACTTCTCATTCTCTTTTCCCCCTTCTTTGTCCCTTTCATCCTCACTTCTCCACCCTCTCCCGATCTATCTCCCCTGTTTCACTCTCACCAGACTCACTTGCCATCCCAGCAGCTTATGTGTCCCTCTCTCCCCAGGGCTAACTCTCCCCAGGCTACAGCAGGAGAGCAATAGGGAGAACCAGGGAGAGATGAGTTAGCACCATGATTCACCAGCCAGGCCACCTGGGAGCTGTGGGCAGGCAGCAGTGGGGGGCCATATTTCACACTTCCAGTGCTGCCCTAGAGCCCGATCAGCTGATACTAAAAGCTTCCATGGTTCACCATTTATCCTTTTTCTATTCAAGTTGCTTAAATGATTTCCCTGGTGTTCACACCCCCTCTGTGGGGTTGCTCCATTCACCATCCCTGACCTCATACACACATGCCCTCCGCAACCCACTTGCTCTGCTCCTCCTGTCTTGGCTCCACCACATGATTTTGTGCTGCCCCGTTTATTCAGTGTCCGCTCCTCCTGAGTCGCTTCCTGTTGCTAAATCATCCATTTCTCTGTAGTGTGCAAGTGACTTTCCCTGGAAAGCATTTTACAAGGTTGGGTCCATGCCAATAATTTGTAGCATGGAAAGCCTTCGAGAAAGAACAAATACAGACAGAGTTCCTGCAGGAAAGCAAAAGAGTCTGAGGGAAGGAAACAGTTTAAGGAGGACATGACCTAGAAGGCAAAGTTTGACCTGCCTTAAAATCCTTCCACTTTGGAACAGGAACTTCCTCAGGATGCTAGATGTCTAGGTTCTTTAATCCCCGATAGGTTGTCCTGATGCTGTAAGACCACTTAGAACTTAGCTCCTTCTGGTTGTTGCTCCCCTACCGCTTGAACTAAAGGAGAATTTATTTTAGTTACTAGCAGTATAAGAACCTGACACACAGCTGAGCAGTTCTGATTCTATCCCAGCAGGAGGCAGTGCTATACACACTAACCAGCCCCTTGCAATACGTTATGCTCTGCCACTACAGAGCGAGTCAGCTGTGAGCCCGCTAGTTAACTAACAATCCTACTCCCAAAGCAGTGCTGACATCACTGATGCTGTAGCAACTCAAAGGAAGTAAGCTAAACCCAGCCACGTTGGCTTCAGCCCCCTATAAACACTGGTGAGAGGGAAATCCATGAATCCATTGAAAAAGGAGATGAGAGCTGTGTGGTTAGGACAGGACGGTTACTGCCATCATCTGAGAGAACAAGCACAAAACATAAACTGTCATGGGATAAGAGGGAAGGTCCGGTCATGGATCAGTAACTGGTTAAAAGATAGGAAACAGTTTTCAAAATGGAGAGAGGTAAATAGTGGTGTCCCCCAGGGGCCTGTACTGGGACCAGTCCTATTCATAAATGATCTAGAAACATATTCATAAATGATCTGGAAAAAGGGGTAAACAGTGAGGTGGCAAAATTTGCAGATGATATAAAACTACTCAAGATAGTTAAGTCTCAAGCAGACTGCAAAGAGCTACAAAAAGCTACAAAACTGGCAGATGAAATGCAGTGTTGATAAATGCAAAGTAAATGCACATTGGAAAACATAATTCCAACTATACATATAAAATTATGGGGTCTAAATTAGCTGTTACCATGCAAGAAAGAGATCTTAGACTCATTGTGAATAGTTCTCTGAAAACATCCACTCAATGTGCAGCGGCAGTCAAAAAAGTGAACAGAATGTTGGGAATCATTACGAAAGGGATAAATAATAAGACAGAAAATATCATATTGCCTCTATATAAAACCATAGTACGCCCACATCTTGAATACTGCATGCAGATGTAGTCAACCCATCTCAAAAAAGATATACTGGAATTGGAAAAGGTACAGAAGAGGGCAACAAAAATGATTAGGGGGTCTGGAATGGTTACCATATGAGGGGAGATTAATAAGACTGGGACTTTTCAGCTTGGAAAAGAGATTACTAAGGGGAGATATGATAGAGGTCTGTAAAATCATGACTGGTGTGGAGAAAGTAAGTAAGGGAGTGTTATTTACTCCTTCTCATAAGAACTAGGGGTCACCAAATGAAATTAATAGGCAGCAGGTTTAAAACAAACAAAAGGAAGTATTTTTTCATACAACGCACAGTCAACTCCTTGCCAAAGGATGTTGTGAAGGCCAAGACTATAACAGGGTTCAAAAAAGAACGAGATAAGTTCATGGAGGATAGGTCCATCAATGGCTATTAGCCAGCATGGGCAGGGATGGTGTCCCTAGCCTCTGTTTGCCAGAAGCTGGGAATGGGCAACAGGGGATGGATCACTTGATGATTATCTGTTCTTTTCATTCCCTCTGGGGCACCTGGCATTGGCCACTGTCGGAAGACAGGATACTGGGCTAGATGGACCTTTGGTCTGACCCACTATGGTCGTTCTTATGTTCTATGTTCATTAAACAACATTAAAAACAACTTGCCCAAAGTCCCTTTAAGAGAAAGAACAATTGTACCAAGGTGGATTATGTAAGCAGCTGCTGACCTTGCTACAGGCCCAAATGCCTACACGTGAGGTAGCAGCTTCAGGCTGGAACTCTGCTGCCACCTCTAATACAGACGTAAGAGTTACCATTTTAAAAATACCTACAAGTGAATAAGGTTAAAGCCGAGTGTCTAACTTGGGTGGGCTGATGCCAGCAAGCACATGTAACACTAGGAAAAACCAAGCCAATTTGCACACGTCAAAGAAATCAAAGCCACACCAACTGTTAGGAGTGCCAAACAAAGAGGCTGCTTAGCCCCACCAACCCGAAACTGTCAAAGGACATTCTTCGTTATGTATGTTTAAGATCAGATTTTCCTTTTGACTTATTATAACTTGTTTCTCAAAAACAAAAAGCTGTTGCAGGAGAAAAGAACTGTTTTTCCTCCATCGAATGCAGTTACTGATTTGTTGTGGTAGGGTTGCTATTGCATTGTGGTTTATTAGTGCCAGTGTTTTGTTCAGGAGGTCTGGACTGTGTATATCAGTGTTAAAAGATCACATTCAAGCCCCAAGTGAGGTAGCCAGAGAGAGGTGCAGGGTTAGTTTGCAGCACACTGCTCTTGAATGTGATTTACCTTCACTCCTTTATGTGGACTGAGCTTGTCTGCAGAACCATGCAAGCTGGACATCCCATACAATCCCATGATGCACAGTAACAAGGTGAGCACTTGTAGAAAGGGACAGCAAGAGCCAGTAGAACAATGCAGGCATCATAGAGGTGTAGGGCTAGGAGGGATGTCAAGAGGTTGTGTAGTCCATCCCCCCACCGTGAGGCAGGACCAAGTAAACTTTTCAGGTGTCCGTTTAACCTGTTCTTAAAAACCTCCAATGACGGGGATTCCCCAGTAGCCTTTGGTAACCTATTACACTACTTAACTATCCTTACAGTCAGAAAGATTTTCCTAATATCCAACTGAAATCTACCTTGCTGCAGATTAAGTCCATTACTTCTTGTCCCATCTGCAGTGGGCATGGAGAACAATTGATCACCATTCTCTTTATAACAGCCCTTAACACATTTGGAGACTTATCAGGTCCCTGCCCCCCCCCCCCCCAGCCTTCTTTTCTCAAGATGAACATGCCCAGTTGTTTTAACCTTTCCTCATATCATGGGGCCCCACATTTCCCCATGATTCTATGCACTGCAGAACACACGGCCTGCCTCCCAGCAGAGGAGCATGGCTGCTCTCAGACACTTGTGGAAAAGGGTTAAGCTTCCTTCGGCTATGCAGTCTAAATTGTATTAGAGTAAACTATTTGTATTGTGTCCCAGTCTTGGCAGGGCATCAAGAATGGGTCATTTTGGCTCCCAAATCACGTTTGTTATGACTTGTTTGGTCCGTCATGCTTGGTGAAGCAAGCGTGGCCGTTCTCCCAGATGCAGACCTTGCTCTGCTTATCCCAGTCTTCGTCACCTGAGTTCAGACTCCTGTAACGTCCTCTGCTTGGAGCTACATCTTGAGAAGATTTGCCAGAATAAGGCAAATCACTTAGTATGTGGAGCTTCATGTTGGGACCACGCACCACTAGTGCTTAGGGAGCTGCACTGGCTGCCTGTAGCCTTCCAAGAGGAATCCAAGGTGCTTTTGCCCTTTGAAGAGCTAAAGGGCTTCAGGACCTGCCTACTGGAAAGGCTTCCTCCACTCCCATGGCACACTGCTAGGACTGTGGTCAGCTGAGGCTCTTGGGGAGATGCTGGCAGGCTGTTCTCCAGGAGAAGCCCTGCACTCTGGAAATACTTTCTCTCCCCCCTTCCCATCTAACCTTCCCATCACGCTGCAAAGCTGGTATTTGTTGGGTGCTTTGGGAGGAAACAATCTGGAGTCAGGTGGGGTTGGTTATTAGCGTGGGGACTCAAGGCTGGATCAGATGAGGATGGTGGGGACAGGAGCCATTGATTTAACGGTGTTAAATGCAATATTTGTATTACTGTGAGCATTACGCTTTGGAAAGGGCACCCAGAGCTGGGGATGGGCATTTCTAATATTGAAACAGATCCCCATGAAATAATTCTAGCTTAACTTAATGGTGAAATAAAATAATAGGCAGATATTTTGTCCTTGTGTAGCTCCTTTCACTTAAAGTCTCAAAACACTGTACAAGCATATTAATTCATTTGATGACAGCTCTAGTCCATAAGTCTGTCTGTCTGTCAAGGCATTTACACCTTGCTCAGCAACATGGTATTTTACAGAGGCACAGAGAGGTGAAGTGACTTGCCCAAGGCCACACAGAAAGGCAGTGACTGAGCAGGGAACAGAAGTCATAGGACCCTGAGCCCCACATCTCAGACTCTAACCTCTTAGATTGCAGATCCCATGATGGCCCCTGCCCATGGACTGCCTTAAACCCTCTCACCCCATCCAGCTGTGCACCCTCCTGTAGAAGGAGCACTAATGTGTTCTCTGGCTACTGGGCTTTTCCCCACCACTTGTAATTGCTTGTGATTGTGGAGCAGTGACTGGGGAACAAGCACAAATATCATGGTAAAAGGTGGCATTGGACGCCTGCAGCATATAGATAGATACAGCAGCCAAATTCACTCCATGTGCAACGCTGGTCCTCACAGATACACAGCATTGATCTGTTTAATCCAATAAACTGCAATCCAAGGAAATTATTGTTGGTTGGCAATGGCAAACTCGAAGCTAAGGAATAGGAGGGAAAAAAACCCCAATCAAACCCAACACAAAACAGGCTTGCAGAAGAAAATAAGTAAGTAAGGATTAAAGGGAAGATCGAGGCTCTTTCATTCAAGCAGTGCATAAAGAGCAATTTCTCTGCCTTTTATGAGCTTTTATTTCAGCTGATATGATTTAAGCTAAATCCTGAACGGGCATCTCCCCCGGCTCATGAGGAATCATGAGGCTTGGTTGCAGTTACTAATCAGATTTCTTCAGCAGTTAAAAATGTTAGAAAACTGAAGAATTAATTTTGTTTAAAAACCAAACGTTGCATCATCACATGGCACAAAATCAGATGGCTCCCCCAGTCCATCCCCTCAGTGGGTACTGACAGTACTGGCAGAGCTCCTACTTACTTGCTTTATGAAATTTGTAACAAGGAGCTCATTAAATTAATAGCTGTGCTTTATTTTTAATGTTGTGTTTAGCTAATCCTGATTTACAATGGCACTCCCTGTTTGTGTAAAATACTACTAAACGCAATATCACGATGCATTCTATTGCAGAGCCATCAGATCAAAGGGACTGCTTAAGTGGTCCCTGCCAAATAGCTGGCTTGGAAGGAACAGGCCCTCTGATTCCTGCTGTGAGTAGAATCACTCAAGTCTCCAAGTTGGTTCCTCGTCTAAGTGAACTCAGGTAGTTCAAAATCTAAATCTCACAACCGAATTAGGACCCAATTAAAACCATTAGGAGCTTAGGAATTGCCCCACCAAATTCGATCCATGGTCCATTTAGTCCAGTATCCTGTCTTGGATAGTGACTAGTACCACATACTTCTGAGGAAGGTGCATGTTTCCTCCTGAGTACAATAAGGAAAAAACTTCCCTCATGGGCATTTATTCCATAACTTTGCTAGTTACAAGTCGACTTATGCACAACGCAAAAGAGTTCATATCCCCTCTCTTTTCCCCCTATCTACTGTAGCAGTGGATGTTCTCATTAGCCATACAGAGGTATAACCCTGACTAAACTCTTGGCCTCAGAGAGGTCATGTGGCAGTGGGTTCCACAGGTTAATTATGCAATTGTGTCAAAAAGTGTTTCCTTATCTCAATTTTAAATTTTCTGCTTTGTTGTCCTTTGAAAAGGAGCACTAAAGCCTTATGGTTTGATCACTTGGGGACAGATAGATTGAAGGCCTTCCCGTCTTTGGAGGACTCTTGTAGTGTCTAAACCTCACATAGCTGCCTCCACACCTGAGAAGCTAGCAAAGCCATTTCAGTGCAGATGTCACAAACCCAATAACGTCTGAAATACACATGGAGATTGGCAGTGGTCAATAACTACTGGGGCACTGAGCCTTTCGCCTCTACAATACCAGGTCAAAACCAACAAGGGGCAGTCGTGACCAAAAACAGTTAGGGTGGGATCCACCAAGGTACTTAGGCACCTGCATTTCAGGTTTAGGGTCTTAAGTCCCAGTTGTGGCTCCGTGATCCAGAAAACTCCCGTCAAACCGCATAGACGCCTCAACTTGCTTGGCACCTACGTTTTTCAGTGTAAAAGTTCCCTAGGAGCCTACATTCCTGCTTCTGGGCACGCGCGCTGCTGCCTTCCTCTAGGCATCTGGAAGCTTATCTCCCAACCAAGCCCCAGAATGATCCACAAACCAGAAGGAGATAGGTGTTCAGCCACCTAAAAGTCATGTGTGGGGCCTGATTTAGTAGGTGGCCTCCAAGCAACACCTACTGGATCGGGTCCCATTCAGATGTGACCAGAGGCTCAATGACTATTTCTGGTCCAGTGATTGTTCCACTGTGGATAAAGAGACAGAGAATGGGAATGACTCTAGGGTCCAGTGGTTACTGCACCCACCTGGGAGGTGGGAGACCCCAGGTCCTATCCCCCTGCTTCAACTACTCTTTCATCATTTATCCAGAGTGCAACAACTTCAACAGGAGACTGAGGGGGAGCTCCACATCAGCATAGCCCAGAGCTCAGCAGTTGGAGCACTCTCCTGCGAGGTGGAACACCCCCACCTCAGTTCAAATCCTCTCCCCTCCCTCTGGCAGAGTGCTCTAACCATTGAGCTAAAAGTTTAAGGTGGGCACCACCTGCACCTGTGTCATGTGGAGCAAGGCAGGTGTCTAACGTGCATTCCCTGTAAAAATGTTTTAGGGTATCTCTACCTGGCGATAAAAAACCCACCACACCGTGTCTCAGAGCACGGCTCAGCTGATTCAGGCTGTGGGGCTATAAAATTACAGTGCTGGCTTTTGTGGATCATATTCTCAGGCTCTCTCTCCCCCCATTCATTACATCAGAGCCTAGGCACCTAAGGTGGCGTTGTGGATCGCAGTGTTGTTTCTGTGATCTTCTAGATGCTTAGGAGTTAGGCACCATGATGCTTAGCAATGCAACATCTAGGTTGCTTTGTGGATCCCAGCCTTACTAGCTAAGAGCTGTTTGGCGGCTTACAGGGCTGTTTGCACTAGGTAAGTTCACTGGTTCAGGCACAACCAGTTCAGCTGAGTGGTGCGAGGCCAACTCTTCATTGCCATGGGGTCACAGCATCCACACTACAGTCAGCCAGTTGTCAGGTTCCCCAACCCCTGCTAGAGTAGTGACTGAAGCTTCTAGCCCACTGGTCCCTACGCCAGACCATTCCAGTACAGCAGCATGGGGAGAGCTGGTGGCAAAGCAAGTGTCATTTGTAATAGGTTTTTATTATTGAAGTATATTTGATACTTATAAAAACTTGTACTGATCGTGTGTCTCCTGGTTAGGGTTCATGGGGTACCAGACAGAGCCAAGAGCACTGAGCACTGCCTTGGCTCCACTCAATTCTCCTGGGTGGGTGGAGTTGCATTGTGTCCTGTGTTACACATGTGCTCAGACTAGAAGATCTAATAGTCCCTGTTGGCCTTAAAGCCTACGGAGAGAGCAGGGAGCTAGGGAAAAGCATTAGGGGATTGAGCTGGGATTGCTGGCTGCTACATTTATGGCACCCTGCCATGCTGGCATCATAGTAGTGTGCAGTTAAATTGTGCAGACACAGCTATTATTAAGACATGCTCAAAGAAGGTACAATCGGAACAGTAATGGCACCACTTGTGCTTCGGTGGAAGTGTTGTAGGTGGGTGGGTTGACAACATATCTTCAATGCACTGCAAGTACTCTACAGCAAGTCACTCCAATGTACTACTGGAGTGACACCATTTTTCTCTAACGACATCGGACTTCCTGTGAAATGAGTTAGTGGTTTGGCTCTGGTTCCTAACGGACAAGCATCCTGGTTACAAGAGACACCACAGTCATTAGTATCAGTTGCCTGACAGACCCAGTTGAGAAACCAAAAACTGCATGTTCCCTGGGCACTGAAATGCCCTCTCAGCGCAAGAGGTGGCACCTTTGGTCAGAGGTGAGGCATGAGATGGCAAGAGGTGAGGGGTAATGACAACCTTCTCCAAGTCTAGAACTGCTCTCTGGTACTCAGTTCATGACAAGAAATTGAAAATAGATAAGAGACAACTTAGTCAGCCTGGGGTTTTGCCCCAGCAAAATCTTTGGGTAAATGACATAAGCATATCTAAAGTGCTACCCGCACAAGCATCCCCTTTAAACTATTGCGGCTCCTCCTTTCCCTGCTCTTCCCTTTCAGTTATTTGCCTTCAGTTTTAGTCCAAGTGGTCTATTGCTATTATAAACCTACCTTGTTTAAGAGATTGAGGGTTTTGGAGCCTGAGTTCCATGCACCTTTGTGCAACTCCATGCAGAACCATTTGATGTGAATGGTCTTCTTAGGGCCAATACTAATTGGTGAGCTTCTATGGCCAGGAGATCAGCAGCCATGTTTATGCTAAAACTAAGCATCTGAAACCAAAGAGAATCAACCGTACACTCCATCGCTCCCACCCCCGTCAAGTGCACATTCCAGGGGAGGCACTGCTCAAGAAGACAGCAAAAAGGGCATGTAATTTGGGGGCATTCGTGGACAGATGAGGGTTGCCAGCTGTATTTTGTTACAGATTCCAGAGGAGCAGTTGAATTTACCTTTAGCACAGAAACAACAGTTTGCTTGTTTGTCTCTCCAGCAAAAGAGACAAAAAGTTCCTTGCCTTGAGCTGACTGGCTGGGAACGTACGAAGAGAGAGTGCATGGTGATTAAATGCAAGAGACATTTTGGACATGGAGGCCTGCTAGTGCTGAGAGCTGCTCCAGTCACTTCCTTTAGCTCTGCCACAGGTTGCCCACAAACTACCACCACTCTGCAGGTGTAATTAGATACCCGAGGGGGAGGGGTATCATTACTTGCACAGAACAATTGTGGACACAAGGGAGGTTGCAAAACCAGGGTAGGAAGAGACTTTAACCACTTCAGTCTGCATCACCTCTCAACATGGAGAATTGGGGAAATGAGGAGACAGCAAGACATGCACACACAGTGGTGATGGTGGTCGTGGTGGTGGAGGAGGAAGGTTATCAGATAAGGAGATCCATTCAAGAATATTACAGCCACCTTCCCCGAGGACAAGTATACAGAATTCCATTCAAGAGGAGCAGGTGTTAGGGTACAGGCCTGCGCAACTCCGTACTGCTGTTCAGATTCTGGTTAAAGATAGCCAGTAATTTCTGATGGTGTTGCACCAGCTGGAGAGGGAAGAGATCCTGGTAAGAACATAAGAACGGCCATACGGGGTCAGACCAAGGGTCCGTCTAGCCAAATATCTTGTCTTTTGACACTGGCCAGTGCCAGGTGCTTGAGAGAGAATGAACAGAACAGGCAATCACTAAGTGATCCATCCCCTGTCGTCCACTCCCAACTTCTGGCAATCAGAGGCTAGGGACACTCAGAGCATGGGGTTACATCCTTGACCATCTTGGCTAATAGCCAATAGGTATTCTAACACAGTGTGAGTTGTAATGGTTAATTTGTGTTAGCCTTTGTGTACACACAACAGGCCACTGCAATTGTAGACTATATTTTAAATAGGTACATTTCTACTACAGCAACTGGTATGGGGGGGGGGAGGAAAGCCAGGGGACGTAGAACCTATACTTCTTCCACTCCCATACAGACTGTGACAGCCATTGCAACAGGCCACCATGCAAAGTTAAGGACCTGATCGTGAAAGGCACAGAGTGTCTGCAATGGAAGCTCAGCACTTCTAGAGATCAGGCCCTGTTTAGCAAGCAAGCTACAGAAAAGAACTTTTAACTAGTTTGGCAATAAAATAAATAATACCTTAAAAGACAAATGGAAAATTCTGCCTGGAAAAGGAGCACACAGCATGAGATCACAGGATTCAGCAGACTATAAAATAGGAAGTGAGACTAACTCTTCTCCCCCAACAGCTGCACAAAACCCTCCTACAAAGATGACAGACACATTTGGCAATTGCCTTCCTCCTTCAGCCTCTCTCATCATGGACAAGGCAGAGTTGGTAAAAGCATGAATGCAGAGAGGATATTAGATAAAGCATCTTGTAAAGTCAAGCGTGAAATATTAACCACAGGAGGCGATGGGTTGTAGTTTTATGCAAGATCACAAATTCAGTGTTTAGAGAGCCTGAGATGCCCTTGCATATTAGAGCTTCTGAGTGCTTGTTGAATGTTGCATTTGAAGAGCCACTCAGTCCTCTTGGAAAATTTTGAACAATTACGTTTTTATTTACTGTATTTTCTCTCTTTTGTTGTTGCTGTTCCCTTCCCTTACCATCATGCTAGGGCCTTTTGCATGAAAACAAATTGATTTAATTCCCACTCATCCAGCCAGTTTCAGACAGTTTGTGCTTGTAACTGGGCATTCTGCAAACCTAATTTTCACATGCAGTTACCGCAACTGTACACGCCACATGCTAATGACTAGTTGCATTTGTGCACACAATTACCTATTTGCACACACAACTACATTAACTGCACAGGCAAAGTAGTTATGCAGATGCTCAACGGAACTGTCTGAAAATCTGGCTGTGTGTGAATTTTGTGCAGGTGGAAGAGCCTGGAGCAACAGTCCTGGATACTGAAATTCTACTTATCCACTAAACGTGCAGCAAAGACTGCAGCAGAGCAAGCTGCCCTCATAATCCTTCAACCTTGCCTTGAAGGGACCTTCTTCTAAGGGTGAGAGTGCAGTTCAGTTTCTATGGTCTACTCAGTCCTTGTTTATTCTGATGGAGAGTGCTAGGTTGCCAATTAGTGCCAACTGTGACAGGTTGTGTGGTGAGGACAACTATCCGCCACTGAGTACTAGACTGTAATCATAACAAACTTTGCCACTTAGGAGTTTAACTGACACCTGCCATCACAATCCTCCATGAAAATCAAACTCGAGCTCTGCAGCAAGCAACAAAGATTTCACGAACAGGCAGTCAAGGAATCAAATGGGGAGATAACCTGCAGGAGCTGATTAACGCATGGTACAGGGTGTCTCCTGTCTTTGCAAGGCCCTTAGGAACCTAGGACAGGGGAAAAGGAAGAAAACAAACCAGAGAACACTCATTAGAGATGGTGTGTCATGTGCAGAGAGAAGGGTTTTCACAATGCTCAAAGGTACCCAAGGCTCTAGAGCCAGGATTTCATTTTGGGGTACCAGTGTGAGCTTTCCAAACAGATCAGTTTTGTCCCAAGCCCAGAGGAAGATGCGGGGGAACGTGACAGCTAGCACCTTTCAATGGCATCATTCAGCAATGAGGGGGTAACAAGTGTGCTGGATTTTCTGGAAAGCAGGTGGAACCACAATTCCATCCTGCAAGGAGACATCCTGAGACCTACCAAAACTCATTTCATAGCTGTGCTCCCAGGAGAAGATCAAGCCAATATCCCAGGGCTGAATGGCTTTCAGCCTCACTACCTCCTGTACAGCTGGCTTTCAGGCCCCATCACTGGGTTGCACACAACGCATGTCAGATGGGTTTATTTCAGTCTTCATATGTATCCTGCTCTCACTGAATTCTTCTGAATCAGGACTTAAAGCACCAATATGTAAGGAATATGACAATCATATGACAGTGAGTACAGAGGCTACAAAATGAGTTGGTTTCTGTCATGACCAGCCTCACTCCACCATCATCTCATCTATGATTTCTGGTGAGATGGCCCCCCAGTGGACTGGGGAGGTGATTGAAGGGCAGAGGGAATAAAGGCAGTTAAACTAATCAAGCACTTCATTAGGCAGTGCCGGATGGCCTCAGACTGATACTCTGTCATCACTAGGGCTGCACAACAGTGGTAGTGCACCTGGCCAGCATTAGCCTGAATGAGGCCAGAGATGTTGCATTTGCCTTTTATGACTGGATCTCCCCCTCCCCCGCTATCCATTGGGTTCATTTTGTGAGCGATCACATCTGTTTATGTTTCACAGACACCTGCATATCTTGAGATGACAGCAACTCCCTGAATGCTGTAATCAGTTATTTCTCAACAGAGGAATTGCCAATTTGGTAAATAAAGCTAATTATGAAAGAACATGGAAATGTATTACAGTTGCCTCAGGGAGAAAATTGTCCTGCACAGCAAGATATTCAGCCCTGGCATCATAATCCATCATCACCTCCACCCTCACCCCGCAAACAAGGGCGGCTGAAATGCAGGTCATGCAGACTACATGTGCCAAACAAACCTGGGGGAGAGGTGGGACGAGGAGGCAAGTTAATGGGGGCAATCACCCCTCTAAGCCAACAGTAATTAAAAAATAGTAGTCACCTGGAGATGAACCTTACCCCTCTAAATTCCTGCAGGTAGTGGCTCTAGTGCTCCGCTCCACAGATTGTACATGCTGTAGGCAGAGCAGGGGCCATACCCTGCTGGCCTGGCAGCAGCACAGAAAGCTCTCCCAGCTCTGCCAGCAACAGATCTGAAGGCACAAAGTGCCCAGCTCTGGTTTGCAAAGCTTTCCCTCCTCTGCTAGGGCCAGTGGGTCTGACCTGCACATTGCAGCAAGTTTGGAATCAAAGGGAGATCTGTGACTTTAACCAAGGAAGGGCAATGAGTGAGTGAACACAGTGCCTCATACAGTGAACAGGGCTTTGCAGCGCTGTCCTGCTTCATTAACAGCAAGTAGAAAAGGCTGGAACTGAGCTGACATATGGGCATATTTCCAGTTTAAGTGCACCCATGATGAGTGGCAAAGTTCAATAATGACTCAGTAGGTGGCCCTCTACTACGGAACCAAACACCCAACACAGCTGTGAGGGGCACTGTAATACTGGAGGTGCGACATTTTGGCTAAGACGTTAAAGTGAGGTCCTGATCTCATGCAGTTCTTGAAGACATAGTCCATCCTTCAATAGCTTTGGTGCTGGCTGGATGTCTTGGCTAAATTCCAACCCTGCTCATTTCATTCTGGCTACCTGATAATTGCCCCTGTGGTTTCAACTGGAGAAGTTATTCTTCATTTCCTGTCCCAAAGTACTACATAGCGTTCTTGGCATGGGAAATCATGACCCAGGTCCCAACCTACAGGTGGCTGCATGTCAAAGATGGGAGAACGATCTCTAACTGTGCTATACACATAAGTACAGAGTGTGCAGATCAATAGAGACTTGTTCAGTCACAGACCAGAGCCAGGCAGTGCCGATGCTAGGAGACACCCAAAGAAATACATTCCAAATAGACTGACTGCCTCGCAACATGGATAGCGATGCAATGCTAGACATGCTGTTCCCTACTGCCCCTTGTTCCACAAAGAGGGAACACAATGGAGTGGGGGCTGGAGGGTGAGAGAGGAAAGAGTTTACAGCGAGCGGGGGAGGGAGAGTGCACAAGAGACTGGTGCAGTGAGGACTCTGTATTAGATAAGAAGCTTTTTGCAGCATGCTTCACCACAGCTAGTTCCCTTTTGGCCAAGGCTTTTGTCCCCTTCCAAGTACTTTCAGAAAAGCCAAAGTCATTCGACCCCTGGCCTGAAACAAATGAGATTTTTAATTTACAAACTGTGATTGGAACTATTCCTATCCCTAGTCCTGATGCTTATTGGGAATTGACGCAGGGGGCGGAGGGAGAGTAAGGAGCAATTCTCAAACTCACAGGGGTGAAAACATCTCACGGACACAGTGACCATTAGACAGTTTATTGTTCTTAGGAGGGAGCCTTGGAAGGGAAGGAATGTGTCTGCTGGTGTTAACAACAAGAGCATGCTAGGAACAGTTAATCCTAACAAGCAGGTCAGGGTTGCTTCCCCCAATACTTCAGATGCCTTTCTCTGGAGCACAAGGACAAAGGCAACAGCGCTGGAAACACAGATTGTGTAAGTGAAACCAAAACTAGTACGGAGTTAACTGGGCCTTGGGTCACATGGGCCTCTAAGCTATGTGCGGTGCTGTGGGCACTTATGATTGACAGGCTTCTTTTCACAATGAACGAATATAAAGGGTGAAGCACATTTGGCAGAACAGTGCTACCCCTCAAGCCCTCCCCCCGCCCCAACTCCAAAAACATCCAGTGAGACAGATACATGCAGGCGTTTAGAAGAGGAATCATGTCGTTTTCTTGGACTGCTACAGACAGAAGGCACCGATTTTGGTCAACATAAATCCAGAAGGATGCTGGGCTTCCAAGGGCCTCTGTGGTCCCTTTGATCTGCTCTTTGGTGGCTGCCGGGGTTTATCCGTGATTAACCAACAGTTCCTGGGAAAGAGGGAAAGAAGAAGACAAAGGGAAGAACTGGCTGGTTAGTTATTCAACTGCTGACACTGGACTGTTTCTTTCTGAGACGAATGAGTAACACGGGCAGGGATGAGATATAGCTCACACCCAGACAGGAGAAACAGCACCCTTCCGAAGATTATCAGGTATTCCTGGCTGCAAAACAAAGCAAGATGTGGGGGGAAATAGGGATCATAGAACAGGTCACTGAAACAGCCAAATGGCAGAGGAAGAACATTTCAAAATGTGCAACTGGCCCCTCACCTCTTTTCACCCTGTTCCACCCAAAATCAACATGATCCCACCCCAATTTACAGATCTGTAACATTTCAGGAGGGAGAAGTTAAAAATCCCAAAGCTCCATTTGCTTCCTGATGAGCTTTGAATGAAGATTCTGTAACTACACAGGGTAGCTCTCAGTAGCAGAGATCTTCACACTGCCATTAAGGTTTCCTCTCAGGCTCTAGCAAAGTCAAAGTTGGTTTGAAGAGGAGGAATGAACCCAGTCCCAGCAGTTCACTTGCTCCAAGACTGTTTTCTGGATCATCACCCCTACATGTTGTGAAACAACAGACGTGGGTTTGTGCTCAGGCCAAGAAGGATTTCTTTCAGGTTCTCACCTAACACCTCGGCAGCCCCTGCACCATACAGCTTCTGGGAGTTAGCGGCAAGAAACCCCAAACCAAGCTAAAGCATGTTAAACCCTCCTTGTTTGTCCTTAGGGCTGACCCAAACTAAGGCTGCTTGTTAGGGAGTCACCATCCCCTACAATCTCAGCCTGGCTGACCCCATCGCCTCCTCTGATAGTGGAGCTGAAACAAAAGGAAACACCTTTTTGCCAGACTCCTCTGATAACAGGTAAGAGGGGAAGTAACTTGTGGCCTGATTTGCCACCTTTCTGGGATCTTGTGTCCCACAAATGGTAAGGCTGACCCTGAGACAAGTGAAAGCAGCCCCAGGATCAAACATGAGGCACAAGCTCTGGTGAGGGGCACAAGAAAAAACTTGTCCAAGGAAGAATTTAACAATGGGGATATAAGGACTTTGGTGAGAAACAGCAGGTCTCTAGCCTCAGATTCAAGAGTCAACGTTCCCAACGTAAATCACACTGGAGACGGATTTTTTCCATCGAATATTTATACAGTGCCTATCATGGCAGCATCTTGGCCTCTTACTGTAAGTGCCAAACTGACACACACAGAGACCAGTATGACAATAAAATGTCTATTCCTGCCTTTTGATGGGCCTGGGCCCTGACCCTTCCCTGATTAAACAAGGCCACCAGCCTTGAGCTCTGGTAGACCAGAAATAGCAAGTTCCACAGGCGAGGGCTCTCCACTGAGAATGAATGCTCTGACACTGGCTTTGGAAAGCTCTGCTCCAGTAATCAACAGCAAGCGTGATGATCCTCCCTTGAGGGTCCATGGACAGGTGGGAACTAGGCAAGTTCCAGATCAGCTATGGGTAACTGTACAACACCCCATGGCTGGGTTGACAATCTGGTCCTTTGTTCACTCCCTAGGCCCAGCAGGGCTTGGAGCACTTTGCTCAGCCCCTACGAAGCTGAACACTTCCTATCCATCTATACTTACACACACTCCACCTGACACTTGGACAAGTGCAGACCAGCTTAGAAAGGAACAGCACCCTATTCTCCTTCCACACGGTCTGACATGAGAAGAATAGAGGATGAAGAAATAGAGGGTCCCACAGACCACTCTGACCCCCACTAAAGTTTGAGGGACTTTGGCTTTTAATCTGAGTGACACAAACCTTCCTAAAACCCAGATCAACCTCGTGTGCTTTGTCCCCAGAGGAATCTTTTAGCTTCTTTGAACCCTGTTCTCTACTTATACTCCATGCCATGCTAATAGTAAGAGAAGACAGAAAACTGTGGGCCTGTTCAAACCCTTTTTAGGATATCATGGTGGCTGCAGCACATGCCATGGTCTCCCTGTCTTTACTCCCACTTCTCTCATTTCTGTAAATTCAAAGAAAACAGCTGCCCTGTAATGAGCTTCTATCTCCTCCCCTTCCCGTGGATGACAGCAGAGCTGATGCCAAGTGAAGGCTACTTTCCTCACCGGGCATCAAGGTACTTGTGTGATGCCAGCAAACGTTTCTACTTTTAAGTCAGAGTCAAAACCTTAAGGATGAGTGGTCATTCTTCCCTAGAAGCAGATGCTAGTACTGCCAACCACCTGTATACCCAGGGTACTTTCAGTGATTTATAATCCAGGCTCCTGGTGTCTGATGCCATCTCATATAGTGGATAGTTGGCTTCCCTGTATCAGCAACAGCATCATCCTACCAGCCACACATTCAGCAAATCGACAGACTGTCTAAACTACAGTGAAAAGCGTGTTGAGGGGACCAGTTATGATGTTGGTTATTTCCCCTACTGGGTCAAAGCATGGTTCCATTTTGCAGGGCAAACAGAACCTAGACATGTTTAAAGAATCTTGCTAAAGCCAGCTACAGAACGCAGGCTGAGTGACTCGGGGATGATGGGGGTCTCACACAGCAGTCCAGAGGTTCTGGCTGGATTTGAGCTCTATCCCCCGGCCTGCCTGGTGGTCTTCCTTATGGGAGAAGCTGCTTTTCCTGCAAGCACTGGCCCAGAAAGAGGGGGTCCTTACAGGAATGATATCACTGTGCCGGATAACGTTCATCGGCAGCTGGTGATGTCACTCCAGCAGTAACCTAATAATAGGCTCATGTCGGCTGACTGAAGTTCCTGCAAGGGCAATTATTCAGCCCATACCTCCTGTGCCTCCTCAGCATGCTCCCATCTCTAGCATCCATGAGCGGGAGGGAGTTGAGAGGGATGTGAGGATAAAGAGAAACGTTATTTGCCAAATTAGCTAGTCAAAACTGATCAGGAAATCATCAATATTACTTGACCAGCTCTAATTTCCCAAGTAATTTTCCTGATCATTAGAAAGTTAAAGTTTTACATTAAGCAGTACATTTTAAAAACTGCAAAATGCAATAAGCCAAGCAGCAATACATTTCACAGTAAAATAATTCATGATATTCATGCTGTAATATTTTAGTTAAGCGTCAAGGAATGCTGCCTTCTTTAATAGAGCCACTAATGCACCAACTCACCCTTCAATTATATTTTAAAACGTTTAAAAAAGCACTTTTTCTCCCTTCAGATTGTGGTATCTATCAGTTATTTTCATTTGTTTTTTAGTTGCTGAGAGAAAGACAATTAGCCAGCACTTACTGATTAAAATCAAATCCGTCCAACCCCAAACTATCTACACACCTCTAGGGATGTCTCAGCCTGAAGGTTAACAAGCATTTCTAATGCTAGAACATCACAGGATCCATCTCATTTGGGGTGGGGGGAGGGGAAGGAGAGAAATAGAACCTGATGAAACTCCTTGTCTAATAAGCATTGGACCCCAAAGCTGGCAGGGTGCAGAACAGAGCTGCCCACCGGCTTCCTGCCATGCAACTCGCATCAAGGAAAGTTTCTATGAACAAAGGCTGCAGTTGGATAGCACTATCAATCAGCTCAGGCTGCTCCCAATGGAGGCCTGAGACAATTACATCTAAGATCAACACGCACTGGATGGAGTGACTAATTAATTTTTGCCCTCCTAAGAGGGAACTGCATGTTGTGCTCATGAAGGTTATGGGACTGGCAGTGCTTGGAGACTGAAGTACTCTCAGCACATGGCTGGTTGGATACAGGGAAGCCTCTCACAGCCATGACCGCTTCACTGCTTGGCACAGAGACTCAGGGCTTGGCTACACTTGCGAGTTACAGCGCATTAAGGAGCCCTGGGCGCACTAGCTCACTACCCATCCACACTGGCAAGGCACGTAGAGCGCTCTGACTCCATGGCTAGAGCGCTCTTGGTACTCCACCTCAGTGAGTAGAATAACATTTGATGCACCCCCACTGGAGTGCCGCGGCACCAGTGTGAATGAGGTATTGCATTACTGCGCTCTGATCAGCCTCCGGAAACGTCCCATAATCCCCTTAAGTGGCCACTCTTGTCATTGTTTTGGATATGCCCTTTGAAAGCTCCGTTTGACAGCCGGCATGCTTATCTGCTCCGGGACAAAGCAACCATTACTGTGGAATGCTGTGTGTGAGACAGTGAGAGGCGGGGGGGGAGGGGGTCTGCTGCTGTCTGAACTTACAAGATAGCATGCTGACATGCTCTCA
>NW_020664440.1:20869709-20991028 GCF_002925995.2 Terrapene triunguis
CTCTCAGCCCCCCAAAAACCCACTCTCTCTCCCCCCACATACACACAGCACACTCCCTGTCACACTCCACCCCAGCCCCCCCCATTTGAAAAGCACGTTGCAGCCACTTGCATGCTGGGATAGCTACCACAATGCACTGCTCTCTGTGGCCGTTGCAAGAGCTGCTAATGTGGCCACGCCAGTGTGCTTGAAGTTGTCAGTGTGGACAGATTGCAGTGCTTTCCCTACTGCACTCTACAAAGGTTGGTTCAACTCAAAGCGCTCTACACCTGCAAGCGTAGCCATGCCCTCAGACCCACTCTCATAGCATTTACCAAAGCAGCACAGACCAGTGATATCTTGTCTCCAGTAGTGGCCAGTGACTGATGCTTCAGAGGGACATTGAAACCCTCTTAATAGGTACTTAGGTTCATTTTAGAAAGAAAGCAAAAAACATGGCATCGTGTATGAGCTGGCTAATGTGTACACCATTGCTCCTCCAGGATGGAATCAACTGTGTGTCATGAACCCTATACTGTTAACAGTTAATGATGCTGGGGGCCTGTGATTTTGGAGCCAGAGATCAAAGTTCTATCCCCACAGCCACTGTAAAGCGATAATCAGTCAATGTGCTGCACAGCAAAAGCCAGGGGGAAGGCGTGTGTGTGTGTGGGGGGGGGGGTTGGATTTGTTACAATATCATATGCACATACACTTCCGATGCAAGTAGAAATTGTCTCACTTATCATAGGCTATCCAATTAAACAAACTGCTGGGTGCTACCCTCCACATCCCCACAGTATGCCATTCCAGGAGTTCACAGCTTTCACTGGATGAACCAAACACATCCCTCACATGGCATACACAGCATTCCATCCCTACACAGGCCCTAGGGCAGGCTCAAAGCCAGTCCAAGTCAGCTAGCAACCAAGAGTTGCTCCTGTGAGATGGCTGTTTGGTGGCCCACAATGAAATGCGTTAGAAACTTCAGCTCAAAACATCTTCATAATAAACCACCACAACTGGCACTAAGTAGTCTCCTTGTTACAATTTCAGTAGTGAAGCTAGGGACCTAATGGGGGCATGGAGGCCATACTTCCTGGTCACACTTGGAGGAACAAGGGTGAGGCGTGTTGGCAGGAGAGAGGGGGAGCGTGCCATGCTGCTGCCCAGGATATACATGATCTGTACATGGAGGAATACAGTCTCTAGGGCTGCCAGTCTAGCATCCCTAAACTTGTGTGTGTGTGTATGTATGTATTATATTTATATAAAGAGTACAAGATAGTTCCTCACAACTTCAGCTCTAGCAGGAAGGGAAATCTGTCCAGTCTAGAAAGCATCTCCAGCTTTGCTTGTCTCTGCCTCCCCTCTCTCTCCTGACATGCAGCAATCTGAGCTACTAACCCACAACTCTTCACCACTGTGAGGCTTTTCCCCTCAATGAACAGCACTGAAAATCAGCCAGCTACTAGGCTGCCAGTCTGTCATCTCACAGCAGCGGCATGGAAAGCCAGCTCCCCTCCATCCCTGATTCCATCAGGGTGCACGAGAAAGGGTCAGGCTCTGCAATCATTTCAACTCAAGACATTTTGTCCTTTCCAAGGCTGTGTTTAGATGTGGGGAGTCGGGGCTCTCCCCTACTCATCCTTGTACCAACATGGGGGGCCAGGTAAACCCAGCAACAAGGTTTTGTAGCGCTGCTCTATTATCTTCCTCCCTTTTATTGTCTGTCCTGTGTGTGCAGCCAGAAGGGTAGCCAGTTAAGATCACTTGG
Source organism: Terrapene triunguis (assembly GCF_002925995.2). Lineage (NCBI taxonomy): Eukaryota > Metazoa > Chordata > Testudines > Emydidae > Terrapene > Terrapene triunguis. Next base: position 20,871,466 of record NW_020664440.1, read on the forward strand.
GCCAGTATAGAGCTGTAGTGAGGAACCTTTCCCCCTTTACCCCATCAAGGCTGGGTTGATCTGGCTGTCAGGGTCCTGGTGTTGCCTGACACTCAGAGGCAGGTGTGGAATGTTCTCAGTTGACAGCCTCAGACCCTGTGAAACTTGCTCCCTCTGGTGGTTTGCCGGAAGCCGTGTTTGGCAAACCTCAGCACAGGGCAAGGCACATTTGTTAAACTAAAGCCCAAGCAAACACCATGGCAGCAAACCCTGCCATTTGCTGGGTGCCTCTGATGGACACTATTTTATGTTTGTTTTAATATTATTTTCAGCGCTCAGGCTCCATGGCAACAGGATCAGAATTGCCAGCCACAAGCCAAATGTCTCGGACCCCCCTTCTCTCCTGAATCCCTCCCCCAAAAGGGTGGTGGAGAAAAAGGGGGAAGTGGATGTTTTAAGCTTCTTCCCGTGGTTGCAGCTGTAACCTCACGCCACAAACCAGCTTATCCTCTCTTTGGAAAAACTTTCATTTAAATTATTATGAATCTTTTTGTGACTCCGCCAAGAGAGCTCCCCCAAGGTTCTGAGTTCTAAACAGCTATTAATGGACCTCTCTGAGCAGGGTGCAATCACCTGGGTGCAGAACATTAATTCCTCATTGCACTTGTGCTGCAGATACTGACACTTGCTGCCTTATCTTTAGCACTTCTGCGGGGCTTTCCCTCTCCAGAGAACTTTACAAACATCAGTTACCTTCCCAGCATCTCATGGAGGTGGGGAAGTGTTATCCTCATTTTACATGGGGGAGACAGGCTCAGAAATATTAAGTAACTTGTTCAAAGCCATGCAGAGGGAGTCAGTGGCAGAGCTGGAATTACAACTCTGGAGTTCATGGCTCCCTGCCCTATGCTCATACCATACCTCTCCACAGCAGCCTTAATACTGGTGCACGTGTTGTATGCCTTTAGCCAGCATGATTGCAGAAGTGTTTTTCACTTTTGCTAACTTAGAAGGGCCCTCCAAGAAAACACAGAAAACATTGCCAGTCCCAAGATGGGTATTCAAGGCCTTTTTACTGGCTAAGGCATTTGCTCCTGGACTATTAGCACCTCAAACCAATTTTAAGGACATTTGCGTCACTTTGATTTGCAGGTATTTTTCAGTTATGTGCAATCGGTATTGTTGCATTCAGTGTACGGTCTCGTCCAAGGAGCAGCTGTGCTGACAAATGGATCAAAGCACTTCTATGCCATACACTTACTGCACAAAAATAAAGCAGCTTGATACCTCCTCTCTATCTCACATCCTTCAGGCTAACACATAGTCCAAGGGTACTGGGGAGGTCTGCTTTCCTTGTTGCAAAGTTTGGATTGAGAGGGGGCAGGAGGATGTTTAAGCACCAAGAAAAATAGTTCATTCAATAAACAACCCACAGAGTTCTGCTTCCTCATCCCCTACTCTGTTAATTGTTCCCAGTAGCTTTGCAGAGACAGAGGAGGAACAGAAATAAATAGCTTCTGGCCTACTTCACTCCTGGATATAGATCTCAGAAGCCAGCATGATGGCAGAATGGAAAGCCTCCAAAAGGGTACAAAGTGTATTGTGGGGAACCACAGAGAGCACATCAGCATGGACGCCCCCCACTTGGTCTACACCGCCTGATGGAAAAAAGGAAAAGGAAAAAGACCTTCTCTACTTATTTCTTTTATTTTCTCCTTGACTCGAGAGACCATATGCACTGTTTGCTTTGCTCTGCCACTACACCTCCTGTCATCTGTGTATGACTGGAAGATGGAGTAATTCACTAGCTCCACTAATCTCTAGTTGTTCTAAGACTCACCTGTTTGTTCATGCATTATAACATATTGATTTCCACAGGACAAATCACTCTAATCATTGTTCTAGCCCAGAAAGAGCCCTCATCATTACAGCTGCTTTATAGGAAATGTTTTTCCACTGGCTGAGAGTTTCTGCAATTCCCAGAATGCTGTAAGCAAATAGACTCCATTTGGGGTCCAGTCCGCTAACAAGTCAGCAGCCCCAACATATTACTGCCAGGAGTACACAGCTTTTTTTTATTTTGGACATGAGCTGGAAAACACTGGGGGCAAGAGGAACAAACATCATTCCGCAAAGGGTCACTCCTGAGAGAATGATTGCTAACTGATTGCAATAAATACCGAGGGTGTTTTTTATTAAATTAATGTCCATTGATTTTATCTTGTTTTCACCATTAAGAAAGATGACCAGGCTAGAGTGATGTTCCTTGTGCCTGGCATGCAGACTCCACCCACGCCTAGGCGGTGATGCAAAAGGAGAAAAATTTAGAATAATTCATTTGTGAACTCCTCTTCGCCCCACCCATCATTAAATGATTTGGAACAGTGTACATTGGACAATTATTAAAATATTTTTTATTTTTCAATATAGACTTATGGAGCGATGGAAATTGTATAGGGAGCATTTCACTGCTAGATTAATCCTGCTGTTCTGATGCTGGTACTTGCTCAGAGCTTGGCAACTGCATTTTCCTGTTATTCCAGTCCTGAATCGCCTCATGTCCCTGTGCACCTCAACTCTTCTATGAAGCACTCTCTGCTATTCTAGTCCCGGGCCCCACACACAGCTCTGCCCCTGCACCTCAATCCTGACCTGAAACCTCACCTGCTATTCCTATGCCGACCCCTCCCCTGCTCTGCTAGTGCCTCTCCTGGCTATTACAATCCTGAACTTCTTGAGCCAAAAGTGCCATATCATGCTGAATTCTGTCCGTCGCTAATGTTTTGTAATATGAAAAAGTATCTGCTATTAGACAAGGTTCAGGCCAAGCTCATATGCCTTGTAATTTAGCCCACATTTAAAGCCAGCCCTTCCAAGATAAAATGCTGGTACATCTGCCTATTATATCACTTAGTTCTATTGACTGTGCCAATATCTGAACTTCAACCTCTTAAAGAAATATGATGTTTCTTCTCTCTCTCGCGCGCGCGCCTCTGCAGGAATAGAACCTTGGATCACAGAGGCAGCCTCACAGCACACACAGCTAAAGGGGATGGGGAGGGCTTATGGCTATTGTCTTATTTGTTCCATAAAGTACTTAGTTCATTTTTAGACTCTGTATATAACAATCAAGATTAGGTAATGGGTCTCCCACATGGCAGCACAAAACAATCATCAGAACCCAAATCCAGGGCTGGGACTTGCAGTTTATTGCATATTTTTGTTTAGACACTCTGCAAGCATTAGTACTACATCTTATTGGAGGAAAAGGACATACAGCTGCTGTGAAGTGGGGGCTGGGTTTCTAGTGGTATGAAATGGCTCCACTAGAGTTGGTCAAGATTGCTTCAAAATTCATTTCCCATTAGGATTGTGACCTCTCTCTTACAACCGGACACAATGATTCCGCCTTGGATGAAGATAATTACATCCCACTATACACATTAGAAGGTACAACCACAACAATGCACTTTATAGGAACAGACTGAGAGAAAGGAATTTATAGGGAAAGGACAGAACACTAGATATTCCTTTCCAGTGCAACTGGAATAACCCCTCGCACTCTTTAAGCTTGTAGTTTAGACCTCAGGAGGGATAAAGGAATCCAGGAGATACCTGATGTTTTCTACAGCAGAATAAATTACAACTTGTGCAAATTCAACCCCAGTTTTAGGTGGGATTAAAAGAAATGTTGCCAGCCCTTATACCAAAGACCCTGGATAACTGCAGCAAGGGGAGCAATACTCCCACTTCCAGAGCCAAAAGGAACAGAAAATCACGCCAGTGATGCAACATAAAACTTTGGTTCTACAAACTGTAACCCAAAAGCATTAGTGACGTAAGGGCGGAGGGTAGCAATATTGTTGCTGGTGTAGAAAGGCTGTGGCTGCAGGCACTTTTAATCACTGTTGTGTTTTACCTTGCTCAGAGCAGATCTAAATGAAACAGAGTATATATAACTTGGGTTCCTACCATTGCTACAACCAGTTGAACTGAACAATTGGAGCAACAGTGGGAAATTAAAAGAAAAAGAAAAAAATACTAGTACAGACAAGGCCAAAGAAACATTGTGGACCAGTCTTGTAACCTCTGTATGCTGCCATTTCCCCATATATAAAATGGGGATAATATTTACCTGTCTCACAGGGGTTGAGAGTGACAAGATGGGTGAAGTACTATATTGTATTGGACCAACTTCTGTTGGAGAAAGAGACAAACTTTAGAGCCACACGGAGCTCTTTTTTAGGTCTTGGAAAGGTAATCAGAGCATCACAGCTAAATATAAGGTGAAACAAATTGTTAAGCATCTCTGCAGTTGTAGGAAAAAGGAGGGTTAGTGGGTTACAGATTGTTTTAATGAAACATAAAACCAGTGTCTTTATAAAGTCCATGGCTTTTAATGAAGTTATGAATATAAGCTCCCAAGCTCATCTTTTAAAGATGTTTTGTAGGTTTCCTTTGAGGACAAGGACTAAGAAATCAGATAAGAGAGTGTTTGCCCTGGGATGAGAAGGCAGAATCAGTGAAAGAATTCTTCTAGTTCTCCATGTTAGTATGGTATCAGGGTCTGTGGTGGGCCAGAAGTTCAGTCCCTTGGAGAATACAGATAATTCAGCTTAAGTTAGGGAGTCCTTGATAAACCGATGATGTTGGGGTGTCATCTATGTTGTCCGCCTCAAAGAATCCTTTCACAACAAAGATGACACCATCCACAATGATCATGTCCCCACTGACAATCATAGGAAAAAAGAATAATCTGACAGGCCACCCCCAATGGACACATACTTGATCATTACATTGATTGCGTTAGTTAAACAAAAAAAACCAACAGATTGAAATCCGTAACAAACATCACACCCATGCCTGTTACTCCACCACTGAGGGAAGAGCTATACAGCCCCTGAAATCCAACCACCAGATAACAATCAAACCAACAGACAAAGGGAGTGCCATCATAGTTCTCACCCATGATTATTGTGTCAACAAGGCCAATCCAGAACTCTCTGACACCACCTACTATAAAGAACTAAAAGATGACCCTGCACCACAATTTACCCAGGAGTTTAAGAATATCATCAAATCCAAGAGAAACTCTATAACCTCACCCCCCAAGAACTCACCCCACCAACCTTCTACATGTTTTCCAAAATAAACAAATCATATCTGGCCATGGAACTCTTACTGAGGGAATATCAGGACTCATAGAAAGCATCCTCAAACCACTCACCACACAAAAGGCCAGTTTCCTCCAAGACACAACTGATTTCCTCTAGAAACTCACAACATTAACAACCTTCCTCAGAACACCAACCTTGCCTCCATGGATGTCATCTCCCTGTACACCAACATCCCTCACCATGATGGCATCACTGCCTGCCTCAAACATCTACACAACACAATGGACAACACTCAGGTATCCATCCCAAACACATAGCCAAACTCATCCATATCATCCTCACCCATAACTGTCTATTCAAAAACAAACACTTTGTCCAAACCACGGGAACAGCCACGGGTCCTAGGATGGCTCTCCAATATGCCATTCTCTGCATGGGCCACCTCGAGAAAGAATTTCTGGCAAAATGCACTTCGAAGTCAATGATATACCTGAAATACATCAATCATATTTTCACCCTCAGGACAGATTACCTAAACTCCCACAAATTTCCACCACAACTACAACCACCACCACCCATCTATGAAACTGCCTCAAGAACACTCCCACATCAGCCATCAATATCCTGGGCACCACGATCAGCTTCAACAATGTAACCCTCCAGACAACTGTATACAAGAAACCCCTGGATCTCCACATTCATCTTCATAGATCCAACTACACCCCAGACACCACAAGAAATCTGTTATCTACAGCCATATACTTAGACACCATAGAATATGCTCTGAGGTGAAAGTCTGGGATACACACCTTAACACACTTAAAACCGCCTTTGCCAAACAAGGACACTCCACCAGAGAAGTAGATCACATGATGGAATGGGCCAACCAAATACCTCAGGAGAACCTGCTTCAATACGGGGGGGCGGAGGGGGGAAGAAATCCTCACTGACTGCACACCCTTAGTTGTCACCTACCACCCCTCACCTTTTGTAACATCAAACAATTTGTAACTGTTTGTAACATCAAACAATTACAACTCATACTTGATGAGTACTACAACCTGAAAGAAATCTTCCCCAAACTCCTCTTCTTCCCCAAACAATCCTCCAACCTTGCCAAATTCATCAACAGAAGCAGGACAGACCAGGACACACCAACTCAAAGTGGCACCAGACCCTGCCACAACAAATGAAAACCCTGAAGACATATTTCCACTGCTATGATGATCAAGACCCCCCCTAACACACCTTTCAAGATCCATGGGCTCTACACATGCCTATCACAACACATGATGTACTTCACTCAGTGCACCAAAAGTCCCAATAACAATTATGTGGGTGAAACCAAACAATAACTATGCTCTTGAATGAACTCTCACAGAAAAACGATAAGACACAAAAACATCTTATCACCCATGGGCAAACACTTTTCACAAAACGATCATGCCATATCTGACCTCTCAGTCCTCATCCTCAAAGGAAACCTGCACAATACCTTCAAAAAGCAAACTTGAGAGCCTAAATTCATAACTTCGCTAGATACTAAAAATCATGGACTAAGGCCATGTCTATGCTTACAAACTTGAAGTATGAGTATTCATGTAGCTGTGTTATGCCGACGGGAGAGAGTTCTCCCATCGACTTAATAAAACCAGCTCAATGAGTGGAGTTAGCTACTCGGCAGGAGAGCGTCTCCTGCTGACATAGCACTGTGCACATAAGCGCTTATGCCAGCAAAACTTATTTCTCAGGAGGGTGTTTTTTAACACTGAGCGAGAAAAGTTTTGCCAACGTAAGTGCTAGTGTAGACATGGCCTCAATAGAGACTGGTTTTATGTCTCATTACAACAATCTGTAACCCACTTACCTTCCTTTGTCCTATACCTGCAGAGGTATTAATTGCCCACTTCATCTTGAATGGTTTCTTGCAACATGTGTTAACTGCTTATGCTTAATTTGTTTCACCTTGTATTTAGCTGTGACATTCTGCTTACCTTTCCCAGAGCTGAAGAAGAGCTCAATGTAGCTCGAAAGCTTGTCTCTTTCTCCAACAGAAATTGGTCCAATACAATACATTACCTCATCCACTTTGTCTTTCTCATGTTCTGGGACAAACATGGCTACAACAACACTACAAATCACAGTGGGTTGAGAGATTAAAGTAAATAGTTGGAATGTAGTTCAAATCTCTTGGATTAAAGAGATTAGAGAAGTACAAAGCACATGATACAAAATAGTATAAAACAAGACACCAGTAAACTGCATCTCTGCAAGAACTAGAACCAACCCAGACAATGACTTCTGCAGACTTCTAGGGAAAGGAAGTAGGAGGAGAGAGATTGACACCAAGATATCGGAAAAGTATTGGCTTTGAAGCCTGTAGTTTGGACATCTGAATTCAGAATGTCACACTGTTACTTAATAAATCTACTTCATCCCAGCAAAAAACATAAATGGGCAAGATTATAGGCAAGAAACAGAGGAGACATAAAAGTCAGATATGCAGAAATTCATTTCGGGATCAGTTTACCCTTGGAAACCCCTCTGGATTTCAGATTCATGAGTTTATATATCCTATGTTCCAAAAATAATTCATTACAGATTCTATGCAGGGATTACTTTATCACAGGGGTGGGCAAACTACGGCCTGGCCCGTGAGTTCCCGCTGGGAAACAGGGTCTGGGGCTTGCCCTGCTCCGGCGCTCCAGCCAGAGTGCAGGGTCGGGGGCCACTCCACATGGCTCCCGGAAGCCGCGGAATGGCCCCCCCCTCCGACTCCTACGCGGTCCAATGGCCCCGGTCCAATGGGAGCTGCAGGGGCGATGCCTGCAGATGGGGCAGCATGCAGAGCCGCCTGGCTGCACCTTGTAGGAGCCGGAGAAGGGATATGCCGCTGCTTCCAGGAGCCGCTTGAGATAAGCGCCGCTTGGAGCCTGCACCTGAGCCTCTCCCCACACCCCAACCCCCTCCCCCAGCCCTGATCCCACTCCTACCCTCCAAACCGCTCAATCCCAGCCCAGAGCACTCTCCTGCATCCCAAACCCCTCATCCTCAGCCCCACCCCAGAGCCCACACCCCTAGCCAAAGCCTGCACCCCAACCTCCTGCCCCAGTCCTGATCCCCCTCCCACCCTCTGAACCCCTCGGTCCCAGCCCAGAGCACCCTCCTACACCCCAAACTCCTCATCCCCAGCCCCACCCCAGAGCCCGCACGCCCCAGCCAGAGCCCTCACCCCCCCACACACACACCTCACTCCCCCCACCCTAGCCCGGAGCCCCCTCCCGCACCCTGAACTTTTCATTTCTGGCCCCATCCCGGAGCCCACACCCCCAGCCAGAGCCTTCACCCCCTCCCACACCCCAACCCCAATTTTGTGAGCATTCATGGCCCGCCATACAATTTCTATTCCCAGATGTGGTCCTCAGGCCAAAAAGTTTGCCCATCCCTGCTTTATCATGTTCAGAACCACTGACATCTGAGAAAAGGCTCCTTTAAATATTTTTTTTTTCCTGCCTCATCAAATGCCATTTGACTGAGCGATAACTAAAGTCAAATGAACACACTCTGGCCAGACACAAGACTTTTAGATTCCTCATTCCCCTTCCATTTGATAATTCAAACTCTCAGCTCAGTTCACTCACTACACTTCCCACAGAATTAAATTCCACAGTGCATTAGTGCACAAGGCAATTCTGATGCTGTCCAACTTTGATGTCATCGGGAATCCATATTAATCTGAAATCAAGCCCACCAAATCTGGTCAAGACATGATTTCCTCTGAAACAATGTCATCCTGATAAAGAGAAAATACCCCCTGAATTTCCTCTGTATCCCTAAAGACTGTTCAACTTCCCTCCCACATATCCTTAACCCCTCAAAGCTCCAAACAGCAGCCATTGGCTGGAAGATCAAGGAAAACAGGATGCTGTTCTGAGGCAGTCAATGCTGCTCCTTTATCACCCAAAAGGGGTGCTCAGAAGCCATTCTTCTCACCAGTTCCTATTCCGCTCACCACCCTTTGTGGCACAGTTCCACATCTAATCACTGGACACATTAATAATCGATGCCTCCTTCTTCCCTTTTCAAAATATCACATTTATCTTGTGAATTTCAGTGCTCATGAAAGTCGAGACAAGTTTGCAACACCCAACCCCATGTACAATGTGAGCAGTTTGTATGTAGGCTTCACCACCACACAACTCTGGCACCATGTCTCAGTCCTGACCTGTAGTATCACCTGCTACATGCCACTCTGAGACTCTCCTTAGCAGAGCCTGAAAGTCTTGCCATACTATGCAGTGGTTCTTTGATTAATAGAAAGTAAGGGTGTTTAGAGGCGAGAGAGAATGTGTACGATTCAGGATTCCTGGGTTCTATTCCCAGCTCTCCTACAAATTTCACTGAATGACTCTAGGTAAGTCACTCTCTGCCTCAGTTCCCCTTTTGTAAAACAGGAATATTGCTACAGTGGTCCTGCAAGGGTCCAAGATGCTAGAGAAGTACAAATTCTTACCACTAAATTCTCTTGGGATTTATTTCCACATCAAGATTTGAACTCAGGCTTCAGAAAGGAAAAGCTAATGCATTAATTTGCTGTGCTAGCCAGCCCCCTTCTGCCTTGCTTTAAAAGACTCCTGCAAAGTACTGCGTATTTCGATTTCCACTTCAGCGCCGCGAACACATTTTTACACCTTGCGTAAGGCTAACTCCTCTCCAGTCCAGCCTCATACATTGAGCGCACACATGCGGGCAGGAATGACTTCCCTAGATATCCCTCTTCTATGCCTAATTCTATTTCTGCTCAGTGATATAGTGAAATTCCACCCAGAAGTATTATGAGCTCGACTGGCTTTATTTGTTTAACGGCTCCCATTTTCATTAAACTGTTGCCATTCGGCAGCCAGTAATTTTATTTGTATGATAGCTGTATTCATCTCGTGCTTACGGGTGTTAATGTCGATTTCTCTTCCCCTTGCAGAGAGGAAGGGTGTCAGTAGAGAAGACAGCAGTGGGGCAGAGGCAAGGCTGCACTCACAACATCTATTTGCAAGGATGTAAGGAGTATAACCTTCCCTACCTGCTTTTATAAAACACCTACCAATGACTGACTGTTTGATGTCAGAATAAATAATCCAAGGGTGAATCAGAAAGATATTTTACACAGAGATTAACTGAAATGCACAACCATAAGAGCTGGAGATGAAATGCCCTCCAAGCAGGACTGACTCCTTCAGATCAGTGCTGCAGCACTTCAACACTGGAAACTTATCTATAAAGCTACCTAGGCATTTATACCACATTCAACTCCGTGGTATCCAACAGTGCCTAGAGACCTGATTAGATCACAAGGGGAAGAGTGGTCTTATGGTCTCATCCACACTAAACCCCTGATTGATGGGCCTCTGCAGACCTGCAACAGCCAAGCACAAGAATGTAACAGGCATTTCTCATCATGTTTTCTGATGTGAACAAACTGACAAACTAGGCTGCCGCTAAAAATTAAACTGTCTACTTCCGAACCCACACCTCACAGGTGGAGGCTCCAGCATTCACGCACCAAATCCAATCGTTTCACTTCCTTACATTTGCTGGCGGATCCTGCCTTTCTACTGTCTCAAGGAGCCAGGAAACACGGCAACCTGGGTTTCTCAACTGGCACATAATGAAGACTTAGCACCCATGGCAGGAAATGCATGATCCCGAATAAAACAGGAAAGCTAACAAACAGATTAAAAATGAAGAGAGGTGCCTGGCCATGCACCCACATGCAGATGCCCAGCCATGAACCAATAGTAGACTTGACCAGCCACCAACTCAGATGCATGCAGACACTAGGCCACTGTAGTGGGGAGGTCACCCGCTCCAGCCCTGAAAGGGTTACAGCCAGCCCTGGGAGAGGGCTGGGGCTGCGAGTCAAAGACTAGGCTGATGGGGAATGCAGCCACAGCTGGGGCTACGCCCCAATCAGGCCACAGCTGGCCCTATAAAAGGGTTGTGAGGCAGCAGCTCAGGCAGTCTCTCTCTAGCGGTGGAGAGAGGACTTGGCTGCCTGGGAGCTGAGCAGGGTGCCTGAGGTAGTGCAGGGCTGGGGAAAGGCAAAGGAGCAGGGGAGCTCCAGCCTGGCAATTCCCCAGGTTGCAGGCCTGGCTAAAGGCCCAAAGAAGGGCACTGGGGCTGCAGAGGTGCAGCCCAGGGTAGGCAAAGGCAGCAGGTCCAAACCCCCCTTGTCAATGATGAGTGGTATAGATTGCCCCAGTGAGCGGGGGCTAGATGGTGACTGGCAGTCGCCACTGAGGCAAGGTGCGGGGAGACCCAGAGAGTGGGGGTACTGCCAGGGGGCAGCACCCAAGGTAAAGGGGTTCGGGAGGGACACGGGGGGGCTAGCGACAAGCGGGACATCGGCCAGCAGAGGGCGTGCCGGAGCTGGAGAGCTAATTCCCAGGATGACCAGCAGGAGGTGCCGTGCCGGTGAGTCATCGCTTCGCTACAGCACAGTTGTCATTACTCCTTAACACTGCAGCAGAATGGTTTTGTATAGCTGACCATTTTTATCCAACACACCCAATGCTATTAAACATAATTGCATACACTGTGCTATAACTCTGAATGCAGCACTAACAAATGAAGGGAGGGCAGCAACGACCCTGGAAACGAGGATGTTTCTCCACTTATTGACTCCTCCTATCCAAGTCAGATCCAAGCCCATTTCCAAGATTAAAATCCTTAAAAAAAGCAGTATTTCTCCAGAAACTTTCTCCTCCTCAGGTTGGAATGTGACATTTCCCATGGTTAATGAGATAGAGGCAGCTGGGATAAGACACTAGGGCTGCTTAAATGATCATCTCCCCTTTCCATCGCTGCAAACTTCTAACCCGAGATACACAGAGTGGAGACCTGCTGCCATCTAAAACCAGCTTTTACAAACAGGACCTGAGGTGGGATGTTTAACTAAAACAGTTTAAAATGCATAAGAGGCTGGAAAAGAAAGCAACACTTTATAAATATGCTACGCGGGTGTCTTGTGGACACAGCTCAGGCCGAGGGTGTTTTAATTTTTGACGAATGGTGCTGGTCGCGTCTTGTAATTTCTCTCACTGTGGAGCGTGTCTGTTTGTGATAGATACCAGCACAGCTGCTTGGGTGTCCTATTATCTGCAGAAAAGTATTGTCTGTTTGGAACCAACTCATCCCGAAACAGGAGCCCCCGAGGGGGAAGAGAGAGAGGAGGGGATGAGGGAGCTGTCAACTGGGAATACATCAATGCTTCGGATGTAAAGGCTCTGGCAAAGAACAGGCTTCATGCTTCAGCTGAATCCTTTCCTCACCCCTCCCTAACCATTCTTTACCTGTAGCTACCTACTTATCCTCTTTCCACAAGGCCTACACATTTAAACAAAATTATTTAATATTTGCATCATGATAGCACAAGGATTGAGGCCATGGGCTTGTACAAATACACAGGAACACCCAGTTAGCAACCTGAACATTTTATAATCCAAGAAAAACAACGTAACAGAGAGGAGACAGGGAAGAGAGGTACACAATCAAGATTTACACACCTTTTGTGTTCGTGCAGACTGTACCTATCCCTACTTAGCTTTCATGAACTGGACAATTTCCTCTAGGCAAAACAAACCATCCAAAATATTTTGCTTTCCTGTAGAGCCTTTCAGAAGAGGATCTCAAAGAACATACAAATATTAATTGAGGCTCATAAAACCCTGAGATATGTGCTATAATGAAAACAGAGCAAATTGACTTTTCAGTTCAGGGGCTGCAAAAAAAATTAAAAATCAGTTCAGTTTGAACTGAAACTGATCTTTTTCATTACAACAACAACAAAACCCCCACAAAGATTTAATTTTCACTCAAACAAAATGTTTTGTTTGACCCAGTTTTTTGTTTCATTTTGGGTGAGGGGTTGGTTGTGTTTGTTTTCTTTGGGTTTTGTTTTAATCTTTAATTAGCTAAATTTCTAAACAAAAGTTTTGAAGCAAAAAGTAGAAATGTTTCATTTCAGAATGGTCAAAATGAATCTTAATTTCAAGAGTCAAAATGGTTTGTTCTGACTTAGAAAAAAATCCCAATTTTTTTGTCAGACTACACTATTCATCGAAGTTGACCCAAATTCACAAATAGCTTTGGTGCACTGAAAAAATGCATTTTTCAGTGAAATTATTAATCAAAAAATTTCACCCAGCTCTAGTAATAACCCTACATTACAGATATGGAAATAGAGGCAGGGACAGATTAAGTAATTTGTCCATGGAAACATGAGTCCAAGGCAGAGCCTAGAACAGAACCCCTGGACTCTGGCTCCCTGCTCTAACCAGTACATCACACTCCATCCCAGAGGTAGGAACAAAACACTGGAGTCCTAGGTCCCAATTCTTACTGTAACCATATCACAACACTGTGTTTAGAATAGCTATCAATATTTCACTATTGCCATAATTATGAATGGTGTCCGAGTGGAAACAGCCATGTACAGACACTTCCTGTTTAGTCTAGGAAATGCAGCTGCCACATGAATTCATGGAAAAGCGAGGACTTTCAAAAAGTTTAAAAAGCTATACAGTTTTAAAATATACCCTGTTATATTCATTCAAGACTTGCTAAGCCACTACTAAATAAAGCAAAATGAATTATTGTTAACTTAAACAGAGACATTTTTAATAGTTAACTCATAGTACTGAGAGCCTGAGCTTTCCCGTGCGTCTCATCTGGATTCCCTCAAACCTACTCTACATCACACCATCAATATGGCAGTTTTCCATTCGATTTTACTATATATAAGACAATTCCAAATGTGAGTGATTTGCTCTTGTCATGAATGATCAGACTTCTGTTAACACTTGGAATTTTCCTTTAAAATGGACAAAGTTTGCAAAAAAGTTTCCACACAGGTTTTGACAATGTGGTAACTCGGGCGTCAGTGGGGACAGAGGTAACTTGGGATCTGAATTAAGTAAGGTGCTGATTTTTGCTGTACAACTGGTAACACTATGCAAAACACTAAGAAAACATTTCCTGTGCCATAGTGTTGAAGTTCACCATGGTACTTGTGGCTGCTTCTGTACATGGACCAGGAGATCCTATGCGAAAGGCAGGAACCAACCCACATTAAGTGTCAATTTGGTGTTTTAATACAGCAAGAGCTACATTCCTACCATATATTTGGGTGGGTGGGTGCTCAAATGGTTTTCACTGGTGATCTCCTTGGCCAGGCAAGGACAGCCACGACCAGGGGGGTCTCAGCATGAGGCACAAAATTATGGAGACTGAAGGTGACTGCACTGAAACCAGCCAGTCTCTGCTTTTCATCTATCTGCAGATAAAATAATAATGGGGGAAAAAAAAAAAACACAACCCAAAGCCAGCCCACACAGCACAAAGAGGACAAGCGGGTCGTTTAATTTGCAGAGAGCTATTCCATTTGTCCCACTCCACTTACTGCGGTGTTTGAACAGACAACCTGCTCCCCCTTTCATGTGCGCTGCGGTGGCCATTTCTCTAGAGCTGCTCATCATTTCCTTATCACGCAGGAAAAATGAAGGATCACTAGAGACAGAGCTTAGCCTCGCTGAGATTTCACTCTCTCGGTGGGTTGTAAATGCCCCTATAATGTTGGCTTTTTAAATCTTGGGTTATTATTACCCACAGCTGCCATTCAGCCTGCAGAAAATAAAGCACCATGGCTTTCAGGACAACACAATGACTCTGTGCATTTGCCAGTGATTAGGAAAACAATGCTGTCGAGTTTCAGCTTTACTGGAAACCTTTATGTTGTGGGAGTCTGACTGCATGTATGCCTCTGCATGGGCAACGGAGGGGTGTGAGTGTGTACCATCTGAGATTGCAGGTACGTGTGCCTCTGTGTCACACTGAGAAACCTGTGTGAATGCACGTGGACACTCACCTGTGAGTCTGTCTGTGCCTCTCTGTAGGATTATTGGGAAGTGTGCATATGGACCTGTGAGTCCAGCTGTGCATCTCTGAAGTTCTATTAAGGAGCCTGAGTATGAATGTTCATCCCTGTGTGAATGTGCATGACTACACATATGTGCAGTGTTGCCAGTTCTTATGATTTTATCCCAAGTTTCATGATATTTGGTGTTATAGGGATTTTTCTCAACATTACTCCAGCACTTGGGGCTTTATTACATGAGAATCTCAGTTTTCACTTCCATATGAAAGAGGATTTGACCCTCAATGGCTGCAAAGAAAAAATGTGGCCCCCTAACGGGTCAAAAACAGGAATGCAAATGAGATTTTAAAATCTGGTGTTCTTGAGAGTTTTTGCAGCAGGCCCATGATTTCTGAATGTTTGCAGTTGACATCACTGCTCTGTGTGTATGTGGTGTACGTACATTCCCCCCTCCAGAGTGTGCTGTATTGCCCACCCCAAGTATTAAAAAAATTATAAGTCAGCCCTCCATCCCACTCAAATCATAAGATTATTTTAAATACATTTGGTATCCTTTTCATTTGCCTTCTGGTTTTTGAATCTTTGGGGTGGACTCAGGTCATATTCTCACGATTTTCTTTGTAAACTCAAAGGACAGAAAATTTACTTTTAAAAAAAAAGTGAACGCTGAGACATGTATTCACATGACTCCAGAAGCTGGGGCAATAAGAAAACTGTGAAATATTGCAAGAGTTGGCAAAGCAGAGGTGTGCCTGTCTCCCTGTGGCAGGACAAGCATGATGTAGAGCGCTGTGAGTTAAACCAGCCCTTGGAGACCGCAGCAGGAAAAGCGCTGCAGTGTGTTCACACTGTCAGCTGCAAGTGCACTGGCATAGCCACATTTGCGGCACTTGCAGCGGCATTGGGAGCGGTGCATTATGGGCAGCTATCCCACAGAGCACCTCTTCCCATTCTGGCGCTGTGGCTTGTGGGAAGGGGGCGGGGGTGTTTGGGGCATTCTGGGTCCTGTCCCAATGCCCTGTGATGCATCACTTCGCATCCCAGCAATCCCTGTGCTTCCATCCACATTTGGCGCCATCTTTCAACGTTTTTGTACTGCGCGCTCTGTCTTCCCTTTCGGTCTGCGGGAATGGATCCCGAACTGCTGAGGAATATGCTGATGGGTCTTGCCAGCACGTCACGAATTGCAGTCGAGTTACTCCTTAAGCTACAAACTGACAGTGAGGAGTCTGACGATGATGTCGACTCACATAACGCAACACGAGATTGCTTGTGGCACGGACATGCTCACCACAGTGAAACACCGATTTTGGGCTCGGGAAACAAGCACTGAGTGGTGGGATCACACCGTCATGCAAATCTGGGATGACGAGCAGTGGCTGCAGAACTTTCGGATGAGAAAAACCACTTTCATGGGACTGTGTGCTGAGCTCGCCCCAACCCTGCGGCGCAAGGACACGAGATTGAGAGCTGCCCTACCGGTGGAGAAGCGGGTGGTTATTGCAACCTGGAAGCTGGCAACCCCAGTCAGCTACCGATCGGTCGCTAACCAGTTTGGAGTGGGAAAGTCGACCGTTGGAATCACGTTGATGCACGTTTGCAGGGCCATTAATCGCATCCTGCTCAGAAGAACCGTGACTCTGGGTAATGTGCATGACATTGTGGCTGGCTTTGCACAAATGGGGTTCCCTAACTGTGGAGGGGCGATAGATGGGACGCATATTCCAATTCTGGCACCAGCCCACCTATCCTCAAAGTACATAAATCGAAAGGGGGTATTTCTCTATGGTTCTCCAGGCGCTGGTGGATCACCATGGGCATTTCATTGACATTAACGCAGGCTGGTCCGGAAAGGTGCATCTTTCGGAACACAGGTCTGTTCAGGAAGATGCAAGCCGGGACTTTCTTCCCAGACCAGAAGATCACCGTAGGGGAAGTCGAAATGCCCATTGTGATCCTTGGAGACCCCATTTACCCTTTAATGTGATGGCTCATGAAACCCTACACAGGGAGCCTTGACAGCAGCAACAACAGGCTGAGTCAGTGCAGAAAGACTGTGGAGTGTGCTTTTGGACGTTTAAAGGGCGCTGTCGCTGTCTGTATGGGAAGCCGGACCTGGCTGATGACAACATCCCCACGGTTATATCCACTTGTTGTACCCTCCATAACATTTGTGAAGGGAAAGGTGAAAGATTCAGTCAGGCATGGACCTTGGAGGTTCAACAGCTGGAGGCTGAATTTGAACAGCCAGAGAGCAGGGCTATTAGAGCGGCCCAGCACAGGGCTGCAAGGATTAGGGATGCCTTGAGGGAGAAATTTGAGGCTGAAAGTCACCACTAACGTTTGGTACCTGCACGGGAGTGAAGTGCAGTGGTTCCAATGTTAGTAGGAATCTGTGTTTGCTACGTACAATGCACTGACTTGCAGTGCCTGTTGCCTTCCTGGGCTATGGTATCTTTTACTTAATGCAATAATAAAGAATGTTTTCAAAGCCAAAAAATTCATTTATTGAAAAGAAACACAACTGCTTGGGAAACAGAAAGGGCATGACACATCTGTGCTGTGTGGGATAAGAGAAAGGGGTGGGGTGGGGAATGGAACAATCACAGATTTGTGTATGTCCTGTTATCATACTCAGCCTTCTGGTCTGGAGGGAAATGCAATGAGTGCTGCACTTCAGGCTGGCTAAAATGCATGGTGATGGGGGTTGAGTGCAGTGGGTAAGGGTCGTAGTTTGCACGGCTGGGTGGTGAAGCTACAGGTGTTGGAGGCAGCTGGTGGCAATAAGAACCCGGATGTTGGGGAAAGTGGGTTGGCAGTGACATGGTGGCATAAGGGAAAGAATTTTGGGACAAGGGCTGCAGGGGGGAGCGGGCGCGGAAGTGCTCTGCCTGCATTGCTACGAGTGCCTGTATCGAGTCCGCTTGGCACTCCATGATGCTTAGCAGCTGCTCTGTGCTTTGGTGCCAACGATCCTCATTCTGCTGGCGGACCCTCCTTTCACTCTCCCTCCACTCCTGCACTTTTTGATTTTCATTAAGGGACTACTGCATGACTTCATGCAGCATGTCCTCTTTGCTTCTTCGCGGATGCTTCCTGATTCTTTGGAGTCTTTCGGCCGTTGATAACAAGGATGGCTGGGATCTCAAAGTTGCAGCTGTAAAGCCAAAATGCAACACTTAACAGAGGCATCATTGTTCACACCAGACAGAGCAATGAT
Organism: Terrapene triunguis; assembly: GCF_002925995.2. NCBI lineage: Eukaryota > Metazoa > Chordata > Testudines > Emydidae > Terrapene > Terrapene triunguis. The sequence goes on from NW_020664440.1 coordinate 20,889,710, forward strand.
TCGGCCATACTTAAAGACAAGCACAGTGTACACAATAGCAGAAATTGCCCGTCCCAAAGCGAGCGCACATAACCCACAGACAGGGCCGGCTTTAGGAAGGGCGGGGCCCGATTCGAATCGTTTCGACGAGGCCCCGGCAGGGATGACTCACCCGGCGGCGCTCCGGGTCTTCCGCGGCACTGAAGGACCCGCCACTGAAGACCCGGAGCGAGTGAAGGACCCGCCACCGAAGTCCCGGAGCGCCGCCGGGTGAGTAAAAATTAAAAAAGGTGCCTAAGTTAGGTGCTCTTCTTTAGGGCGCAGGGCCCTCTTAGGCACGGGTGCGGGGCCCGATTTGGGGGAATTGGCCTAAAGCCAGCCCTGCCCACAGGAGCTTCAAAATGGTGAGTAAGCACAGGAGCAAGGGGGACTGATTGTTTCACAGCCATACTGTCCTCTGGGGTTCTGTGCCTTGGGGAGAGCCGACAGATGCAGGGTGCCCCTATACTGAACACTGTCCCCACATTTTCCACAGGATGAGTTCGTCCTGGAAGATATCTCGCTGCTGAGGGTGACCTGGGAAGCAAGGGAGGGTGTTCTACTACAATACAGCTTCCACCCTGGCCCATACACAGCTTGCCTGTGTGTGCAGCAATGGTCCCCCCACCTGTCACGGCACAGTGGCACGGACATGTTAGCCTGACTAGGACAAGGAGCACAGTAGCTTCTGCATGAGACCTTTGAAGAGATCACGGAGGCCAATTACCACGATGTGAGAGAGCACATCAACGCCCTATTCCGCATCTAGGCATGCACGCAGCCCTAACCCTCCTCGCCCCAAGAGCCCGCACCGAATAACTTCCTTCCCAAAATAAAAGCCGCTTACCGGGCACCTCCTCTGGTGTTTGTTCTTCCCGAAGCATCAGCTGCTGCGACTGGCTACCTTCCTGCTGGCTTGAAAACAGCTCCTGGCTGCCTGCATCTAGGGATACCGGGCTGTCTCCCTCCTCCTCAGCACCCTTGCTCCCGCTTTCCTCCTCCTCCTGCCTTGTTGAACTGGGCTCTGAAGTGTCCATGGTGGTCTTCGGAGTGGACGTGGGGTCACCCCCAAGTATTGTATCCAGCTCTTTGTAGAAATGGCAGGTCACGGGGGCAGCACCAGAGTGGCAGTTTGCCTTGCGCGCTTTCCAGTAGGCATTCCGCAGCTCCTTCACTTCGGGATGCACTGCCCCTTTCCATCACGTCCCCTGATATCTGCCCGAAGGTATTGTAATTCCTATGGCTGGAGCACAGCTGGGACTGGACAGCTTCCTTCCCCCAAACACTGATGACGTCCGGGACCTCGCCATTGCACCATATTGGGGATCGCCTGGCGCATGGAGGCATGGTCACCTGGAAAGATTCGCTGAGAGCACTCCACGCCTTGCTGAGCAAACAGGAAGGGGATTTTCAAAATTCCCAGATAATTTAAAGGGTGGGTCTGACAGTTGGTCACCTGAGGACAGGGCAGTAGAGTTCAAAGTGATGACCAGAGTGGCTAGAACAGGCAATGTGGGACACTTCTGGAGGCCAATCAGAGCGCATTAATAGACCAGGGCGTCCACACTGGTGCCGCGGCGCTCCAACCGGGGTGCAGCAAGCGTTATGCTTCTCGTGGAGGTGGATTACCAGGAGCGCTCCAGCCACAGAGTCCAGGCACTCTACGTGCCTTGCCAGTGTGGATGTGTCATGAGTTAGGGTGCCCGGGGCTGCTTGAATGCGCTCTAACTCGCAAGTGTAGCCAAGCCCTGAGTGTGTTTGTGAGTAACAGTGACCGAGCCTGAGCCTCAGTACCTGTGTATCTATGGATGTGATGTGTTAATGCTATCAGCTCTCAAGGAGGTGGCCTTGAAATTTTGTAGGAATCCACTTTCCCTCCCCCCCGAATATCAATATGTTACAGGAAAATGTGGTCGAGCTCAGAACACCAAGTTCAGATGCAGTCTTCAGTCAATGGGAAAGTTAAAGTGATAGATGGGATAGAGCAAAGATCATGGGCACAGCCATTGGACTCAGAATATACAAGGAACCTGTATCCATCCTTCCTGGGGTTCGGCTATAGCATCCTCTCCTCCCACCTCAAGCTCTCACTGCAAACCAAGTTGCAGCGAGCTGTATCATTTAGCTGGCTGTCCTGCTCCTCCTCTTGTGGTCCATGTTAACCCTTAAAATACCATCCTCTAGGGAAATCTATTCAGAAGTGGAGTATAGACCAGGGCTCCAGGAGTTGCCCCAACCATATGAAGAGCTACTTATAAATATTTCTAAGGGCTGCGGTTTTCCTGGTGGCACAGGATAGCCTGAAAAAGGTTCAGTATGTTCAGTTAACGGTATTCATGCTAATACACTGCCTTTCCCTCATGCCTAATTTCCAAGGATCTTATAAACCTTTACGAACTTTAATAAATTATCATCATAATCCCATTGTGAAGTATCAGTGCCTAGACACCACAGTGATAGGTATGTTAAAGATGCCAAAAGAGGAACAGACAGGAGAGAGCAAAATATCTATTTTTACATATAGGGAAACTGAGGCACAGAGCGGAACTGAGGCACTGACTTGCCTAGGGTCACAAAGTGAATTAGGGTCTATTCCTGGCTTTGATACCATGTCTCCTGACACCCAAGCTTGTGCCTTACCCACAAGACAATCCTTCCTCATGAGTATATAATTTATACGCCCCTCTCTCTCAGATGTGGGAAAGGAGAGTGAAATCACACATCAAGCAGGGTCCTCCTCTTTTTAGTATATGACTGATCTTCATGATGAAAGTTCTGTCTTGTAGTTAAACAGATGGGACACTACACATTTATACCTCCTTAACAGCTGCACTTCTTGGGCATCTCAAGACCTCTCCCACTCACTAACCTCTCCAATACTTCTATCCACCAATTTATTACGCACCTTGCATCACGCTCACCCTCCCGACACAATTCAGCTTAAGAGACAGGAAAAGCAAAGTGAAAAAGAACTACCGTGACTGTGCTTTACACAGGAATCTGCATGGAGACACACACAGGCTTAAGGCAGCATGCAACTTGGGTTAATCAATGACCCATCAGCAAAGTGAGAGACCCAGTGCCTGAACACAGTCAAAAAACCAACTCAGTGATGGGTCATGGCAGCGCTTTACTGCTGTGGGGACCTTCCATTCTTTCAAAAAGAGGCTTCCTCTACTGCTTATTCCAACCGCATTGCCCCCAGTATCCTGAATTCACACTAGAGCCTCCTATACTCTTGCAAAGATGACGGCAGGAAACTGTATGGTCCTGCCCTAGCCACTGGTAAACTGGTGAAAGGACATTATCTGAAGCCAGCAACAAAGCACCACACCAAGGGAGCTTCACAATTGAGTGGATCTCTCCCCCTCTCCATGTCCTATTTCTTTCTCAGTTGGGTGACTGAGGGACAATGACAACTCCTAAACACACGCATAGCGAGAACATACACCACCAGTGCAGCTCCACTATTAGCAGAGGCTGTAGTTCAGGGGTCAGCAACCTTTCAGAAGTGGTGTGCTGAGTCTTCATTTATTCACTCTGATTTAAGGTTTTGTGTGCCAGTCATACATTTTAATGTTTTTAGGTGGTCTCTTTCTATAAGTCTATAATATATAACTAAACTATTGTTGTATGTAAAGTAAATAAGGTTTTTTAAATGTTTAAGAAGCTTCATTTTAAATTAAATTAAAATACAGAGCCTGCCGCCGTCAGCACGTGTGCCATAGGTTGCCTACCCCTGCTGTAGTTGGTCGGGTCTCAGGCATTTCTATCACTATGTCACCTAACCCTGCTTTAAGGTTAGAAGACATGGTGGTAAAACCATCTGAGCCCTGTCTACACTTCAGCCTCTGCTGTTAGTACCTTTGGGGGGTTGTGTGTAAATGTTTCAGTGTCTGTGCAGTCAAAGTGTCTAAATGGCTTTGAGGTAAGATGACAAGACATACAGAGGTGAATCTGAACCCTGATCAGTTTTATGAAAAGATAATGTAAATATCTTACACTTCAATAATGCTTTTCATCTAAGGAACTCAAAGCACTTTCCAGACATCCAGTCAATCTCAATAGGCCTACCAAGTAACTAATATCTAGATATGGGCAAACAGAGAAGTTTAATGTCTGGCTCAAGATATCTAATGAGTATAAGGCAGAGCCAGGAATCTAACGGCTAGAGAACTCTTCCCTCTTGAAACACACAAAGAGGTTTAAACTCCTCATCCAGGTGTGAAGCCTGCTATGTTCAGTGAGAAATGATTATTCTTGCTGCTGGTTCACTGGTGCTAAAAAGGTATAAAGAAACAAAAGCCTTTACAACAGAACACATTCAAACAGATGCAAATAGGGAAGGGGCGGGGGGAGGATTTTGCACCTGGTTTAAGTTACCACCATTCATACATCCCATTTGTCTATCAGTTAGTAAATTATCCACAATCCATCAACAATTCAAGTCTCTCTCCAAGAGACAGAGATTAATTAGGAATCACTATGCAGAAATGTTTCATGTCTCTCTCCAGTGAGATCAGTTCATGAGGAGTGTCCTGGGTGTTTGGGAACCAAAGAGGGGTTTGTGAGCCATTCCTTCAGAGAGCAATGACAGACACACAAAGAGAAGGGAAAACGGTACCATTGGGAGGTGAGGTACTGTAAGGCAGGAAGTAATGGCTTTCAGATTCATACCGTGGTCTCTTTTATTGAGCACATGTGTGTGCCTGGAGAACAGGAAGCTGCATTTCAGTCCAAGCAATAATGCAAATGAGATTTTCAGGGAAAAACAATGAAGCTAGTATGTAAATATTAATTTAAGAATCTACTCTACAAAGTCTCAGCTGATCTATAAATAGCTGTTTTATTAAAAGGTGATGCTCAAGGCAGCTATCCTGACTCCCGTTCCCACAATCCCCTGTGCCATCTTGTTTTCATTATCTCTGGAGACATTGTCTCGCACTATATGTGGCTTGCTCCTCTTCCAGCACCTGCAGTGTAAGGAGCTCATTCCTACAATACAATACATACTCACAGAGCCCCTGGCAAGACAAAAATCATGAAGCGCCGTGCAGACAACAGCTCACAGAGCTCAATTAAAGAGTGCAAAAGGCTTCAGAGAAACAAAATTAATGCAGTCCTCTTTTAAACAGAACTAACTAGGGAACTGGCCAAGCAGATACTGACAGGCATTCAACGAATGACTGACAAGGGCCTTGGCACCTTCTGTCCATATTTACACCACAAGGCCTGCCAACATATGATCGGGCGTAAGTGCCTAGAATGTGCATACTAGGAAGCTGATGGCACCTTCAACTACTCTAGATGAAGGGATATCAGACAGCATCACCAGACAAAGAGAGTGTCTTACTATCTGAGATAATGTTGGTAATCCAAATCCTGATGTCCTTCATCAGTTTTTTTACACCCATTAAAATTATTTATATTTCATAATAATTATGTATTTCTCTACCACCTTTACTGGTTATACACACCAAAATAAAATCTTCCATTGTTGAAATGTAGCCATCTTTATAGTGACACATGACAGCACACAGCAACACCACAACAAGTTAAGGCAGGAAATAAAGAACACTGCTTTCTGGTGGAACTGTAGAGGCAATTTAGATTAGCAGAATGCAATTACCCAAACTGAAAGGTGGCCAGAAACCACATTCTGAAGTTTTAGGATATTCACGTGGATTTTGTATGTATGCTCCAAAAATGTAAAGTCTTTATCTTCCTTTTCCTTCAAATAACTCTGACAATATACCTCGTGTTGGGCCTGCAAACAGACAGGTTGAATATGAAAGAAAAGGAATGGCCTTCACTACTCACCCTCTCATTTATCTTAGACATATGTTCACTCTGAAACTCACTTATACTTAAGACACTAGCAGTTACAATTTCACTGCTGATCACAGTGCCAGAAACATCCAGCCAATACATTCAGCCAGTGTGCACAATATGCCGGTCACATTATTATCTTGTGTTTATACTGCTGTAGCATCTAGAAGCTAACCAGATCAAGGGCCCCCTTGTGCTGAACACCATACAAACCTATAGAAAATGATAGTCCCTGCTCCAAAGAGCTTACAAACTAAAAGATCACAATAATCCATTTCAGGGAAATGGAGATTTCCTATGGTACAGGTTTTGAACATGCAAAGAGCTGAATATTCTTTCATTAATTTGGATTAGAGACATTTGCATCAGTTTAAAAATTAGTGTTGAAGCATGTATACAGCACTGTAAGTAAGTTTAAGAGGGTCAGACTCCTGCAGCTTGGCTCATGGGACCCTCAAAGTCATGGTGGGATGTGGTGCAGTTTCTAGAATAACAGCAGAAGTAGATCAATTTAGTAAGCCAGTACCTATTTGCGAATAGTCCTGCTTGTATTTTACAATAGTTATGCAATAGGACACAGGAGGCTCGTCCAGCAGAACAGAAAGCAGAAGAAACATGCTGAGAAATCACAAGGATTTTCAGGGGTGGGCAAGTGCTAAAGATATTATCAATTGGTCTTTCATTTTTATGATCATAAATAAAGGGATCAATTAAACTCACAAGTCAACATGAAGAAAACAAGTAATGGATTTGTGGTTAACTTTACTGTATTATTTAGTCTAATAAAAGCTTTTGTAAAGCTCGTAGCAATCGACTTAAGCTGCAACAAACAAGGAAGACTCGAGAGAAATTTGGTAAGAACGGCTGAGGCAATGGAACAAGCTGCCGAGAGAGGCTGCAGAATCACCTTCACTGTAGAGATCCAAAGCAGATATCAACCCCTTTCTATCGGATGCAGGATTAGATGATCCAGAAGAAGCACTTCCAACCCAAACGACCCTAGGATAGTCCTCTCTTGTAGCTATTATAAAGCTGTGAAATCTTACCCTATACTGGAATTTTCATTCACCAGATCCTTAATTTTGGAGAGTGTCCAGTTATAATCCAGGAGCCTTAACAAGCCAGCGCCTGAAGAAAAGTTAAACTAAGTTTGCTTCTCTCTGAAGCAAGTTTCCAGCAACTAGAGCGCAGATGAAATCCAACTTCTCACGTCCAGACAGAGTAATTCATTCTTCACGCTTGTTTAAACATGGTCACTCACCGAGCGCAGCCTGGCAGCCTCTTTGTAGGCTGTAGTCTGCTTCACTGCCAGGAGTTGTGCTGAGACAAGTCCATGTCACATGTCAATGGAGACAGACTGAATCCTTTGGCTCTGGGACAGAAAGATCAAACTGCCGGATGGGCTCTGTCCCTTGCCGGGTACACTGATTTTTATCAACGGGAAAAGCCAATTAAAGTTGATAAAGACACATTCTCTGCTGATTTTCCTTACTGCCCACTGCTCAGTGCTAGAATAATGGATAATACTCTGCCTGTGGGTGTATTTTTCTAAAATCTGTCAGTTCTGACAGCATTTTGGCACCTGGATAACTCAAGATTTATGTCAAGGGTCCAGGACTACACCATCTCTCAGTAGCTGATGGGTACATTTTTCAGCAGGGCTTCCCTAATTAAAGGGATAGAGATAGATGGGATCAGATTGATAGGTTTTGCAGTCAGATATTTCACGCTCAATTTGATGAAATATAAATCACTCTTGGAACTTCTCTTAAACATGTGAGAGGAAAGAAAAAAAATGTAATGAGAATACAGCAATGGGTCCAAAATACCCTGATATTGTCACTTAATTTTCAAATTCCACTTTCTGTCACCCATGGCAAGGTCCTGACAACAGATGCAATGCTTACTACAAAAGCTAAAAGGAAAACAGAAACTCAGAAGAAGACATTGCTGCTCTCATTGCTTGCTCTGCCATAAAAGAGACTCAGGAGGTACTGCCCGCCTTGGGAAGATCAGCACAGGCTGGGAATTCTGCATTAGTTTAGATTGCCTCACAACTATCAGTTGGCAACATCCTATGGCAGATTAGTGGACAGCGTTGACAGGGGAGTTCTGTCTTGTCCTCAGCAGTCAGTGCTGTGGCTGTAATAGATGGGGACTAGAGAGGGACTATAGTATTTGAGCACTTCATATGACTTTACATATATTAACTAATTATCTTCTCAAACCACTTTCTGGTGACATTATTCCCATTCTACAGATGGGGAAACTTATCCAAAGAGTCTAGTGGCCTGATTTTTCAAAGGTGATGAGCACCCACATGACTCACGCTGGTTTCAATGGGACTTACAAGTACTCAGCACCTGTGAAAAAATCAGGCTATAAGTGATTGGTCAAGGTCACACAGTGAGTTAGTGTCAGAGCTGGTATTAGAACTCACAAGTTCCTAGCACCCAGCCCTATTTTCAGACCACACCATTGTCACAGAAGCTTGGAGGGAAACTCACAGGATAACCCTCTAGAGAAGGGGAGAAAGAAAATAGCCTTTCTGTGCATAACTTATCAAATAAAGCTGAATGATTACAATGCAGAGCAACAAAGATGTGAAAAGCACTGCTTTCCAGGCACTGAAAGGTTAAAACTATTATTTGAACAGCTGGGAAAATTAAAATGGTAAAATAATAGCTACCCTTCAAAATTCTACAGATGCAAAGACACTCTTCAATGAATAACTGATAAAGGGGAAAAAACATTTTAAAGAGAAACTGCTTCATGCATGAAGGTCAAACAAGTAACAGCTTCTGTGAAGTACCTAGATTTTCAGACTTGGCAAGCAATGCAGTAGCAGGGTTAACACAATAGCCTCTTACCTCTCGAGACCTAGGCTCAAAGCTAGGGTGACCAGATGTCCTGATTTTATAGGGACAGTCCGGATATTTGGGGCTTTGTCTTATATGGTGCCTATTACCCCCCACCCCCTGTCCCGATTTTTCTCAGTTGCCGTCTGGTCACCCTACTCAAAGCCCAAGTACACAGGTGACAGTGACCATGGGCATGTCTTCCCCTACTCTACCCTTTTTGGAGGTTTATCCATATCACAAAATGATCAAACAGTGACTGTGTCTACACTAGCATTATTAAAAAAAAAAAAAAAAAAATCCCCATCTCTGCACTACCACTGACACAGCTCCACACAAGAGGCAGCAACATTGGGAGCATAGGGGTGGACAGGGCTCAGGTAATTTTACTATCCGGTTGTCTAGCCTTGCTCTGAACACTAAAGCTGCTCTGGTAACAGAGGGCAATTTTTAAGAAAAATGTTGTAGACACAGCAAGTGAGGAATAGTTAGCAGACTGTTCAGGAGAGATCTAGTGTGGGGAACAGAGATTACAGCAGGTCAGGACCACAGTGAATCAGCAATGCTGTGTTGAGAACCCAGGTTTGGAACAGCAGAGGGTGCTACTGATTAGGATAGAGGGACATTTGGAAAACTATACAGGGAGCTCAAAGCTCCAATAGCAAGGCGTTCTGCAGGTCAGGAATGACCTACATCAGCAGAGCTGGGGAAGCTTGTAATATTGCTTGGCTCTTGCCAGGACCATCAGACCCTCCTTTTCAGGTGCACCAAATTCCCCTCTGCCACTCAACTTTCTTTTTGTTACAAAAAGAAGAAAAACATACTGTAGAAACTAAAGGGTGAATTCGCAGCATGGCATGTGCCAATTCATCTACACTTGACAGCATTTACCTCTCCTTCTCCCCAACCCACTTCATCTGCACAACTTCCTAAAAATACCAAACAAATTGTAAGTAGAACAGCAGCTGAACATACCTAATCAATCAAGGCCTGATGCTTCGACAAAAACTGCCAGCATCAGAACAGAAGGCAACATCAACCCAACCAATCCAGACTTCAGCTCTTCTGATCATTTTGCGCTGACAAATCACAAAGGAAACTGTGGTTTCACAGACTCTTCCTCTGTGTTAGAGAGGGAGGAGGAGCGGAAAATATGTAGCAGCCACTTCTTTGTATTTATATTGGGAACTTTTTAAGCTGCGGTTTTCATGAAGGATGACCTCCTCACCCCCAAAGCACCCTCTGCCTTAACATTGCTAGAGTCCCTCTATAACAGGGGTCGGCAACCTTTCAGAAGTGGTGTGCCGAGTCTTCATTTATTCACTCTAATTTAAGTTTCGTGTGCCAGTAATACATTTTAACGTTTTTAGAAGGTCTCTTTCTCTAAATCTATAATATATAACTAACCTATTGTTGTATGTAAAGTAAATAAGGTTTTTAAAATGTTTAAGAAGCTTCATTTAAAATTAAATTAAAATGCAGAGTCCCACGGACCGGTGGCCAGGACCCAGGCAGTGTGAGTGCCACTGAAAATCAGCTCGCGTGCCGCCTTCAGCACATGTGCCATAGGTTGCCTACCCCTGCTCTACAGAATACATTGTGTGCGCGCGTTCATTTTCTCTCTGCCTTGGTGCTTGGTTTTACTGGGCCACTCTGGGCAAGGATTCTGCTCTTCTCTACTGGGCAGTGATCTGTTGCACCTCCTGTGTTTGGGCAGGCACCTTACATGTCAATGATACTTGCAGATTGGTTGGCACAGATCCTGCAACTATTCCTGTAATTTACTTTGGGAGATTTGAGGTGATCACAGCTTAAGCAGGGATAAGCTTGATCACTTTGAGTATGAGAGATCACCAGGGTGCGACAGTAAAGAGTGGCATTCTTCTCTCAGAATCGGTATTAAACCAAGTGCTAGAAAGGCAACGTGATGTTGGAAGTCCCAACATTCATAAAGCTGAGGCCCTGACCTCCAATGACCATTAATGATCCTGTGGCACCTTTTACAGAAGTCAGGACCACGGTGTCCTGCCAAACTGCAATTTGGATAGTTACATTCAGCCTAACTAAAATTACTCCTGCAGTGTCAACTTAGTATACTACCCTTCGCTTCCTGTCCTAAGCTGTTGTGCAGAGTTGCTGGGTTGCTAAACAGCTGTTCTGCTTCAACCTTCAGATGGCTGCATCTCAGTGGTGGGAGAAGGGTTTCCTGTACATATAGCTGCACTGGAAATTCACCATCTCTACTTACCCTCCTTTACTAGGATGATAAGCTACTAATCTTTTACTTGCCCAAGGGAAACAGACTTTTGTAAAGGTTAAAGTTGATGCATAATTATGTAAAGCACCTTGGGAATTGTTCAGGGTTGAAATGCGCTGTATAAATGCAAGAGGAGAGAAGGAGAAAAGTGTGATGATTACACACACATCCCTCCCCCATCCTCTTTCCCAGGGGTCTCCCTCACCATTGTTTTGAGAGTCACTTCTATTCTTTTCCACTGTGCAATTTCACCTTTTAGCTTTCTGAACCCTTGTTCTGCAAGAAGCACAAAGAATACAGACCCATGCTCTATGTTCTTATGAGCCTCCAATACTCAGAGCCTAGAGATTTTTCTGCTCCTCTGATCAGCCATGTTGAGATGTATATTTTAAGTAAGACAGGCACTGAACTCTGCCTTGCCCCCTAAGGAAACTGCAGCCTCCTCTTTCCAAACTGCCAGTTCAGTGCTACAAAGAATAGGCATCTTGATGTCAGCTCCAATTCAGATTTAAAAATGAAAGGAAAGCAAAGAAAGAACAGAGCAGAGGACAGGAGAGGAGGGAGGGGGAGAGAGGGAGCAGAGTGGAAGAAGGCAGGTGGAATACAAGGGCAGGCAGACACAGAGGGAAGGGAAGAAATTGAGCATGGACTCTGGAAAGAGATGGGTAAATCAGGAACATGAAGTGCTAAGAGACAGCAGGGGCAGCAAGAGCAGGATTGAGGTCTCCAGCTGTTTTTAACATTCTAAATGACAAAATTCTTGGGATGGTGGTGAATGCCTGGGCACTCTCCCTTCGAGAGAGCACACCCTATATTTTATAAGTGGTTTCCCCACACACAAAATAGCCTGTCCATAAACCACCCATGGCTTGAATTCTAATCTAACGGCATTTCTCAGAATGGAGCAGAAGTGACCTAGTGCAAGCTACACAGGTCCTCCATTACTTCTGCTGCTTTAAGCCCCTGCTTTCAGGTGTCATATCACAACCAGCATCCTTCTGGTGGGGAAGACTGGACCCCGCTTTGGAGCTCACCAGTACCAGTACCAGAGGGTAAACATGTCTTCCCCACACCACCCTCAGACTCTATTCTGCCAGTTCGTGAAGCAAGAGGCTGGGTCGGTCTGAGATTCAGTTACAAGTTTCCTGCAAGGTGACACATTGCTACAGCAGAGCTAGTCCCATGTATAGCCATGTCTAACTCCTTTGTGAATGGGATATGCAACTTCTCCCATTTATTTGTGCTGCATGATCTCTTTCTCCACTGCTTCACCATCTGTTGAGTGTAGCCACCTCCCCACTATTTCACTGTTCAAACTCACTAGCAAACAGCAGGATGGCTCAAAGATGGAGTGTCAAATTTACGGTTGGGAAGAGCAGGCTTCCCTTATAGAATCAGGTACAGCATCAAGCTCCAGGGCTAGGTGGCAAAACTACAGTGAAGTGGCACTTGTTCCACAAAGGGAACACAATTCACCTCCACCACAGAGATGGAAGCAGAATCTTGCAGGCTTTGAGAGAAGCCACAGTAGAGGATACCAGCTAAGTCAGCGAAATGGATCTGCTTCCTACTGGGGATTTTTAAACTGTTTTCCTCCTTGTGGAGTTAGACTTCAGCCCCATCAGCAATGTGACAGGCTCTGTGAAAGCTTCACAGAGATGATCCACCTCACTCTGACCGGCAGCTATACTAGTCATGAGCCCCTCCCCCACAGCTCTGCTGATTTGCCTCCATCTTCAATGACAACACTTCCCAGCCTCCCATTAAATCCAGCTGTTGAATGAGGGTCTGTCAATCATGCCACACTGTGCTGAGTGGACTCATATCCATTGGGGACTGGACCAAGATGACCAGACTCATTAACCTGGTGATCCAGATCTGAGTCAAGTCTCTCCAGGCACAGTGCACATGTATTACATCCTGCCAATTACACTGAGTACCTGCTAGTGGGTTGGGAGGTCTTTGAAGGGTATTTACTGGACACCTCTTCTCAGCTGACAGAGGCGACAGAAAGCATTCTCCATGTAAAAGAGTGAATTGACTCAGATATGTTCTTTCCTATTAATCTGGTCCTTTAATTCTCTACATGAGCAGGTTATGAAGTCCCCCTCTCCCCCCCACCCCCGAATCACTGTCCTGCCTCGGCAGTAAGCAGTGAAAACAAGCTACCAAGAAACTGACATCTGGCTGACAACTAGCCACAAATACTGCTGATTAGCAGGAAAAGGTGCTCAGGCCAGCTAGAATTAGCAGCTGCTCTGGATTCAGCTGGTCCCAAGTGCTTACATTTCCCAGGCACGAAATATCTGACCGGACAAGCCACACCGGGCAAAACTAAAAGTAGCCTTAAAACCATCAGCTCTCTTTTCCTTGCAAGGCTATTCAGATGGTTGCTCATACCCAATCATACCACCTCACGTTGTGTCCTAGAAAGAAAAATGAGAGCATTGAGAGAGGTTTTGGGGATAGGCAGTTAACTTCTCACAAAATAGGTCACTCTTACAGTGTCCAGCCTTCAGAAAATCAAGGTCATTTCACAGCACAATGGGAGGATGTAAATAACCTTGCCTTCTCTTTTCATCTCTCTAAAGTCTGAAGGGCTGAGGCCCTCTGCAGTGTCTCACTACCTTGGTTTCAGCTATTCCTTGACTGAGAATAGACAAGTTCAGATTGGTCTCATTTTTGTAGGTAGTCACAGAATGAACACTAGAAGCACAGCACACAATATTGTCTTTTGTTATTTATTTATATTTTTACTGCATGGGCCCAGGCTGTAATCTTCAGGCACAGGAGACCTGCTGAGACACCCACATGATCAGAGGGCTTTACTGGGTTTCATGGTGGTTTACTGCAGCAAATATCAAGACTTGGCAATACATGACGAAACTTCATGAAAGGTGCCGCGTGCCACTTGAGATCTCTCTCCCCCTCCCCTCTCTTTTGGTTTGATACTGCATTATGCAAGGAGCTTAAAAGCTATCTGCTGTCTCAAGTCCCTGCTGTTGCTTCTGTGTGAACAGACAGCCCATTTCAGAACAAGCTGGTGCAAAGTGTCAGGTTTACATTAAATGGCTTCTGAAGCACCTTTCCACCTCCACAGAAAGTAGTGCGAATATGACCTAGCAAAGACACACTGGAGTTTAGGACAGGCTGGCAGGAATGAAATTGATATGGCTTTTTTGGACATTACTCCCCCATGTGCTCAACAGCAACCTTGACCTGCTTTCTGATTTATATTGTATAGGTGAATTTAGTGCTCATGAACACGGAGACTCTATCACACAGGCAAACACCAGACATAGCAAGGCACGCACAGTCAAGCTCACCACCCACTGCTCTTCCAGTGCACCTCAATCCTATTCTACAGTACCCAGGTCATTCCAGCTCAAGTTTCCAACTCTGCCTTCCCGATGCATTTCACTCTTCTCCTACAGTACCCACCGCTATCCCAACCTCCTAGGGTCTTCACAATTGTCACTACTTCTGTACACCATGCCCCTTTGAAAATGCACTGTGACAGCAGTAACAGAATTCTGATCCTCCTGACTCAAAAGCCCAGGACCAATTGAGCTAAAGGAAGTTCTCAGGGTATGACTACACAGGGATAAAAGATCCATAGCACAGCAGTGGCTACCTGGGTCAGCTGACTTGGCTCAGGGGCTAAAAACTGCAGTGTAGACATTTAGGGTCAGGCTAAAGCCTGCGTTCTGCGACCCTCCACCGTCACAGGGTCCCAGAGTTCAGGCTCCAGCCTGAGCCCAAATGTCTACACTACAATTCTTCAGCCCCAGAGCCTGAGCCCCACAAGTCCAAATCAGCTGACCTGGGCCAGCAGTGGGGTTTTTATGAGACAAAACAGAGGACAGCTACTGGTCATGAGTAGGAAACACCATGAAGGAAACAAAGCAGAATTTTAAAATAATCCAAACAGGCTATTTGAATTAAGGAAGCAAAGAATATCAGAGGCTGTTAATGTCTATTACGTTTAAAGGTGCCTTTTGTTCAATTTGCTTATTTTTTCCCCAGGCTAGAGCATTTAGACCCACGTTTCAGACTCCCTGAAAAGGAGATTGGAGGATTCAATGGACTGAAGGTCATTGGTGGCCTGCATGAAGTAAGTGGTTGGGGCTTAAGCCCACTTCTTAAAAGACAGGTGTACACATAATAAAAACCACCAGCACACCTGTAACTAACTGGCCCTCTTAGTCTTTCTGCTAAGATTGCCAACAAGGATCAAATGGGCTGCAGAGAACCAACTCTCCTCTTTCCATGAGTGGAGGTCCAACTAGGTCAGGGTTGAGGAACACCATATACAAAGCAGCACATAGAGGAAAACGGAACCACCAGTACGGGTGGTTTACCAGTTCTGGGGTTAGATGACATCAATCTACTGGGATTACCCAGCACTAAACTCACTCTTAAAAAAAGATGGGGGGTTACATCCCTGTGAGTAAAGGAGACAGTGCCAATTCATCACAGTAGATGTACAGGTGCTCTGCAGAGTTCCTAGATACCTAATCCCAGAGTGCCTGTTCTATTGGGAAATTAGGAGTCTTCAAAAATATGAAACAACTGACCTGTGCTTGGCAGGGTGGATTGAATCTGGTAAACATTATTTCTGTTACCTGACCTGGTGAAGTGGCCCAGCAGATGATCCACTCAGAAAAATAGCAAACTCAGTCCTTATGGACAGTGGTGCAGGCTGATCTGAATGGAGTAAAATTCAGAGCCAGATGGTTGGAGGCAATGGGATCTAAGAGAAAGATAACTGAGCAGAGGGCAAGCAGAGAGCTTGAAGAACAGAGGCAGAGGAGCCAAGATTTTACAGAGTATAAACTAAACATTTTAAAGATAAAACAACTGTTTTCTGGTTGCATTATTTTTAAATCGCTCCCCCTAACGTACCCAGGGAGCCACTGGCTAGATGATGATCTTTAAACTCTCCTCACCATACCTTATCAGGCTAATTCAGAGCAGGAGGCTGGCTGAACCTAAAGCCCGTTTACACAGGACAAACTCAGCATTCATCAGGGACAAAGACTAAACACATTGTCAAAATAATTTTTCCTGCATTTCTGGACACATGCTCAGGCTTTACACAGCAGAATGGTAGGCCAGTCTCTCTCTGGAAACTATTCAATACGTGTAACGCTGCAGCACCGAGTTACCTCTAAAGACTGTGCGTTGTTTGCCTTATATTACAAAGGTAGCTAGTTCAAATCCTAGCATGTGAGCAGTTTTGCAAATAAATTCTAAGAATACTTTGCATCTATAAAGGCCCTTTCACAAGATCTTAAAGCACTTTACAAAGGTGAGTAAGCATTAACCTCATTTTACAGATGTCAGTACAGAGAGATTAAGTATCTTCCAAAAGGACACAGTAAGTCAGTAGCAGAGCTCACTCCAGGTTCTATGCTTTAACCACTATAACAGAGTGCTTCCCTCAGGTCTTCTTGTATCAGTATTTGAAGAGTGTCAAGCACTAAGGAGGCAGAGAGATTACTTACGGTGGTTTGAAAATGGCGTGCCATTACTCACAAAATACACATGGAGTCTTAGGAAGTATCTCCTAGCAAGGAGATCGGTTAGATGGCAGAACAGTCTCACAAAGGGGTGGAAGTTGCCTTTACTGGAGATACATACACTATACAAAGTTGAACAAAAACACATGAATTTTAGATTTGGTGAAAGGTGCCAATTTAACAGCCCTGGAGACAGACGATCTCTATCCACAGAAGCAGGACAACAAAAGCAGTAGCCCAACACTTCTCCTCCTATGTCCCATAGTCCTAACCTGAAAGCACCACCTCCCAGCATGGGGGGCGGGGGGGGGTTCAGTGCCCCTGTTCTCATTTCTATAACTGCCAGCAAAAACTGCAATTAATACTTATTGCAATGGTCATGTTTGATGCAGACACTTTCCCATTGGACTAAGAGCAAACAGCCATCAGAGTAACTACTTTCAAACACTACCAACCAGGGATGGCTCTGAATCGACTGGCGAAAGGGAATACATCTGATTACTAATCCTGGAGCCATTCAGACCACCTACTAAAGACATTAAAAACTAAACACAGCATTTTGGAATGGATATAGGGAAGCAACAAACTTCATGTTGTAGGGAACAATTGGGCACTGACCTCTCAGGGTATAAATCACATGGAACCCAATAGTGATAGACTTAAAGTGCTCAATCTATTCAGTTTATCAAAGATAAGTGAAGAGGTGACTATAAGTACCTACGCGGGGAGCACATATTTGATAACGGGCTATTCAGTCTAGCAGAGAAAGATATAACATGATCCAATGGCTGGAAGTTGAAGCTAGACAAATTGAGAGGGGAAATAAGGCATACATTTTTAACAGTGAGGGTAATTAACCATTGGAATAATTTACCAAAGATCGTGGCAGATTCTCCATTACTGGCGATTTTAAAATCAAGATTGGATGTTTTTCTAAAAGGTATGCTCTAGGAATTATTTTGGGGAAGTTCTGTGATCTTTGCTACACAGGAGATCAGACTAGATGATCACAGTGGTTCCTTCTGACCTTGGACTCCATGAACAGATCTCCAATTTCTACAACTCTGATGGAAAGCTATATCCAGGTTGCCTCATCCCTCGTAAGTCATAACCAAATTAAGCTCCATTCCATGACAACAGGAAACAATAGGTTGCACATTTCAGGGCTACTTTTGAAATTCTTGGGAGATTAAAGCCATTTGGCCATTGACCTTGCGTTACTAATCTGCAGATGCTACCAACTGCAATTTTTGTGGGTCTGTCTCAGTCTATCCTGAGTCTCAAACAAATACCACTCTTCACCTGGGAAATCAACTTCTTTCTACTCTCAGCTGCTTGGACACTAATGTCTCCCAGAATTAGTTTGGATAAAAATGTCCACACATCCAACATGTCAACACAGTGCTGTGGCCCCATGAAATCATGAAAAATGCAACACTACAGCGCACTGCTACATTCCTTTTGGCCCTGAAGAACAAATTCCTAAATGCAATAACCCTCACCAAAGATATGCTATGTTCACTCAGGAAGACACTGCCTATTTCTGCGTATGTTACATCACTAGAGAGTTATGCATTCAAACCCAGAAACACAGAATTAGAGAGTCCTGTTAGGTATGACAGCTCTGAATACTCCACTGTATACTTACTGTCTAGGAATTTATCCTAAAAATGATCTAGCTTAAAGTCGCTAGGATAGAGGAGGTCCAATCCTTTCCGAAATACTGTATACAAGAAGACATACCTACTTCTTGCTTCTAATGAGTAGAAATCTTTAAAAATCTCTGGTTTTAACCCAACCCCATTCAAATAAGCTAGTACTCCACAGAAGTGGGTGAATAGTTAACAGGAAATAGTTTATTTCAACTGATTTATCTTTTTTTATGAATAGTTCATGAGCAACTTACAATTTTCTCAAATCTGTTTGCCAGATTTCCATAAACAATTTTCAGTTTGCATATTTTCATGAGCAGTTTGTTACAAGTATTCAAAATTAGTTTTGGTTGGATGTACCAATTATAAGGCAGCTGGCTAACTCTGACTGCACATAAGTCACATGGCCTGATTTCTGTTCCCTGACTTAGATGTGCATAATTCTTATACCTTGTCTATCTAGGGAAATTTTCCAACTGGTTTAGGTAAACTGATTTTAAAATCATTAAGAGCTATAATGTAAATCCAGTTTTAAATGTTGCAACATGGCCTTACCCATTTTTACTAAGCTGGTTTCAAGACTACCTGGGGAATATGCAAACTGACATTAACTTTACCTGGGAGCAGGCCAGAGATAAGAAGAGCCATTAGGAAAGAAGTCAGGCCCTAGGGTAACCCAGTCCCATTGAGAATAGCAGATGTGTACAAGAGACTCCTTTGGAGAAGAGAACTTGGGGGGTCATCAAGTCCTTCTTTCATTCAAGGTACTGGGGTGGTTAACAATGTCACAAAGTGGGAGTTTTTTCTAATACCTTTTATGAATTCTATGTATGCCTCAGCTTCCCCTGTACCTACCCAGTGGAGAATATGGGATTATATCTGTTGTTGGGGGCAGCACAGACCAGGAGACAGGTGTGTGGGTGTCATCCAGCTATCTGAGCAGTATGAACAGGTCATTAAAAAGGACTGGTTTAGGCTGACTCTTATCAATGGAAAATCTGAGAGACAATGTAAACTCCAATGATTCTACAATCAATCCTCAGCTGCGGAAACACCCAGCATGTGGGGTTGTGAACTCAGCATAGCTCTGCCTTGAGAACAAAGGACTGAGAGGTGCGAGGTGGGGAATAAATGCTGGTTGCTGGAGGAAGCTGGGAGCACCGGAGAGGGGAATGGACTAAAAGTCAGAGAGATGGAGTCCATCAGAGCTTGGCTGGCCCATCGGGGCCAGAATAGACTATGGTGTAACTTCTGCCTCTCTGTGCAAATCTCAGGACTTCTGATTGTGTGCCAGGTGACTAATAAATTGTTACCTTGTTTTGAAAAGGCTGCCTGTGTCACTGTAAAAACTCACTGAGAGCATTGTGCCCTGGCCTCCCGCAGGAATCTGCTCTGCTGCAGGGAGCCAGAGAGAGTCAGGGAATGCTAGTGCTGAAGGCCCAGTCTTGGCGGCCATGGACCTACTCCTAGGTCCATGTATCCTTGGGGCCTGGTCCACTAAAGGGGTCACTTCTAAGAAACTGTTACAGGATACCCTGTGACTCCGTGACACACAATTAAAGACAACTCCATGTTGCCCTATCAGGCTAACAAGGACTTTTGCTTAGAACATGCCACCCTGTTAGGTGTTGATCTTGAGGGAAAAGGTTAAGTGGGTCCTGCTGAGGCAGGTGACTTTACCTGGCTATAAGGCCTCTTTCGAGTGTGGGGGAAATGAGGGATATAGGGTGTGGGCAGAGCAGTACTGGAGGAAGAATCCTGGCGCACAGCCAATCACAGGGAGAAGTTCTGAGCTGATTTTTATGTTCGCTTATTGCTTTCTTGAATAATGCCAAACTCCAGGAAGGTGGCACATTTGGGCTTTACGTAGCATGTGGACTGTGTAGCACAGATAGGGAAAGGCACTTGTTCACATGGGTTAATACACACTGATGATATGCCAGCTTGGAAACACCGGGGCTTTGTGAAGCTCTGTGATACAGAGCAAAATAAATAACTTGTGCCTCTAGCTTTGTAAATACTGGAAATGGCTGCTGCATGCACCCATTTTAAGCAGGCCAGCATTTTACTCTGGGACATGCGTCATATATTAAGAGGGTGGTTTATGTCCTTCAGGCAGCTCCATATTTTTACTTTTTCCACCAATGAACACTAGGGCACATGAAAAGCTTTTGTGTATGGACCAAATAGAGATTCTTCGGAACCAGGAATCTCTGCCAAAGGATTTTTCTAAACAATAATCGTTTCCAGTTCTTTACAATTAGAAGCAAAATATGGATCATTTTCACCTTTGCAAGTAATAGGCTAGGAGAACGCCTGGGTACAGTTAATCTGAGGCTGCTCTCCTCAGAGTTTATGACTAAATAAACAGCAGTTGCTTGCAGCTTGCGGCCTCTCCACTGATTCCCTTGTGAGGGCCATTTATTGAGTCATAAACTCTTCCAATACCGTTATCACCACAGCATTTGCACAAACAAAGGGTGGAAGAGAGAAAGATTAAAAACTGAACTAACTTTACAGGGAAAGCAAGAGAAAACTTTACAGATCCGTTTGCATTTTAAAAAGGTAGGTGGACATATGCAGACCGCAAAGTGGGAATATACTACAGGGGATGGCTGAGTGCTCCAAGCTCCAGGTATAAAATGCACAGACTTCTCTGAGACTACATTTGGATTCCAGAAAGGAAGTACTGTCCATCAGCCTTCTGAGTTAGAGATATAGTGTTCCATGTGGTATACTTTAAGTATATGTATATATCTTTTCAACGAGGCTTTAACGAGGCCCTGACATGCTCTACAAGGTTGTTAAAAATCCTCTGGTACACCTCATCAGAGTAGGATTCGCCTCAGCATACATGGCCGGTTTTCCTCCCTCATACTTTTGTGCAAGGTGGTGGGTAGCACAGAGGTAGAGAGAAAAGGATGAGGGAGAATTATGAACTCCTCATAACTTTACGTAAGCACCTGCTACTGACAAGAGAAAATGGTAATTTGGCAGGACCCTACTGAGTGAAGCCTGCGTGTGGCCTCAGCATTACATAAAACACAGCCTGGCCATAAGCTTCAGATAAGCCAAAGGGCGGCTCGATAGACAGCGATAGATCCAGCGGGGGTCAATTTATCGTGTCTAGTATAGATGCAATAAATTGAACGCCGATCACTCTAGCGTTGATTCCGGTACTCTACCTCAACAAAAAGCACAAGGGGAATCGACGGGAGAGTGTCTCCCGCCGACACACCACAGTGAAGACACCGTGGTAAGTAGATCTAAGTACGTCGACTTCAGCTACGTTATTCATGTAGCTGAAGTTGCGTAATTTCGCTCAATCTCCCCACACACACACCCCGTAGTGTAGACCAGCCCAAAATGTCAGCTTGGCTGGTCCATAAGAAAAAGGTCCTGGTGACGCTAGGGTGGCAGTCTGAGGGAAGGGGCAACTAACTCACAGAGAGGCAAACCTCTGCAGGCATTTGTGAGGAGAGAGAAGGGTTAAGGTCAGGTCCACTGGCTCACTCTTGTAGGTCATCCTTTCTGCATAGGGGCTGATGGGAGATTTGATTATATAATGACAGGTTATGTAACAAATGAGGCAGAAAATTCTCTAACAACTAAAACCGCAGGTGAAATTCAAATTCTATCTACTCTCAAGGGCAACAGGGGAAGGAGCCTTTGGAGGAGCAAAGACTCAGAGACATATTTACAGAAAAGGGAAACAGGGAGGCAATAAAATACTGCTGCAAGCCTAGGGGGACCGATTCAGGATGGGGCCTGGAGGCTTGATAAAAAACAAAGGCTGTTGCTATTTGCTCACAACGACACCTGTCTCCCTACCTGTGCTCCAAGAAACAAATTAATCAGATTTCCATTGGCCCCCTCCTCTCCTCTCCCCACCCCCCACCCCCACCCTTGGCATGAGAGAAAATAGCAGCCTGGTCTTTCAATTCTAATTGTATGCAAGCTGTGGTAGCTCCTGGTGAAATCTGCAGTCAATAAACTAGAGACAATTTGAAGAGACACAATGGGAGCTGCCCCTCCCACAGCTTCACCATTATCCCAGCTTTTATTTAGGTCTAAAAGCAGTGATTTTATGCTTTCTTGTCTGAAGTTCTGCAGAGATATGAAAACAGACCCAAACTAAACAGGAGACATCACAAGCAGGCCACTGTGATAGTCAATGTGCTTCCCAGCAAGCAAGACACAGCAAGCTCAGGATGCTGGTGCTCCGATAATGGAGAGTACTTAGGTGGAATAATACTCACTAGAGTCAGTACTGAAGCTTCTAAACTCACTGTTAGATAGGCTCCAATGGAGATTTGAAACCTGGTCTCAGAAAGTGCCTCCCAAGTTCTTCTCCTTTGCTGGGAGGAGGAGACATTAGAAAAGTAGCCCCACATTCACTTGCATGAACTGCTTAAGAGGAAGTAAATAAGTGAAGCATATTCTTTGGGTCAAAGCCAGTGAAGAGGGGATTTCCCTTACATTTCCTCAGCACACACCTTCACTTCATCCCTGCCCATCAGCCTCTGCCCCATCAAGCCCACAAGAGTAAAAACAGCCACCATCTTAAATGGACCCAAAGGGTTTTCCACGGCCTGGCACAGGTAGCAGTATTTCTATGGCACAGAGATAGAGTCCAGGAGCCAAGGGGCCTCTCCTTCCCTTGTCCCATGATTTTTCATCAGGTGAACAGCATTCCCCCCTTCCCCTTGTCCACAATGCCTCTTTGGGGATGCTCTTTTCCAGAGTTGGCCTTGTACCAAGCACCCCTTGCCTTGCAGAGTACGCTGCTGAGATTGGTCACTGACCCTGGCAGCTCAGCCAACAATGCCAAACTCACAGTCCTGGAGCCTCTATTGCTCTCTCATTCTCCTCCCTTCATCATTCTGCTGTCTCATTAGGAGTCCCAGCTCTTGGCCTGCAGACAGACGGCTGCCCTCTCCCCTTTGTTCCTTAATAAAACAGCAGGTTTGCAGAAGTCCAGTGTCATCCTGGTCACTCTTTCAGAACTCACTGGAACCCCAGCAAAGGGCTAGTGCTGAGACAGGCCAAGGAACCAGGAGGGGAAGGAAATGCCTCAAATATATTTTCAAACTAAAGGGGGTGGAATTAACCAAGGAAAAAAAACATAAGAAAGAAGCGAATTCTTCTGTTTGTTAATGAGGTTGGGAAACTCAGGGCACATGCAACATTTCTGGCTCAGGGAGATTTTCAGAGAGAATAGGGGATTTTTCAAAGGACAGGCTCTGACCAATACAGGCTCTGGAAGGGGTGGAGGAACAGTAGCCATCTATTGGGAGCTGCAATTTTCACTTCTATCATAGTTCAGAGTCCTCCCATCCTGTGTCTAGTTACTGTGTCCAGGGGCTCTCTCAGTAAAATTTTTGGAGGCCTCAGAGTTCAGCCACCACTCTTGCTGTTGGTCGCTATGACAATTTTTCTTAAAATACTTAATTAACTTTAGGAAAAACAAATAAATATACACATATACAAGTCCAAATCATAATTTATTTATGGAGGGTTTTCTTTTTTTGCAGACTCAATAATAAAAACAATGTACAGTTCTCTATTCTTTACTGGATCTTAACAGAATAGAAACACAAATATGGTGCTTTGCACATTCTTGTCTTTTGTTGTTGTTGTTTTCTTTTTGGTTGCTTTTTAAAAAAAGACTTGCTAACTAGTAAGTCTGCTGCTGCGAAAAGTAATATCTGTATGTTTGCTAATATCACTTTTCATAGCAGAATTATTAGCTAGTTAGGAGGCTCCGATAAGTGATATTAACAACCGTACAAATATCAATTTTCACAGCAGATTTACTCAGCCCTGGCAAGTCAGGGGACAAATTAAGCCCTAGATGGGGAGCAATGGGTGCCAGGGGCAATGTGGGGGGAGAGGTACGTCCAGGTCAGGGCCCGCCACCTCACAGTCAGAGCCTGGGGCTGGAGGAGGCTGCAGGGGGCCAGGGACAAGGGGGCGGGGAGTGAGCCCAGAGCCAGTACCCGCCGCTGCTTGGCTGGGGTCCAGGGCCGGAGCCCAAAGTCCCACGACTGGAACCTGCCACCTGCCGCCCCAGGGTTGATGCCCGAAGCCCAAGCCTCACTGACCCCGGGAAGGTGGGGGACTCACTGGCTGCCAGCTCCTCCAGCGTTTGTGGCTCAAGGGGGTGTGGGGGGGGAAGGACCAACACCTCTGGTGGCCCTGGGGGAGAGGCACTGCTTTGCACCCGGCCCCATCACTGCCCAGGAGGCTGTGGCCATTGTGGCCACATTTGAGAAATGCTGGTTTAAACTATGTCCTGGGCACCTTTCTGCCACCATCAGGGGGAGCTCTCAGAGCACTACAGGATTCATTAAGTAACATATGATGAGCATTACAAGATCTTTGGTGAAGGAAGGGCACTAGTGAGGGCAAAGCATTTGTATGCAAATGAACTGAAGTCACCTGCATACAGTGGCTAGTGGGAGCCAACACCCCTCCGTCTAGAAATCAAGCTCAGCTCAGTTTGAAAACATCACAAAGTTCTTCCCTCTTCCCCACTCTTCTCCAAGGTGAATCTACAAACGTGCAGGAGAGCTTGAGGAAGCGGGGCATTCGGTATAAGATGTAAATTTAAGAAAAGTCGTCTTTTTTTTTTGGTTAGTCTTGTAATAGCCTTTCATGAAAAATAGCCAGCTGCCCGTGACTGAGGCAATGCACACATCTTGGGGTTCAGAGGACACCATACACCAGTGGGGTTAACTACCAGGGCCAGATTTAAACCTGGGGTAAGCCAGAAAACTCACTGAAGCTGTAAGAGCTTACACCAGGGCTCCATTTGGTCCAGTGTTTTCAGAACCTTTTAATTCATAGATTATAAAGCCAGAAGGCACTGTTGTGATTATCTCGTTTGACCTCTTGTATAACACAGGCAACATGACTTCCCTGAATTAATTCCTGTTGGAACTAGAGCATATCCTCCGGAAAAACATCCAATCTTGGTTTAAAAATGTCCAGTGATGGAGAACTCACCACAAATGCTAACCTCAGAGCTCGCAGTTACCCTGGCAGTAGCCTCTCTTCCCTCCCAGTACATACAGAGATTTCCTGCCACCTTGCCGTCGCCTGCAGCACATGAATGTAATGTGTGCTTCAATACCCTGCCAGCACCTCTTTCCAGCAGATTTCCACAACACCAAGGGAAACTTTCTAGCAAGGTTCACTGTACACAGAAGTCTCTGGGAACTAAAATTGCCCAGGTATTTGGTTTATAAAGAAAACACACAACTAAAAAAACCTCACAACCTCCAAGCTAATAGGATCTTTCACTGCCCTCTGCTGTTACCAGTCATTCAGCTTCCAATTTACTCTTTAATAATGTCAGGCTGGGGCTCAGGACTGGCAGCTTCCCAGCTTCTTTCTCAGGCGAGTTGGAGCTGCAGCTTGTGAATATGCTGAAGTTTAATGCAATCTGTCTTCTTTGGTAATCACATTCCGTCTGCACTGGGCGCAATAAAGATGTATTGGTAAATGCATTTGCTAAAGATATACTCTGCTGAAAAGGCTACAAGCCTGATTTACAGGAGGCAAGGAGGAAGCATTGCCTAGCAGAGACTGGCAAGAGATGTGCTCTGCTCTGCACACAGCAACAGAGGGGCAGAGATTGTGCAGCAGCAGCACAGGCCCTGCTTTACTTTAGAGCTGAGGAAGAAAAAGAAACCACATGTTTTGGGAGCTGGTGACTTTAAAGATACCAGAGAAAAGCCCTTTCCCTGGCAGCTTTAACCTTGCTGATTTGCAGACATACAAAGACCTTCTTTATAAACAGGAAGGAAAAAAATTCCACTAGGACTTGCAACAACATTTGGTCTAATATATCCTGACAATTTTCCCATCTCCTTCTGTTGGGGCTTCTTCTGGGAGCCGGCTGGCAGCTTGTTTCATGTTATACTTAAATCAGGCAAACAGCTTCCCCTCACAATGCTAATGCAAAGGAGAGAGGCTCCCTTCACAACAATCTCAGCCTCTCCCTTTCACACAGGTGATCCCATGAGAACTATCTCAGTCTCATATTCCCTACAAAGCTCTGCTTTTGCCCTGATGTCCACCCCACCATAAACCCTGACACTGTTCAAGAAATTGCTCAGTCAGAGCGGATGGCCCTGTACCTGGAAGGACACTTTCCTCTTTTCTTACACACTAGAAATCCCACATCTTATACTCACCACCATCTCACTCTCTATTTTTGCCAGTTGAGAGCCCTGGAAAGCGTGAATTTCCAGTGGAAGTGGTCTGTGAATTGTGCATCTTTTCCACTCCCTTTCTTTTGTTCAAATACTAATGGACTAATTCTTCCAAGATGCTGAGCAGTCAAAATTGATAAATGTTAATGGCAGTTGTATGCGCTCTGCACCTCTGAAGATCAGATCATAAGGGGTGCAGGCTTCCTATACTGGGCCAGCAATTTTGGGATACCCATAATCCCTTAGAGGAAACACCTTGGTCTAATTTGCCAATCTAGGGGAACTAACGGCAAGCAGCAACAATAGGAGGCAAGCCCCCCAATTTTGGGATGCAATACTAGGAGATAGAGAGCACTTAGAGCTCTGGTCATTCAAAAATATTGCTGGTGTTGGAAATATTGCTTTGCCATCTCAAATGTGAAGGGTGCCGCTTGGATGGTCCCTAGGAAAAGTTGAGATTTGGGGGAAATGACAAGATGCATGAGAAGCTTATCAGAAACCCAACAGTGGTTGGCACTACTGTCTCAAGATGCTAACTCAGAGCATCAGCACCTGCTGCAATTGGGGGATTCAGCAGCCTGTGGGGAGGTCCTGGGGAGAGATTGAGGCCTGTGAGCATTCTGACCTTGCCATCAGAGCCACAGCAATCTGAGAGAAACCTCCCCATAAGGAAAACACCACGCAGAGAGGACAGCAAAGCCAGCAGGATGCAGTGGGGAAGTAACGGTTACCTTCTGTGCTGCACTAACACAGCGCTGGTACTCCTTGGCCAGCTCCGAGCACTTGAGCACTTCATGCTTGTTTTCCTGGTAGCACTTCAGAATCTCAGACTGCAGCCCTGCACATAGAGGCTCAGTGTTCCTCCGCCTGTAGGGAAAACGAGGACAGGAGGATCTGTGACAAGGGTAATGTTCACCTACTTACTTCAACTCTACCAGTTCCCATTCATATGCCAACCCCTGCACTGGAACCACGAGAAAAATCTTCAAAAAATAAGTTATCCAGTAGGAATAGCAACCACCAAAGGAATCATGCCTTTCAGTTGAGGAGTTCAAAGCACTTAGCAAATACAAGCTTCATAATCTCCCATGAGGTTAGGAAGGGTTATCCCTATTCAGCAAGTGGGGAAAGAGTCAGAGAGATTAAACGATTTGCCCAAATCACATAAAAAATCTTTGGCAGAGCTGGAGGTAAATCCCAGGAATCCAGGCTGAACCACAAGACTCTCCAAAACAACCAGATGTCTACCCTAAGAGTCGGAGGAGCAACCATGACTTGTTGAATAAGCCACCTCATTCTCCAATTTACGTCACAGCTATTAAAGCATGTCAAAACAAAACAAAAAAGAGCAGGTTGGCATATGTGACTGCAGCTCAGGTAGGCATGAATGAGCTAGCTTTAATCTAGCTGGAGCTATAAAGCTGTGGCAGTGCAGGTTTCAGCGTGGGCTAGTCCCACATGTAATTACCCAGGGTTCTAGATGGGCTTGTACAGTCTGCATTGCAGTCCATGCTGCCATGGCTTCACGGCTTCAGCACACTAGCTAGTTAGATTAAAGCTAGCTGAGATATATCTACTCAGGCTGCAATCAGACCCCATGATTGTCACGTAGACTTACGGGAGGTGTCTGAAGAGCATCTATAACTTGTTGAATAAACCACCTCACAATCTCCAATTTAAGTCACAGCTATTTAAGCACTTCAAAAAACCAGCAGGCTTGGGGTCATCATGACCATTCCAGTGGCTAGCAAAAGTAGGGAGTAAGAGTGTAACTAAATATGTTTTTTTATTTTTTGAAGTCGTCAATTTAATATTCATCTCTAGGTGACATTTACAGCTACCCAGGTATATCTCATATACTATAAGATATGCGTGTACATACAACACACAAGTAGCAACAGTACAAATAATGGAGAAGGCAGAGGTGAAACACCACCAGCAATGATGGTACTTACGTACTAAGCAAAGTGCCATCATCTACACAGACATGCATACACAAACTGCAGGATTTGCACCACACTTTAGAACTTGTGTGCAAGTGTGTGCATATGTTAAGGAGAGAGTGCACACAGGAAGAAATTCTCAGATGTAATCTACTACACCTTAAATCCCCACTTTTCCTATACTGCTACATTTGTAGGTCTGTCTCTGAACATTGAGCCCAGCTCTTCTTTCCACAGCACTTGATCCTACAGGCAAATTGTAATCCTGTGCAATGACATCACATTCATTTCCTGAGCAACAAAAATGGTGTCATCAATGCATCCTTATGACTTCAGTGCACAATCAGGGAGGCGCTGAGAGTGAGTTTCTGGATGTTGCACCTGCTGCATAGTCAAGCTATTATTTGAGTCACGTTTCTTTCTACTGGGCAAAGAAACTAAAAATCCTGTGCTTCTTGGATCCTTTGTGACTGTAGTGAGGATGGGGGGAAGGGAGCTCTGACATGAACTTTCAGCCCTCACATTTTTTAGGTTGGGGATGCATGCAGGGGGTGAGGGGGCGTGATAAGGGCAAAATATTCTGTTATATCTGGATACTTCTCTGAGAAAATTGTACTAGGACAAATGTCCAAGAAGTACACCCTCAGCCCTGATCACACCACCAAGTCTCAAGGGCAAAGCATTTATCAGGAACAACATGCCCCACATACCAGCCACAGCATGAAAAGTAACAGCAACATTGCTGTGCTTGGATTAGACACAGTCAAATAATTTAGTCCCTCCTTCCCCCCCCCCAAAATGGTATGGTCTCTAGAAGGAAGGTAATTCCTATGTAGGATCCCTGGACTTTGTTCATTATTTTATGTGTCATATTAAAACAAACCAAAAAAATCTTTTTAAAGCCTTCCAAAAGTTTGAAATGGAAAAGAACGTGCAGGGAACTTCAGATACTCATAAGATTGGCATTTTGCTCTGTCACTGCGATTTTAATATAATTCTAATCAACTCAGTGAGTCCTTCGAAACAATACCAAACAGTGCTAGGTCAGGAAATACCACCAAATCCCTCAATTCACTGGGAAAGTTAAGACTTTTAAAATTAGGTTTTTAACTCAGCATGTTAAAAAAACCTAAAGTGTATTTTGTAACATCATCCAACAGGAGGAAGGGGGAAGAAAGATACAATATGTTATTAAATCATTCATCTATATTCACCTGAATTTAACAGTGCGATATAAGCTTCGCAGATGGACAGATACATTTTAGAGAGTGTTTGGGTTTCACTTTGCCAGTCTCAGAATGGAGGGTCATTAAGCCCTTATTTCCTGGTTCCTCACCTGCTATGATGCCTGCCTTCACTGACTAAGATTAATGACAAGTTAGGACACACTTGAGGGCTCATGGCACCCTCTTGCCCTGACTGTGCCAGGGGGTGCAGGCAGCACTGCACAGGGTTAAAAAACAAAACCAAATTATAGAAAGCAGCTGGTGAGGTGCCTGCCACTGCCTTTCCCCTGCAAGAGGTGAGAGATCAACCCATGTAAAGTGACAGAGGTTGCTTGGGAGGCAGCTGCATTACCAGTGTATTTGCTACTGCTTCACAGAACAGCCCAAAGAGCAGAGCGTTTACACAGCAACTGAATTTCAGTTAGCCAGAATCATCACCAACACCTTATCCCTGCTTCAATAAATTAATATTTTTTTCAAAATGAAAGCCAAGATCTCATCTACACACAAGTTGCACCAATTTAACTAAACAGGTTCAGATCGATAAACTAGAGGAATAAAACACAAAGACAGTTAAGTCGATTATGGATTTAAAACATTCTTAAATCGATTTAAGAGTGTCTGCACACGTTAACTGCACTGATTTAACTAAGTCTGTTTTGTCACCTTACTTAGGTAAATCAGTAGAACTTGTATTTAGACAAGGCCTCTGCTTTCACTCAAAAAAGGAGTCTCATAGTTGTAAAGAAAACCTTAAAAATTTGAAGGAGTGTAACCAATGCAGTAAAGTCTGCCTGAGTTTGTAAATAGCCTAAAACAATAGCTCTGAAAGGGGTGGACTGTCCCATCTATGAGGTGCCCAATAACAAGTTAGATGCCAGGTCTGTTAACTATCTCACTAATGCTCAAAGCATGTCATGGATGGAGCAGGAAGATCACACTGCAAGTGTGAAAGCTGATTTTGGTGCTATAAGCAGGTAGCATCTGGGAGGTTCCACCATTTCTCCCACCAGCCCTCAGTCTGACCTGTGGAGCTAGGAAGTGCCTAGCCCAGATGTCCGTACGAACCCCATCACAGGGGAGGCTATCCTGGAGAGCCCAATGGGACACCTAAGCCTGTGCCTGCCTGGCCCCACCATGCTCCCTCAAAAAAGGGGGTGCCTGGACTGCTCTGGTGGTGAACTTAAGGCTAAGCAGTTTCTTTCCTAGTTCCAGTGGCTGCTGCTGCTCCTCCCTCTGTTCGAGGCTAGTGCAGCCTCAGGCAGACATCACTGTGCTGCTTCCTCTTGGATCACTTTTTAATTGTTGTTTTTAAACCTGGGAACTCTGATTGTGACATCACTGCATGACTGAGAGCTATGGCCCCAAGCACCCGTTGTACCTATGCCTTCATCTGTCCCTGCTCACGGGTGTTTCTGAACCCCCCTGAGAAGGAGCCAACCCTGAGGAGCCTCATGGAATCCAGCAGAATGTCATACTTCAGATACCTCCATAATCTCCTGAGAGTGAGATCCCATTTTGGCCTCTGAAGTACCTCCCCTCCCTCGGTTAGCTACAGCCAGTAGGCTCAGACTGCTCTGAGGAAGGTGGCATTCTAGCCTCCCCACTGGGTTGCTGTTGGTAAGACAGGGTGCTCAGCAAAAAGGGGTCTGGTACAGTGACACATCTGGGGCTTTCTTTGGAAAGGTTTAAGGCTCACTCTGTTTTTAAAAAGGAAAAAAAGGTATTCTTTAAAAAAAAAAAAAAAAACTATGCTGGCTCCAGAGAAGGCTAGGCTCTTAGACCTTGTTTAACATATTGAGTTATAATTCCCACCAGTGTTACTGAAACTGATAGATGGGACTCATTTACAGGGGCTGAGAGAAAGGACAGGAGGCAGGGCTTGAACAATGCCCCAGGAAGAAAAATGAAGCATATCAATATGAAAGGCGAAGTCCATAACCTATGTCCCCATCTGCGTACTGGGCAAGGTGTAAGTCAACAGGTGGAAAGAGGAACAGCTGAGACTAGAAATAAAATAACTCATTAGTTTTGCCTCTCTCATCAAACTGGGGGGAAACAAACCTTTGCTTCTCTGCTGTCCAATAGGAAGGAAGGCTGTGTACACATGAAATCCAGGATTTCAGATCCTCCTCTCCCCCTCCCACTGAGTAAGCTAAATCAGGTCCTTGTCTGGAAAAGAAGGGAGAGGTTTTCTTAAATGAAACAAAGGGCATCTTTCTCTCTGCCATCCCTTGAGGTAAGCATGGAGCCAGAGAGATCTTGCTGCATTTCGACACGCTGAGAGTTACCAATTCCTATCTCTTTCCGTGTATTCCCTTTATTTAATAAATGAAATCTCATCAACTTATCCTTCTTCCATTATCATTGCTGACATCAATCTGATAATATTGGCTTGGCGTGGAATCGTGCTATTATGTGTCCTCCTGATATTTAATTTAAGAGAAACGTCTGCAGTGGGGTGAATATGTGAAGCAAGCTTTTTATTACTGGCAGCAGTAAGGACGCTGGGAGTGAATTAGACATTCATCTTAGTCAGGACCAATCTAGTGGCTCAGAAGAGGTTTTCTCTTTAACCCTCTCTTGGCTGTTCAGCAGTGGCAGGTAACTGCTGCTCCAGCCAACAGCTGCATTCATCTGTCTTGGAAAATTCATCTCTGCGTGAATATAAACCCAATGAAGAAGTGCAGAGTGCCTGGGAGGTTAAAGCAAGGTTCCTAAAGAATTTCCACCATCAATTCTGGGCTAGTAAAAAAGTGTTTGTCAGAATGTTTGTCAATTAATCAAACAGTAACACTTCCCCCTCCCCAACACACACACTGAGACAGCCAGCTATTACAGGGATAGATTAAGGCAAGATCCTTGGGATCTAGCCCCCAGGGGCAGATGCAGGAACAAGGCAGAGCAACAGGCCACAGAGAAGTACCCGGCTGATTGCTGGTAGCAAGCTGCCCTGTAGGAGGAAGATCATGGACTCAGGATTGGGAGGTGGAGGGGAGGAGAGCCTTCTGCATCTGGGAGGAAGACATTAAGGCTACGTCTACACTACGCAGCTTTTACAGCTGTGCCGCTAAAAAGCACGCAGTGTAGCTTCTGTTTGTCGGCAGGAGAGAGCTCTTCTGCTGATAAAAAATTCCAACCCCAAGGAGCGGCAGCAGCTTTGTCGGCAGGAGAGTGCTCCTGCTGACAAAGCGCTGTTCACACCGGTGCTTTTCGTTGGTAAAACTTTTGTCGTTGTGGGGGGGTGTTTTTTTAACACCCCTGAACAACCAAAGTTTTGCCAACCAAGTTCCAGTGTAGACAAAGCCTAAGTATCTGCATGGTGACAGAAGGTTTAACTAAAAGAAGAGTCCATCATGGGGTAGCTCAAGGGTGGTTGTTGCACAAAACTTTGGTAGAGGCAAGTGCCATTTAATCTTAAACTTACCCCTGGGGTTAGTTGCACTGAGAAAACAGGGCTGTAAATGCTGCAGTAACAGAATGACAGGAGGATATTCTGTTCTAAAGATTAATGGAAAACATGCTCATTCCTCCTAGTCAGTCAGTCAGAGTCAGGAGACCAGCCCAGTCCCTGCCCACATAAACCTCCATCTTTCCATCACATGCGCATGTCCGGGTCATAGAGTCGGTACCTAACTTTTCTTGAGTTCATGAGCTTTCAGATGCAGGATTTTGGTTCGGGCCCTGTTCTCCACCCTTCTGGGACAGA
Organism: Terrapene triunguis; assembly: GCF_002925995.2. Lineage (NCBI taxonomy): Eukaryota > Metazoa > Chordata > Testudines > Emydidae > Terrapene > Terrapene triunguis. The sequence goes on from NW_020664440.1 coordinate 20,922,943, forward strand.
GTTCCCAACTCTGGAAGTCAGTTGTTTAAATAAAAAGAGACTCAAATATCCCACAACTGTGGCCTTCCCCCACCCAACCTTCTCAAAAAAATCCCTAACCCCTACCAGTATTTGCCACTATTTTGTCCTGCAACTAAAAATACACCAGCAAAGTAAATTTCTAGCCCTATCATTCTAGGACATAGCAGCCCCATAGGCCAGTGCAGGAGAGCAATTTCCTCATGGTTACTATACACCAGGCAAACTAGTTGATTGTTACAGAGGTCCCAGATGTAGTCAAAAGATGCCATAGCACGTTGCTCTTTTACACTCTGATGAACTGTATTCAGACTGAACTGTATACTGCAGTTACAAAGGAGTTTGTGGGGAAGATGGGGTGGGAATCTAAACCTAGACATTTTCATGCGTCTACTCAGGAAAAGCCCAGGGCTGAGATACCAGGTGGTGTGGCAGGTCAGAAATGAGGTGCATTGATAGAGCTGTATGAGGGCTCAGGGCATAGATAGCTCGGGGTGTTGCAGGTCAGGATTGACATACGCTAGTGACTTGTAATAGATGATACGTCTACACTATGAGCTGGGGTTGACACTCCTAGCTTGCGCAGACATACTCGCGCTAGCTCTCCCTGAGCTGGTGTTCTAAAAACAGGCATGTAACTGAGATAGTATGGCAGCGGCGAGCAGCGGCCTGAACCCTGTGGACACATGCTTGGCACAGCTCGTCCATGCCACTACTCACTGCTGCCTGTGCTACCTTGGCTACACTACTATTTTTAGGGCGCTATCTTGGAGGGAGGAAGTGCTAGTACGTCTACAGCAGCTGGGAATCATATGGTGGGATGTTTCTGCATCACAAGGCCTGCTGTGGGTATTTTAGAGTGAGCATGTTGGTGCAATGGTCAGGTACTGTGGTATGTTGTGGTATGATATTACACATATACAAAAACCTACAAGTGGCTAGCTGAGCTGGAAAACTGCATTCTCCCTTTGATAGTATTTGGCTGTCACAGACAGCGTCTCTTTAACACGTCAGGAAAATAACTCTGGAGGAATACATCGAACAGGACAAAGAAAGGTTTCTTCTTTTCTGATTATCGCATCCTTAGCATTTACAGCAAAAATTAACACACAACTGAAGCATTTCATTCATAAATAACAAACTCACCACCACAGAGAAAATAGCTGTGGAAACTATCTGGGAAGCTGTCAGCTGGTGATCAAGGAGAAGGACTACAGGATACTGCAATATCACAAACCCAGCACCATGACTTCACTACTTCCTTTGGAATTCCCTCCCCCAGCAGGTCAGTTCAATAACATAGCTAGAATTAAAAAAGGGGATAGTCATTTGGTGACTGATTTAGCAGGAATATGGAATGGATGATCTAACAGATCTCTTCCATCTCTGATTTCCATGATCCAATAATATTCTATTACAAATACTAAGATGAGGTACCCAAATCATATGTTTCAAGAGCATAACCTCTATGGTCAGAGAGAAAAAACACTCCTGCCCTTCCTCAAGTATTCAAGAACATTTTTCAACTGATCTGGTTTCACCTTCCTCCAAAGCATCGGGATTGGACACCGCTGTGGATTAGTTACTACGCTGGGCAGAACTAAAGCCCAATCTGCTATGACAAATACTATGTTATATCAAGTAAGAGAACAATGTGGACCAAAATAGAGAGAACCACCCCTGGGACTTCTCATAAGGATAGCGCCATTAGCCTCAGTGTTCTGGATAAATTCCAGCTCAGATAACTAAATTCTGCCTCCTGGAATTCCCTTTGCTGTTTCCATTGGATACAGTATGCTGCTTTACCTCCTGTCATCATAAACAGTTGTGCAGCACTGCAACTGAACAGCTGCTGCATTCCACCCCAGAGATAGCTGCATTTCAGTGGTGGGTGAAGCAATTGCTATATTCTAGTGGCATGGGAGTGCCACTATTGTTAAGGTTGTATTGTGCCACCTGTTTAAAGGTGGACCTTTCAAAGTTCTCTAAAATCAACACGCTTAGTTGGTTTCTTTGAAATTTAGTGTACCTCAGGAGGGTGCAGGATAATGTTTAGTGACCAAAATTTGGAGTTATTTGAGCCAGGGGTTCCAGACATATAAGAACCCATAAATAGCCATTTAAAAAAAACAAAAAACAAACAAAACAAAAAAACTGTAGGTGAGGTTTTGGTTTTTGGTATTTTGCACAGCGCTAGAGATCAAACTATTGATGTGATGCAGGTCAAAAAGGTCTCAATCTGTCAAGTTTTACCCAAGTTAGTGTATGGTACCCACCAGAGGCGCCGACTTTTAATGTGCCGTGGGGTACTCAACCCCCGCCCCCGGCTCTGCCCCAGGCCCCACCCCCACTCCACCTCTTCCCCCAAGCCCCCCCTCCCACCCCTCTTCTTCTCACCCCCTCACCCGAGACCGCCTGGTCCTCACTCCTCCCCCCAGCACCTCCTGCCTGCTGCGGAACATCTGATCTGCAGCAGGTGCTGGGAGGAAGGGGGAGACGTTGATCCACGGGGCCGCCAGTGGACAGGAGGTGCTGGGGGGATGGGAGCTGGCTGCCAGTGGGTGATCTCCACCCACCATTTTTTCCCCATGGGTACTTCAGCTTTGGAGCACCCATGGAGTCAGCGCCTATGGTACCCCTAAATGTTTCGGGAATCCGACTTGAAGAAAATGTACACTTATATTGCACATGCACCAGTCCAGAAAAACAGCTAGAGGGGTTTCCATGCTCACCATTTTCTATGGTTTAAACTCGACTCTTGTAAACGCCTCTCTAAAATCTGCTGTTTGCAGTGTTGTTGTAGACATGTTGGTCCCAGGAGATTAGAGAGACAAGGTGGGTGAGGTAATATCTTTTATTGGTGAAAGAGACAAGCTTTGTGTAGCTCGAAAGCTTGTCTCTATATTACCTCACCCACTTTGTCTCTCTAAAATCTGAGCAGTTATTCAAAGTGCTTTGAAATTTGGTGTGCCTCGTGGGGGCACAGGATACCATTAGTGATACAACGGATTTCTGAGTTATAGGCCTCCCAAATACCGCTTTCCTTCTGCTACCTTGTACTGTTAAACTCGGGGTATGTCTACACCGCAATCAGACACCCGCGGCAGGCCTGTGCCAGCTGACTCGGGCTCACGTGTATGTTTAATTGCAGTGTAGATGTTCTGGCTCGGGCTACAGCCCAAGCACTGGGACCTCCCACCTTGTAGGGTCCTATAGCCCAGGCTACCGATTGAGCCCAGGCATCTACACTGCAATTAAACAGCCCCACAGCTCAAGTCAGCTGGCATGGGTCACCCGTGGGTTTTTAACTGCAGTGCAGACATACTGCTAGAGGTACTCATGACTCTATGAATTACAGACCTCTTGATAATGATGAACACCCCTCAATTAACGTATCTAAGGATAAGGTAATCACAAGCCTCCACCTAAGACAAAAGGAGTTTTGGACTTAGGGAATGTCTTCACAGCAAAAAAAGGACTAGCAATAGAGAGTCTTAGAGCCCAGGTCAACTGACTCGGGCTAGAACTAGGAGGCTCACACTGCAGAGGTAAAAATAGTAGTGTAAATGCTTAGGCTGGAGCCCAGGCTCCAAGACCCTTCCCTCTTGTCGGGTTTCAAGCCAGGCTCCAGTCCGAGCCCGAATGTCTACACTGCTATTTTTAATACCCAATAATAATAATAATACATAGCCCCTGTACTAAAGAGCTTTAACAACATTAAACTTCACAAATACCCCTTTAAGGCAGGTAGTCTTCCTAGTTCACAAATGATGAACCTTGTTGCTTCAGTTTAACTGACTTGCCCAAAGTCTGAGTTCAAGGCCAGAAACGATCATTTAATCTGACCCCCTGTATATCACAGGCCAACACCACCCCCCACATACTAAGCCCAACAACTGAAATGAGACCAGAGTATTACAGCCCAAAGGATACTAAACTACTATGTGCCACAGGCAGAGAACAGAAGAGACTGAGGTTCACCAGTGCCCAAGGCCCCTGCAATTGCAGGGAACTCACTGAGAGGTATACAGATAATCCCAGCAAGTGACCATACCCCATATGGCAGAGGAAGGCGAAAAACCTCCCAGGTCACTGCCAGTCTGGCCTGGGGGGGAATTCCTTCCTTACCCCACATATGGCGATCAGTTAGACCCTGAGCATGTGAGCAAGAATCAGCCAAATCAGCACGTGAGAAACAGAATGCTTGGTGCCACCTCAGAGCCCTGGTCCACGCCATCCAGTGTCCCATCACCAGCCATGGCCATCTCTGATGCTTCAAACGAAGGAGATCAAGAAAACCCAGAGTACATTGCTGGAGGGCAGGGGGGGTGGGAGGGGAAGGGGAATGACCCTTTCTGACTCCTGCAGGTGACCAGCTGAAGCCCTGAAATATGAGCTTTTAGGAATATAAAACACAAACCACAAGGGACAAAACTGGGACTAGAACTGACGGATCCTGACTTCCGTACTGTACTTAGCCCAATATCGTATACCATACTACTTCCCGTGCTCAAACTTGTTTTCTTAACCTCACTAAACATAACTAGTCATTCTCCATTTCACTGATGAGTGCCCCTAGAAGGCTTCAATTTATATCTCAGGCTGTTTTGCTAGACAAAGTCAAAGTAACTTCAATGACCAATATAATGACTGACCAATATAATCTCTACAAGTGTGGCTACTTGTGTTATCTGTTGAATGCCGGTACTCTCAAAACTGCACAAAAAGGAGGATGACGTGGCCCCATCCCAGTGAACCTGCAAATTAGATAACTATTCGTCTCTACTGGCATTTTGCATGGCAGATGGCAAGTTGTGTGGTATAATAGAAAATACTTTTTCACAGGCAATTCAAATGTATATTTGGACATAGATTCTTTACTAGTGATGAACGTAGGATATTGACTTTGGAGGAACTCTGCCAGTTTTGAAGCGGAAAGGAAAATTACAGCCTGTTCTTTTCCTTGCCAAGAGATATTGAAGTTAACAGAAGTTGATCTCATGCCTGCAAACACCACACACCATTTCATCCAAAGATGCCAAGCTACTAAGGTTGACAAGCAAAGATGAAGAGTCTAAAGTTAGCAGTAAAATGGCCTTTGGACGCGAAACAGGAATGAGTCAGAACCTTGTTGCTGGAAGGAGCTCTCTGAATCAGAAAAGGAGGATGGCTGAGCTCCCACAAGGCAGAAAAGCAATATAGCAAGCAGTAACTGCATCTGAAACAAAACTTAGCCCCTACAGGTGACCCAAACAGGGATTTATTTTTTTTAAATAAGATAAACAACAACACTTAAGAACAGTTAAGACCTCAGATCAGGAATGGAGTATGTGCAGCTCACTGAATGCATGAATTACTGGCTCTAAGAACACAAAATGTTGGATGGTCAGTGCTACAGCGTTTAGGGTGTAACTACCTACTGAGAAAATGCCTAATCTATACAGATTTGAAAATTCCAAAAGCAACCCTTATTTACTGTACCTGCAAGACCTGAGGTCTGCAAGAGAGGAGTTTATGATGTTCTCACAAAGCTAGAGATATTTTCCTTGTAGTGATACCCCCTCCATCATACTTTCAGACTGCAGCCCTTCTGGATGAAAGGTGCTAAGAATTTTAGCAGCTTCCTACAGTATTTACTTTACCCACCACCAAAATGCAGGCATTTCTGGGGTGGACATGACAACTAACAGCCACACTAGATACATTATATACACTACATAGTGTATCCAACTGAAGCTGCAGGTGAAATTTACACAGACAGAATTAAGTAATCCGAATTAGAATTCAGGTGAGACACTGGAACTAAACACTTCAGCTTAAAGACCCCATGGCACTTTCTGCAATCTAAGCTTCAGGATGACATGTCATGCATAAGGAGATGGCTTCAGCCCCACAGCACATCATGCTTACACTATGTTGTGTGATTCACTCACTACTGACTCCACCATTCACCCACCCTTTTAAACACTGGAAATGTTGCTGTTGCAGGAGAAACACAAACCCTTGAACTCAGGTCTTGGCAAGCAACACAATCTCAACAAAGTATTTAAAGAACACAAGAAATTCCAATAGAAAACAATTTAAGTGAACATGTTTTTCAATTCAGAGGAAACCATATGCTTTCAAACTGGCACCAAAAGCCTCTCATGCAAGTTAACGTGACCAGCACCAACTTCAGGGTGCCTGCCTTCAGCTATTAATGATAATCCGAGTCAGCTCCAGTCGATGACAACTTACTGCTGAAAAATTTTTTCCAAGGAAGAAGTATCCCTATGGACCACTCTGGAGTCAGTAAGGAGGTCTCCCAAGTGCTACATTTTTACCGAATTAGACATGGGCCTGGAGGGCTTGGCAGAAAAGCAGGGTGTGCACCTGTCCCATCATGCAGGAAAGAGACCTCCAGGGATCAACCTCAGGACACAGGGAAGAAGCAGAAGGTGAGGATGAGAAGCGTGAACCAAACTCCAGCAGGCCTAGGCATACTGAAATTAGGCTGAGGGTCTACTGATTGTGAGGTTTCAATGTTAATGGGACTCTATGCGGAAAGCTACTGGTTGCACTATGGTTTACATGAAAATCTATTTTAGCTGAAGAACTTTGATCATCCATAAAGTGCTCATTGGAGTATGATGCTATAAAATTATCTCTCGCCCTCTACAAGGAAAAGAAGGGCAGCTTGGACACTGATCTCTGAGGAGACAACTCACCATGTTGGAGGCTTGTGTAGCTATGTCATGACTATCATCTCCGCAGGAAGAAGAGATTCAGAGCACATATTGGAATATAGAATCTCTGACCTTCAGAACATCAGTATCTCTCCCCTCAATACTCTCCAATATCACGTTCCCTTGTTTCCTATCACCCCATGAGGAGAATTTAACATTCAATAATAAATAGAAGTATCTCACATACAGAGCATATAATTCAGAAGCATGAATACAATTACTGTTCAAAATAGCAACACTGCCCTTGAAATCAGTTGTTAGTGAATTAATGACCAGATTGTTAGGAGTGTTGCCTCAGCTTTGCCTTGGGCTTCTAATTAGCAAACAAGTCATTAATTCACTGGTTACAAGTGGTTTCTGAGGCATTATTGCTTCTGACATCACAATTTTTTGGAAGGCTTCTCCAGATGACCTGAGCCTCATATCAACCCCTGGCCATCACCACCACCAGCACACAGAAAGGCAGCTGCAAGCATCCAGTGCTGGCCAACCTGAGGTCAATAATCAATATGCAGGGCACCTTCCCTGGGAGAGGGAGGAGAAGGCCTAAAAAGTCACTAGTATGGAGTCATGTAGGAAAACTACATCCAGGTGAGTCTCAAACATCCTGAAATTTATGTTCTTGTTTCAGCCATGTTGCTTTTCCCACTGCACAATCCCCAAACCAACCATGTAAGTGCTCTGGTTCCATTTTCACTTTTATTCTTGATGAAGAAGTCTGTGTCTTGCCGTAAATTTGAGCTGCCGGCCAGCTTTGTTTAACGTGTTTTAGACTATGTTAACCATGGTTTTGTTTTAAGGGTGGGGTATATATTATTGCTGCTGAAAATAATCAGAATCAGCTCTGTCAATGCACTTTATACTATTCACCTATCTTAGGGTTTTATGCTGCCACTCATCACCATAGTACGAGTGCCTTCCATGTGAAATCAATAGCAACAAAAAAGTCCCTAGTGAATTCCACAGAGTCTGTCATTTCTTCCCCTGCTAGTCCAGTCCCAACCCCCCACCCCCACCCCACAGCTACACCATTGCACCTTGATTTTGACCTACAGCAACTGCTGCACTTGTGAGGAGAAACTGTCATTTTCAAATTGGTTTTGCAATAGTGACAAACCTGTACAGTTTTTGTACACTCGTTTTCACTCATCATCCCAAATAACGCAAGAAAGTAAGAGGCAATATTGTAAATACAGAACTGGGATATCATTAAATGAACTGGGCCACGGGAGGGATATGCTTTTGTTTAGACACAAGCATCTTAGAATGCCAAGAATTGCAGAGAGCACACTTTATCCAAACTGTCATGTCTTCTATCTGGTAACATTTCACTGTGGCAGTAAGTATTTAAGGCTTTAAGAACCACTCTCAGGAAGAGTAAAGTGAGCCAACTAGAACATTTATGCAGTTCCATCACAGCCGGTGCAACCCTCATTATAATACCCCACCCTCCCAGGACAGAAGGGACCACGAGAACAGAAAACTTACAAATGGTCTGAGTACAAGACCCTGAAATCAATGTACAGCCAGAAACAGTTTAACAATGGTCCTCCTAAAACAGTATTGAAAATGGATAAGTGCTAGTGTAAATGGGACAAACTACCTTCAACTCCATTTAAGAAAGGATAATTAACTCTTGTTTTTATAAAGACTCGCTCACACTTTCCGAAATGGCATTAAATCCAGTACTGTCCCATCTACTCTAGCACTTGTACCATTTTACATATCACTTTGGGGGAACATATTCCTGAAGGCCAGTTTCAGCAATACGTCAATTTCCCAAATCAGACCAGGTTTGGCGGCACAAGGGGTCAGTGCATTGCACGCCAGGCTGCGATGGAATCCCTTTATATGAAATGCATGTGGAACAGAATCACTGAAGGCAGGGCTGGGAGCAACCAGCATGAATAGCGTTAGGAGGGGGAAGAGCAGACCCTTTTTCTGTGGGGTAAGTCTTGCTCTTACCTCAACATGAAGTGAAGATGAGCTCCAAGGGGTAGCTGGTGTTGTAGCCCTGACAGTTACTATCTCCCTATTGCTTAGGCCCCTAATTCAACCATGCATGAATCTATTAATCTAATAATAGGAGAAATCCCACAGCCATTTTGCTTGAAGCCCGTAATGTCCCTGTCTCTTTCTCTTGTGCTTCAGTATTTTCCACTTTATGTCTGCTTCAGAATTCTACCCCCGTGTGCAGTCCCCTCAGAAAAGAAATATATGGGGCTAGTTAAAAATTGTCCCATATCAGACTAAGACTTCATGAGCCAACAAAGTAGCACGAAGCATGATCTTTTGAACCTTCCCAAACGCTAAAGAAACCAGTCAAAAAAAGCTGGTAGTTCCTCGGGGATTTGCTCATGATTGCCACTTTCAGTGAAGGCCTATTGCTGCTATAAAGTCTGTTATGAAATTTAATAAGATCCTCATTTTCAGGGGATTGAACTCGGAATAGTTTGCTGTTCCAAGCTCTCAGTCTGTCCAGAAGCTTTTTACCCCATGTCTGTGCCAAGTCTGTGCAGTTCTCCTTTCCATACAAAGCCCAGGAGGATACTTACCACTTGTCAGTTTCTCTAACATAATCACCTTAAATACTCATGTCCATTAAGTTTAAAGATCCTAGAATCATTAAATGAACTCTTAGATATGAGGTCCCATGTGGAGTAAATCTTGATGGCAGACTTTCCATTGGAAAGTTGCCTTGGTTTCAAAGCTGATCTCTATCAGGATGACAAGATAGGAGCATTCTTTAAATTCTCATTGATAACTGTGCATGGCATATTCAGTCCTCTCAGTGTAGCGAGCTAAGCAATAGGGCTCTTGGTAAGCAGCTTCAGAGAGAGTTCAACAGACCATAAGACGATCTCAGAGGGAAATTATTCAGCTCCAGAACAATTTTATCTCTTAACAACTTCCTAATCCCCCTACCCCACTCTGCAGCTTTACCTTTTAAAGAATGCCATATGCCCACACCCAACCATGCTGATATTTTTTTAAATTTGGAAGCAAAGAATAACAAAAATAAGATAAGGTCAAACTCAACAAAAGAAAATAAATGAAATTAAAAAAAACAGCACTTTGAGGATAAATCTTGAGTGCCAGCACTAAGCCATAACCTCTTCACTGATTTTTTTCCCCCCCTTAACAGATTCAGAGGCTGTAATAACATTTAATCCTCAGAAGCTAATCTAAATGTAACACTCAAAAGAAGACAAAGACAACGCAAAAGAAAAAAAATTTGGCCACTGCCTTTTGGGACGCCTGCTTTATCCCAGGAGCAAGCGCATTAATACAGCTTGGAATGAAATGCCATTTTATTCTCTGTAGCAGGGAGGGGATTAACAAGTTGTCTTCTCTAAACCCAGTCTGAGTCATGGCTCTCTGAGCACTGAGAAAAGGATGTGAAGCAAAGTGAAGGGTGGGGAGCACTGGTCTTTTATGTACATGCTGCTTCTTTTGTGGGTGGTTACTGATGTGCAGAGTTTGCTAAACACAGAAGGAGGGAGGAAAAGTTCTGAGTCTCCAGACTTTAATTCCACTGGTTAACAAAGGGCAAAATAATAATGCAGCAATTATAATAAAATCAGACAGACAGTGCGTCCATGGCAGTGCTCCAAGTCATCATAGCACGCAAACAACAAGGGCATGTTACTGAAGGTGCTGAAAGAACTGCCCATTTTCCAAGGTCTGTTCTCTGGCTTCCTGTTGCTAGGAGGTTCTTTTTGGAAGAGAGATGCAAACTGGATAGAACCCAGGACAGGACAGTGACCAGTATGCAGGGAGGATGGCTGTGCAATTTCTTGAGATACTTCACAGGAAGGTGGAGTCTAGGTTCAGGTAATGTGGTTAGGAACAAAGACTGTCACACAAGATCAGACCACTAGCCCATCACGTACAGTAGCCTGCCTTCAGCAGTGGCCAATAGCTGGTGCTTCTCTTGCTGACTACGTGGCCTGGGGCAAAGCACTTCATTTCTTTATTTGCCCTCCTGCAAGATGGGGATAATAAGGCTTACCCACTTGCCTCACAGGCACCTTAGTTAAGATCTGTACAGCACTCTGAATACGTGAAGAGCCATATAAATACTAAGAGAAAAAACCAGTAGTGCACTTGGACACTTGTGCAAAGCTGCAGCTGTTTAAAAGGGCTGGAGAGTGAAAGAGAGGGATACTCAGATGCCTATAAATGCCACAGAAGCAGTCTCCCTGATTTGTGCTTCTTTGACCTTTGCTGCAGTATGGCCTCTGCAAAGTAGAATTTACTCACTGTAGGGGAAATCCCATTTTCATTCCCCACCCCTCAGTATACTAAACTACAAACTCAAATGGGGTACTTGATAAAAGGTGACAAAATGCAGGACAACGGAATCTGATTAGGTGTGTGCACACGCAAGGTAGAGAAGGTAAATCCAGTAATCCACCATGACTGATGGGATTGGTCTGTTATGGGCTGAGAGAGAGATTATGGAATGGAGACAGAGCATCCTGCAGAGGGAAGAACCACCCCACTTCCCATTTCTTCTTGTTATACAGGAGCAGTGGTGGTCAAGTGCACTGTGCATGGGGCTGGGAGTTGGCAGACCTGAGTTTCATCCCTAGCAGAATCTGTGTGACCTTGTTTGTGTCCGAGTTTCTCTATCTGTATAATGGGGATAATCAAATGTATTCACCTTGGTAAACTACTTTCAGAATTACAGATGGTCTAGTGCTTCAAGACTAAACAGCATGACTAGTCTTCTCCTTCAGTTGGTTTGTTGCTCACTGAGTTCAGATGGGGGTGGCATCCTGTATTCTTCAGTACTCAACAAACAATGCCTGATAAAGGAACCTTGTAGCATAAACAAATGTTTGGTCCTACCCAGTAAGTTCAGAATACTGATACATATACCCACAAAGGAACTTTCTCTCATTCCATCCAAGACAACTCTGTTCTAGTTTTAGGAATGTAAGCAAATTTGGGCAGGAATTGTGTGTTCATATATGTTTGTACAGCACTTAGTACAATGAGGCCCCAATCCTGAATGGGGCCTCTGAGCACTACTGCAACATACACACACACGCAAAGATGGTGAGCTGGCAGGGAGAAGCAAGGTGGTCAGTATGATTAACATGTGGCACCATCAATCCCTAGATGGTGTATTCCAACACAGAGCTTAGGGCAGGGGTGGGCAAACTACCCCATGGTGTCGCGGGCCCCGTGCTGCTCCCGGAAGCGGCCGGCACCACGTCCCTGTGGCCTCTGGGGAAGGGGGGAGCAGAGGGCTCCACGTGCTACCCTCGCCTGCAGGCACCACCGCCCGCAGCTCCCATTGGCTGGGAACGGGGAACCTCGGCCAATGGGAGCTTTGGGGAAGGTACCTGCAGGTGAGGGCAGCGCGCAGAGCCCTCTAACCCCACCACCCCAGGGGCCACAGGGACGTGGTGCCAGCCACTTCCAGAAGCGGCGTGGCATGGCAAGGCAAAGCATGGGACGGGGCCAGAGCAGGCAGGGAGTCTGCCTTAGTCCCGCTGCGTGCCACTGCCACCCCGGAGCCGCTCCAGGTAAGCGGCACCGGGCCAGAGCCCACATCCTCTGCCCCAGCCCTACTTTCATGGCCCTGCATGCAATTTCCCCATCCAGTGTGGCCCTCGTGCCAAAAAGTTTGCCCACCCCGATGTAGGGCAAGATTGCTTGTGGTTCTCTACAGAGTTTCTCAAATGCAGCCACATGCGGCCCCCAGGAGCTTTTCTTGCAGCCACAGCCTCCTAGGCAGTGGGAGTGGGGGGAGCGCAAAGCAGTGCCTCTCCCCCAGGGCCACCAGAAGGGGTTGGGCCCTCCCCCCCCGGAGCCACAAACGCTGGAGGAGCAGACAGCCAGTGAGTCCCCCACCTTCCCAGGGGTGTGAGGCTCGGGCTTCGAGCATCAACCCTGGGGTGGCAGGTTCCAGTCGTGGGACTTTGGGCTCCGACCCTGGACCCCAGCCAAGCAGCGGTGGGTGCCAGCTCTGGGCTCACCCCTCTCCCCCTTTGTCCCTGGCCCCCGCAGCCTCCTCCGGCCCCAGACTCTGTGCGGTGGCGGGCTCTGACCCTGGGTTCACCTCACCCCCCATTGCCCCTGGCCCCCATTGTCTCCCTACCCACCTCCCCATCCAGAGCTTTACTAGCTAACAAGGCTTTTTTTAAAAAGGCAACCAAAACCAAAAACAACAACAAAAGACAAGAACGTGCAAAGCACCTTATTTGTGTTTCTATTCTGTTTAGATCCGGTAAAGAATAGAGAACTGAACATTATTTTTATTATTGAGTCTACCAAAAAAACCCTACATAAATAAATTATAATGATTTGGACATGTGCATATTTATTTGTGTTTCCTAAAGTCAAGTAAGTATTTTAAGAAAAATTGTCATAGTTGCCACCAGCAAGAGTTGGTGGCCGCACTTAAAGGTCACCAAAAATTTATTGTGAGAACCCCGCTCTAAGAATCTCCATTCAAAAGAGAGTCCTTGTGGCACCTTAGAGACTAACAAATTTATTTGGGCATAAGCTTTCATGGGCTAGCTTATGCCCAAATAAATTTGTTAGTCTCTAAGGTGCCACAAGGACTCCTCATTGTTTTTGCTCATACAGACTAACATGGCTACCACTCTGAAACCATTCAAAAGAGGTAGATATGAGGAACTCTTTCCCCCCCCCTCACATTTACCAGCCCTGCATAGCGATCCTTTCCCAATAATCAAGGCTTCCAGAGCAAGGTTTCCAAGCTATTTTTTCAAGACAACAATGTGAACTTCAAAACAGATACCACGCTGGAGCCAAAGGAGAGATCTGGTCGGGGGGGTGGGAGGTGGCGGTTGCTGCCATCTAAGTGAACCCAAAGAAAGTATCTCTATTTATATAGTGGCCAAAGTCTGCTTACTCTTCCAACAGAAAATATTACAAGAAAGGGCAAGTAGGAAATCTCAGACTGGCTGCTCTTAGGGGCACAAAGAGAAGGGGAAGGGACCTCTAAGACCCTAGAACATTCTTGCTAAATCTCAGGAAATCATTAACTTTTGTACTGATCTCAACTGTTTACCATTTCGAGGAATGGCTGCATTACCAGATGGTAACATATGCTGCAGGTCTTCATCTTGCAAGGAACAGGGGAGGTCAAATAAACCTCAAGGGAATCCAACCGAAGGCTGTCCTAAAAACAGGTTTGACACACAGCCTATAACAACGAATACAGGAAATATAACCTGGGGTCTTAATCTCCTCTAAGAATTCATTATTTATGTTATATATTATATCCTTGTTATATGTATTCTCACCAACTGGCTACACAATTCTGGAAGGACACTCAGATAAAATATCTTCTCTCTGCTCCAAGGGGGCTAAAGAAAAGACTGTCAGGTCTTGATTACCGCATCTACAATTTTTAAAATTTATTTTAACAACAATTTAAATTTTACTAAGGAGAGTTCTCTGAAAATGTCTGGGATGTATCAGCGCCTTGATTTTAGAAGTACACTGCATGTGAGCTTTTGCAACAACCAAACTGTCCAAGCACCAGTGTGGAATTATAACAAGTTATGTGATGCTTTGGCAGCCAGTCATAATTAAAAAAAAAAATACAATATAATATGCTGTGCACCCCATTTACATACACCTGTATAATCTATTTATGTAGTTAAATATCACGCAGTCTGGAGCTGATCCAACTGGACTGCATATGTTGTTACTCCAGTTTATTGTATGTTGGCCAACTGTTTGTTGTACCAAACTGAGGTACAAATGCTGCTTTTAACAGTATAATTTCTCTGGACTCATGAATAGTAAAGAATTCTCATAAACTTATATTTTTTCCAGGGCCGCCCAGTGGACTCAGGGGGCCTGGGGCAAAGCAATTTTGGGGGCCCCTTCCATAAAAAAAAAGTTGCAATACTATAGAATACTATATTCTCGTGGGGCCCCTGCGGGGCCTGGGGCAAATTGCCCCACTTGCCCGCCCCTCTGGGTGGCCCTGATTTTTTCCTAAGACAGCTGTTAGTACATGTGGAACAATGAGTTGGAAAATGCTACTGGCACACAAAAATGGAGGAATTTAGACATGAAATGCACTATAGTGGCAAAAAGAATAGACACAATATTAAAGGACTCTGAGCCAAGATAAAAACCATATTTCAGAAAATACATTTCATCTGTGTCACTATAAACACATATGATCATTAAAACAGATTTTAGTGTTATTTAGGTGTCACCATTTATGCTATTTACTTTTTACATTTCTCTTGCCTGGACAATGAAAAAAAAAGAGTTTCACTTTGCTGGGCTAGTGCATAAGAACAGGAATGTCTGGGTTGCAAACACTGTGGCGGACAGTTTAAATGTAAACCAAAAATACTTTTCATTGCTATTCTAAAAGCCTTGAAAACATTCTAATCCAATTTGTGTTTTCTAGACCCCATCCTCATCTCCTTCTATTTTTATTTTCAAAGAAATTCTACACTTTGACCCTAAGCTTTCTCCCTTAAAGTTAGCACAAAGAGAGAGAGGGAGAGTTTACAACCGTTCAGGTCTCTAAATACTTAATCTGAGGTAACATCACACTTCATTTATGTAAATATCCAGGGGCTATGCACACAGAGTATTATAAATACAAACAAAACTGTTGAAAAGAACCAAAATGACTTCTTACTTTATGTGGTTCTCTGCACCAGTGGCTGCCTCATGGAATTGCTCTGATGTCAGCTTGTAGATTTCAGCATTCTGAAACAAAGCAAATATTGCTCATCACTCAAGATTGTGCTTTTTTGGACCCTACCCTGTGATGTAATTGTCTTCTATAATAAACAACATTCATTTCTCACCCAGCAGGCATCATATTCTGCTACAAAACAACTTAGGCTCCACCAATATAAAATATGAATATGAAAGAACATATGCACTTCTCAACAGATCACATCAAGGCAACAATCTTGAGTCACACCGCTGAAGACACCTCATGTGGCGAGGGGTAGGCCTCTTGGCCAATGCTCAGCTTGTGTTATTTCATCCAAACTTCTTTTCCAACAGGAGTTTCCAATGCTGCTTGGGGTTTGTTTTGTTTTTTTTTAATTGCTGTGGGGAGCCTGTAGGTTACAGACTTGCAAGTGTCAAAGTTAGCTGCTAACACAGTTAGCCTAACGAGAGAATTATTTTTATATTTCAACCCCACTGTCCATGTAACTTGCTTTTTAAGGAAAATTCCTTGAGCCATTTGTAGACTAGCTACCATGTTTCCTCTTTAACAGTATAGTGAAGAGAATCAGACTTGAGTCAATCTGAAAGAGTAGATGCAAACTTATACAAGAACCAACCACTTCTTAAAATAAATGAAGAGATGAGAGAAAAATAGTCTTGGGGGTAAAGACTGAAATTCACCTTAGGGCCCATCCTTGCTGCTCTCCTACCTGTCTCCTGATTTTGTCATTTTATATTAAACACAATTCTCTTCCTCCCAAGATTGCAACTCTGGTCCTCCACATCAAGAGACTTCAAGTATTGTTCAGTGGTTAGAAACGGGAATAGGGCAAGTCACCATCTTTGTGTCTCAGTTTCCCTGGGGATAACACCTGCCTATTCCACAGAAGTCTTGAGACTTTTAGCTAATGGAAAGGTTTATGAAGTGCTCAGTTGAAAGGTATTTATTTAAGTGTCATTTCTATACATATCTGCATTTATGTAACACACAAACCACAGGAAGGACTTTGTTTTCACAAATTCTGACCTCATAATTGCTCTTAGACCTGACAAATCATGGATCAGTAATCAATCCAAAATGAGTTTTGCCAGCGAGCAGTCATGAATGTCTTTGTTTGCTTATTTGTTACATAATAGTCAAACTTCTATGCTGCAAAATCCTTTTTACTTCTTTCAATAACAAAAGTTCAGATTTTAATGGAGCCTTTTTCTCTGCCCTGTAAACAGATCCGATGACTTCCAGCTCCCTGCTGTTGCTTATTCACATATGAGCCTACAAGACCTATGTGCCAATTAATTAAATTTGCCATTAAAAATGAAATAATGTGAAAACCTAGGATATGAGTGTTATTCTCCATGAGTTTCATAAATCTCACTGTTTCTCCAATTACTTCCCAAGCAATTTTCATATTTCATACCACCTGATTTCTCAAAGGGCCTGGATTTGTGAGATCAAAACGAGAGAAAGAGGGAAAACGAGAGAGAGAGAGAGAGAGAGAGAGAGAAAGGTAGGAAGATTAAGCATTTTTCCAGCGATAGGAAGTAATGCCATCAGACACCATTAGCCAGCAGCAATTTGCAGTGAAACAGCAGCAGGCGAGGAAAACAGGAACAAATATGTTGTATGTGCGGCCCAGCATGAAGTTGGCATTTAACCCACCTAAGGAAGGAAAAAGCAGCAGAGTTGTTTGCTGGTAGGACTGTAGAATTAAAGCACTTGTGCAAGGGCCTTTGTGTGGTTTATGAGAGAGGGAGAGTTCAGGCCAATGATTTTATTGTGACAGAGGTAGTAGAAATACTGATGATGCCACTACTGCATCAAGTTCCTGCCTGAGCCCCTGGGCAACATCGGGTGGGATCCTCAAGCATGGACAGAAGTCCTGAGGCATGGAACCGGTAAGACATCACTCCGGCTCTCAACTTGGCTGGGAGGCAGGCAAGTGAGAACTCAGATGGGATGGGGCACCTCAACCTCAGTGATCAGGGGGGAGGGCAGAGTGACCAGACAGCAAGTGTGAAAAGTCGGGACGTGGGTGGGGGGTAATAGGATCCTATATAAGAAAAAGACCCCCAAATTGGGACTCTCCCTATAAAATCGGGACATCTGGTCACCCTAGGGGAGTGAAAGACGACAACCCTGCCAGACCACATGCCAGACAGCCTGGCAAGTCTGATGTGGGTGTCATGTGGGAGTATAATGGAAGGTGGAGGCGTAGGAGGCACAGAAAGGAATTTAAAATGCCAAATTTAAAAGGGGAGGCAGGAAATCTAAGCACAGATTCTATAAACCCCCTTCCCACCAATCTAGATACCTCTTTGGTTGGCTTTTGGGTTACTCTTCTGTTTTTCATTTTGGGAAGACTTACTGCTTCTAGTGTTATGAATCAATATTGTTAAGTGCTTCCAAAAGAAGGAAAAGTTCCAGATTGGCCATTCAAACCTGGGCTTGCTCAGCAACTAGAAGTATTAAAAAGATTTCCCCATCCCTTTGGGCCTCTTCCTCTTTGGGGGTTGCTCATTCACTTCAGTCCTACCCTGAGCCAGATAGGGGAGCAGAAAAAGGGGGCTGCTCATTCACTTCTGTCCTTGCTTCAGATTTATTACATACATAGAACCATACAAATGTAGGGCTGGAAGGGATCTTGAGAGGTCATCTAGTTCAGACCCCTGCACTGAAGTAGGACCAAGTAAACCTAGAATGGACCATCCCTGGCAGGTATTTTTTCAACCTATTAAAAATCTAGAATGATGGGAATTCCACAACCTCTCTGGGAAGCCTATTCCAGAGCTTGACTATCCTTATAGTTGGAAAGTTTCCCCTAATATCTAACTTAAATCTCTCTTGATGAAGATTAAATCCATTACTTCTTGTCCTACCTTCAGTGCACATGGAGAACAATTGGTCACCATCCTCTTTATAACAGTCCTTAACATATGTCAAGATTTATCAGGTCTCCCCCTCACGCTTCTTTTCTCAAGAGTGAATATGATCAGAGTTATAACCTTTCCACATAAGTCAGATACAGACGCTCCCCGACTTACGCAAGCGTTCTTCTGGAACACCTTGCGTAAGTCAAATTTTGGGTAAGTCAGGAACGTATCTCTGACAATTACACACACACACAAAAAGGCTTACGGAACTTTTTCCATAAGTTGGGTGTGCGTAACCCAGGGAGCATCTGTATTCTAAACCTTTGATCATTTTTGTTGTTCTCCCTCTGGACTCTCTCCAATTTGTCCACATTTTCTTAAAGTGTGGCATCCAAAACTGGACCCACTACTCCAGCTTAGACCTCACCAGTGCTGAGTAGAACACGGCAACTAGTGTAGGAGTGTTGTATGTAATATATCCAGAATGTTATTAGCCATTTTTGCAATTGCATCACATTGTTGACTCATTCGTTGATCCACTATTACCCCCAGAGCCTTTTCAGGAGTACTACTGCCTAGCCAGTTATTCCCCATTTTGTAGCTAATTCTTTTCTTCCTCAGAGTAGTACTTTGCACTTCTCTTTATTGAATTTCAGACCAGTTCTCCAAATCATTTAATAAGAACAAATTCCACCCAACTGCCTCTCAATCTGAGCACTGAGCAGAGGTGGTTCTACAGTTTTGGAGCTTTTCCCCCCAGTGAGAGTAGTTTTGAGAGTTCCTCACATTCAATCTACAACTGCAAAATTTGCTGCCTCTTGTCATAGTTTGAATCCTCCCAGTGTTATTCTGTGCACCACCACACTGTGACAGAACATTCCAATGGCTAATATTAACCCAGGACTTTCTAACCAGCCTGAAAGCTCAGAACAGGCAGCCATGTGAAAATGCAGAACCACCTTACCCACATTACACTAAGTGACAACTTCGACAGGTCACCCATAACCTCAGGTACTGCTGGTGTCTGAAGCTGGGCCTGGCTGTGGCATCGCTCAGCCCCAACAGAGACACTATTGGCCATAATAAAGAACCCTAAATTAGGACAGGAGATTCAGCTGCAAGCCTGTATAAAAAAATATGCTCAGAAAACGTCCCACACTTACAGTGTTGCCAACTCTCATCATATTTAATCATGAGTCTCATGATATTTAATGTTTATTTTAAAGCCCCAGCTCCTGGAGACAAGTGGCTACATGAGAATTTGAGCTGCCATTAAAAAAAATATTCTAAATTTCCAGCCGTTATGGTGCAGAAAAAAAATTTGATAATGTGCCCCACATGAACCCAAAAGGCTTAAAGGAAAAGAATCTGAAATGTATCATTTTTATCTAAATCAAATGAGTTTTGGGGGCCTGACTCATGATTTTTGATGTTTGGGGTTAGTAATTTTGGGATTCTGTCTTTAGAGCGTGAACAAGCTGCACCGATGCAGTGCAAATTCAAAGGGTTTACCTCTTCTGGTAAGTAATGGGTTGATGGTGAGACTATGAAAATACAGTCTCAGATCTCTCTTTCAGACACACACAAGCATGCGCACACATGCGCCTTGAAATAACAACTTCCCTTACCCACTAAAACTGAGGTTCAAAATACATTTTGGTTAATTCCCCACATATACACAGGCTCCAGTATGTTTTCCATACTCTTCTGTACTGTCTGGTTTCTTCCAAGAGAAAAAGCAGAAAATTCAAAATATAGCAAGGAAAGCACTTCTTGGTTTATTTCAGAAATAGAAATAGCTAAAGTGTCATGAGAAAAACCCTGCCAGCTCAGTTTTGCCCTTACATTGAAGTCCATTACATACCACCTCAGTAGAATGTGCATTGTTCACTACGATATGCGAAACACTTGACACAAGAACATAAGTGAGAAAAACCTGAAACTAATCAGATTTTAGGTGAAATGCTGTGCTAACCTTAAGCAGCAGCAGCAGCAAAAAGCTCTAACACCAGAACACAGATTTATCCATCAGGTTAAGAACTGGGTCAGTGGATCAGAGGCTCTTTGGATATAAAAAGACAACAGATACCAAAGCTATCTTGAGGTATTTTGACACCTTGGTGTATAGAATCTTGTCAGTGGTCATAGTGCTTAAAGATACAAAGAGGATTAATGTCTGTTGAAATGTTGCCAGCCTAGATGAATGCTAGCGATACTTCTGATGAAACAGAGCAGGCCATTGGAGGCCTTGACAAATGCTGCAGACGACAGCTGCGGGATTAGATGGTGAAATCTGCCTAACACCTGACAGATGCATCACTTATCTCGCACCCTCCCCCTCCCCCCCCTCCCCCAATCACCATCACCCTGTCTGTGTGCACTCTGCAGCATTCAACAAACTTTCTAATATGTGGCCCTAAAGAAGCTGACAGGAACGGGTGTCTCCCATGTCCGCTAAAAGGAAGGAATATGCTCTAGTCAGGGCCGGCTCCAGGCACCAGCTTGGCAAGCAGGTGCTTGGGGCGGCCAGTCTGGAGAGGGGCGGCACGTCCAGCTATTCGGCGGCAATTCGGCGGAGGGTCCCTCACTCCCGCTCGGAGCGAAGGACCTCCCGCCGAATTGCCACCGCAGATCGCGATCGCGGCTTCTTTTTTTTGGTGGGGGGGGGGGCGCTGTTTGGGGCAGCAAAAACCCTGAAGCCGGCCCTGGCTCTAGTCCACAGGAGGATAAATACAAAATGAAAGGTGAGGAGAAGGGGCAAGACAAGGGAGACTTTACCACCTCTGTCACAAGTGTCTACAACAGATTTTAAACCCCTGCTTCCCAATGCCACTAAAGTCAGAGATTAAGACTCACATAACACTCATGAGAATGTGCATGTCTGCTGTCATTTGTGCACAGAGCTCATGAAGCAGCTGCTACAGATGTTTAGAGGAGCGGTTCTCAAACTGGGGTCCTTAGAGGGGGTTCGCACATCTGCTGGGTGGCCCGCTGAGGTGAGTCAGGGGGTGCTCCCTCCCTGAGCTCCACTGTATGGAGGCAGCCTGAGCTGCCTAGCGTCACCACTCTCCCCCTGTATGTTCCTTTGCACCCCCTGGTGATGCAGAGAAATGTTCGACGGGGACACCAACACGTAGCGGAGCTCGGGGAGGGAGCACCAGAGGTTTTCAAACTAGGGGTGTGGAGGAATGTTTGGGGGAGGGGAAGACAATGCCACGGGGCTCGGGGAGGGAGTTCCAGAGGTTTTCAAACGAGGGGGGCACAGAGGAAGATTCGGGTGGGCGAGTGGTGACACCAGGCTGCTCGGGCCGGCCTTGCATGGCAGGGCTCAGGGAGGGCGTGCCAGAGGTTTTCAAATGAGGGGGGCACAGAGGAACATTCGGGTGGGCGAGCGGTGACAGGCGGCTCAGACCAGCCCTGCGAGGTGGGTTTCAGGGAGACAGTGCCACCTCCACTCCCAACTAACCTCATTTGGCCACCCAGCCTGTCTGGGTTGGAGGGGGTACAACCAAAAATTGCAGCATCACTGCAAAAAAGAGATCTCTCCCTGCCATCAGAAGGGGTTGCCTCACAGCCATTCACTCCATGAGCAGGCACAGCTAGCCAAGGAGACACACCACTACTCTGCCCTGCTACATCAGCACTTCAGGGAGGAGGGTCAAATACACACACACACACACACCCCACGTTGCCTCTGCATCACACAAGGATAGATAGACTCTGCAGTCAGAAGCACAAACACCCATCTGACTGATATCTGTAAGTACTCTTATACTCTCTTTCTTAAAACATTACTAACAGTACATATTTATATGAAGTACACACATACTTTTGTCAATCAGTTTCTCAGTTGGGGGTCAGTGATTAATACTGCATTTGAAAAGGGGGTCCATCAACAAAGAAAAGTTTGAGAACTTCTGGTTTAGAGAGTGCTCAGAAGGCTACCACTCCCCTGGTAGCAACAGAGGAAGGTCAACCAAAAACTTAAGCTAGTGCAGACTGCAGCAGCCATATTTGCTCAGCAACGTCTCCTATAGGGATCACATTGGACCTGTGCTCTAGAGACTCTAAGGGTACGTCCAGACTACCCGCCGGATCAGCGGGTAGCGATCAATCTATCGGGGATCGATATATCGCGTCTCATCTAGACGCGATATATAGATCCCTGAATGCGCTCCCGTTGACTCCGGAACTCCACCAGGGTGAGCGGCAGTAGCGGAGTCGACGGGGGAGCCGCAGCCGTCGATCCCGCGCCATGAGGACGGGAGGTAAGTTGAAATAAGATACGTCGACTTCAACTACGCTATTCCTGTAGCTGACGTTGCGTATCTTACTTAACCCCCCCACCCCTAGTGTAGACCAGGCCTAATAGCCTCATAGACTGTAACTCAGGTTGTTGGTTCTCATCTATAAGAAGCCCCCCATAGATTGGAACCTGGTGATTGAGAGTTTTTCCCCCACCCATAAATCCTGAAGCTGCAAGCAGATAGTCCCTTGAATTAGTCTTTTTCAGTGGATGACCCTTTGGAATCGCTTCCCACATAAACTCGTGCTTTGGTCTGAAAGAGCTGAGTTTTGGATCTTCAGGACACATTGCAAAGGCTGGTTACTTCAAGCCTCGCTCGGGGTGGGGGTGTTGCAGAATGCCTGTTTCTGATTTGCTGACATTGGTCCAGCAAAAACACACAGCTGATGTTTTCCACTGTTGCTACGTGTAAATGTACATGAAGGATAATCAACAGGCACTCTTTGCAAATGGAAAAATGAACATATAAAGCATGCTACATGTGGCTCCTGGGAGTAATGGATTAAACTGAAGGGCATCTTATGAGAATTTACTTCCTTTCTCCTAGGCTTAGCACGGGGAAGATACAGGGAATAATGGGGGAAGTGCGGTTACTATCCAAAGGCAGCTTCTAAATGAAGCTCTGGTATTTGCTGTTCAAGCGTGGGCTCATCCACTCCTCCTGGAGCCTGCAGTGAAGTCAGAGTGCTGAATCTGTGACACCCAATTCATTCCCTTGGCAACAGGCTGTGAGATCATAAATGCTAGATTAGGATTCACTGCAGAATCAAGGAGAAGAGCTACATCTGCAATACTAGCAAAGGGGAAATTAAACCAGTCAGTGGCAGGAGCATATTTCTGTTTGAATAAATCTGCTGCAACTCTACCCATGGGTGAAAGCAGGATAATACTTAACAGCTATAGAAAGCTTTTCATATCCAAAGTGCTTTACAAATATCAGCTCTCACAATGCCCCCTGTGAGGGATATGGCTGACTAGCCCCATTTTACAGGTGATGAAAATGAGACACTGAGTGGTTACGTGACTTGTCCTAAACCACAGAAGGGCATGCATCAGAAACAAGATTAGATCTCAGGACTTCCTAGTTCCCAGTCCTGTAGTCAGGTTATTGTATCAGATTAAGAACACACTGACAGTCTGACACTGGGCTTCGATAATGCTGGAGTCACATTCAGGAACCAGGGTGCCTTCAGCAAGAGGGTTCCAGAGAGGATACACTAGTTAAAAGCTTTATTTGTAAATACACATCCTGTTTTGTGCACAGGGCCAAGTGTCTCAATATGTGCCCCTCAGAAGTCCAAATTCAGCAACTCTTCCTTTAGAAAGCCATTATATCTCATTGAAAATATGAACAAAAGTCTGAGTTTTAAAAACTTCTACTGATATAAAGAAAACTGAATTCATTTCTCTCCCCACCCCCACCTTCTTGGAAACAGGTCTTAATAGTTCTTTAGAGGTCAGTGTTCCAGCACCTCAATCCTCACATGTGGTTATGAGGCCAATAGTTTCCAGTTGGAAAGACAAGCAGCAGACAAACAAAAAACTCAAAGAATGAATAACCCTAGCAATAATAAAGGGAACCAAAATGCAGAAAATATATCATGTTACGCAGAAGCAGGACTGAGTTAAAGTAGACAGCCTGCAAAGTTTGCTGTGAAACATCAGTGGTGCTTTAAATACAGAAAAGCAAAATCATCTTCACGGAGAAAGGCCATAAAATGCCAGCAGGCAACAAAGACTCTCTGACAAGGACAGCATCGGGCAATGCAAAAGTCTCAGAATCACATTTAAAATGCCTTGGAAGAATATCCTCACACACACTCTTTCTAGTTTAAAGTCCAATATAGGAGTCAGAAGTCCTAGGTGAGGAATTCACAGTAAATGCTGTAATCAATTATACCTGACAACTGCAGGTAAACAGGCCTCACCAGCATTGATTAAGCATCAAGGTTTTTCAGCATCTGCTTTACAGAACTCCTCAACCTGTTTGTACTGCACAGATAAAGCAGCACCCAAAAGGCTTCAGGGCATGACAGTTCCTGCTCAATGCCTCTGCCTGGGTAGCATGGCAGCACTGCTAGCCACACAGTAACACATGGATCCTATCAACAGATCAGGGTTACAAAAGCAGAAAGGTCTCAGCGCAGATTGCTTCTTACAGCTCTAACAAGCACACAGTAACTATATGAAGAGTGGGGTAAGGAGCAAGTGGCTTGTGAGGGGGGCAGGAGTACTAGTCTGCATAATCAAAAGCTTCAGTCGAGATAATGACCAGCACTTCATCAATAAACCTAACAGTCTTCAGGTAACTGCAGCATATTAAAAGGGGGATATTATTAAATACATTCCACCGCCAACCCCCTCTGCATTAGAGGGGCATTTGATTTGTTTAAAAGACTGTAATGACTGTCCAAAGGCTAGTATTTGGCAGAAGTCTTCATCAAGGGTTTCTGAACACCAAAGTCCCCTCCTCTCACCAAGACTGCCCTTGGTCTGGGGTTTCTCACCACGAATGCCCCTGCCACACTAAATCTTATTTAGGAACTGCAGGAGACTGGCTAGTAAGCAACCTTTGCCCCTCCATACAAGAGACCTGGATTACATTCTCAATCCTAAACTTTTGCACAACAGGTAGTCAAAGAATGCAGCTGACTGGGATAAAAGAGGCATCCAGCGCCCAGGATGGAGGGCGGGGGGGCCTTACGGACAAGAGGTACATGCACAGGGGAAGGAGAACAGAAGAAGGTGGGTC
Organism: Terrapene triunguis; assembly: GCF_002925995.2. Lineage (NCBI taxonomy): Eukaryota > Metazoa > Chordata > Testudines > Emydidae > Terrapene > Terrapene triunguis. The sequence goes on from NW_020664440.1 coordinate 20,948,312, forward strand.
ATGTCAGTGCACCAACATGGACACAGAAAACCCCATGGAAAAAATAAAATTACCTATTTTTTTGTGGGGGGAAGGGGGCGGAGAACAGTTCGGCCTACAATTTTCCTTTTTTTCCCCCCCTTCAGGTTTTTCCCCTCAAATTGCAAATTATTCTGCATGCAGTTCCCAGCAAATCAAGCTTTGCTAAATAACCCTGACATGTGCAGGGCTGAGAACCAGCCAACAAGCAATGATGAGATGTCCCCAAAATGATTAAGGAAAATGCAGAGCATCTCTCAGGTTACATATGAAGCCTGTTGTACTTTCGCCTCAGCGCATGGGCAACGCTGTAAGCGCTGTTCCCAAAACCTCTGATATTCAAAAGCTCATTTGGTTGACAGGGAGCCTGTGGATTTGTGGACAGATTGTCACACAAACTGTCAGGTTTTTAGAAAGACGTTCAGACCTCTCTCTGCCTGCTTTACAGAGCACATCAAAGGCACAGAAGATGAACCATACACACAGATCTGACTGAGTGGTGGGTGTATATGTTCAGAGCACTGTACTAGGTTGGGGGGGGGGGAAGAGAAGAGTGGTTTATAATGTGAATAATCAAGGGCAGAAAGTTCCAGAAACTTGACAGTTTTTGGCAGCAATTCTCATCTTTGCATTTATATATTTATGAGACACATTTCCACACTAAGAGCAAACTTGAGAGAAAAAAAATTATACAAGCAGCAATTTAATTTGCCACCACATTTTTTCCTCCCTCCCCTATTTCTGAATATATTTGTATTTTGAATCTGTGCTCACTCATATTCAGAGCCTGGAGCTGCAGAGAAGGAGTGGTCTAGTGGTTACACCAAGGAAAAGGAAGTTATTTACTGTGTTGTAACTGGAGTTGGAGATGCATGGTTGCTACATGCATTCCACTGTGGATACGCATGCGCTCCATGGGCCTGGGACTGGAGAATTCTTGCAATCAGTGTCCATTGATCCGAACCTGCAGCCCTGCTCTCCTTATGCTCCGTACTTAGGTTGTAAAGGGTGGTGCAGACTGACTGCCTACTCTAGTTCCTTCTCTACTGCGAATCCAGTCATAATCCAAAGCAGATGGGAAGGAGGTACGTAGTGGAATGCACATAGGGACTATGCCTCTCGGAGAATTCCGGTTACAACAAGGTATGTAACTTTCCCTTCTTCTCTGAGTGCTTGTCCCTCAGTGTAGTCCACTGTAGGTAACTGAAAAGCAGTGCTCAAAAAGGAGCAGGATAGGAGGATGCATGTGGTATAGCAGCTTGTAGAACAACTGCCCCAAAGGATGCATCAGCAGAGGAGTCTTAGACCAAGGCATAACGTTTTGTGAACATGCAGATGGAACTCCACATAGCTGCCCTGAAAATGTTGAGTACCACCTGTTGAAGTGATGCCACTGAGACCCATTGTGCCCTTGTAGAGTGAGCTCTTTCTTTGTGTGGGGCAGGGAGTTGTGCCAACTGGTCGAGCAGGATGCTACCAGAGATCCACTTAGAGACTTTCTGGGAGTATACAGCTTGACCTAGAATTCATTCTGCTACAGCAACAAATGGTCTAGGTGACTTTCTGATCAGTTTTGTTCTCTGCAGACAAAATGTCAGTGCTCATTGAATGTTGAGGGAATGAAGTCTCCTCTCCATGCCTGAGCTGTGGGGCTTCGGAAAAAGAAGACACAGAAAAGTGAATTGACTGGTTTATGTGAAAGTCTGAAATTATCTTAGGAGTGAATTATTGGTATAGTTGTAGTGAGACTTTGTCCTTATGCAATATTGTTTATGGTGGATCATACACCTATCCTCCTGGCCAATGTGTTGGCAAGGAGGAATGCAACCCACATTGAACAGGTGAAGCATAGAATACGTAGCTAGCGGTTCAAAGAGTGATTTAGTGAGTGGCGAAAGGATTAAATACAGGTCCCAGTGAGGGGTTGGTTTCTTTACTGGCAGAAAGGTTCTGATCAGGCCTTTCAAGAAACTGGTTGTTACTGAGTGGGTAAAGATTGAGTAACCATCCGATGGCGGGTGACATATACTGACTGCTGCTAGGTAAAGCTTCAGTTAACTAAAGAAAAAGACCTGACGTCTTGAGCATAAGGAGACAGTCTACAATAGTGGAAATATCCGCTGTCTCTGGAAAGAGATGATTTTTGCTGGGCCCAGATAGAAAAACATTTCCCCTTGGCCAAATAGCATTTCCTGGCAGAATGCTTTTGGCTATTAAGAATAGTTTGCACAACTTCAGAGCAGGACAGTTCTAGGGTTGACACTCATCAAAATATCAAGCTGTGAGCTCATGTGCTTTGGGGTTGGGATGCTGGACTCTGCCATTCGCCTGGGTCAAGAGATTTGGAAAGAACCGGACATTGATCGGCGGTCAGGATGACATTCGTAGGTGGCCTGGAAACTAGAATTGCCTGGGCCATTTGGGGTTGATGAGGATGACTTGTGCCTTGTACTCCTGAATCTTTTGTAGACCCCGAGGATTGGAGGGAAGGCATAGCTCAAGTGATCTGACCAGGGAAGGAGGAGAGCATTGCCTCTGGAGTGCTTTCCTTAGCTCCCCTGGAGCATTATATGTTGCTTTTCCTGTTTTTCTGGGCAGCAAATGGTCTCCCCACTACATGAATATGCTGCTCACTACTGAGTCACGTAACTCCCATTCGTGATCAATGGCAAAATGCCTGCTGAGGCTGTCTGCCAATGAATTCTGGGTTCCTGGAAGGTACACAGGCAATATGGTTCTCGATACACCACTTCCATAAGGTGACCACTTCTATACTCAGGGGGATGGATCTTGCTCCTCCCTGCTTGGTTATGCAGAATACGGTTATCATATTGTCCATTGTAACATTGTCCTGAATACATGCTAAAACTGGATGAATAGTAGAAAGGCTTTGCAAGCTTCTCAGCATGCTGAGAATTCCAGAAAATTGATGTGCATTCTGGTCTCTCAGGGCATTCAAGTGCCCTGCACCATGTAACTGTCCATGTGAGCTCCCCAGCCTAACAGGGAGGTATCTGTAATGACCATCTTGCTGGTCTAGGAGCCGGACCTGCTGCTGGCTGCTTCCGGGGCGCAGCGCAGTCTGCGGTGCCACAAGAGGCGGGAAGCCTGCCTCTGCCCCCAAGCTGCGCCACTGACCAAGAGCTGCCGGAGGTAAGCCCCCCCCGCAACCCTGGAGCCCCAATCCCCTTCCCAGCCCCGAGTGTTCCCCCAACTCCGTGCCCCAATCCCCTGCCCCAGCTCTGAGCCCTGCCCCAAAGCTGAACCCCAACCCCATGCTCCAGCCCTGAGTCCCCCCCACAAACCTGGAGCCCCAACCCTGTGCCCCAAACCCCTCATCCCCAGCCCCACCCCAGAACCCCCTCCCACACCCTGAACCCCTCATTCCCAGCCCCATGCTGCAGCCCTCACCCCCACACCCCAATCCTCTGTCCCAGCCTTGAGACCCTTCCCACACCCCAAACCCCTCATCCCCAGCTCCATTGGGTCGTGGGCATCAACAATTTTCTTCAACTGGGTCACCAGAAAAAATGTTTGAAAACCACTGGTGTAGACAGTGCACTTGCTTATGTCACCTTAAGTGGCCTCCAGGAGGTGTCCCACAATGCCCATCATGACTGCTCTGGTAAGCAGTTTCTACTCTGCTGCCCTTCAGTTAAGTACAAGGGCACATGCCCCTCCTCCTTTAAAGCCCCAGGGTTTTTTGAAATTCCACTTTCTGTTTGCTCATGGTGGACAGCTCACATCTCATCTTCCCTACTGACCATGCCGGCTTTCTGCAGCAAACGTGCTCCCACCTGCAGTACACCAGAGTTGTTGGATCTGTAGGGACTGTGGGGAGAGGAGGCTGTGCAACTGCAGCTCCAATCCAGCCGTAGGAACTTTGACACGGACAAGCAGATGGCTCATGGCATGTATGAGAAAGGGCGCAAAAGGGACACACAGCAGTGCTGTGCTAAGATCAAGGAGCTGAGGCAGGCATACCAGAAAGCAAAGTAAGCCAACTATCTGTCTGGTGCAATATCATGCCACATATCATGCCACATCTACGAGGGGCTGCACACCATCCTCGGCAGCAACCCCACTTCCACCGCCAAGAGCCCCACGGATACTTCGGCAGGACTGGAGGCAGCCGACAACCCCAAGGACGAAGCGGTGGATGAGAAGGTTAGTTGGAGGAGGATGTGAGACAGGCTACAGGTTTGTCTGGTGGCATGGCAGCCAGGACCTCTTTTTGACTCCAGAGTGGTTTAGCCAGTTCTGGATCTGGCATCCCTGAAGCTGGAGAGGAGAGCTCCGGTAAGTTCTCATTTTGCTTTGATAGTGCATGGTTACATGAGCTAAAGGTGTCCTTTATTTTGTTATGTGGTGCATGTGGGAGAAGGGAGAAAATTAACACCACCAGGTGCTGTTTGCATCTGCTTCACATTCCCTTATGCAGTTACATAGTGGGGGCCCTTTGGAGAAGTTTGTTAATGCACACACATCTCCTGGGAATCCTCCAGAGATCTCTAGGAAACTTTCCTGCAGATACTCTGCAATCCTCTGCCGAAGATTCCTTGGCAGAGCTGCTTTGTTTCTTCCCCCTTTGTAGGAAACTTTGCCGCACCAATCGGCAATTACTTCTGGAGGAACCAAAGCAGCACACAGACCTGGTCTGAAGTCACACGCATGCAGGAGATGCATCCTTGCATCTTTGATTACCCTCAGTAGTGAGATATCAGCTTCGATCACCCCCATCTGTGCAAAACGGTGCCAGTATTCAGATTAGCGTACCTAGGTGCTTGTACTGATCCCATTCTGAACCCACCCAGACCCTCTGTCCTGTCTTGCACCTCCCTCCTCCCCCCACCGAACTCACCATGTTTAGTGCTCTGGCTGTGCTGCATGTTTGCCATGGGAAAGTGAGAAAAAGAGGTGTATGTAACTTTTAGGATTCAAGACGGAGTGTACACACAATATTGACTCTGTGTATTGTTTCTTTTGCTTCTGCAGATGTGCCCTTGAGGGCCAGCTCCACACCAGCAGAACGCCTCCATCAGATAAAGTAGTGAACGAGGAGGAGTAAGGAGGATATATTTCGTAAAGTGCTGCAATAGTCAGATCAGGCCGATAGCGAGCATGGAGAGACACGATCAAAATACTAGAAATGAATAGCCAGCGGATGATACAGGGCCAGGAGCGGATAATAAAGTTCATGTAGGACCAAACAAACAGAGATGCTGAGGTCCCTGATTGCGCTGCAGGGGGAACACATGCGTGCTCAACTCCCCCTGTAGCCCATACAGAACAGCCTTCCTTGCTCTCCCAAAACTTCCCACACACATTCCTCTCATATTCCTGGCCCATCACAGTAACCCTTGTACTCCACCGCAGGGACATTTTCCATAATGACAGCTGGACTGACACACAGCTGTGAGATCCTCACATGACAGATCCTCACTGTCATGTCCCTTGTAAGAAATGTTAATCTGTGTATTGCTGTTTAATAAAAATTTAGTCTTACAAAGACAGTGATTCTTTATTTGTGACCTACACAGGATGGTTGCAACAGAAATTCATACACAGTGGCAACCGGCACATTTGCAGACTAAATTAACACTCAGGCAGGAATCATTACAGGAGTCATTCAATGTGGCAGGTAAACAATACTTGGCACAACTCATTACAGAAAGACATTACTGGGGCTCATTGTCAAAATGCTGCTTCAAAGCCTCCCAAAATTGAATAGCTGCCTGTTGAGCCCCTCTTATAGCCCTGGTGTCTGGCTGCTCAAAATCAGCTGCCAGGCGATTCACCTCTACCCTCCAGCCCTGGGGAAACTTTTCCTCCTTGGCTTCATAAATGTTATGCAGAGCACAGCAGGCTGCTATGACCACAGGAATATTTTCCTCATTGAGGTATAGCCTGCCAAAAAAGCAGTGCCAGCGACCCTTTAATCTGCCAAACGCCCATTCTACAGTCATTCTGCACCTGCTGAGCCTGTTGTTGAAGCACCCCTTGCCGCTGTCAAGGTTTCTGGTGTATAGCTTCATGAGCCATGGGAATAAGGGGTAAGGGCTGGGTCTCCCAGCATCACTATGGGCATTTCCACAGCCCCTGTTGGAATCTTCTGGTCTGGAAAGAAAGTCCCTGCATGCAGCTTTATATACAGGCCAGTGTTCCTGAAGATGCGTGCGTCATGCACCTTCCCTGACACCGATGATCCACCAGCACCTGCAATACCATAGAGACGTAACCCTTTATGTTCATGTACTCCATCACAAGATAGTCTGGGGCCAAAATTACAACATGCATGCCATCTTTCGCCCCGTCACAGTTTAGTGAATGCCACTGCCACAAGCCATCCACTATTTTCTGCACATTGTCCGGAGTCACAGTCCTTCATAGCAGGAGGCGATTAATAGCCATGCACACTTGCATCACCGCAACCCCTAGGTTGGGCTTCCCAACTCCAAGATGATTCTCAACTGACAGGTAGCAGTTTGGAGTTGCCAGCTTCCACACGCTTTTCCATCATTAGGGCAGTTCTCATTTTGGTGTCCTTGTGACAAAGGGCAGGGGCGAGCTCCACACAGAGTTCAAGGAAGGTGGCTTTCTGCATATGAAAGTTCTGAAGCCATTGCTCGTCATCCCATGCCTGCATCACAATCCGATCCCATCACTCGGTGCTTGTTTTCTGAGCCCAATAGCAACGATCCACTGTATGCAGCTACTCCATGAACGCAAACAATCTTGGTTTCTTTCCATGGCACACAGCACAGCAGGCACTACGGATTCTTGTTCAGATTCACAGCTCACGAAATACTGCAGGATCAGCCGTGTTGTGTTGATAGCGCTTATCACAAGAACGGTGAGCAGTGCAGGAACCAGGCTGTCAGGCAGAGATGGTGGGCACAAAGTTTACAGGGGCAGTTGAAAAATGGTGCGAAATGCAAGCAGAAGCCCTTGGAATTATGGAACGGAGAAAACTGCATCATGGGGAAGTGATCCCGCCCCCCATGATGCACCACTATCCATTTGCAGAACTCTTAGTGGGAGAAGGTGGCGATTTGCACAATAAGATAGCTACCCACGGTCCACTGCTCTGCCGGTGCTAGAGCACCAACTGTGGACACGCTCCACCGACACACAGAGCGCTGTGTGAACATGCACAAGCGATGTCATTACAGCAGTTTATGATCACTGACGTAGCTTAAGTCAACTTAACTGTGTAGTGTAGACATGGCCTAAGGTTGCTCCTATAAATTCTTTAATCTGCGTTGGGATTAGCATAGATTTCTCCATGTTCACACAGACTCTTAGGGATGACAGATGCTGAAGCAGCAATGAGGTTGATATGAGGTCTTCCTGGTGTGTCCTGCCAAAGGGAAGCCAATCATCTAAATCCAGGAAGAAGGATGCCGACGCTTTGCGCTGAACGACTCTGCTACTACTGGAAACACTTTGGTGAAGACACTGGGTGCAGTTGCTAGCCCAAATGGGAGCACCTTGTATTGGCAGTAGTTGGGACCCACCATAAGCCAGTTATTCTGTGCTCAAGAATAACTAGTTTTTCCTTTTTTGGTTTTTAAAATGTTGTGTTTCAAAATGGGCTAAGATTCTTCCGGTGGTAAGTAAATAAATAAATAAATCGTGGTTATTCTGGGGGACAGAGTCCTGCTGGTCTGCAGGAAAAGGGCAGGTAAGGCATGTGGAGGGAAGAGAGATGGTAAGAAGGAGGAGAAAGAAGTCAAAGAATGTTTTTTAAATCATTTCCTTTTCCACAGTTTGACAGCCACATTCTTTCTGCTTTTAAGTTTATTCTTCTTTTCCTTCATGTAATTTTTGGAACTTTCATTCTCTTCAGAGGAATCAGGAAACATCGAGGAGGCTTCTTTGTTGCTGGCAAAGAGCTTGAAAATTATAAATACATGAGCCAATCAGAGCGGAGGGATAACAACAGCCAATGAGATTAGAAATAAATGCATATTCACAGTAGAGTTACTGAGACGCAATCATGATTATGCAAATCAGACAACTACAGCAGAGTGCAGGGAACTGCATAACTGAGGAGGAAATCTACATCCCTGCACTCTGGCTGAGACATTTCCATCTGACTAGATTAGTATTACAATCCTCATATACGACATCAGATGTGGCCTTGAATGCTGTTAGGTCACCACAATTTAAAAATTATGGTCTCATTGCAGGACCAACTAGGAAAATGGGTTTCCTTCCTCACAGCTCACAATAAATAGTTTATTATCTATTTTTCAAAACAATATTTAAACCAGGAAATTGCTGTTGAGATGAAAAGTCAAGTTTCCAAGGGCATCCTGGGAGCACAAATGGATGAAGTAGGAACACATGTAGTTACCACAGTCAAAACAATAAATTTAATGTAAACACCTCCACATTCAGAATTCAATCTCTACATACCAAAAGGTCTCCTCCTCCCACAGCAAAGGGTATTTCATACAAAGAAAGAACTTGGTCCAGCAGCTAAATGAGGAAGCACCGCATGTAAACCTCCTAAAGCAATTATAGATACTTACACATAAATTACAGCTGGGACTTTCTGTATGTTTTGTTAGCTACAATCACAAAGGAAGAGTTTTCTTTTTTTACGTGACTTTAGTGCAGGTTAAAGATGTGTCCTTATTTGACAACTACACTCATGGGCAGAGCCCACCAAAACAATGAAATCCGTCCTTCACCTCAGCTGAGTTGGGGGCCGTAGAGTCCAGAAATCAACAAAGCATGGGGACAAAAAATGAAAACACAGGAATGCAGTTGCAGGTAAAAAATGTGTGTGTACAGTTGTAGAAACCTCCCATCGTGCATACTGAGATCCCTGGAAAATGAAAACTTTGATCCAGAGAACAAATGGATAAACCAAAATGCAAACTTCTCCACCCTGCGCTGCGTGCCTGGCCTCTGACCTGAAGAGGCAACCTCTGTATCCATGGCCAGGTCACTCCTTCCCCATCTTCTGAGATTATCAATTGGGATACACATTTTGGGGGGGGGGGAGGGGCAACATGAACTCTTATATTCTAACAAAACCAAGACTCACTGTTTCACTGCGACCCAAACCACTGCATAGACAGCAAATGGTGGCCGCAGCTAAACCAAGCTGTAATTGAACGAATGACCTAAAGGTGAAAGGCTCCATATTCCATTCTCACTACTAAGTACTGCCCACTCATCACATGAAAGGCAATTTTGTTGTGCACACACAATCGTATTTAGAAAATTGACTCCAGAGAGCAGTTGAAAGCTCCCCAAGACATTTACATGTCCAGTTGGGGCACAGAGCATAACATTTTTAACATGTCCAAATGAAAAATGCACATACTGAAAGAGAAAGGAAATTCCGAGTCCTTTTTTCTATGTGGCCACTCTGACATGAGACATTTTCCGCCTTTTTAAAAAAACCACACACAAGCCTGCTCAAAATTTGTTACATGCTCGAGGCTCATCAGGCAATTTCTTTGTACTGCTTGATGCACCACAATACACCTTCTAGAACAATCAAGAAGGGAGAAAACTAAGAGTTGCCAGTAGACCAAGACCTGCAAGCCCATGGCAGCCCATCTTCCGTAACTAGAGGGCACAAAATTGTAGATGTAGAATCTCAGCTTTTATTAAGAAAAAAAAAAAAAGTTTCTAACCCTTTTTCCTCATGAAGACACTTAAAAATATAATAGCTAGGGGGAAAGCTTGTCATTCCCTAAAGATCACCAGTTATTCACAGTCCCCTCAGACCACCCAGGGCTAGACTTTGGGTTCCAGGAAAAAAACACCACACACACACACAGAGCTGTAGGGTGGCAGACAAAGAAGGAAGAGGTACAATAGAGAAAAGGCTGCTCATTCCCTCCTCTTATTACTTACGCTTTTGACTTTTTTCTTTTCTCTGTCTCCTCACTCCTCCCTTCTTGGCTCTCACCTTCATATTGCCCTCTCAAACATACTGCACAAATTCACTATCAAACCAGTCTCCCCTGTTACATCTCTGATTCTTTTCCACCTCCAAAAGCCTGCCACAATCCAGTCCTCCCCTGTGTTGCTGGCCCTCCGTCTGGGGCTGTAACTGCACTGCACTACCTTTTGCAGCAGTTCCCATGGTCTCAGACTTCACTGGATCTTACTATGAAAGGGTGATAGGTTGGCTTACAGAGGGGTGGGGGGCATGAGGAGGGAAAGTCCTCATTTGGAATCTTCCTGGAGGACAAAGTGGCAATATAATTGTACAACAGACCTGAGCGTGTCCCTGATGTGTATAGGTGTTCACACCCCAGCATCTTGTCAATTTCACCACCTCAAGTAGCTAATGGCCTGTCTGCTGGGGAGTACAAAAACCAGGATAAAACAGTTTTCTGTGATTCTTACAGGGCCATTCCCAATTTTTAGGGAAAAGCAGTTACTTATTTTTATAAATAAATAGGGAGACTTCACCGATTCATTAATGTTGAGTGTGGCAAGATCATAATGGACAACTCAGTTAATTTTGGGGGATAGAGAGGGGTTAAGGAAGAGAGTGGGACTGCAGTCTTTTCTTGGGGGTAGGAGGCATGTTGCAACGTGTTTTGCAGGCTTGGCAAAAAAAAGTGCTAAAGACCAGCCCGGGGACAGGGGATTTTGAGACAAGTGAAACAAATACCATTTGCTGGAGTCCAAGAGCTCATAACAGGCCCTAAGGTATACATATATTTAAGGAGGACATTAAAGTACATTATTTACAAGTTGTTCTGTCTCTTGGGTATGTGTATTATATGCCCAAGAAATTGGAATAGCTCCGTTATTCATACATTTCTTTAAAATGCCTGGCTGATGGGGAAAGCCTTCAAAGAAGTGGCCCTGGGCTGTCATGAAGCGTATATTTAAACACCCACAGAAAACTATTCCTATTAGAAACACACACACACACACACCCCTTGTGAGATGTAGTCACAGTAAGTGCACAATAAGTTCAGTATCTGGACTGTTTCTAATTTAGTGGGGATCTGAGATACTTTATGCAGCTAGACCATGTTATGGACTAATCACTGTCCACATAATTTCTTCCTCAAAAATCAAGACAAGCACAGAACAGAATTTTAAAACAAACTTTGTGCTTTAAAAAGTTCAAGGCTTAAACCCAAGCAAGTAAAATAATTGTTTAAAAAAATATCCACAGAACTGAGGCCTTCTTTGCCACTTTTCAGCCAGGAGCATTTTTTCCACAGCCAGGTTACGAGCTCCTGTGAGAGGCGAGAGGAGAACAATACTTGTACCATAAAGGTGAATACAAGTAAGGAGAGGTACTGGACTGTGAGGCAGAATTTGTGTGTTCTATCACTAACTCTGTCACACACTCACTGTGTGACCTTAGGCAAGTCACTTTTCAATCTCCTCTGTGAATTGAGCATAATACCATTGACTCACCTCACAGGGACGTTGAGAGGCTAAAATTCTTCATTGTTTGTAAACCATGGGATCTTGGGATCCCTGGAAAGAAGACACTAGTGAAAGACAAGTTATTGATAAATTAATTGTAAGGATCATGCATGTGATCAGTAAGGATTTATTTTCTCCTATTCCAAGTCAATCTTTGAGACAATTTGGTCATTATGCCCCTGCTTCTGAAAGGAGCTTCATATGAGTTGATTCTGCACAGGTGCAGGGCTCTGCCTACATGGAACAACTTGCAGGATTGAGGCCTAAAGCTGGGATAGTCAAAGAGAAGCGCAAGAGAATTAGGTGCCCAAATCCCCTCAAAGTGCCTGAGGCTCCTTTGAATATCTCATCCTAAATTACAGAACACATTTCAGTCAGCACATTTTTTTCCTATCAACTCATGAAGTCATTGTTTTCCCTTTCTCACTCTCCAGATTAATAATGTAACCAGTACTGCAGCTAACTGTAACTATATACAAGAACTAACTACATACAGCCTGGCTAAACAATTATTTGGGTGCAAGAGGTAGGATTGCTATTTATTGTACTGGGACAGTGTACATGGTATTGTACAGACTTACTTTGGTATGGTTGTACAGCACCAAGAAAAATACTGCCTGTAAGTACAAGAAGGGCATAACCACTTACGAAAAATAAGGAGTCCAAAGGCTTGGAATAAGGAAATAATGGGATGAAATAAAGGAAAAAGACTAGATATTAAAAAGAAGTGTCAACAGTGAGCTTTATTAGACAGTGGAATAAGCGCACTGGACTGAACAAAGCACTCATCTTCTGTAGGGAACAACTGTATGCTGACAAAAAGAGACAAGATTACGTCCCACATAATTTCTACCTGTAAAAAGTCATGTACTTCCATTGATGGGACCAGATACCAGATTATTATCTGTAGTCAGCTACTAAATTCAGTGTTAAGGCACCAAGTTCAAAACCACACATTGCCACATTTATTTCATAAGCAAGTCTAAAGATGGATTATTCCAAGATGAAGCAACCCATAAGCATCATTCTTTTCCTGTACAAAGGAACCTTAAACACACCAGAAAAACAAAATCATCCCGAGGCTCAAGCAGATCCCCGTTCAGCACACAGGCTGCAAATGCGTCTCTAAACTAATCAAGAAGACTGAAAAGGAAGCAGACACTTAGTTGCTGTTTGCATAGAAGCTGCTTGTAAACTGATGTCAGGCACCGTACATCAGTCAACACAGTACTTAAGGTGAACATACGCACTGAGGCGAAGGCAGGCAGGCGGTGCTGACATCTAGCACACTTTATTTACAAATGTTTTTTGAGTTCATCAAATTACCACTCAATTTCTCTGGTCTTTGAAAGCAGGTGCACTGAGGTATATTAACTACTAAACTTTACAGGCTTTTAGTGAAACAGCCATTAATGGGTGAATCAAGCATAGAGCACTGAAAGCCAGCTTGTAAGTCTAGCCAATAGAAATGCACAGTCGCATTTCACAGAAGACATAGCCACTGCATGGAAAACATCAATAAAAGCGCCTCCAGCTGAACATTTCTAGACCCTGCCAAGACATATGCAGGCCAATGGAGGGATGTGGGAGGCAGGTAACTGGAGAAGAAAACAGGGAAAGTAATTTTTTCGAAAACATGGCATATGAAGTATATAGTTCTACAAAAAAATTGGGTGGAAGGCAGCATAGGAGGGAGAGGTCAAAACTTGTTTCAGATGGCTACTCCACTGAGTTCAGACGGTTCTTTCCCCTCTATAACATTGTCTGCCACTAAGAAAAGTAGTTTAACTTAACTCATACAAAGGTACAATAACTCCCCTTTGCTAAATCCCCAAAGGTTTGAAGGATGGCTATGTTGTGGCTTTAAGGACTTCTCGTGTCACATGAGTGAAGCAAGCATGACAAGAGTCTCTTGGAATCACCCCTGCCTGACGAGGCATGTTCATGCAGGCTCTCCAGACAGACTAAGTAACTGGGGAAACGGTCTGGAGGAACAGAGAGAACCTTATCAACCTATTACAGGAAGCTACACTGGGGGATTATTTTTCTTCTGTTCACGGATCAAACTATCCACTTGATGAATTTGGCATTCTATTGTGTTGCTCCATTGGCTTGATAGACAAACCTCTCACAGTACTTCTCTGTACTTTAGAAAACTATTATCAGTCTACAATGCTTTTGATTTCATAATGGTAATTCAGGTGGTGGGAAGTTCAATAGAATAAGAAATGCACAAAAATTATTTTAGTGAAGTCAAATCAAGAATGTCCAGATTCTTAAAACAGATCAGAGGAAATCAACCTATCTAGGGATGGGAAAGGAGGCGTTACTTCAGAAAGGACAATGAGTTCTTACAGCATAGAATTTGGTTTTATACCAGCCTCTCTTACTCTAAGTGTCCTGAAGCACTTGACAGAGTGATAAGTTAGGTACTGGCAGCATAGTGACTGGAGGCAAGCAGAGCAGCCATTACACATCTAGCAATAGCTCACATGCAGCCTGAAGACATTACACCTATTTTACTGAGAAAAGAAATGGTGTCCATGACACCTGCCAAGAGATATCAACTCATCTAGTAAAGGGCAATGAATATTTAACTCCCATCTAGATGGGGTTAACATCCCATCCCAAGGCCAGCACCTCAGCATAGTCCTTGGTTCAATACTAGGTATAAGCACTTTAGGTTTCGTGGATAGTGAAACTCCAAATGGACTCCCCCAGCTCTTTTGGGTCTGTCTTAGTAAACTGTTTTAGTTTTCCCTTCATCAGATATCAGCTGGCAGTATTATTGGTCAGGTGGCATCAATCAGTTTGCTCAAAACTGTAGAATACAGAGAGCACAAAAAGGGATTGCACAGACAGTGGACCAGATGAAGAGAGAATCTAAATTAATTTTTGTTTTAAGAATTATTGTAGATTTCTCTCTTCAGTGGGTTAATGCTGAAAGACTTAAGGAAGGCGTGTACTGTAAGGAGGAATTTGAATGAAGAGGGAGTGAATGTTTGACATGCCAGAAGTGGGAGACTGTTCTAAGGAGAAGGGGTAAGAAGAATCAATATCAATAAAAATAACAAACAAAAACAACTTAGCACTTCCATAGTACTTTACATGCCCTAAATGCTTTACAAACATGAATTAATGTTAAGTGCAAGGAAGGAAGGAAGATTAATTTAACCAAATCAAATAAAGTGAATGCCACACAAAATTATGAGATCCATGAAACTAAACAGAGGAAAAGGCACATTAGATCTTTATCAATAAAAATGATATTTATTTAATGCATCCCTTTCCTACCTACATAAATATGCAGCAGCTGCGACTACCTCTTCTGGTACTCAATGCTTTGAAAAACAATGAGTGGGGATTGTCGCGAATTAATGTATCTACTGCTCAACATTGTCCATAGCTACATACACTAAGTTACTATAGGAGTCCGTGCTTAAGAAATCAAAACAGAGAAAACCTCACTCTACAGCAGGAAGCTCTGCTTCATCCACTGAGATTACCCTGAGCCTTTCTGTGCTATTTCACACTACGCAACAAGCTATCCATTTTTTGCTTTATTGTAGTATTGGCCTTAACTCCTCCAGGTCAGGTTAAATGGAGAAACAGAGGGAGAACAGCGGAAGGAATCAAGCAAATGTCTATACAGTTATTTACCAGGGGAAATGTATTCAACAAACCCCATCAGCATCTGAAGGGTTTAAAAGGCAGTTGAACCGGCTTTTCATTCCACTTTAGTAGGGATGCATCTGCCATTTGCAGTGGTGAGCATGCACACTTCCCACCCCCATATAACACATGTAATTCTCAACAGAGTATATGCTCCATTTTTAACCCCAATTTACCCCTTCCTGGCATTTATTGGTAACTCAAACATTAAAACTCAGCCTAAGCTTCCTCCCCAAGCTTGATTGTTTCTATGATTCTCTCTGAAGGACTTCTGTTTCCAGTCCATCGTTCTTCTTATCCAGAAAAATGCTACAGTACAAACCCTCCTGACTGGAGGAGACCCATTTCAAGACCTATCTCCTAGCATGACACTGCAGGAATTACACAGGACCCAATACAAGATGGCTCAGAGCAGCACTGCATCCCTATGCAGGATACTAGAATCTGCTATCCTCCTACACAGAAAATGGATTCTTATTCCATGAGTTATAAAAGTTGACAATGATTACCCATTCTAACTTTGGTCTCAGAATTCCTATCAGAGGTTGTGCTTTCTTTCATGTTACACACCTACTACTACTGAAAGCATCAATAATAACGATAAGACCAGAGAGACTAAAGTTCTTAATATCTGCTTTAAAAAAACGGTTACTCACCTTCTCGTAACTGTTGTTACGAGAAGGTGAGCAACTGTTTTTTCTTCTTTGAGTGCTTGCTCATATCGCTTCCAATTAGGTAACTCCCAAGCCTTACCTAGGAGGTGAGGTCTGAGTTTATGGAATCGCTGATTGAAGCACAGCCCTGCCAAACACTGCATCATCGCTGGGTGATGGTGTAATGTGAAGTGAAGGTGTGGACCGAAGACCACGTAGCCGCTCTGCATATCTCCTGGATTGGTACCTGGGCCAGAAAGGCTGCTGAAGATGCCTGAGCTCTGGTGGAGTGTGCAGTCAGAGCAGGGGCAGGGACCTTAGCGACATCATAACAAACCCGGATACAGGATGTGATCCATGACAATATCCTTTGCGTGGTGACAGGGAGGCCTTTCAGCCTGTCCGCCACAGCAACAAACAGCTGGTTCAACTTACGGAATGGCTTAGATAGTTCAATATAAAGACCCAATGCACGCCACACATCCAGGGAACGGAGCCTCTGCTCGCAGCTATTGGCATGGGGTTTCGGGAAAAAGACCGGAAGGAACGTGTCTTGACTGGCGTGGAAACTCAAGACCACCTTCGTGAGGAACGCCGGGTGGGGTCGCAGTTACACCTTGTCTTTGTAGAAAATGGTATATGGAGGATCGGATGTGAGAGCCTTGAGCTCGGACACCCTTCTGGCTGATGGTAAATACCAGAGGTGCCAACGATAGGCCGAACAGCAGTGGGAACACCCAATTGTAAACCTTATGAAGCGCCTGTGGGGCGGGATTATGGAAATGTGGAAGTAAATGTCCTTCAAGTTGAGGGCGGCATACCAATCTCCTGGATCCAGGAACGGGATGATAGTGGCCAAAGAGACCATTCGAAACTTTAGTTTCTTCATGAACCTGTTGAGATTGCACTGGTCCAAGATGGGTCTGAGGCCCCTTTTACTTTCAGTATTAGGAAATACCGGGAGTAAAACCCCTTTCCCTGAGCTCTGGCGGAATCTCCTTTGCAATCCACACCCCCACCGATAGAAGGGTTTCTATCTCCTGAACAAGAAGTTGTTGCTTGTGAGAGGGGTCCCTGAAGAGGGACAGGGAAAGGGAGTGAGGGCGAGGAACACTGGAGAGAATATCCCATCTCTACTGTGCGGAGGACCCAATGGTCTGAGGTGATTTGGGACCATGCTCGGTAGAAATGGGATAGAGGTTCCAAAAACGGGAAAGAAGGATCCAGTTGAGAGGTTGGTATAACGCCCTTGGGCACATCCTCAAAATGTGTGCTTAGGGCATGGTGGCTGCCTAGACGACCCAAACCCCCTGTTATTCAGGGGTTGGTGATGGCGGTTCTGGTTTCTGGGACGCCTAAGGTTCTGGTCCTGCCTAAACTGCCCCTAGTATGGTCATGTTGTGGGTTGAGGCCTAAATTATCTATGCTGGGTGGCAGATGTGTGCAGACCCAGCGATCTTAGAGTGACTCGGGAGTCTCGAGTCTGTTTTTACCAAAAACAATGTGGCCCGCTCAAATGGTAGGTCCTGAATTGTCTGTTAGACCTCCCCAGGGAGGTTGAGGCCTGCAGCCATGAGCAACGGCACATTGCGATGCCTGAAGACATCGTCAGTGTTGCAGAGTCCGCTGAGTCTAATGCTGCTTGCAGCAACGTCCTGGCAACAGTCTTGCCCTTGTCCATAAGAGCCAAGAATTCCGGTTTAGAATCCAGTGGGACAAGGTCTGAGAATTTGGACATTGCGTCCCAAGACTTGAAGTTATATTGGCTAAGGATCGCCTGCTGGTTTGCAATCCGAAGCTGTGGCCCTCTGGTGGAGTATATCTTCCTCCCGAAGAGGTCCAGCTTCGTTGCATCCTTAGCTCGAGGGATAGGTCCTTGTTGCCCTTGCCTTTCCCTCGCATTAACAGCCACCATTATCAATGACTCCGGCGGGGGAAGGGTAAACAAGCATTCATAGCCCTTGGAGGGTACAAAGTACTTTCTCTCGAATCCCTTAGCTGTAGGAGCCGGAGAGGATGGTGTTTGCCACAAGGTTTTTGTGTTCTCCTGAATGATCTTTATCATGGGAAGGGTCATTTTGGTGGATCCTGCTGGGGATAAAATGTCTACCATTGGGTCTAACACCTCGGTGACTTCCTCCATTTGTACCCAGAGGTTCTGAGCGACGTGCCTCAGAAGTTCACGGTGGGCTCTGCTGTCGGGAACAGGAGGCCCTAAGGATGTCCCTGCCACAGCCTCATCTGGAGATGAGGAGGAGGAGGAGCCTGGAATATGGGAGGGACCCTCCTGCCCATCCGGCTCCTCAAAACGTTGCGGCTCTGCCCCCAAGTCGGAGTCCGCTTCAGTGCCAGCCCCGGCACCAGTCACGGTGGCAGCCACAGTACCGTCCGTGGTAGTAAGTGTAGCCACGGTGCCGGGTACGATGCCAGGTCTGTTGTCGGTGCTGGGCGTAGTACCAATCGTGGCACTGGCAGTGGTAGCGGTGGCTGATGCCTGGGAGAAATCCCTGGCCCTAGATGCAGTTGGACGCGACGGAAAAGGAGAGTACTGAGGTGGAACCCTGGGACTGGTCATAAGCCCACGGGTTCAAGAAGGGCCACTGGGTTGGCATCTGAGCTGGTACCTGCCATTGTGGTGGCCACAGTACCAGGGGAAAGGTTTGGGTCATCTCCGCTGACTGGGAGTGCCGGCAGCTATGATGTCGGCTTCTCTGGGACACATGAGTCAGTGTCGGATGAGTCTGCGTGCCAGGACCATGGCGGCACTGTGCCCATCGGTACCGGGGCGACGTAGATCATTGCCAAGTCATAGCCTGCTTGCCCCTGGACTTCACCGGTGGCCTCTGAGTCGTTGGAGGACTCGGAACTGGTGCCGTGACACCATGGTCAACGGAGTGTGGGCCTGTCAATGTTATCAGGTCCTGCGCCACCTCATAAGTCTCGGGTGTGAAAGGGTCCTCCACCTGGGTCTCCTCCGGTGGCACCAGACTCAACGGTCCCTCCTGTGGGCCCAGAGAACAGTGCCAGCCGTTGAGCTGGAGGGAAGGTATTGTCTTGCATCTGTCTCCCTCCCTTGGGTTCACGTTCCCATGCGCGGGAAGGGGAGCGCCCTCTATCAGTCTTCCTGTGCTGCTTCTTTGGGACAGGAGACCGTGAGCAGTGCTGAGATTGACCCCACGCCATGCTCAGCGTCGGGGAGTGCTGGTAGTCTCTGACCCCAGAGTCCTTCCTCAGCACCTCCCGGACTGAAGCTGGTGTTGCATCCATGAGGCTTGACTCGGATTGAGGGGTGGAGAGCTGCTTCCATTAGCAGCAACTTTAGTCTGTGATCCCTCTCCTTCTTCTTGCGGGGGCGAAAGTTCCTACAGATCTTGCACCTGTCTGCTTGATGGGACTCCCCCAAGCACTTTAGACAAGCCGAGCGCAGGTCGCCCTTTGGCATAGGCTTCTGGCAAACTCCACACAGATTAAACCCCTGGGTCCAAGGCATGCCCTAGGCCCAGGACAGGGAAGGAAACTCCTCCCCCCCCGCCCCCAAGTCCAGAGGTCAGTCTAACTAAAACAATTTTTAAACTATCTTTAACTCGTATGTTCCGACGACCACCACTGATATTAAGAAGGAACTGGAGAGGCAGCGGGTCGGCAGGGCCCTATATGCGGCACCATGAAGGCGCGACTCCAGGGGGCTCCAGAGCCGACCCGACGGGTGCTGCTAGGAGAAAAACCTTCCAGCGAACTGTGCACGCAGCGCGCACTCACCTAATTGGAATAGATATGAGCAAGCACTCGAAGAAGAACTAGATGTACCCGAGACTTCACCCAAGTCAGCATAAAGGCCAAAGAAAAGAATTTTTAACATTTCTGTAGCTGTACTGCTTCAAAGCACTGGGCAAATACACTAATCCTCACAGCACCCCCAGGGAGGCAATTATCTACCTATGAGTTATTCATATTTTATAGATTCAAAACCTGAGGCAGAGAGGTGAAATGATGTGCCCACATTCAAAGAGAGGAAACTACTATTAGAAATCAGGACTTCCTTGCTTCCAGTCCTGTGCTCAGACAACTAGATCATACTGCCTCTCTGAAGGTTACAAATTAGAGGGATAATTAATATATTTACCCAGTCTAGACCTTCAAATTAAGATCTTCAGCAAAGTAACATCTTCAGTGCTGCATCCAACAGAACTACTGAGTTCAGTTCTAGTCACCCTATGTGATAAATGAAAGGGGTGGGGAGGTAGCTCCCTTTTGTGGGCACCCAGCCAACCAGTTAGCTATAAAACTCTTGTTAATAGCTATTCTCTACTTGCTTTACCTGTAAAGGGTAGGGAGTGGGCACCTGACCAAAAGAGCCAATATGAAGGCTAGAACTTTTGATAATTGGGAAAAAACTTCCCCTTTGTCTGGCTGTGTTGTTCTCCCAGAGAGCAGAGACAGGGCTGAAAGCTATGCTATAAAAGCTTGGGCTAGGTATGAAAATCATCAGATCATACCTTTAAACTACTCATTTGAAACCCCAGATATACAAGTAGATCAGGAAATGCCTAGGAAGACGTGATTAGGTTTCATCTCTTACTTTTTACGGGCTTGTGGACTCCTCTGTGCTAACTCCAGGTGCTTTTGTTTCGCTTGTAACCTTTAAGCTGGACCTCAAGAAGCTATCTTGATGCTTAATCCTTGTAATTGTTTTTTTAAAAAACTTGCAAAAAGCCTAAGTTCCAAATGCATTTTCTTTCTTTTGTTTTTAATAAAATTTACCTTTAAGAACAGGATTGTATTTTTGGTTTCTGTAAAGGGAAATCATGTCTTACTAATCTATTAGAGTTCTTTGAAGGGGTCAACAAACATGTGGACAAGGGGGATCCAGTGGACATAGTGTACCTAGATTTCCAGAAAGCCTTTGACAAGGTCCCTCACCAAAGGATCTTACTTAAATTAAGTTGTCATGGATAAGAGTGCAGATCCTTTCATGGATTGAGAACTGGTTAAAAGGACAGGGAACAAAGAGTAGGAAGAAATGGTGTTCCCCAAGGGTAGGTCCTAGGACCATTCCTATTCAACTTATTCATAAATGATCTGGAGAAAGGGGTAAACAGTGAGGTGGCAAAGTCTGCAGATGATACTAAACCGCTCAAGATAGTTAAGACCAAAGCAGACTGTGAAGAACTTCAAAAAGATCTCACAAAACTAAGTGACTGGGCAACAAAATGGCAAATGAAATTTAATGTGGATAAATGTAAAGTAAAGCATATTGGAAAAAATAACCCCAACTATACATACAATATGATGGGGGCTAATTTAGCTACAACTAAACAGGAAAGAGATCTTGGAGTCATCGTGGATAGTTCTCTGAAGACGTCCACGCAGTGTGCAGCAGCAGTCAAAAAAGCAAACAGGATGTTAGGAATCATTAAAAAAAGGGATAGAGAATAAGACGGAGAATATCTTATTGCCCGTCTATAAATCCATGATACGCCCACATCTTGAATACTGCGTACAGATGTGGTCTCCTCATCTCAAAAAAGATATACTGGCATTAGAAAAGGTTCAGAGAAGGGCAACTAAAATGATTAGGGGTTTGGAACGGTTCCCATATGAGGAGAGATTAAAGAGGCTAGGACTTTTCAGCTTGGAAAAGAGGAGACTAAGGGAGGATATGGTAGAGGTATATAAAATCATCAGTGGTGTGGAGAAAGTGAATAAGGAAAAGTTATTTACTTGTTCCCATAATATAAGAACTAGGGGCTACCAAATGAAATTAATGGGCAGCAGGTCTAAAACAAATAAAAGGAAGTTCTTCTTCACACAGTGCACAGTCAACCTATGGAACGCCTTGCCTGAGGAGGTTGTGAAGGCTAGGACTATAAGCCTGGTCTACACTACGACTTTAATTCGGATTTAGCTGCGTTAATCCGAATTAATCCTTAACCCGTCCACACAACGGAGCCAGTTACTTCGAATTAAAGGGCACTTAAAATCGATTTCTGTACTCCACCCCGACGAGCGGAGTAGCACCAAAATCGATTTTGTTAATTTGAATTAGGGGTAGTGTGGCCGCACACCACCGAATTAATGTGGTTAAAATTAATGGGGTAGTGTGGCCGCACACCACCGAATTAATGTGGTTAAAAACCGAATTAATGTGCTTAGTGTGGCCGCGCACAATCGAATTTATACAATCTGTTTCCCAAATTCGAATTATCTAAATTCGAATTAATCTCGTAGTGTAGACGTACCCTAACAGGGTTTAAAAGAGAACTAGATAAATTCATGGAGGTTAAGTCCATTAATGGCTATTAGCCAGGATGGATAAGGAATGGTGTCCCTAGCCTCTGTTTGTCAGAGGGTGGAGATGGATGGTAGGAGAGAGATCACTTGATCATTACCTGTTAGGTTCACTCCCTCTGGGGCACCTGGCATTGGCCACTGTCGGTAGACAGGATACTGGGCTGGATGGACCTTTGGTCTGACCCAATATGGCCGTTCTTACGTTCCTTATTTTTGTGTCCCTAAGAGGTTTGTGCATATGTTGTTTATTTAGCTGGTGGCAACAACTGATCTCCTTTGTTTTCTTTCTAAGCCCTTCCCTGGGGCGGGGGTGTGTGTGTGAGAGAGTGTGTGTGTGAGAGAGGGGGCGAGGGGGGGGGGCTTGAGGGTACCCCACAGGAAGGAATTCCCAAGTACGCCTTCCTGGTCTCTCAAAGGGGTTTTTGCACTTGGATGGTGGCAGCATCTACACATCCAATGTCAGAGAAAAGCTGTAACCTTGGGAGTTTGATACAAGCCTGGAGTGGCCAGTATTAATTTTTAGAATCCTTGCGGGCCCCCACCTTCTGCACTCAAAGTGCCAAAATGGGCAAATCAGCCTTGACACCCTATCTTAAAAGGTACAACAGGAGAGAGGGTTCGGAGACAGGCAACAAAAATCAGAGGCCTGGAAAAACTTTCATAGGAGGAGAGGATGAAAAGGTAGAGATTGTTTAGTTTAGTAGAGAGAGATGTAGGAGGGGACTTGACAGAAGTATAAAAAGATAATGAATGGCACAGAGAAGGTAAATTGGGCACGCTCATTAACCCTATTATATAATACAAGAGCAAGGGGACAGTCAATGAAATTAAAAGGAAACATTTAAAGTAGATAAAAGGAAACACTGCAGAATGCATGGTTAACCTGTGGAACCCACGGCCACAATATATCATTGAGGCCAAGAACTCAGGAGGATTCAAAAAATGAATTACATGTTTATATGAATAATGGGAATATCCACAGGCTCATTCGATGGTATAAAATTTTTTTAAGGGATATAAACCCTCATACTTCAGGGTATATGTCAGCCTCTAACTGATAGCAGTTAGGAAGACACTTCCCCTGTGGGCAAGTTATTCCATAATTATGCACAACATGGGGGGGAGGGGTTGGTAAACTTCTCCTGTTGAAACATCTGAAATTGGCCACTGGACCAAATAAAGCACTGGTCTGATCCAAATGGCAATTCTGCCATTCCTATAAAATACGCTTCTCCAGTGTGGTGTGATTATCCTGATGTCCTATGAAGTGAATGGTTGGTTACTCAGTGGGAAAACTTCAGATGGAGAACTAGGTCTGTTCCTGCAGCCAGCAAAGGGGTTAAAAATATCCCTCAAAAATAGATAAAGACAAAAGTCTGCTGCTTTCGCATTCGGTTACCACATGCAAGTGGGGACCGAGCCAAACCCATGCTTCAGTTAAGCAAAGTACAGGCAGGGAATTCCTGACAGCTTGTTCTTTCCAAGTATGATTTTGGGTTCTTTAGCTCTATATTGAATCATCACCTCCCCTTCGCCCCCAACTAGCCACCCCCAAACAATCTAGCTTTGGCAATCCAAATGTCCTTCCGTGACATTCTGAAACATTGGAGAAGGAAAACAACAGCTGTTCAGATGCTCCCCCCTAACTCATCTCCCACCAAACCTCTTAAAAAAAAGAAAGGTTCAATTGGAAGATTCTAAAACAGTGACTATAGAAGTAGTCAAGGTCTGTGTGTATTCAGCGAGTGAAAGTGGAATTATATAAAAGCAACAGCTAATAAAAAAAGATTGTTCTGTGCTGTGTTTTCCATCTTTCCAACCATTATTAGAATAAAATTATCCACAGAGAAGATCGAAAACCTTTTTCAAAACTAATACAATTAAGCTTTATTGCACTATTTCGAGTACATTTCTCTCATCTCCCGACCCAGCTCCCACACCTCCTGCTCCAATCTAGACTAACGGTTGGAGACTTTCTTCTATTTTGTTACCAATAAAATGTTCATATTTAAGGGTCAAAAATTATCTACTGTTTTGAGCTAGGAAACAAAGTCTGCCCTTATTACCTACTCACTATTGTGCAAAGAAGAACTAAAGAAGGAAAATATATATGCATCAGCAATTTGAATGGAGCTAAAGGTCTTCCATCTGATCTCAAACCAAGTGAAACTCCTGTAGCCAAAGAATCAGTCACCTTGTATTTAAAAGGTTAGTCCTATACAGGACTGCAAAGGGAACCACAGAATATAAAAAGGCTTAAGGAGAGGGCAAGGCAGGGCTGGACACAACGTCTCTCCAGCCCACAAGTCTGTAAACAGGACAGACACACACACAAATACTCTAGTAGTTTCCACTTTGGGAAACCAGATCTGGAGGGAAAAAATATAAGAGACACAGCATGAGGCCAAGAAATTACAAAATTCCCTTTACATTTAAATAAATGGATGACTGTGATAGTTAGAGTGATAGCGGGTGGATTGTTTGTCAGTGGAATCTCAATCTTCATTATCCATAAACTGAATTAAACCCTGAATTTATTGCGGCATTAAGTGGTAGTTTTAGTAGTTTATTTTTTAAATTAATTATACAGATAAAAGTGTTGCCACAATGTGCAACGTGAAACTGTTCCTGGATATGTTTCATATTAATGGCATTAAAAAGTACTGTACGGAACAAATATGCACTAGCAGGGGGAGGGAAAAGGAAACTAGATATGCTAATAGGGTCTTCCCATTTTTACAATGTAATTTTCCAGTGAAAATGGGCCACTATCACACTGCACGTTGGTAGTAAAGCAGATGCACAAATTCCACTGTCTCTTTGGGATCCACCTTCTTCCTCACTGCATTTTTCTCAGGCATACAACATCACTAGAAGTCAGAGCTGTGAAACCTCTCTGACACAAGGTCTAATTGCTTCCAATTGTAGAATATTATTCTTTACGTTTATTAAAAAATAAATACTACTACTAACATTATTTCATTTTGTCAGGAAGAGAAAAACACTTTAGTTCATAAGGAACAGTGTGGCTGCTCCGATTTTTATTACATCAATTTTTAAAAACTCATCATGGTAAACAATTAAACAGAAGCAAATCCCACGTTTAGAGGAGAGATTCAAATCCCTAAATGGATTTTCAAAGGTCATTTCAGGCTTAAAAGATGCCTGACAGTGTCTCTTTAAATCACATTCATTTCAAAGGCTTATCCAGCACAAAACAGACAGTGCATTGCAGCAACACACTTTGATCTGTTGGGCTCCTCTGAGAAAAAATAATAATACAACTTTAATTCATATGTATAGCAAGATTTGAGATTATTTTTATTTTTTTGGCCATGGATTTTTAACAAAAGGAATGAAAACAAGACAACTTTGTTTCAACTAAACCCTGTGGTGAGAGAGAAAAATAAAAACCGGAATTATTATAAACTAGTTTTTAAAAAATCATCCAATTAAAAACCAATTATCTTTCAAATGTGAGTTGTTTAAAGGTACTGCTTGTGGAGCGGTTTGATTTAACTGCATAAGGTGGATGTGGAGGATAAATAATGGGGACTGACAGTTCCAGGTTTCAGCACAATGCTTCTTGTTTCTCTTCTCTGCTGATCCACTCGGATCCATGTCTGATCCCATTAGCATTCAGCCACTGCAAATGAAAGACAACATAGCCTTACCTTCCTCTCAATACGGGCCAACTGCTCCTTACAGAAGGTGTCTCGCCGTTTCAACTCCGCCTCCTTGCACTGTAGCTCCCGTGCCTAGAAGGAAGAGCAAACAGCCTATCAACAGAACAGGATGGTGAAGAGGAGAGCTAGAGGGACAAGAATAGCAGGACAAGATGAGGACTGGAAGGAGTCCAGAAACCCCACATCACCCAGGACTGGTGTAGAGAGGCTCATACCAGGTCTCTCCAAATAGAATTCAGTCAGTCAGACCTTCACCACATTAAACATACATTTGCTTAAATCAGGATTGCTCTCAAAGTTCTAAAGGGCTGTCACCATAACACTTCCATTCTCTACCTGACATGTATTCCTTCTTCCAATTAAAAGAATGGCAATATGTCATCTAAGATGCATAATTATAGAAGTGACCCATATGGCCAATGTAGGACTTTCCCCCCCTGCCTCTTCCAGAGTTCCATCTAGTCTAGAGCCAAATCTCTCATATAAAAGGACTTCTACCACTTCCCTTAGGTGTCTACTCCACAAGATGCTTTAAAATACAAAACAAAAACCCACCTTCAAGCTCCTACCACTTGGGGTTTAAGAGAAGTCATGCAAGAGCAAACTCATTCTTAAGATCTTGAGGGTAACCCTGAATATTCAAACCGTATTATAGAGTAATATTAATACCCCCCACACTTAATCGCCCATGCATTTGCTTTTATACTTAGCGTTTAAATAAGGTGGCAAGGCAGCCCCCCGTTTCTTTCCATCCCCAGTGTCTATTCTCCCCTCCCGCCCCGGCGAGTATACATGCCCCCCCATCTTTGTTTTAGGTTTTACCCGACACCCTTTTTTTAAAAATAGGATTTTTTGCTTCTTTGTAATAAAGCACAAGGTTACAGTGTGTTTGACCCTTCAAAGAGCAAGTCAGGCATCCGAACACAAGCTTAAAGTATAACCTAGTCATCAGCCAGAAAAAACAGGACAAGAAAAATATTATAGGAACGTAGCTTCCCCATTCAGAAAACAGTTTTGTACAGTTAGGAGTTCACTGCACTCTCACCCCTATGTTGAAGAGGCATTGCGATAACAAGGCATTGATGGAATTGAACTGATATTTCTTATTAACAGCTTAAAATAAAAATTATTAAACATTAAAATTGCAGTGGAGGAGGGGAGAACGATGGAACTTGTGCCTCCAAAAGTCTGCATGACCATCTAACTTGGACCTTTCAAAGGCAAAATTATTAGACCGTTTCATACGAATGCAAACGCTGCTAATCCATACACAGATCCCAGCAGCATCGTTCTTAACTTTTAATGATGCCCGATTCAATTGTAGAGGATGCTGGTCCGATATGATTAAGCAGCCTGGACAGGAATGTCCCCTGTGGGCTCAGACCTGTCATTTTACAGCCAGCAGTCATTGTTAATGAGAAAAATTACATCTGAAAGCGAGTTGCTGCGTGTTTCCTTCCCTTTGCTCTCCTGATGACGGATGCACTGTGGTATAATGAGGGGATTTTTTAAGTTAGGGAGGGATGGGGGACAGATAAAGATGCTGGTAAAGAAGCAAGTAGGAGGCTTTTTTGTTACATGCATCATCTTTACAGGGATGATAAAGGTCAACTTCTTTGAAGTGGTAACCAGATTTGAACCTTTCTGGTTCCCACGCTTGCTTTCCCTGCCATTCAGGACCAGAACAAGGCATACACACCATAGGCCCATGCCTAAAGCCCCAGCTCCATGAGTCATGTGGTTAAAGAAGAATTTCAGCTTCCATATTAAAAAAAGTTTCTATCCCTAATGGTGGCAAAGAAAAGCTTAAATGTGAATCAGGCGTAATCAAATCCCCGATTCTGCAGACGGCCTGGAAAAGACGATTACCTTTCATAACTGTTGTTCTTCGAGATGTGTTGCTCATCGCCATTCCATTGTAGTTGTGTGTGCTCACCACATACACTGGTGCTGGAAGTTTATCCCTCAATGGTACTGGAGTAGCGCGCATATGCACTAGTATAAGGGGCGCCGCTGGCTTCCCCTTCCCTCAGGTCCTTCTTGCTGGAACTCCCACAGAGCGGAAGGAGGGTGGGTCATGGAATAGACATGAGCAACACATCTCTAAGAACAACAGTTACGAAAGATAACCATCTTTTCTTCGAGTGCTTGCTCATGTCCATTCCATTGTAGGGGACTCCCAAGCAGTACCATGGGAGGCAGGTAGGAGTTCATGGACATGTCAATTGCAACACAGCTCTGCCAAATCCAGCGTCATCTCTGGCTTGCTGGGTGATGGCATAATGCGTTGTGAACGTGGATACTGAAGACCACATTGTGGCCCTGCATATGTCCTGGATAGGGACATGTGCCAGGAAGGCAGCCAAAAACGCCTGAGCCCTAGTTGAGTAAGCCTTCGCTATCGGTGAAGGCACAGCCTGTGCCGGCTTGTAACAAGTACGGATGCAGGTGGTGATCCAACTCGAAATTCTCTGAGAGGACACCGGAAGGCCTTTCATCCTGTCTGCTATTGTGATAAAGAGCTGGATCGATCTGCAAAAGAGCTTGGTGCGCTCCAGGTAGAAAGCCAGGGCACACCTGACAGCTAGAGTGTGCAGCCGCCTCTCCTCCATTGGTCATGTGAGGCTTTGGACGGAACACTGAGAGGAAGATATTCTGGTTGACATGGAAGTGTGACACCACCTTTGGCAG
The DNA here is from genome assembly GCF_002925995.2 of Terrapene triunguis. Taxonomy (NCBI): domain Eukaryota; kingdom Metazoa; phylum Chordata; order Testudines; family Emydidae; genus Terrapene; species Terrapene triunguis. The sequence goes on from NW_020664440.1 coordinate 20,976,747, forward strand.
GAAGGCAGGATGGGGCCTTGGCCTTGTAGAACACCGTGTATGGGGGCTCCGAAGTGAGGGCTTTAATCTTGGCGACTAATCTCACCGAGGTAAATAGCTACAAGGAATGCAACCTTCCACGGCAAGTGGGAAAGGGAACAAGAAGCCATATGCTCAATGGGCAGACCCATGAGCCTGGAGAGGACCAGTTTGAGGTCCCATTGGGGAACCAGGTCCCAGATCGGCAGAAAGAGTCTTTCAAGGCCTTTCAGGAACCTGATAGTGAACTCATGTGAGAATGCCGATCTACCCTGGATGAGAGACTGGCAGGCCGGTATGGCTGCCTGGCGCACCTTGATCAAAGAGAAGGCGAGACCTTGGTGCTTTAAGTGAAGCAGGTAACCTAGGATGGACTGCAGAGACAACTGGGTTGGGGAAGATATTCTGCTCCGACGCCCAGCAGGAGGGCTTTCTGCTCTCCAAGAGAACCTGCTGCACCTGACTACAGCAGGCTTGTTCCTCTGGATTCAGCCACACAGCATCCAAGCTGTGAGGTTCAGGTGCAGGAATCGATCCTGCGAGAGTAGGTCCGGGTGGCTGGGAAGTGGCGACAAGGTTGCTACGGCCAGGTCCATGAGCATGCCGAACCAATGCTGGGGCGATCATAACGACCTGTGCCTTGTCCTCTTGATTTTCGAGAGGACTTTGCTGATGAGTGGAATTGACAAGAATGCGTACATCAGGTCCCCTGACCAAGACAGGAGAAAGGCATCGGATAGTGAGACTCTGCCGAGGCCTTGGAGAGACCAAAACTGATGACACTTTCTGTTCTGTCTGGTGGCGAGCAGGTCCACTCGGGGAGCTCCCTACTTCTGGGAGAGCATTCTGATGACCTCCAAGTGAAGGGACCACTTGTGGTAAGAGAAGAAGGACCTGCTGAGGCGATCCACCAACGTGTTCCGGACGCTGGGGAGGTGCGAGGGGTCCAGGTGGATTGCATGCTGAATGCAAAAGTCCCACAGACAGAGGGGCCTCCTGGCACAGAGCCAGAGGAGCAGTGCCGCAGCCAGGGAGACCGCTGGAAGGGTCCCAAGGCAGGTTTACCCCTCGAACGGGGCACCTCAGTGCCCAGCGTGGGTGGCACCAGAAGGGACAGAATGTCCTTAGTGGCCTGAAAAGTCAGTACCTCCACATGCCGAGTGCCTCTTCCACTTCCCAGGGTGGCGGGCGGGTCTTGAAGTGGGCTCGACAGCACAGCGGGAGTCAGAATCTGGCCACTGTCCGGAGGGGAAGAGCTGCCCCACATGGGTCTTTGCTCTCCTCCAGCTCTCTCCTTCCCTTTACGGGACGTAGGAGAATGCCCCTTTGCTTTTTAGCCAGTAAGGGGATGGGGATCAGCACCAGTTGGAGATCGGTGCCAGCGGAGCAGAGTCCGATCTCGTTAGCTCCAAGGCCAGTACAAGGGCCAACTCCATAAGGAGCACTCGGAGACGAATGTCCCACTCCTTCTTGGTCCGCAGCCTGAAGCTCTTGCAAATGTGACACTTGTCGCTCATGTGGGTTTCCCCTAAACACTTCAAGCAGCTTCTATGGGGGATCACTGACTGGCATAGGTTTTTTTGCAACAGTCACAAGGTTTCAAGCCAGGGGACCAGGGCATGCCCCGTCCCTAGGCTGTCCCATACGGGACTAACTAACTACTTCTAACTTAACACTAAGGGAACTATTAACTATACAAACTTTAAACAACTGCCGTATATACCCGTTCATAAGCCGAATATTTTTGGTAAAAAAGTGATGCATCAAAGAGCGGGGGTTGGCTTATAAACGGATCTACTCCAAAATTTGAAGATTTTAAACTCTATGGAATCATTGAATTGAATATCTAATACACTGTCGTTTTGTTTACCTGGAGCGTCTGCAGGCATGGAGCCCCACAGCTTCCTGTGGCCACGGTTCGCCACTCCCATTGGCTGGGAACGGCAAACCGCGGCCACTGGGAACTGAGGGGCTCTGTGCCTGTGAACGCTCCAGGTAAACAAAACGTCCAGGCCAGCAAGAGGCTTACCCTAATGGGCCAGGAGCCAAAGTTTGCCAACCCCTGAAATATAGCTCAGTGCTTTGAGCATTGGCCTGCTAAACCCAGGGTTGTGAGTTCAATCCTTGAGGGGGCCACTGAGGGATCAGGGGCAAAAATCTGTCTGGGGATTGGTCCTGCTTTGAGCAGGGGGGTTGGACTAGATGACCTCCTGAGGTCCCTTCCAACCCCGATATTCTATGATTCTATAGGGTCAGCTTATGAAAGGGTCATACAGTTTTTGCTTTTTTTACCTAACCATCTTGGGGGGGGGGGGTCAGCTTATAAATGAATGGGCTAATGAACAAGTATATACGGTAATTCACTACTAGACACAGTAGAGATAAGAAAACTTGCCGGAGCAACAAGACGTCCCAGCACCATCACTGGCAGTAAGAAGGAACTCAGGGGGGAGGGGAGCCGGCGGCACCCCTTATACCGGCACATACGCATGCCACTCCAGAGGCCGCCAGAGCCAGTCCCCTACGGATACCACGGAGAGGAAAACTTCCGGCACCAGTGCAATGTGGCGAGCACACACACTTACAATAGAATGGACATGAGTAAGCACTCAAAGAACAACAATAGTTTTGAGGTGAACTGCCCCATGCATCTCAGAAGGGTGTTAATAGCAAGGAACCACTGCTCTGGGGGCCTCACCAACACTACCCGAACAGAGAAGACTGTCTGTGTGTTTTAAAACCAGAGGAAAAAAGTGCAGTAGGTGCAGCAACCTCCTCAAGTAGATACTGCAGCTGCCGGATAAGTACTGGGAGGACTCCTGCTACAATGAGTCTATCCTAAGCCAAATCAGAATACATTGGTCAATTATGGTCCATTGAGCTATTGTTATTCTCCTGCACCAGCATCCAACTTCTATCAAATAAAATAACTTCTCAAACATCAACCCTGAGAGGAAAGGTGCTATAACTGCAAAGTCTTATACAGGAATGAGCCTGTTTACAAGATAGATAATTTAAAACATAATCACCAGCTCTGCTTCTCCTCAACAGTTCATGAAGTAGCAGGAAACCATTATCCCGTGGGCAACATTCCAATCCAGTGGCATGAAAATATAGCGTAAGGAATAATACCGCAAGGTTGAGAGGGATGTTGACAAGACAGGGGCCTACCTATCCCTCCAAAGTACTATGTAGTCCCCATTATCACAGTACCTTCCGGACGCTGGGGAGGGATAAAACAATCTTTAATATATCTGTCCTCAACAATCTGTGAGGTAGGGCAGTGCTAGTATCCTAATTTCACAAATGGGGCACTGAGGCACAAAGAGACCAAGTGACCTGCCAATGGTCACACAGGAAGTCTGTGCCAAGCAGGGAATTGAAACCAGGTCTCCTGAATCCCATGCTAGTGCCCTAGTGACCAGACCATTCTTCCTCCCAATACCTCTTTTCCAATGAACTTCTCTGAACATTCTCTCCACTATCACCATTATCCAGTTGAACTACAGACCAGAGGTTCTACAGAAAAAGTTTTACTTGTAACTCAGACATGTTTTCAATGACTTGCTCATTTTAAATAACTCCACTGAAGTGCCTTGAGAAAGTCTATTTAGAGACAGATCTGCTTGAAAGTTGCTTTCTGTTTTCCTCTACCTCCAGCTGTTATGACTAGGAACTTTAGTACACTTCATCATAATGTTTGAGGTAAGTATGGTACAGTAAGAGTATGTGTAATTTGAAATATTCACTATACCAAACATTACAAAACTGGGTTAGGCAACTAGGGACATTTTGCCTGAATGCAGGATATTTATTAAGAACTCCTCTTGTCCTGCTGCTTATTCTTCACCTGAAGTCAGAAGCCTCTGATGTCCCAAACAGAGCTGGCTGCTGTGGAGATGATTATAAATTTCACAGAGGATTGACACTGCAGGTGGCAAACAAAGCATCAGAAACACTTTTCACGTAAAAAGTTTTTCACTAACAAAGGGATGGAGGAAGAAAAAAATATGTAACACCACACTGGTTTCTAAATAGGATGCTGCTGATCCGTTTTGTGTCCATGTTTAAGAGGCTGAGTTGGGCTTGGGCATGTTGTGTGAGGAGTGATTGCGTTCCAGAGGAGCATTTGAGTAGAATACTGACTTCTCAACAACCAAATTCACATTCCCCTTCTCAAATGAGTGATGTATGAGCATATCTAAAAGCAGGGCCGGCTCCAGGCACCAGCCCACCAAGCATGTGCTTGGGGCGGCGCCTGGAGGGGGGCGGCGCAGCGGGGCCCGGCCGGGCTCGCCACCCTCCCCCCGGCGCTCCGGCCGGTCGGGGAGAGCGGGGCCCCGGCCGGGCTCGCCGCCCTCCTCCCGGCGCTCTGGCCGCCAGGGGCTTTCCGCCCTGCTCCCGGCGCTCTGGCCGCCGGGGAGAGCGGAGAGCCCCGGCCGGGCTCACAGCCCTCCCACCGGCGCTCCGGCCGGTCGGGGATTTCGGGCCCGCAGCTGGGCTCGGCGCCCTCCCCTGCCGCGCTGGGGTGGCTTTTTTGCCTAGGGTGGCAAAAAAGCCAGAGCCGGCCCTGTCTAAAAGGAAGTGGAAACCATTTAGGGGAGATGGGATGTCTAACTAAAGGGGCACACTAGGCAAGGAGATTGGGGAGGCAGGGCAGAATGGACAACAGAAAGGACAGCACAGTGCAAATGGCCTCTTCCCTCCTATGCAAGGAGGAGGGCATAAGATGCCTGAGAACTGTCTGTAATTGAGTTGGGAACAGAGGGCTTGTCTACATGCAGCTTTACTGCATGGTAAGCTAAGGCGTGAATCTACAGAGCACTAGCTTGCTGCAGTGCGCTTTGTCATACACCCATTTCAAAATGGAAATACGACAAAGCACACTACAGAACTTTTAGTGCAGTGTGTCCCCACTCAGCTAGTTAGTGTGTGATAAGCCAGGGTGTGACTGCACATTAGCTTGTTGTGCACTAACTCGCTGTGTAGATAAGCCCTCAGTGCTCTCTACTCTCAAGGTGGAATAGTGAAGGTCCAGTACCAGTGCACTACCTCATCTCTGTTCAATTGAGCAGCTGCTGCATCAGGGTTAGCGCCTTCTAATTCCAAGGCTCAACTCTTTTAACCATACATCAAACAGATGCTGGTGAAGTTTATTCAGTGAGATGGAGAGTGTGTGGAAGGGCCTTCTGAGGTTCCTCCTAATTTCTCTCTTTACACCTTCCTCCCACCCTATACGCAAAAAGGTTCTGGGTAGAAACAATCTTCTTTTCAGCCAAGGAAGTCTGGACTTATCTCCCCAAAAAACACTGCTCTTGGGTCCACCATAAGGAGCTGTTGCAGAGCAACATGTGGCCCTCTTTCCATGCGCCTCTCACTTCATGTAAGATGTTATGAATAACTATGAAGGCACCTGTGTTGGTTACTAAACTGGTTGGTTATTAATCATTGAGGAGTTGAGTGCACTGCTCCCACGGGCACGAAGAGCAAGAGACAAGCTCGGTACTCAATCTGAGAACTCCAGTGCTATGCCTGCATCATATGGCAATGTAGTACTGGAGTTCGGAGGACTCTGAAATCAGGCTTCCCGTGCAAGTCTCATGGCAGGTATCATCCCAACTGTGTTAAGTTATGTTTTATGCCCTTTATTCAGAATACAGTTCTCAGTTTTACATTTTATTTATCTCTTTTCAGCTTGTGCAAAGGTCAGGCTTCCAGTACGCATCTGTGAGACATGCACATGCAAACCAGAGAGAAAATTTACAAGTAAAAGGAAATTTGTTGGCAGGGACAGATTAAGGTAGGCTAAACAGGATTCTGGAAATGAGGCACAGCAATAGTGCACAGTTCACAATTGTCACCAGGCTGCCTCACTTAAACAAGACTATCCAGGACCCCAAAATGTGGAAAAGACAAAAATCCATCTTAGGGAAACTGGTTGTCTCTATGCGAAGGGAGGTTTGACATAGGAGAAAAGCCCATGGGAGTTCTTCCCAGAGGCAATTCACAGAATCTGGTAACTGATACTTCTGAAATTCATTTATCCATGAACAACACTCAACTGGGCACATATGATCTACAAACTTTTACTCCTGGGAGAATACTGCACATGCACAGAATGTATATCACCTGCAGATTTCTTTGCGTCCCCGCAGAAAAATGACTTTCTGACAGGGAAGCAAAGGGAAGCCACAAGGGTGGTCATGCGACCCTCCCCAGCAGTATGTTTCAGGTGCCCAGGGCCGCCGGCGGAGAGATAAATCACTGTGGGGCAGGAGGCGGGACTGGGGAAGACCCAGCTGGTGGTTCCTACCCTATGCCAGGCTCAGCTGCTAGCCCCAGCCGGGCTGGGGAGGACAGGACTTCCTCTTCCCCTGCACAGCATCCAGGGCCGTGTCAGATCCACTCCCACATTTCTCCCTCGGCTGTAGGAAACTCTGCAAACTCCTCCCCACCCCACCCCCACGTGCTTCCTGCACACATCACTCTTCAGCTACAGGGGGAGGAATCACTGTACAAGGAGCTGCTCCCCCATCCACCCAACCCCCATGCAGCCAGATCCCCTCATGCCCAGACCCTCGCGCTGAGCCTCATCCCCCCCCACAACCAAAATCCCCACCCTACCGAGCCCCAACCACCTGCACCTGGATCCCCACCCGCACTGAGCACCACTCCCCAGCATCTGGACTCCCCACACCTAGACCCCCTCTCCCCATGCTAAGCCCCAACCATCTTCACCTGGATCCCTGAAGACTCCCATTACCATTGCACCCAGAACCCCCCCACAAACCCCTGTGCATCCAGATCCCCCCCGCACCCAGATGTCCCACTGAGCCACCCACACCCAGATTGCCCCACACAGAACCCTCTCAACCCACACCTGGATCCCCCCACACTAAGCCCCTCCACACTTGGATCCTGCCTTACTGAGCCTGCCTGCCTGCACCTGGTGCACCTGGCACAGCGGGGCAGGGCCCTGGCATGTTTCTGGGGAGACCCAGTCCTTGCACTGTGTCAGGGTTGGGTGCAGCCTCACAGCTGAGTCTGTGTCCTGGGGGAGGGGCGGGGAGGGGGGAAGGGGGTGATCTCCCACCTCTGTGCAGCCAGTGGCCTGTGCTCCCCAATCCCAATACTGGAGCCTCCACATTTATTTGACAAATAAAATTTGCAGAATTTTGCAGAATTGTAAAATATTGTGCATAGAATTTTTACTTTTTTGGCACAGAATGCCCTCAGGAGTAACAAACTCCAACACTGTTTTACAGGGTCAGAAGCATGGGACACGGCACCTCCTTACATCCCACCCCACTAGAAAAAAAAAATCTAACCTCTCTTACAAATGTCTTTTTTCTATTTTAAATTATTTTAATTGGGGGAGGGGGGGAAATCAACTTCCCCAAAGGAATCCAGTAGCATAGACAAGATGTCTCATCTGGGGCACCTCAGTCTAACAATTGCAGACACTTGTTGTTCGTGCCTGCCCACGTGTCTTCTTCAGGCACTGGAGCAGACAGGATATTGAAGAGAACCTGTTCAGGACCCCAGGACTGGAACAACAGGTGTGCTACTGGTCAAGACTGAAGTGCACCAGCAAAGGAGTGTGTTCTAGAACCGAAATAGCTGGAGTGCTGCTGGTCAAGACTAACGGGCAATGGCTGAGCTGAAAGGTCCAAGGCAAGACTGAAATAGTAAGGGATGCTGTAAATCAAGACTGAGATCTGTGTATAGAGGGACATACAAGACTGAAATAAAGGGTTATTTAAATCAGGATTAAGTTGCATTGGCAGAAATCTAGCCAATCAACAGTGGTTGGTACAGTTCTCAATGTCTATGTTAGGCAGCTCAGCCCTGCAAAATCACCCTGAAGTTCTTTATCCCCGAAGTATATTCTAGGTAGAGCCCTGCGCGGATACAAAATTTATATCACCACCCAATCCGCAAAAATGGTCTGCGGATATAAAGCGGATATCCATCGATTTGCAGGGCTCTAATTACAGGTTCTCTAGAGTCCAGCTCTATCATCACTTCCACTGAAATCAAAGGAAGTTTTTAAAATGACCAACTAGTGGGCTCAGACTTTGGCCCTAATGAGCAACATTGGAGAAACCTTCGTTTCCTCCCTGCCTCTGCTACCCGCTTAGCCCCACATACACATACCCATCACCCTATCAAGTTTGGTCTCAGCAGCTGTAAGCTACACAAAAGGAACCAGTGAAAATCTTTATGGAGGAAATAATATGCAATTTTCTAGCTGAACACCTTTTAAAATGTAATGACAAAATAAAATCCTGCATCTGTGCTCGGCAATAACAATCTGTATGCATGCGGTAACAATATGACAACTTGGAATAAGCAAGATGCAGACAAAAAGAGGTCTTACCCAGGCATCCAAATCCGCAGGCTTGGGGAAAAAAAGAAGGGGGGGGGAGGGAAAGAAAAGGGGGGAAAAAGATATCAGTGATTTATGGAGGCTGCCTACTGCTGCACAATACAGCTCAGAAAAGTTCTTTAAAAATGGCAAGCATTTTAACAGTGCATCTATGTCCCCTGTTAGCGACTGTGCTGTAAACAGAGGCTGTTAAATGGGCTTAGGCTTGGTAGTTAAAGAAAAATAAAAACAACAACCCAACCCCCACCTACCCACACACACACACTCTTCAATGAATGCTGCACAATGCTCCCTATTGAGCAGATGATAGGCAAAGACAGATGTGACGCAGCCAGAGACATGCAAGGCACTGCACAACATTAGAGATACTGGTATCAGTAGCAGCACACAGCAAGGGGTGTGGTAGTGTCAGGTGCACTGTGAGGGACAAGGCCAAAAGCCCTGCTGCTTCCAAACTCCCCAAGAGGTGCAGGTACAGTATCTCCTGCACAAGAGCAGTTTTCTATACTCAAGGTGACCTAGCTAGCAAGTCATCATCACTCATGTAGTTGCATCGGATACCTTACAGTTGACAGCTCAGTCACTGAAAATTTGATCAGTCAATGACCAGATTTTCAGCCATGCCCCCTTTCATAGGCAGACCAATATTCCTACAGTATATAGTCTGAACCTCTCTGCCAAATCCAAGCTGTCTTGTTTTGCTCCCTCATCTTTTGCTTGCAAGGTCTTTGTTTAGGGACTCCACAGTGAAGATGCACAGATCACAAGGATTTCAGGATCTCCCGTCTCTCCCTTTTTATTATTATTTTTGACTTGAGCAATAACCCCGCAGCAGCAAAGCAAGTACAAGATGATAAACATCTCTCATGCCCATAAACAGCCTGGCTTCAGACTGAGATGTTTACAAGGCAGCCAGAGTGCTTATTCGTTGTCAAGGACTGCTGCATCCCCCGTTTCTTGGGCTTACACTCGCTCGGCAGAACATTCTGTAAGTGGTTACTTTGGAAGGGCTCGCCTTTTTTATCACAATTATTTATTGGAGGGGGTTTGGCGAAGCAGGAGGGATGTTCTTGGTCGTAGTTCAGTGCCAGAGACAGCAGACGGCACAGAGCAATTGGTTTATGGAAGCTGCTGTTGTTTTAATGGCACAGAGCAGCCACCTGAAGTTGTGGAGGGATGAAGTGTGATTAGCTATGCGTCCGGTCTGTCCTGATCCTCTGCAATAGCAGAGAGGGGTGGAACTGAACGTCTACAGCTCATCTGGGTAAAGCCAATTCCCTCCTTTCTGCAGATGCACCACAACCAGAAACAAGTCTTCAGTCCATCAAGCCAACACGTCAAGCATTCACTAACAATCGACAACTGATCATGACAGTAGCCTGGTTTCAACAATATTTTTCTTCCTACCTGTATTTGCAGTTTAGACAGGATGTGCTGGTTGTGTTTATTTTAACCTCTCCATTGCTGTACTGTACTCTGCCCTCAGTAGATGGGTGGGAGGGAATGGGTGCAGGTTGTAATGCATATTATTATTTCAGTAGATATGCCATATACAGGTAGCTTTCTGATGGATTTATGTCAGTCATCCATAGGACACTTAAGTCGTTAACTGTCAAGCTCCTAGGGGAAAAACATTTGCATCAAAAATCCATAAACATTGGCACTGACTCACTCTCTTTTGGGCAGCCTCAGCAGAGGCGCAGATTATTAAGAATGAACTTGCCCCATCACATTTGAAGGGGCCTCTCTATGTCAGGTTTGAGATGCAATGGTGTATATGTGTGGGGGTAACTCTGCAAGGGAAGTGTGTATTATTACTGCCATGCTATGCCTGTTCTATGGATACAAGGCTTCATTCTCAAAGGCTTTAAATTTGGCACCTTTCACAAAAAATAAAATTCACTTTAAGAGAGTCATTAAACGGAAACAGAAAAGTTTATCAAAGTTTATCAGAATGTGACTAGACCAGCTCCTATATTGGAAAAGTCAATCACATCCTGAGTAAGGGCCCAGCTAAGAGGAAAATAAGGAAAGAGATTCAAAAGGAAGCCACCTCTGAGGTCTACTTGGTTAAAATTTGCCATTTGGCAGGCCTGTGCCAACAGGTTTCGATGGAACTGCATTAACTAACATTGGCTGACAACAATGTACTCAGAGTGCCTAAACACTTGTTTCAGAGTTTAAGTTGCCTGGCTAAGAGAAACACCACCTTGTATATCTTGTTTCCCAGCTGTGTAGACTCAGCTTTGAGTTGCCAGCTAAAGGCTTCTGAATTTTATGCTCTCTGCACCAATACTTAAGCCACATTTTCAAGCCTTTGGTCAACTCTGCAGCATCCCTGTGCTGAGACAAAGAGTACAAGGTTAGATTCACTTCCTACCCAACCCGCTATGGAGGAATTACAGTAAGCCATACCACTGGTAGATTTATTACTTTGGAGCCCAAAAGAAACAAAGATTCTTCCTTTGACTGTAGCAGGTGCATAAGGTTACTACCGAAGCAGACACAGATGTCAGCCCAGTAAACCTTCATTCTGGATATTCACATAGAAAAGGACCGATGCCTAAACTGCCCTGCAGTGTCTACCTGGAGTGGACTCTGGCTATGTCCAGGAACTATGCAAGTTATACGTGTGTGTCAGGAAAGTTAATATTCAAGCAGAGATTTCGCACCAGGCAAGGGGTAGAGTCCCAAGTATCTATTAAGTGGTTCTTGGTCCAGTACACAATGAAATCATCAACACATGATGTCCCTTTAAAATGAGTCATCACAACCTAGTGGTGCATATCTGTCCATTTGTATGGATCTCTGACATTTCATTCCTCTGCATGATATCACGCATTTCAGCACCTAGCCAGATCATTTCTGCCATCTATCTTGCAACGTACTACAATAAGGTGGACTCTCAAGGAGTGGGCTTTAGGGCAGGATGATGCCTGTGAGCTGCACCAACAATTGCCTCAGAGTTATTCCAGCAGCTGCTATGTTGAGATAGGTCATATGCCCATCCGAAAGAGTGCCCAAAGGCTCAGTAGGAATCCGGGCCACTGGCTAGATGTCTCCTTCATTAGAAGTCAGCGTGCCTGGAAACTGGCACAATGGTTTATGGGACACTGCCAGCTTCAGGACGGCGGAGTGCAACAGGGGTGGGATTGAGACAGAACATACAAGAGGCTTGAGCAAATCTGACACAGCAGATGCCTGGATACAGGGAAGGGCATAGGTTCACAGTAACCTAAGCAGCTGCTGGCAACTCCTTTAGGGGTCACAGAGTTTGAGGAGCTCTGCTTCAGACACACTGGCATCCTGATGGCCAGACTTCATCATTTGAATGGGCAAACAGTGAGGTTTCTTCAAGGAGAAAAATCTGGAAACTAAAATGTTTCCATGGTGATAAGTATTAGAGAACTTTGAGGCTGAGACTAGACCCTCATTACCCATGTATCTGTCTGTCTCACACTTCCAGCCCCCTCCCCCACTTAAACACTTCCACTTTAATGGGAGACAGAAGCCAGCATCAGTGTTAAAGCGTAACAAGGCAGAGATGTAGCCAGCCAACTGAGGGAGGGGGAAGAGTCTCCCAACTGAGCTGCGATCAATTTCAAGGAAAGGTTGTGCTGAAACTGCCAAAACCTAATGTACACCAAACATACAATTTTATAAACATGGAAGATGAAAAGTAGCAGTAAAGGCCTCTGTCCCTTTATGATTCAGGGACAACAGCACTTCTAATGCTTATGGAGTTGCTACAAACAGGTTTGCAATGTCCATAGCTGATTGGCCTTTTATTTTAAATTAAAACTATCTAGTTTACAAATTTCAAAGTAAAACCCAGAGGCTTTCATTGTTTACTTTAATGCTTACCTCCACCCCATATTCATTTTCAGGCTGCCATGCAGCCAAGAGTACACCCGGTTCTTTCACTGCTACACTTAACTCCACCCCATATTCTACCACCCTTCCACCACTGCGATACACACACACACACACACACACACACACACACACACACACACACACCCTCATAACACAGGCTGCCAATAGACAAGCCATTCAATGTCTATAGCAGGGGTAGGCAACCTATGGCACGCATGCCAAAGGTGGCACATGAGCTGATTTTCAGTGGCACTCTCACTGCCCGGATCCTGGCCACCGGTCTGGGGGGCTCTGCATTTTAATTGAAGCTACTTAAACATTTTAAAAACCTTATTTACTTTACATACAACAATAGTTTAGTTATTTATTATAGACTTATAGAATGAGACCTTCTAAAAACGTTAAAATGTATTACTGGCATGCGAAACCTTAAATTAGAGTGAATAAATGAAGACTCGGCACACCACTTCTGAAAGGTTGCCGACCCCTGGTCTACAGGAAGTCTCTGGAGAGCGGAGGCTTTCCAGACTTATGTTCAAGATACTCAGGCTATGGCTACACTATGAGGCTTTTAGCAACACAGCTGTGCCGCTACAGCCATGTCGCTAAAAGGCGCACAGTGTAGAAAGTTCTCCTGTCAACAAAGCCCTGCTCACACCGATGCTTTTTGTCTGTAAAGCTTTTGTCGTTCAGGGTGTGTGTGTTTTTAACACTCCTGAACAACAAAAGTTTTGCCAACGAAGTGCCAGTGTAGACAAAGCCTCAGTGTCTGATAACAGGTGAGAGAGCAACTAGGCCAGGGGTGGGCAAATTACGGTCCGCGGGCCAGATCTGGCCGGCCAGCCGTTTTAATCCAGCCCTCAAGCTCCCGCTAGGGAGTGGGATCTGGGGCTTGCCCTGCTCCGGCACTCCAGCCAGGGAGCAGGGTCGGGCGCCGCTCCACGCGGCTCCCAGAAGTAGCGGCAGGGCCCCTCTCCGGCTCCTACGCCGAGGTGCAGCCAGGCAGCTCTGCACGCTTCCCCCGCCCCAATCACTGTCCCTGCAGCTTCCATTGGCCGGGAACTGCGGCCAATGGGAGCTGTGGGGGCGGTGCCTGCAGACAGGGCAGCATACAGAGCTACCTGGCCGCGCCTCCGTGTAGGAGGCGCTGCTTCCGGGAGCCGCTTGAGGTAAGCACCACCTAGAGCCTCCCCCTGAGCCCCAAACCCCTGCCCCAGCTCTGATCCCCCTCACGCCTTCCAAACTCCTTGATCCCAGCCCGGAGCACCCTCCTACACCCCAAACTTCTCATCCCCAACCCCATCCCAGAGCCCACACCCACAGCCGGAGCCTGCACCCCTTCCCACAACCCAACCCCCTGCCCCAGCCCTGATCCCCCTCCCGCCCTCCAAACCCCTTGGTCCGAGCCCAGAGCACCCTCCTGCACTCCAAACTTCTCATCCCCAACCCCACCCCAGAGCCCACACCCCAGCCCGGAGCCCCGTCCTGCACCCCAACCACAATTTTGTGAGCATTCGTGGCCCTCCATACAAATTCTATTCCCAGATGTGTCTCTTGGGCCAAATAGTTTGCCCACCCCTGAACTAGGCAGTCTAAACCTTCTCTTCCTCCCTTAAATTCCTCTTCTGCATACTAGGTTCCAGAGTCCCCCCTCTTCCCTCAACTTACAGAAGAGGAAAATGGCTCTCAAAGGGCATCATGAGGTTCCACAGTGATTGTGTCTCACTTATTCCAGACCAGATTCACTCAATCTACAAGGTTAATAGATCCCCCTCCCCCATAACAGCCTGCATCATAAACCCACCCAAAGTTTATCCTGGGTTATTTCTGGATCATTCATGACCACTGGTAAAGGACGCAGTTTACCCACCTATACCACCTACTTTTATCCCTGGGGAGAGAGAGGATTGATGGTAGAAGTAGTGGTCACATGTGCCTGCCCCCACACATTTAGAGAGAGAGAGAGAGAGAGAGAGAGAGAGAGAGAGAGAGAGAGAGA
>NW_020664440.1:20991038-21071012 GCF_002925995.2 Terrapene triunguis
AGAGAGAGAGAGAGAGAGAGAGAGAGAGAGAGAGAGAGAGAGAGAGAGAGAGAGAAACCACCCCCAACGCTGGTTTCTCTCACCCCACTCAGAAGACGGAAATACCAAGTTTTTGAGTCAAAACACATCAGATGGAATATTTTATCTACTATTGCCAATGCTATATGAAAATTAAGATTACATGATAACATGAGTAATCCACCCACATCCCTCAGGGCAGCATAAAGTGATCAACCCATTGGGTCAGGAAAGAATCTCTCCACTCCACCCCACAACATAAAGCATTATGCAATTGCATTACAGGCAGCAGCTTCCACCTGCCTCTGAAGCATCAGCTATTGGCAACTGCCAGCAGCGGGATACTTTACTAGATGGTCCAGTGGCCTAATCCAGTACAACAAATCCTTTGTTCTTGCCAAACTAGCTACCACAAGATTAAAAATCTAATTTCTGTTCATTTAAGAAGCTTCTCTCAAACACTCTTTGGTCTGAAGGAAATGCAGTCAGCTTTGGGGCTGCTTTTTAATACAGGCTAAGGTGGTTTTATTAGCTATGCTGCTTGGATAAGGAAATCCTAGAAAATCTTCAGCTATCATGGTCCTGAATATCTCTCTCACTCACTCACTCTCCAATCTCTATAGAAACTCACTTTGCAGGTGGAGACCTGGCAGTCCAGTTTCACACATCACTGCTCAGATTTCTACAAGCCCAGAAAGTCCTGTATATTTTCCAGTGTTCTCTACTCCTTCAGCCCAAGACATGCACAAAAATACATTTACCCAGAAATACCCAATCAATATCTTTCAGGGTCTGGAATCCAGCCTAATAGGACACTGGAATGCACATGTAAAAAGCCACAAGAAAATCATCCAGGGGAGAAAAGGTTTAGCATAAATTGATTGCCTTCTAAATCCATGGGGAAAAGGAACAAAATAGATATATGGAGACATATAGGAGATGCCACCCACTTTAACTCCACTCCTAGAAGACAAGCATCCCCATCATAATGTGGCATTTTAGTGCGGTTGATTATAGTTTGGTAAACTGGAGATGGAAAAAGCTTTAAATTAGATATATTAATAAGGATTTCCAGGGGCAGGTGAAGGGATTATAGAATCAGAAATGTAAGGCTCAGAAGGACCTTGAGAAGTCACCAAGTCCAATCCCCTGCACGGAGGCAGGACCAAGTAACCTAGGCCATCCATGACTGGTGTTTGTCCAATCTGTTCTTAAAAATCTTCAATGATGGGAATTATACAACCTCCCTCGGAAGCCTATTCCAGTACATAACTACCCATATAGTTGGAAAGTTTTTCCTAGTATCTAACCTAATTCTCCCTTGCTGCAGATTAAGCCCATTACTTCTTGTCCTACCTTCAGTGGACATGGAGAACAATTGATCACAGTCCTCTTTATAACAGCACTTAATATATTTGAAGACTGTATCAGGTTCCCCCCTCAGTCTTCTTTTCTCAATATTAAAACATGCCCAGGTTTTTTAACCTTTCCTCATAGGTCAGATTTTAATTTTTGTAGTTGTGCACTTGATTTTGCCTTCCTAAATGAAATACTTTGCTCTTTTCTTCATTGAATTTCATCTTGTTGAATTTAGACCAGTCATCCAATTTGTCAAAGTCGTTTTGAAATCTAATCCCGTCCTACAGAGTACTTGCAACCCCTCCCTGCTTGTCATTGTCAACAAATTTTATAAGCATACGCTCCACTCCATTATCCAAGTCATTAATGAAAATACTGACTAGTACCAAACCCAGGACTGACCCCTGTGGGATCTCACTAGATACCCATGGCAGTTTGACAGCAAGCCATCAATAACTACTCTAAGTATGGTCTTCCAACGAGTTGTGCACCCACCTTCTAGTAAATTCATCTAGACCATATATTTCCCTAGTTTGCTTATGAGAATGAGCTCATGTGGAACTAGATCAAAAGCTTTACTACAATCAAGATATCACACTTACTGCTTCCCCCCATCCACTAGGCCAGTAACATTACCAAAGTAGGAATTTAGGTTGGTTTGGCAACGTTTGTTCTTGACAAATCCATGGCTATTGCTTATAATCCTATTATCCTCTAGGTGTTTACAAATTAATTGTTTTATTATTTATACCAGTATCTTTCTAGGTATCAAAGTTAGTCTAACTAGTCTATAATTTCCAGAGTCCTCTTTGTTTCCCTTTTTAAAGATAGGTACTATGTTTATCCTTCTCCAGTACTCTGGAGTGCATTACGGAATGGACTGACTTCATTGCAACATCCCTCACCTCCATGATCACTAAATAGAAACAAGCGGGCAGCGATTAAGTTTCCCCACCTACAATTCTGTTTATGCATGCACCTCATTCCTGGCCTGCTACACCTCACCCCAACCCCCAGCCCCCATCAAACCACTCTTCAAGCACCTCCTATGAAAAGGCTGCCAATTAAGTTGTGATTCTGAGATACAGACAAATGCCCACTAGGGACTCAGTTTTGCTTCTGGAGACCTTGCTTCCAACTGTGCATTTTGGGCAGCATGTACACTGGTTCTTGGCTAAGTGCACTACCCAGATTTTACAAGGCTCTGATCAGACAGAATGCTGCAAGGTAACATCTTTTAATGACGGCTGAGTATATCATAATGAAGCCATTTGCAACCCAGCAAGAGTGTAGATACAGCAAAGAGGAGAACTGCAGGCTATTGTAGAACTATATACTTTTATTTTTGCATTGCAATCTCCAGGGCATGATTGTATCAAGAGAAATTTGCAAATATATGTCAATGCCAGCAAAATTTTGATTTCCATTTGATAGCACAATTTGCAAACAGTAGTTTTCCATGTTGTGCAAGTGCTTAACATGTGTAATAGCTACATGAATTTGATGCCAATTTACATTTAATGGGCAATGCACAATTTCTCTTGCACACACTAGGAAATATCTGGGTCTAGAGGAAGGGTGTGCAGCTTGAAAAGACCACAGAGTTTAACTTCGTTGTGTGAGGATGCAGTAGCAAGTGTTTTAACCTCTCACCAAGGAGCACAAGCAGGAAGTAAATGCTGCAGTGAGGTTTCTGGTTGGTTTAGTCGTAGGAAATTGTTAGGGAGCACTAATAAGTTATCTTTAAAACAAAAAGATTTAGTTTGGCTCCCAAATCCAAATGGTGAGCTTATGAAATTTAAATATGCTATCCAACGCTAAACCTTCTGTCATGTGCTAAGGAATCATGGAAATACTCACTCCTAAAGCGATCACAATCTCTGTTAAATGAACACTGCTCAACATTTAGTTTTAAAAAGCTATAAAATGTAGCTGCTAGAAGAGCTGGTAGAGCTAAGAGTCTCAATTCCATGGGTTTCAGTTTGCAGGAATCAATCCAGCTCTGAATACAATGTAAACTTCAAACCAAAACCCCTCTTTTATTGTAGTAGATGCTATTTATAAACATACCTACACACAGTTTGCTCTCTAATTACAGCTGCGGCACACGCAATCATTTACTTGCTTTGAGCTGCTTTTGTACCTTACAGCTCCTAATAAAGAGAGTCAATAAAAGCCATTTCAAGAACCTGTTGATTGATTTATTGATTAAATTATGGATTAAACAAGTTTACCAGTGCAATAGATTAGAAATAGCCAGAGTGGAAAGTGGCTTTGCATATACTCGTTTGGAGGCTAATGCCTGAAGGTGTGAGGATACTTAGGTTTGAACAGAGATTGGGAATGGTTGGATCATTACACTAATTGAATCTATTTCCCCATGTTAAAATATCCTCACACCTTCTATGGGTCATCTCCATTATCACTTCAAAGGCTTTTTTCTCTCTCCTGCTGATGATAGCTTATCTCAATTGATTGGCCTCTTACAGTTGGTATGGCTATTCCCACCTTTTCATGTTCTCTGTATGTATAAATATCTTCTGTGTGTTCCATTCTATGCATCCGAAGAAGTGGGCTGTAGCCCACGAAAGCTTATGCTCAAATAAATTTGTTAGTCTCTGAGGGTACATCTACACTACAGGGGGGAGTCGATTTAAGATACGCAAATTCAGCTACGTGAATAGCGTAGCTGAATTCGACGTATCACAGCCGACTTACCCTGTTGTGAGGACGGCGGCAAAATTGACTTCTGCGGCTTTTTGTCGGCGGCGCTTACTACCACCTCCGCTGGTGGAGTTAGAGCGCCGATTCGGGGATCGATTGTCGCGTCCCAACGGGACGCGATAAATCGATCCCCGAGAGGTTGATTTCTACCCGCCGATTCAGGCGAGTAGTATAGACCAGACCTAAGGTGCCACAAGTACTCCTGTTCTTTTTATGTAGCCAAGAGCACATCAAGTTCTTTCACTGCTACACTTAAACATTGGTTATGAAAGAAAGGAGCCTTTGCTCAGGTAGAAGACACTATTGTATGGATCACAATTTCACAAACCTAATTTTAGTTATCTTCACTGTAACATATTTGCACAGTGAGGGCACATGAAAGAGGATTAGGTAGCTCAGCCAGGGACATTAGTGACTGCAAAGCACCACCATCTGGGTACCCTGAGTGAAACAAGCTAGAGGACTTGTTCCAGTTCCTACCAGTGCCCACATCACAACCATTGTCATTGCAATGGTTACCATAACTGGCAACCTCAGGTAGCTTATCTTCACTAGGGAATTTAATCAGTTTTCACCACACCTTTGACATGATGCTTACACACAATGCTGATACTACTTGTCCTTCCGTTCACTGACCAGCCAGCTGTAATGAGCATTGCATTGCCAAACTCAGTTGTTAAAAAACTGATTTTAACCAGGATTCAGTTTCATTGTGAAGACAAGCCCCAGGAGGCCAAGGATTGAACAACCCTCTCCCTGACAGAAGTGGTCTCCTATGAGGCAGGGTTGAGGAACATTGGCAAGGGTGGGAGGGAAGGGAAAAGCTTCTGACATTATCATCTATCTGCATAAGTGTTTATACTACACATCACTATGGTATCCAAGAGTCTGGACTGCACTGGGGATAAAAACAGGAGAATTCAATGTCCAGGGCTGTCAATAATGCTTTTTCACTAGCACAAAATTAACAGAGAAAAAAAAATACTCAGCTACATAGACAATAAAGAAGCTTCATGAAAGATTTTTTTCCCAAGACCAAATTCACAAGCTGCTAATTAGTAAGGATTCCGGCTTCTCCATACAAACCCTGAGCCTGTTCGGAAGAAAATGCCAGACTTATCAAAACCACCTTTAAAATAAAAGGCTCCCTCTTCCTTCTCTTAATATACATGATCAACGCAAAATTCACTCAGAGAATCAACCCTCCCACATTCCATTTTCCATTTTGTTCTAGAGTATCCTCCCCACAAAGACCTTAAATTCCTAGTCTTAAGAGATCAAGCTTTCCTCTGAATTAGTACCCCCTTCACGTCCTGAGTTGTGGTCATATAAACCCTTTGCACCTTTTCACTCTATTGAATCAATCTCCCCAGACAACTTCTGGGGTGGCACTAAGCTCTCCCCACTCCCTCTGGCTCTTCTTCCCTCACTAATTCTGTGCTCAGAACTGTGAAGCACAAAATTAGACATTTCAAATTAAGCAAAAAGAGAGAGAGAGAGAGAGAGAGAAACTTATTAAATCAACATTAGCATCAAGAGCATCTTTAAGAGAGAAACTCATTTGTAAAAT
Organism: Terrapene triunguis; assembly: GCF_002925995.2. Classification (NCBI taxonomy): domain Eukaryota; kingdom Metazoa; phylum Chordata; order Testudines; family Emydidae; genus Terrapene; species Terrapene triunguis. The sequence continues at coordinate 20,996,710 of NW_020664440.1, forward strand.
ATTGTAAAACCCCTTACGTTGACAGAAATGAGACAGGCAGCAGCTTTAGCCTTCCTCCTCCTTACTCCATCCCTCTCTCCATACTGGTCACAATGCCTGAACAATGATAGCAAGGTCTTTTCCAGACCACAGCCCCAAAGATTGCAGAGCCCGTCTTGAACTTACAAGCTCTGGAATTGCTAGACAGCAAGCATATTGCTCAGCTGCGTCTGTACAACATGACACCTTGGTCTTTTGGAAAAGTGCTTTATATTTTATTTATTTTTTTGGTGCTGGGGGGGGGGGAAGGGGGGGGAGACAACAGAAGCAGATTCCTCCTGGGGGCTATTTTTTAAGGCAAAGTCAACCACAAAGTTTTACCTCCACAAGTTGAACCACAAGCAGGGCTTTGCCTCCTGGACACTGACATACAGAAACTGACATGATGGGGATTAAGCATGGAAACTGATGGAGACTTTTGCTATTAGGAGTGATATTGGCCTAAGCATTTGGTTTGAAATACCTAGACTCCCTGGAGTCATAGCTCCAATTCCCAACAGGATAAGTTTAGCCCTTCCTCTTTTCGAAGTAACTCATCTGAAAGTTTCATGCAATTCACTGTCTGCTATGCAATCATATGAGATCTTAAAACTGATGAGCTCTGCTCTTCGTGACCTTTAAAGTTCCCATGCCAAAGAGTTGGGGTTTGCCCTAATGTTACCAGCTCAAATTTCCATTGCATACACTACTGTGCACTTGTCTGGCTGGCTGCCACCCCAGCATGGTGGTATTCCAGCACTGCTGTATGTAGAGAGCTTATAAAGTGCTTTGGGTAAAGAATGCTATGGAAACAAATTATATTAAAATCATGTTAATTTACAAAAAAAGTTATGATTTTTCTCACAGTATTTCAAGGAATGACTAAATCACTGTTTGAAGTATTTAATTAGCTAGGAGAAGAAGGGACAGGGTTTCTCAACCCATGGGTCATGACCCTAAATTGGGTAAGCAGAATGCATGAAATGGCTGTGGCAGGGTCCACGGACATCGCTACCATAAGTCTGACCCTGGCCCTGTATGCATGCACCGTGTCCTGGCGTTCCTGTCACGAGTCCGACCGAGGCCCTGCGCGCATGTGCCATGGCCCGGCATTGCTGTCGTCCGAACCCACCGTGCGCATACCACAACCTGGCATTGTTGTTCCAAGTCCAACCCTGCCCACGCATGCATGGGTAACAACTCAGCATTACTACACCATACACATGTGACAAGTCACAATGACCCCATCAGTGCCAGGCAGGCCCACAGCTAGACTCGTGGAGTCAGACTCAGTGGTCATAGCTAGAGGCAGACTCACACCTTTATGCCACTCATTCACAGAGTTAAGGGGCTGTGCTACACGGAGCTCTCCTTCCCCCGAGAGTCCCCCAGTGTTAGCTGGAAAAGGACAAAGAATGCCGGTCCCAGTCCACGGAGGAGACGGGTGAGGTGACGGGTCAGTGCTTGGAAGGCGGAGCTGGGAGAAGGTTGCAGCAGAATGGGAGGGATATGCCCAATCCACTGCCTATAATAATTAGTGAGGTGTCTGATGGCAGCAGGACCTGTAGATTAGAATGTGAAATAAGGTGGCCTCCCACATTCCCAGATAAGGCCAAGCATGTGTGTGTGTGTCAGGGAATGTGTCATGGTCACTGCATGGTCACTTCTGCCTCAGGGGATAAAGAAGGGGATGTGCTGGATCCCCTTTGGACCATGGCAATCCCTGTCCCATGCACTGGAAAAGGGCCCTCCCTCCTGCCCCCCTCCAGGGCAGGACAGTCTGGCTCCCAGCATTGGGGCCTGTCCTATGGTTTAGGAGCTGGAGCAGATCCCTATGGAGCAGGGCACTGGGTCCTGGCATGCCATTCCCTCGAGATCTGGTCCATGCTAAGGTGTTAACCCTTTTCTGGCCAGTGCCCAGGCTGGCCCTTGCTTGGATCACAAGCCTTAGAAACACAAGATGCCCACAGAGGGAATGGAAGTGGCTGAACCAAGAGAAAGAGACACCTGCACAGCTCTCCAGTAACATGAGTCCTTTTATATGAGACCAGGCAGGACAGACACAGGCTGATAGGAAGAAGGGGGACACACATCAGTTCTCAGTGTCCAAAGAAAGAGACAGGCTCATAGCAAACAGACCACATGTGAGGGAGAAGCAGTATAGCTACTTTGGGACCACATCCTGCTAGGCCGTCGGAGCTCAGGCATCAGAATTAAGTCGAGTTTAGCCAGCAGTATCATGGCTGATTAGTGTGCTGTTTCGAATATCAAAAGAGGGCCCTTTCCACCCTAGCCCAACTCTCCTGCCTCTTTTTTTGGTTCTAGAACAAGGACCTCATAATTTCTGTGTTGCGATCCTGTGCCAGGCCAAACCTGCAGTTCTTGCAATATCTCTGTAAAGAGTTATTTAAATAGCAGCAGACACCCAGTGATTAGCCAATCAAATGCAACACTGCATCATCTTACTGTAATCTTGCAGTGGAGAAGTTGGTGCATTTTAGTCAGAAGTGAGTTCTGTAGTCAGTAAAATGGAGAAAATGTTAAGCTGTGCTGTTGCAAGTGGCAGTGAGAGTAGGAATTCTTCACAATGTGAAAAGAAAAATAATAATATGTAAGACCCTGCGTACTTAAAGTTTGGAGTTTTGCTCATTGAGGACCAAACGGGTGAACACAGGCCCCAATGAAAAGCCTAAAACCATCAAAATTATTCAGACATTCGGGGACAAAGCACCCAAGCTATAAAGACAAAATAGTTGATTGTCTTCAACAAAAAAGCAAAGATTAGGAAATACAAAAAATTCTTGAATGTGGATATCCTGTCCAGGGGCAAGCATTGCGTGCCTCTTACCTCACTGCACACAGCCTTGACAAATGTAAAAAAGCTGAGAAGTTAAATTTTACCTTCTGCTAATGACATGTGCAGTCCCTGTTTCCAATGACGCAATACGGAGAAGGATCTGTGATATTTCAGAAGACGAACAGAAAACAACTGACCATTTTTTAGCAAGTGACTTTCGCTTTACGATTAGATGAAACTACAGAAATGTGGCAAACCATGCCATTTGCCTAGTTTATGTAAGGGACTGTGATATTCAAGAACAGAACCTATTTAGTGCAGATATTCCTACTGCTGTTGACATATTTGTTGCACTGGATAATTATATGCAGTCAGTGGCATTGAGCTGGTCAAAGCATATTGATATTACAACTGATGGAGTCATTTCAATGGCAGAGAAACACTTGGGTGTTGTGCAAAGGATTCTTTGAGAAGCACCCAATGCAATATGGAACCACTGCTTCCTGTACAGGAACGCGTTAGCAGCTAAAGATATGATACCTGAGTTTCACAAAACTCTTACAGACGTTGGGAAACTGTAAATTATTTCAAACACAATGGCAAGAATTCCACATGCTTTCAGGTTCTCTCTCAGGAATTGGAAAGTAAGCCTGTCCATCTGCTTTTCCCTGCTGATGTTTCTTGGCTGTCCCATGGCAAGGTTTTGTCCAGGGGTGAAAGTAACTTAAAGGACTTACCGGTACACCGGAGTCCTGAGCGGGGGCATGGCCTCAACTGGAAGAGGCGTGGCCTTTCAATATTTAAAGGCCCTGGGACTCCGACTGGGAGCCCCAGGACCTCTAAATCACCCCGGAGCTACCAGCTGCAGAGGCAGCAGGGAGCCCCGGGGCTCAGGGGCGAATTAAAGGGACCGGGGCTCCAGCCGCCGCAGAGCTCCAGGCCCTTTAAATCACCGCAGGAGCCCTGTCGCTGCAACCCCGGTGCGGCAGGGCTCGGGCAGGGATTTAAAGGGCCCAGGGCTCTCTGCAGTTGCAGGAGCACCGGGCCCTTTAAATCTCCGCCCGAGCCCCGGCTGCAGGAGCCCCAGGGCGCCAGCAGTGATTTAAAGGGCCAGAGGCTCCGGCCACTGCGGGGAGCCCCAGGCCCTTTAAAGCGCCACTGGAGCTCCGGGCCCTTTAAATCCCCGCCTGAGCCCGGCTGCCGGAGCTCTGGCAGTAATTTAAAGGGCCCAGGACTCCCTGCAGCAGCTGGAGCCCTGGGCCCTTTAGAGCTCCGCCGGAGAAGCTGGTCCAGTCCGGCACACCGTACCGGCTCTTGCCAGCACTCCGTACCGGCTTACTTTCACCTCTGGTTTTATCTCATGTGTCCAAACTGACAAATAAGTTGGCAACTTTTCCTGAAGAAGATTAAAAGAAAAAAGGCTCACCTGGCGGAGCACTTCAGTATCAAGACATACCATGCCTTGCATATCTGGCAGATAGGTTCAATCAGACGAAGGATTTGAATCTGACTTTACAGGGCAGAGGGCACATCATTTTGAGAAATCAGACAAAATGTTGACATTCGGGAAAAAAAACCCACTCTGTAATAAACATGTTCCTAATGTGTTAGAAACAAAAAAACCAAACAAAATAACAGGAAGATTCTGCTTGTCAGGAAGCACTGAAAAAAAAGTATCTGTTATCACTTAACTAAATTACACACAAAATTCTGCGATTACTTTCCAGATGAGCAACTCAGGGATGAAAAATGGATTCATAATCCATTTGGAGTAGTGCTGGAAAATGAGTGTCTGTCTATGGAGGAAGAATCTCAACCAGTGGAGTTGTTTTTGCGATCGCAATGTAAAAAGAAAATATATTAAAACGAATCTTTCCCAGTTTTGGTGCAGTGCTGCTGGTCAACATTCCACTCCTACTAGCCATATTATTCAAGATATTTTGCCATTCAGTACTACATACGTCTGTGAAACGGGATTTTCAGCCTGAGTTAAAAGAAAAATAAAAGCAGGAACAGACTGGATGTTGAGCATGACCTGCAGACTGTGCTGGCTACAATTATACCAAACTTTGATAAAATGAAAGATTAAGTGGAATCCAGGATTTATATACAAATACTTACATACTATATTTTAAATATTTGCTGCATTTAGTACTTATGTTAATGCATATATTCATAGGTAAGGAATATTTAATAAGACAGATGTTTTTTGCACAAAAAAGTTACTTACCGGGTTGCGAAAGACCATCAAGGTCTACAAATGAGTCCTAAGCCCAAGAGGGTTGAGAATCACTGGCCTAAGGGCTAAATCAGAGGACAGAATCAAGATTCTAGTTCTATTCCTGACAACTGGGGGGGGGGGGGGGGGGGGGGGGGGGGGGGGCCCGGGGGGTTAATTTAAAGAGTGACCCCCCCTCCTGCAGGGGCTGAGGCATTTTACTGCCTAGTCCTGCCAAAAGGACATACAAATTTCGCCAGTATACATTCAGAGGGGAGCGGTCAGAGGGTTACACATCTACCTCTCTAAATGCAAACTTCCCTAACGAAGTGGTGGCATCTTATGACAAGCAGTGAGCAAGAGAGCCTCCAAAACTGATGCAGTTCTGACATGAAAGCCAGCTAACAGACATCTCTTTAGAGCTATAAGTGACACCATTAACAGAGTGATTTATTTGTATTACAATAGCACCTAGAGGCCCACATACTCCAGTGTACTAGATACTATATAAGTAGGACAGTCCCAGCCCCAAAGAGCTCACAATCTAAGACATAATTTAACTATAGCAGGGGTGGGAAAACTACGGCCCACCGGCCGCATTCGGCCCACCGGCCATTTTACTCTGGCCCTCGAGCTCCCGTGGGGAGTGAGGTCTGGGGTTTTCCCTGCTCTGGCGCTCTGCGCGGCTCCCGGAAGCAGTGACATGTCCCCCCTCCGGCTCCTACACACAGAGGGACCCAGGGGGCTCCGCTCCACATGCTGCCTCTGCCCCAAGCGCCGCCCCTGCATATCCCATTAGCCAGGAACCACAGCCAATGGGAGCTGCAGGAGCGGTGCTTGCGGAAGGGGCAGTGCGCAGCAGAGCTGCCTGGCCACACCTCTGCGTAGGAGCCAGAGGTGGGACGTGCTACTACTTCCGGGAGCTGCTTGAGGTAAACGCCGCCTGGAGCCTGCACTCCTGAGCCACCCCTCTGCACCCCAACCCCCCTGCCCCAGCCCTGATCCCCCTCCCACCCTCCAAACCACTCGGTCCCAACCCGGAGCACCCTCCTACACCCAAAACGCCTCATCCCCAGCCCCAGAGACCTCCTCCTCTTCCTTGACATATACAATAGAGGCCCCTTCCTGGACACATGGGGTGGTAGGCCCAAGCAGGGATAGAGTAAGGTCAAGACAGCTGATTATAAGGTACTGGGCCAGACTGGCAGTGGACAGGTCACCGCAGTCATGCTTTGGTGCCCCCTATGGAACATTTTCAGAACTCTCCATAGGATCCTTTTCTGATCTGATGGGGGATAGTTCCCTACTTGTTTTGGGGGGTCGGGGGGGGGGGGGAGAGGAGGAAGTGAATAGGAAATGGCAAGGAGAAGTACATCACCAAAAGCAGTGGTGTCACTGGTATCAGGATTGCCGATGCCAGTACCTGTCGTGGTGCAGAGGTGAGAAGTGATGTCTGTTCTTCCTAAAGGTGTATCTTGGTGCCAGGGACGGCTCACCTGCTGGTGTTGGTGTTGGTGCAGATTTGTGTCAAAGCCTGTATACCAGTACCTTCATCTCCTGCACCTTTTGTTCCATTAGTCCCTTGTTCAATGCTGACATGGGCTTGGAAAATTTGTCCCTGAAGGGATGTTTCAAGTCCTCTTCGCAGGAGAAGCCTGTTGTACACAGAGCTGTGCTTGCTTAGTAAAGATCTGCTGCTTGGCACTTTTTGAAGTAGATAGCATAGGCGACTGGTCTCCTTGTCCCAGAGTCTGCGATGACATGTTTAGCACCAAGATCATCTATGCCAAGGGTGCCGGCGCCAAGGCATTCAGCAACATAGATTATATGGCCAAAGAAACATTGTGATCATTTAGTCTGATCTGCAAAACAGACCATAGGACTTCTCTGAATTAATTACTGTTTCAATTAGAGCATATCTTTTCAGAAAAACAGCTGATCTTCATTTAAAAGGGTTCAGTGATGGAAAATCCACCACAATCCTTGATGAGTTATTCCAATGGTTAATCACCCTCACTGTTAATTTTTTTCTCCTTATTTCCAGTGTGAATTTGTCTAGCTTCAACTTCTAGGCCCTGAATCTTGTTATACCTTTGTCTGCTAGACTGAAGATCCCATTATCCAACTTCTGTTTCCCATGTAGGTACTTATAAACTGTAATGAAGTCACCCATAGCCTTTTCTTTGTTAAGCTAAATAGATAGAACTCCTTGAGTCTATCACTATAAGGCATATTTCTCAATCCTTTAATCATTCTTATGGCTCTTCTCTGAACACTCTCCAATTTACCAACATCCTTCTGGAATTCAGGATGTTATATTCCAGTAGTAGTCACATCACTGCCAGATACAGAGGTAATATAATCTCCCTACTCCTACTCTATATTCACATTTATACATCCGAGGATCACTTTTTAGTCATAATGGTGCACTGGGAGTTCATGTTCAGCTGATTATCCTGGAAAGCAGGGACTCTGAAAAGAACTGGGGGGGTTATGATGGATAGAGTCCCCCATCTAGTAAGTATAGCCTATATTCTTTGTTCTTAGCTGTATAATTTTGCATTGGACTGTATTAAAACACATATTGTTTGTCTTGGGCCAGCTTACCAAGCAATCAGTCTCGTTCTGTATCAGTGACCTATCCTCGTCATATTTACCACCACTCCAATCTTTGTATCATCTACACGCTGCATCAGTGATTATTTTATGTTTTTTTCCAGGTCACGGATAGAAATGTTCAATATTGTAGGGCCAAGAACGGATGCTCGCAGGACCCCACTAGAAACACACCTGCTCTATGATGACTTCCCATTTATAATTATCTTGAGATCTCTCAGCCAGCCAGTTTTCAATCCTTTTAATGTGTGCCATGTTAATTTGGTATCATTCTAGTTTTTTATTTTTTAAATCAAAGTATTATGCAGCATGTGTAAGTATATTACATCAACACTATTCCCTTTATCAACCAAATTTGTAGTCTCAGGTTAGTTTGACAGGATCTGTTTTCCTTAAACCTCCGCTGACTGGCATTAACTATATTGTCCTCCTTTAACTCTTTATTAAAAAGGAGTCTTACATCAGCCACTGGAGATCTTCGTGTTGGTACTGGTGGTTTTGGTGCCCTTTTATATTACTTCTCCCTGCTCAAATCAGGCATATGGTGACTGATTACTGGGGCAGTTGCCATGGATAGCCTCAACTCGCATTTGGTGGACCTCACCTCTCCTGGATTGGACCTAACTTTCATGGATTGCTCAAGTAGACTTAATTTGAGCCTCATCTCTCCATTTTTAGGTGCAGAACAAGAAGGAATGGCAAATTGAGCACTTGTCCACGATGCATCCTTCCAAAGCCAAAAAGGCATCTGCTATGCCAGTCATTTAAGGACATGAGACCATCGCATGATGAACTGGATTTAAACCCCAAAGGTTTGAATCTGGGGTAGAGGAGGTCCTCCCGGTCCTTTTTTGGGGAGAGATGGGGGAGTCCAAATCAAGAAAGAGTAATGAGGAAATGAAGAGGGATTTCTTTGCAAAAACAAACCTGGAATAAATTGAAGCTCAAGGAAGAGGAGCGGGTCAGACACTCATCAGGTTCTATCTCACTGTCACAGGCAGTAAACTGGAACTGAGGTAGAGTCACAGCCACTTATGCCCTTGATGAGGATTAACAGGGTACATAGAATCATAGAATATCAGGGTTGGAAGGGACCTCAGGAGGTCATCTAGTCCAACCCCCTGCTGAAAGCAGGACCAATTCCCAACTAAATCATCCCAGCCAGGGCTTTGTCAAGCCGGGCCTTAAAAACCTCCAAGGAAGGAGACTCCACCACCTCCCTAGGTAACGCATTCCAGTGCTTCACCACCCTCCTAGTGAAATAGTGTTTCCTAATATCCAACCTAGACCTCCCCCACTGCAACTTGAGACCGTTGCTCCTTGTTCTGTCATCTGCCACCATTGAGAACAGCCGAGTTCCATCCTCTTTGGAACCCCCCTTCAGGTAGTTGAAGGCTGCTATCAAATCCCCCCTCAGTCTTCTCTTCTGGAGACTAAACAATCCCAGTTCCCTCAGCCTCTCCTCATAAGTCATGCGCTCCAGACCCCTAATCATTTTTGTTGCCCTCCGCTGGACTCTTTCCAATTTTTCCACATCCTTCTTGTAGTGTGGGGCCCAAAACTGGACACAGTACTCCAGATGAGGCCTCACCAATGTCAAATAAAGGGGAACGATCACGTCCCTCGATCTGCTGGCAATGCCCCTACTTATACAGCCCAAAATGCCGATAGCCTTCTTGGCAACAAGAGCACACTGTTGACTCATATCCAGCTTCTCGTCTACTGTGACCCCTAGGTCCTTTTCTGCAGAACTGCTACCTAGCCATTCGGTCCCTAGTCTGTAGCTGTGGATGGGATTCTTCCGTCCTAAGTGCAGGACTCTGCACTTGTCCTTGTTGAACCTCATCAGGTTTCTTTTGGCCCAATCCTCTAATTTGTCTAGGTCCCTCTGTATCCGATCCCTACCCTCTAGTGTATCTACCACGCCTCCTAGTTTAGTGTCATCGGCAAACTTGCTGAGAGTGCAGTCCACACCATCCTCCAGATCATTAATAAAGATATTAAACAAAACCGGCCCCAGGACCGACCCTTGGGGCACTCCGCTTGAAACCGGCTGCCAACTAGACATGGAGCCATTGATCACTACCCGTTGAGCCCGACGATCTAGCCAGCTTTCTATCCACCTTACAGTCCATTCATCCAGCCCATACTTCTTTAACTTGGCAGCAAGAATACTGTGGGAGACCGTATCAAAAGCTTTGCTAAAGTCAAGGAATAACACATCCACTGCTTTCCCCTCATCCACAGAGCCAGTTATCTCATCATAGAAGGCAATTAGGTTAGTCAGGCACGACTTCCCCTTGGTGAATCCATGCTGACTGTTCCTGATCACTTTCCTCTCCTCTAAGTGTTTCATAATTGATTCCTTGAGGACCTGCTCCATGATTTTTCCAGGGACTGAGGTGAGGCTGACTGGCCTGTAGTTCCCCGGATCCTCCTCCTTCCCTTTTTTAAAGATGGGCACTACATTAGCCTTTTTCCAGTCATCCGGGACCTCCCCCGATTGCCATGAGTTTTCAAAAATAATGGCTAATGGCTCTGCAATCTCATCCGCCAACTCCTTTAGCACCCTCGGATGCAGCGCATCCGTCCCCATGGACTTGTGCACGTCCAGTTTTTCTAAATAGTCTGCTGAACAAAATCTCTCTCATGTATTGGTAAAGTATCCATCACTGTAGTACCTAAGCAGCAAATAAAGTAACAGAAATTCACATAATGTTGTGAACACAGAACATGAATGGATTCATTTTGGTAGGAGAGATGATCCTCACACACACAAAGCGATATAGAGAATGACAATGCTGGAAGACTATGATCTTAGCATACAGTCACAATGGAGTTTCAGAGACTTCCCTGAGTAACAGGGAGTCTATTCTTCCTGCACAAGAACTATTATAGCATTTTGTATGGCCAGTGCTCCCAGTTTATCAACCATTACCCCACATCTACAGACTTTCAGTGTAGTGGTCAATTATTACCACCACAGAAATGGAGTATTGAAAGGACAATGAAGACCTGAAATTGCCTCTTCAGTGTAACTCCCAGCTCTGCCTTCTTGCAGACCCTCAGTCAATTTGATAACATGGCACATACCAACCCCTATGAACAAGTAATGAAACAATACACATTTATAAAGGCACTTATATCTGAAGGTCTGGGAGAACCTTCAGAAAGTTACAACTAAAACAAAGAATTTTAAAAAGCAACAAGGCCCAATAACCAAATAGGTCCCAGATGGATATTTTTACAAAATACGGATACTTAACACATACAAACACTTTTCTTCCTCAAAGAGCTCAATGAACATTAATGAGTCATGGCAACACCCTCTGAGACAGGTATTATTTTCAGGGAAACTGGGCAAGTCATTCAGCCTCTGTGGGCTTGTCTACACTGGCAATTTACAGCGCTGCAACTTTCTTGCTCAAGGGTGTGAAAAAAACACCCCCCTTAATGCAGCAAGTTTCAGCGCTGTAAAGCACCAGTGTAGACAGTGCACCAGCGCTGGGAGCTAAGCCCCTCGTGGAGGTGTTTGTTTTAGCTTTAGCATTGCCAGTGTAGACTAGCCCTGTGTTTCAGAGCTACACAGCAAATAAGAGTCAGGATCAGGATTAGAACTCCAGAATTCCTGGCTCCCAGGCCTCTCTTTCAACAACTGAATTACATCTCTTACTCCCCCAGACACAATGCACGCCCCAGCAGAGAACTAAACTGCAAAATAAATGAAGTTTTCAACCTGGCCTGGCCAGAGGTCACATATTTGCCATATGGGTTCCAAAAGGAAAATAATTTCACAATCACAGGGCATCAACTGATAAGCCCCTGCCTCTCACCATCTTGTGATAATAGTACAATCAGCAGATCTACACCCCCAAACCTTTCCAATCTACAACAAACAACATCATTTGAAACTAGAGGAAGGAGTTGGAGCTGCAAGAGAATGAAATAGAATTTGATTCTTTAAGAGACTCAAACAGCTAAAGCTATCAGTTTATTCAGGTAACCAACACTGCCCACAACTATTACTTAAATCAAGCTACCAGTCTGTCTACCTTGGTCATTGTGGGAAGTTCCAACTACCAGCATTAAGGGAGTGGACTCCTAAGGAAGACATGGAAACAAAGTGAAGTGAGAGAGAGCAGCATAAACACTGAACAACTGAGGACAACGGAGCATTATGCTGGAGTTTACTTTCAATGTTAACACTTGGCTGTGGTAAGCAACAGAGAGTCCTGTGGCACCTTAAAGACTAACAGATGTATTGGAGCATAAGCTTTCGTGGGTGAATGCCCACTTCGTCAGACATTCACCCACGAAAGCTTACGCTCCAATACATCTGTTAGTCTTTAAGGTGCCACAGGACTCTCTGTTGCTTTATACAGATCCAGACTAACACGGCTACCCCTCTAATACTTGGCTGTGGTGTTCAGCCCATCTCAGAGACACCAGCAAACGCACCCCCATCATCAGTCAGTTCTTCATGCAGCAAATCGGGAATTAATGTTCATGGGTTCTGATGAGTGACATAATTGCAATTTAAAAAGGGCAATTAATCATCAGCTGTGCTGCTGGCTGCCTTATCAGGCTGGGATCCTCTCCCTCCACAACAAGGTAACAAAGTATCTTTTCTCTCCTCTCACCCCCTCCCCTGCACCTCGCCCCCCAGGCTCCAACACCTAAGGTTATGCTTATTTTAAAACACATCCCCATCTGGATCATTTTCTGCCCTTTCCCCCTTCTGCTCCCGCATTATCCCTGGCCAGTCCACCTGCCATTTGAATAAAGAATGCTCTGTCAATAGGTTTCCTCACTAGTGCTAACTAAGATATATTCAAGAGGCTCTCAGTTCCAGCACCTCTACTATGCAGTTTCCCTCTCACACACTTTACTGTGTTCACATAAGGGAACAAAAGAAACTTTAATAAGAGTGCCATCCCATCCTACCCTCACTTGGAGGGCATATACTGATGCTTTTAATGCCAGTTTGTTTCTACAGATAGAGCCAACAAGACAGCTGAAGGCTCCAGACCTGGCAGGGGAGGAGGGAGCGCTTATGAAGAGCCAGGAAAGTCACTTTCAATAGATATCTGGCAGCACTGATTTGTTCAAATTTCAGTCATTTTGCACTATTCTTATGGGAGGGTTTTCCAGCATGCCCTGAAAGTGATCAGACTCTGGGATTAGTTTTGCTATGTCTGGAAGCTTGTTCCACAGCTGAACCTCTATTTCCAGATGTGGAAGGAATTTCAGCAGTCAGTATTTAGAAGAAAGGCAATTCCAGAGAAGTACAGAAGCTCGGCAGGTGGCACTGGGGTTAGGGGAAAGGAAATTCTGGCAGAGTCTTCTTATAGCTAAATAAGGGGAGAGAACTCTCGTTTTCTCCACAAAAAGTATATTTTTAGCAGAATCTTCCCTTCACCAGAATAGGAAGAACAGAGTTTGTGAAATCCACTGGAGACCTCACCATGCAGACCTAATCATTGGAAAATACTTAGATGCTATGATACACACATAGAAAGTTTTAAGATTGACAGATTTAGAGCTCTATAAACCCTGATGGCAACATACATAATACACAGAAGATTACATCCCTGGCCCAAAGAGTCTACAGTAGAAATCACTAGAACCAAATGAGATTGCCTTAGAACAGGCATCCTTGATCCTTGCTGAAGGCAGCTGATACATGCTGAAGAGGAACTTGCCTTGTAATACTGACTGCATATGGTCCCTCCACTCATCCACAGTTGGTGCATGAATATAGGCTTCCATCTCAACAACATAAGGAAAGGACAATGAAATGACAACTCTTCTAAGAAGAAATATGAGAAAGAATGGAAACTGGCTCAGAGTTCTCAGTCACTTGCCAGGGTCCCAAACAAGGTAGTTGTCAGCAGTCTTTGCCAGCAGGTGTCATCAAAACTTTAAAATCCAGTCATTGCTGGTATGTGGCAAGCAAGAATCTCATCACCTGAGCTGCCACAAATTTTTTTCTCCCCTTTCGAAAGGTGGCTGAGAGGGGTAAGAAGTCAAGGGAGACAGCCCCATGCTAGTTTGGTTTCTTTAAGGTCTATCCTAAATAAGTTTAGAGGCTGACTTAGGTTGTTGGCCTGCAGATTTCCCAAGCAGCCACACCAGGTCTGCAACAAATGAAACCACACAAGCTGGCAGCCATGCTAAATGTCAAGGTTTGCTGCTGACCAACTAGGCCCTGGCAACAGAGAGTCCTGGAAACTTCTCAAATGCAAGAGATATTCAATGAGTTCCTCCCAAAGAGGAGGGGGACATATTTGACACACACTCGCATTCTCTCCCCTCCACCACTGTTTAGATCCCTAGGTGGTAAGTGCATTAGAGCCCTGCAAGCTTATCACTGCTGCAGTTCTGATAATACTTTACATAAGTCTGTGTTATCTTCCATTTGGAAATTTCAAGCTGCTTCACAAATATTAATAAACGAAGCCCCACAACCTCTCTCCTTACTAACTCCATTTTACTGCTGAGGAAACTGAAGCGGGAATAAAGTCACTTGCCCAAGCTACCCAGCCCGTCAGTGACAAAGCGAGGAAGAGAACCTAGATAAAATGTGGCTCCCAGACGGGTGGTTTAACCGCAAGACTTTCCTTCCTCCTTAGATCAGGAACTCACACAAGCTCTGCCTTAATGTCCCACTCCTCCCCTTCAAACTCATCATGGTTAGCTCCAGAAGTTCACAAATCTACATTTCCTGTCCTAAACAAAAGTCAGTTCTCCCGTTTTGTCTTCACCCAGAGTGTGTGGGGATTTGGACGTCTGAAGATTGTGTGGTTCCCTCCCAACTGGGCTCAAACTGATCCCCCCTGCCCTTCACAACATGCATCCATGACTCATGATAGCCACTAACATTTTTTCCAAAGAGGACTGGATAGGACACTCCTTCATCCCAAAGCTGCTCCTTATTGGACCAGAGATGTTGTCATTGAGCAATACCAGGTACTTGCACCTAGGAGACAAGCAGGCAGCCTTCTCCAGAGCAGGGAGTGAGAATCCTATATCTGAACTGGATTTCATGCACATCAGAGCAGAGTGCAAAGTACGGGGTAACAGAGCTAGATCCCCAAAGGATTTTAAATGAACTCCACTGTGCTCCATCAATAACAGCATTTGCAGAACATTTAAGTCAGGGAGTAAGTTTGATGAGTAGGGAAGAGGAGAGGTATGCACGGTGTAATCCTCTGGCCCAGGGTGGGGTTTCTAGACTGTTGTCTATACTATCACAAACACTACATTTTCAAACATTCCTTCACAAGGAAACAAATAGAAAAAAAATCTCTACAATTAAATATTTGTGCTTCCATGTCTCTCCCCCTCAGTATTCTCCCACTCTTCTATCTCCAACATGCTGCTAGGAGGTTCTGATAAGCCTTAGTTCATTTTCCTTCCAAATATCTATGCACCCCACACCAAATATCAACCACTACCAGAAGATCTGGGATCCAAATCCCTCATTACACCTACCTTTGCATTGCCCACATGCGGCGATCAGCAATTAACCGGGTATTGGGTAAGGCCCAAAGCACTGCAGTGTTATTACACACTTATCTCTACAAAACCACCCTGCACAAGTGACAACTTTCCCGGGGGGGGGGTGGGTGCAGCTTCGTGATAATTAAAGCAGAGACGAGTGTCACTGCTGTAGATAATTATGCATTAGCACTGAAATTACTTAATGGAATAAAATAAACTAAGCCAAATGTTTTGTTTTAAAGGGAATTTAGTGCTTGCGAAAGGTGCCAGACTGACAGCCCTGGAGACTGAAACCCTCTGTTATTCATAAGTATTCAAAACAGGTATAGCATGAACAGCAGCAGGCCAGGCTTCCACCCACCCTGACACCAAGACTGGTTAGGGGCAAAAGGGGATTTCAGCCCCCAAGGCCATTCAATCCTTGGTCTCTGCCAACACTGGTACACAGGGGCCAATCAGTGCTAATTGGGAATGGGTTTATAACAAGGACACCGGCCTGGATAAAATGGACTGAACCAACAAACTCATCTCACATAAACCCCCTAACCGCTGTCAAGATGACAACCACTTCCAATACCAATATGGGTGAGATTCAAACCAGTTACTTAGAAGTGATGGGGTATTGGGTACATGATCTATGACTAAGCTATCTGCTCTGACCAAGTCCAAGAGTTTACTTCCTTCCCCCTTGTCCAAACCAATCACACCTGCACACTTTCCCTTCACTACTCTCATCAAGATCAGGTCTCAACAGCCTCCACTTCCTTGTTAAAATGAGGACTCTCAAGGTCAGTCAGAATTTATAAGGCAGCCATTTCATCTTTCGTGCCTCTCTGGCTAGATTCCTCCTTAAAAGCTGCTGAACACTGAGGATTCTGCTGGGTTTGAAAGGCCTGCCAACACCAAGGCCAATTAGGAGTTTTAGGGCGATGCACATTAGGGTTATTATAGGCGGCAGTTATGCAGCCAGAATAAATCTTAGTTGAATCTTTAAGTGGTGTCTAACTCAGATTTCCCCTTCTTGAAAGCAGAAATAAGACGACAGACCTGCTCCCTCAAGAAATCTGCAGCGATTCAAGCAAACCAGCAATATCTCCCTCAAAATGGGATTCTGCACTTACAATGGTACGAGAGAACAAGGGCTACAACCATCAAAGATCACAAGAGCCGTTGTGTGTTACATACACACACTTGGTAAAGTCCTCTTTGGTTTATTTTTAAAAAAATCCAATTTTTCCATAGCTAACTAGGACATCTCTATGCTTTAGATTGCAGCTAATTAGAAACTCAGAACAGCAGCAAGACTGAATTCAGATACTCCTGTTACAAAGCACAGGCCCCTGCCATTTGGGCTAAAGGAGAGTCTCCTTTAGCTGTCAGCAATATAGGACTGTTTTGAGACACAGCCGAGCTGGTCCGATTCCAGACAGCTGAGGGCAGTGGGTTAAGAGAAACTAGTTTATTACATTACTCTCGGTTTTGTGGATAGCATCTAAAAGGAAGGCTGGAATGGAGATCAGTAATAGTGAGTCTTGAGGAGGATCTTCTGTGACTCTCAGGATCAAGCATGGGGCATTGCTTTGGTTGCAGTTCTTCTCTGACTGGGCTCTAAAGAGTTGCACTAGCTGCTACTAGGGATCATCCAACCCTCAAAACAGAACTGTTAGACCCACACTAAAGAACCTGGACTGCAAAGACACATAACTGAGGTAGCTAAGAGGATTTCATAGCATTTGTTCAGAAATGTGTTTCCTTCTTGATAATTTTGCTCATCCTGTTGCTGCAATTTATAGATTCCAAATCCAGAAGGGACCATTGTAGGGTGACCAGATGTCCCAATTTTATAGGGACAGTCCCGCTATTTGGAGCTGCTTTTTTTTTTTTTTAAATATATAGGCACCTATTAACCGCCACCCCCGTCCCGGTTTTTCACACTTGCTATCTGGTCACCCTACACCATTGTGACCGTCTAGTCTGACCTCCTGTATAACACAGGCCATAGAACATTCCCCAAAATAATTCCAGAGCATTTTTTTTAGAAATACATCCAATCTTGATTTAAAAATTGACAGTGATGGAGAATCAATCACGACCCTTGGTAAATTGTTTCCAGGGTTAATTACTGTCACTGTTAAAGCTTGAATACACAGCAATATAACTGGTGGCTGCTAGATCTGTGTGTTTAAACAGAAGGAGAAAAAGCCTCAGGGGGCATGAAAAGAAGAAGGTGGTGGATCCAACATAGATTTCTAGGTTTTAACATGTTCCCGTATACAGCAGCCCCACAAGTCCAACAGAATATGTCTCTATAGAGAGATAAGTAGATGGCCAGAACATGGTACAAACTTGCATTCAGGATGAAAACATGGCATATTCCACACCCCAGCCCAGAAGAACCTAGGGACAGAATCAAAACTTTGAGAGGTTTTATTGGTATGCAAGCGATTCAAAGCCTCAGCAGCTATTGAAAGAGAACACTGGAAAGGTGACTTGGTGTCCCTTTACCGCCACCAAGTGGAAATGTTTGCCAGTTTTGTGAAACCCTTCTCAGTACAGTGGAAAAGAGAGAGGCTCAGGAAAGGGCTCATCACTGGCAAGTAACTGAGGAAGCATTTGTTAAATTTTTCAGCCCCAAAATAAAAAAGTGCTACAGCCAAGAATGACATCTCAATAATTGGAGCAGCAGCCAAAAGGCAATACGAGATCAATATACAGAGCAGACTCCACACTGGGCAGTGGTTTTGGTCTATGGAAGATAAATAACTTCTGGGCCTAGTAAAGGAGGCAAGTAACTGATTTCCTGGGCCCTAAGTGCAAAGGGTAGAGTATTATGGTGAGAAATCAGAACTCTAGAAGCACCTGCTGTTTTGATCCTACTTATCGGACTCTTGCCTGCACCACTGGGTTTTAGAGAAAGAGAGAGTCACACTTAGCCAGCCTGAGAGTTTTCATGACAGGTTTCACGAAAGGGTCACGACAAACTCATACTCTCCTAGGGAATGCAAAAGATTTCATGGGAATCAAGTTCACCCAGGGCCACTAACCAAGTGGAAAACCAACAACAGATCAGAGCGTCACACAGCTGGAGACTTACTTTAAGGCAGCTATACGTATGTAGAAACATACACATTTAAAATACACTTCAAGACTAGGGGTCAGCGCATTGACTTGGTGACAAGCAATGTGAATTATCAAGCAGGAGACCCAGGTTCAACTCTCAGCCTGGGTATTTAGCTCCTTAAATAGGCAAATGACTTGCTGAACAACAAGAGGGAGCCTAGTACAGCTCAATAGCAACCCCTGGTGGAGCAACATTAATGAAGTTCAATTATTAACCAGTTTGTTTTACTAAAGCTGTAAGTCAGGGGTCGGCAACCTTTCAGAAGTGGTGCGTCGAGTCTTCATTTATTCACTTTAATTTAAGGTTTCACGTGCCACTGATACATTTTAACGTTTTTAGAAGGTCTCTTTCTACAAGTCTATAATATATAACTAAACTATTGTTGTATGTAAAGTAAATAAGGATTTTTAAATGTTTAAGAAGCTTCATTTAAAATTAAATTAAAATGCAGAGCCCCCCGGAACGGTGGCCAGGATCCGGGCAGTGAGAGTGCCACTGAAAATCAGTTCGTGTGCCGCCTTCGGCACGCGTGCCATAGGTTGCCTACCCCTGCTGTAAGTTTTCATCATGTTTTATGAACAGAGTAAGACATTCCCTGCCTGAAGAGCTTAGTCCTGCCCTTCAACGAAGGGTGCAACCAACTGAAACATGGAACTTAAAATGTGTGCGCACAAATGTGATCATCTGCATGTGCCTATCCCTGAGATTCAAGTTTGATTGTGAAGCATTTAAATTAAAATATATTAAATTCATATTGGAGCAGATGAGCTGGAGGTGATCTCCTCCAATTGCCTCAATCCTATCTGAACAATCCCTTGGGTACCCCGTGAACCAGCTTCCTTTCTCAAGGGAACAGTCAGTATGTCAACAGCTTGTGGCAGTAGTGCGTTTACCATGCACACCAGTCCAATCTCCACAAAACAGAAAGGTAACCAAGATCATTAGAGTTGCTTTGCCTCAAGGTGCCTTAACAGATTCCTCATTAACACTAGGAAAGGACCGGTTATAGCTAAGTTATAACACAGCTAATGGTCTCAATTTAATTTGGGCAAGCAGAAAGTTATGGTGTACCTGGACTCATTACAGTTAAAATATTAACTTCAAACTCTAGATTTTGCCTCATCTCTGGAAAGTATGGCTGCCCACACAAATTTCTTATAAACCTCTTTAAAAAAAATAATGGAGCAGAATAGCTTAGGTGGGTGAGAATGGGATAAAGAGGGTTTTTTTCTTTAGATCATCAATTCCAATTTGGACCAAGGTCATAGTGACCAGCAGTCTGGGAGCTACACAGGCTATCGAACAGCCATCAGATGGCAAGATGAGTTGGTAGGTCTCAGGTTCAGTTACCAGTGGAGAAATGCCCACAGTGCTACAGGCACTGGTAGAGGCATCAAGTATTGACTGGGGCATGGATACTGAACTCTCCTCTTCCTCCTGGAGGTGGCTCTAGCGCAGGGAGTCTTGTGCTCCACTCATCAAGTGGAAAGTGGACTTCAGGACTGTCAAATTGATATCCCTGATGTGCATGAAGTTTAGAAAAATTAGACAATAAAATGATCAATTAAAGAATGAAAAACTCTTGAGCAGGTGGGGATGTTCTGGAAAGAAGCAGCTGCCTTCTATGAACAGAATTATAAGATGGGCTCAGGTTTAAACCACTTAAAATGTCACATTTATACATGGAGATGGGGGGGAGTTGATGAGCAAAATTGGGATTGGCAAAAGTAAAATGTCCTGTCCCCACCCCCCCCAAAAAGAGATTCCATTTCCCTATTAAAATAAATTATATAGGATATTTCCTCGTATATAGAGCTCGAGCTCTCTCACACACACAAAATATTAGAACTAAAATATTTTGGAAAATAAATTTACAAGCGTTAAACTGATAAGAGAACAGGTTGTGTTGGAGCCAGTCACTCTCATGCTGGGATTCTAGAATTTGCACAGGGGGAAATCTAATATGGAGTGGTATGGTTTTAATTTGTGGGTGTGCATTATTACTGTAAGAGGAGCTGAATGCCAATGATCGCATCTGTTTCATTCATTGAAAAAAAAAACTAACCAAACAAACCTACAGGTTTAGAAAGACGGAGTCTGAAGATTTGTTTGCTAGATGAATGCTCTGAGCCAGGTAAGCCAGCAGTGACTCCTCATATCCCAAAGCAGCTGAAGACCTACTCAATGTCTCAGAGGACATACACGGAGGGCTGTCATATCTTTAATTTTAGGAGCACTGGAACTTTAACAAATACATCATTTCTCCAGAGTGTTGATTTACCACCAAAGTTTAGTAGATGTTAAACGAAAAAAGTTTTAAAACTGTCATAACTAAAAGATCTTCCCCATCCTCTCAGTTGCTCCGGTTTTCACTCTCAATTCTTAATGATGTCATTCCTCTAAGTTTTCCTATCACCACAGAGTTTTTCAAGCTAGATAGGGCCTGAATTTCAAATGTAACACAAAAGCAAAAGAAAGAAAATCAACACACTTCCCTCCCTACCCCATCCCCAAAAAACCCAATAAATACCCTCCCCTCCCCATTCTTTTAGGTCCACCTTATCCATTGTTTAATTAAAAGCAAAAAAGGCATAAACTGTTTGTCTCTTTTGCAGGTGACTTTTAAAGAATTCTATTAACTTCGTTATCTGATAAGAAAACAATTAATAGGTCAAATTCTGAACTCTACCAGCCTTCACAGAACCCCTTTTAAGCAGCATTACTACCCAAGGTTTGCATATAATATATATCACATATACACAGAGAATCACAGTGAACAAGCACAGAACAATGCTATAGAATTATAATCAAAATCCTGACATGACCCAAAAGCAGAAAGAATGCCAGCCATAAAAAACAGCAGCTGGAGTCTGATTCACATGACTAGTTGACACGCCCTTCAGTTAGAGGGCTCAGATGATATAGGGATGGACTTTGGACAAAGTTGGACTGGTTGTAAGGAGCTCAGTTACCTCTGATCACATATTTCTCACATCCTCCCTAACTGTGTAATATACATAGGAAATTCTTTCCAGGAGTTTGCACCAGGAAGTAGGAATGGTGCTCATGGAAGGACTATTTTAAAAACAGTGAAATTCCACTACACATGGGTATGTACAGACACAATTTGGAAGAAATTATACTGATTCTAATAGGAAACTTAAAAAAACAAACAAACCCCACTCAGACACCCAAGAGTTAACATTATTGGTTTCTCATCTAAACCCCTTCCGAGGAGGTTAAGCACACAATAGACTATCTAAAGCAACAGCTAGAGAGGCTGCTTGAAATTCCACACATGTGCCTCAGCAATGTATTTCTATTAATGTCCAGTGTGTGTCAGCATGAAGATAAGGTACCAACATCATGTCCAACCAGCCAGCTAGAGAATGGGACGCGGTGTAAAACATTGTCTGATACTTAAAGTCCCGGAGAACAGTGGCGCTTGCAATCTCACTCTCCGCACACACGCACCTGATAACACCACCACCAAGAGAAGGCAACGCAATGAAACTGTCCTGCAGCTTTGAGGAAGAAAAGAGATTGAGAGGGAGGGAGCAGGAAGCTAGGAAGAAAGAAAATAAACTTGATCAGCAAAAAAAAAAAAAAAAAGCAGGTTTCGGGTACCCAGCTTTGGCAGCTGTGCAGGAATGATAGGATGCAGCTACACTAACTGGGAGAAAAGCCTCAAGTGGAATTTGCTCTTCACATCAACTTCTTTAATCCTCATCTACTTTATTTTATTTTTAAAATGTAAAACCACACACACATACTCTCTCCTTACTGCTACTTTTTATCTCTCCAACTACACCATGTACACTCACTATATCCCCCAGAACGATACATAGATATTATTCCATCTCAATCACAGGCTAATCGCCATCATCCTTTGCAGTCCCCTCAGGAACACTTCATACAGGACTTGTTGAGAAAGCAAAAACAAAAACAAAACAAAAAGTTAATTAAGCTACCAGGATGGAAGGGTGTGAGAAGTGGGAGGGCCTTGGTTAGATTTTGGGGTGTTTAGGTAGTATGAAAGGAATCGGTCAAATGCGATGCTCCTCACCTAGTTTCCACATTATCTGGAAACACAGAGCTACCCACCAAGTTTTTCATTTCATGTAAGTTAGATCATTTGCTAGCCAGCGTATACCCTTTAAATTCACCATCTCATCTTTCTCCCAACACTCCATACCCATCTCAATATTTTGAGAGGCAGAGCAATTGCCCAAATTGAAATTAGAGTCGGGCATTGAGAATAATACTTTTAATCTTACAAAAAGTGACATGGGATCTGTAGTGATTTCATATGAAGGATGGTACCTGCTGAAGCACCACATTGGTTCAATACAAACTCAAAAAAAAAAAAAAAAAAAAAAAGGGGCTACCTACTGAAACTTCAATGTAATACCTTGAGAGGTGGTGCCGCTCTCTCAATTTGAAGAGCTGTAATGCCTAACCAGGCCTTCCATGTGGAATCAGAGCACTGGTACTCATGCCAGAAAATGACTGCTGGGAATAAGAACAGAATTCCACCTATGCCATGAAGTTTTGGCCTTTGGTTATAAAAGGATGATCAAGGAGTAGCTTTGATGGATTCATTCACTGTCAAGTATCAATTTATTAACCTTGCATTTGTTTGTCAATTGAACAATTTGTGGCCATGTTCTTTTTCCTCTGCTCCCCTCCCTCAGAGATGGAATAGCTTTGCTGTAACTCTAAAGCTAACCTGTTTTAACTTTATGGGACTTGACAATGGCAGTGCACCAAGGATCATAGTGGAACAGGGAGTTTATACACTTTAACGCATCTGGAAATCAATACTCCCACGGTCTTCTAGCCACTCTTTGGTCGCTTGTGACACACGGTTTTTGGCACAATTTAAAGTTACTGCTCATGAAAGGTCCAAGACAATAAATAGAATAAGCTGCTATTGGTCAAAACAGAAATACTTTGACAGAGCTAAGGACTGGAACACCTGCGAGTGCTCTATGGGAAGATTAAGGTGCATTGGCAGAGTGATGTTGGATAAGTTTTTACAGTAGTGACCTGCACTGCCCTTGGCTCCAGCTACTGCAATTAGGCACTCACTGCTGTGAGCAGTAAATCCACTCACAACTGTAAGAAAAACTAAAATTCTATTTTAGATGTTAAGGCTTTTCCTCAAAGAATCAGTGATTTATCCATCATTCCACAGCTCCAATAGAGAAGAGATTCTGAAACTCCCAAACCCATTGCAACCCCTGCTAGTGCAGGCTTTCTAAACCAGAACAAACTATTTTGACAGCAGATTCTGTGGAATGAGTGAACTTTGTAGCAAAAACACACAAAATGCGAGAAAGGCAACCAAGTCAAGCAGCCCCACAGATGACTTCAATTTGTTGCAGCTATATGGTTTAAAAAGAGGCCAGCCCAGTGATAAGGTCCTCTGGCCAAGGCAGCTATAAAAATGAGAAGCTCGCATTAGACCATCAGCTGCTGAAAACTGCACAAACCCTCCAAACACAAAATTAACCTTCAGAGTCAGGAGATAAAAGAAGACTAGAGTAGCAGAAAATAGAAGTGATTTTTGTTGGTTTAAAGGGGAAGAGAAAAAAGATTCTTACAAACCTCTGATCAATCACACTAGTACAGGTTTCTCAACCTCAGAGTCATAGCCCAAAAGTGGGTCGCCAGAATGTGTCAAAGGATTGCAAGGGATGGCTGGGCTCAGCTCCCCAGTCCAAGCATTGTGACCTGGTGCACAGGGTCACAGCCCTGCTCAGGTTTGGCCCAGCCACCCCTTCCTTCATAATGATGGAGGCCGGCTGAGCCAAATGTGAGTGAATGGCGCTGTGGCCCTATGTGCCAGGTTGCAACACTACTCACGCAAATTTTGCCGTGACCTGGAAGTCACAATGCCGAGAGCAGGGAGCAAAGCCCAGCTAGCCCCGCAGGACAGGAATCAGGAGCAAGTGGTTGGTGTAACTTTTTCCAATCAATGCTGGCCCCCAATGTAACCCCTTCCCCACAACAGGGCAGCATCCAGTCTTCCATACGCCCTGTCTTGCCCTGCAGGCCAGGCCACAACAATGTACCCCTCCCCCCACAGTCCAGGAACTTTCCCCCGTCATACCACCCCACCTTGACCCCCAGATCTTCCCCACAGCTTCTTCTGCTCCTCAAATCCTTCCTCCAACCCGCCCTACTTTATCCCAGGCCCCCAAATGCCACACCTCTTTAACTTCTGCCCCTCATGGGCCATGTTCCGGGGCTGTTTTTTCTCTGTGGAACTATCAGCCTACCATCCCTTCCCCAGGTCCCTCTGTTCCCATATCCTTCCCCAGTCCGCCCAGAACGTCAGCTCCTTCCTCACTACACCCCTGGTCCCTCAGTCTCCCCACTTCACCTCCAGGTGCCCAAATCCCCCCCACTCCTTACCCTCTGCCTCCATAAGCCATGTGTGTTGGGGGGAGGGGTGGAGCTGTGTGTTTTTCAGAGGTGTCTCAGCTCGCTGCCCCTCCACCCAGTTGTTCACATCTGGAGAGAGTATATGAAATCATAGCTCCGGGCCCCCCACACCACCGATGGACCCCATGAGGGAAGTGGGGAAGGAACAAGTCTGGGGGCATCACAGAGGTACCTCTGGATTGTGACAGGTCATCAATGTTTACAAATGGGTCCAGAACCCACTACACCAGCGGTTCTCAAACTTCATTGCACTGTGATCCCTTTCTAACAACAAAAATTACTACATGACCCCAAGGTGTGGAACTGAAGCCTGAGCCCACCCGAGCCCCATCACCCCCAGTGATGGGCCAAAGCAGAAGCACAAGGAATACAGCCCTTCAGGCCTGTAACCTGAGCCCCACTGCCCAGGCCTGAAGCCAAAGCCCGAGCCTCACCGCCCGGGGCTGAAGCCCTTGGGCAGTGGGGCTCAGGCTTCGGCCCTAGTTCCCAGCAAGTCTAATGCCACCCCATTAAAATGGAATCGTGACCCACTTGGGGGTCCCGACCCACAGTTTGAGAACCGCTACACTACACTATTGGTAGCTGTGAAAATAAACAGCACATAGGCAGCCTCTTATCCCCTGCCAGATAATGCCTTTGCTGTCCCCCAGGATAAGGGGTGGGGGAAAGGAGTTTTGGCCAAGGACTCCAGGTCAAATCCAGAGAAGTGCCTTGGAGTCTTTAATGTCCATGCAGAACAGACAGAGCATAAATCTAATCACATGGAATTCAGCTCATCGAAGAGAAAGAGAGGGAAATTCTGGAGCTGTATTATCTAGACCAGATTGCACTAAATTGTGGGGAGGCAGAAAGAGCAAGTTATGAAGCTGCACTGCCTGGTGATTTAATTCCCCCCGTCAATTACTTGCACTAGATAGAGGAAAAGAACTGGAGCTACATACACCAGTCCAGACCCCTCAGCAGAGACAAAGAGGCACATTTAAGAATGCTGAAGGCACAGTATTACAACTCCCATTTGCACACAATAGGAGGATGTTTCCATATCCTACATTGGAGGGAGCCAATTCCAGCAGGCATGCTGTCTAAGCCCTGGTTTACACTACATAGTTAGGTTGAGGTAAGGTAGCTTATATCGACCTACCTATGTCAGTGCACTTACAGCCTTGCTCGTCCCGCCGATGTAAGTGCCCTACTACACCGACATAACTACTCCACCTCCATGGGAGGCGTAGGGCTTATGTCAGTGTAGTTAGGGTGACACAGTGTCCATGTAGACACTGTTATATACATGGGATGTTGGCTGTGATTCTTGACAATTTCACAACTCCAGCAAGGAGCCATAAAATCGACAAGAAAGTCCTCCCTGCTCACAGCAGGGCTGCTGCTCAGGAGCCCGTCTGCCCCGCTCCCAGTGGGGAGGCAAGGAGCTGGGACAGTGGGGAGCCCAGGCAGCTGCCCCACTCCCAGTAGGGAGTATGGAGCTGAGAGTGGGGAGGACTGCCAGGGGGAGCAGGGAATGGAAAGCAGGTGGGGGCAGCATCAAGCGGAGCTGAGAGCCCGGGCTCTCAGCTCCTCACACTGCCCCTCTTAGGTCAGTGGACGCGGTCCTGGTGAGAATGCGCATCACCAACCGAAGGAGGCTAGCATGAACATGAACCACTGCAATAAATTACTGCAGTGGCTGTAAGTCGACCTAATATAGGTCGACTTAAGTTTTTAGTGTAGATCTTTCCAGGTCTAAAGCAAACAAAAATATCACACAAAACAATATGCCAACTAGACAGATAATGTAGATTAAATTAATATAATGGACTTCACACCAGGCAACCTTGTTTTACTAAAAATAACTATGCAGTGAGAATAGTGGAATTTCTGCATAGCCAGAATGGTAACTGGTCTTTAGAATGATGCAATGAAGCGATATTCTTCCAAATTACAGTTGTCAGTGTGAAGGAATGGCCCAACATTAAATTTCCCCACCAGCACAATATGGGGGAACATGTCACTGGCAGCCAGATTCCCTAGGCCTGCAGAAGGGCAGCTGCAACCCTAGTTGGTTGCTGAAGAGTTGCAGCAGGCTGGAATTCTCTTTACCTCTCTCATTCTTACAGAGCTTAAGGCGAACAGACTCTCTGGATCTGCTACCGTCACCAAGTGAAACAGGATCTGCTCATTGGAAGCACTGACACCAAAGCAGGAGTCACAGTCAGCCATTTGCCTAATAAAGTTAGCAGCTAATCAGAACTTCCAGCCTGAAGCTGAACTGGGCTGCCGTAAAGAAGAAACCACGCTGCAGGTTTGTCTGTTGCCTGGTTCCACTTCAGGATAGATACAAATCAGATTTTTTTTAAAATTGGATTTTTTAAAAATTTAAATAGGTTAATTTTTCAAAAGAAATGTATTTAAAATTAAATTTTAAGTTATGAAAATGTATGTTAATGCCTAAACTACTTATAATCTATTAAAGCCAATTAAATTAAATAGTAATATTCAAGCAGTACATGTCTGCTGCCAAAATTTTAAATAAAGTCAGACCACTGAACTGGCAGAAGCCACTGACTAAGTACCTGGAACCAGAGTCTGTTGAAGTGCTATACCAGCTTTTGACAGCAGCAGCCTATTCCACAGGTGCAGAGAGAATATTTTATTAATTTCAGTTTATCCAAGTAGTTCAGTTCAATGGCTAGTTCATTGAAAGTTGAGAATGATGGAGAGTTTAAAAAAAAAAAAAGCAGAATAGCTCATTCCCCTCCTCCAATTTATGAATAAAAATAAGGTATGACATGAGATCTACTAGTTCTAAAATCTTGAAGGACATAGCAACTAAAACAGTAGTGGTTCTCAAACTTTTGTACTGGTGACCCCTTTCAAATAGCAAGCATCTGAGTGTGACCCCCCCTTATAAATTAAAAAACACTTTTTTAATATATTTAACACCATTATAAATGCTGGATGCAAAGCAGGGTTTGGCAACCCCCCCATGTAATAACCTTGTGATCCCCTGAGGGGTCCTGACCCCCAGTTTGAGAACCTACCCTGAGCGGGGAGCCTGAACTAGAATCAGTTTAATTTACTAACTACAGATAGTACTTTGTTTAATAAATCAGTTTTAAATGTAACATTTTTATAAATGTGCTGATATTAAAAAATAAGTTTAAGGTATCCTTTTTGCTAGCTAAATAAAATACTTAAAATCTAGTAAAGAAGAAATGTGCCATTTTTATTGTTAGAAAATGGTGAAAGTAAAAAATTAAAGAATCTGAATAAAGTATGTTAAGCTATATAATTGCTTAAATTAATGTATACAAGTACACTGTATCCTCCTGATTACCAAAAAGTAATTCTCATGCCAACCAATGAGAATCAACCTTTCTTTAGGAAAATAAAGTAGTATAATGCAAAACAAGATTAAAGTTATTTAAGTTAAAAATTCCTGCTTACTGATTTTTTTTTTAAAAATCCATCTTGCCATTCCACCCACAAAGAAACTGCTGTTAAATGGAGAAACATGTCTAGTATTTTTTTTAAAAAACAACCAAAGTGTAGAAACAAAATTCATGCTTTACAATGGTGCTGTGAGAGATACTGATCCAGCATTCATTGATGACAAATGCAAAAGCAAAAACCCATGCTTCACATAGTCAGATTTCAAGAGCCCTGCAAATTCGCGAGTATCCGCTTTACATCCATGGACCATTTTTGCGGATAGCAACGCAGATGCGGATACAAATTTTGTATCTGCGCAGGTCTCTGACGGTAAGAGCTAGGCGGGCAGCTGTGAGGAACCAAGATGCAGACCCTCAACCTGCCCAGGGCAGGTAGGTCTGGGGGGCAGGGACGGGGGGCAGGCCCCCTGACCACGGCAGGTGGAGGGTCCACAGCGCGGGTCCCCACAGCTGCCTGCCCGGCTCTTACTGTGGCCAGGCTTCAGCTCCGAGCTGTCTCCCTAGCGCCATCTGGAGCCCAGTTGGGGAGAGCTGCACTGTGGGGAGCCTTGGTCCCTCCACCTGCCCTGGGCAGGGGACCCGAGCAGCCCCCAGCCCATGTCCCTGCCCCTCAGGCACTCTCCCCAGGGAAGGTGGAGGGACCCATGCTCCCCACAGCTACCAGCACAGCTCTCCAGCTCAGGCCGGAAGGAGAGGGGGGCAAATCAGAGCCACAGCCTGGCCACGGTAAGAGCTGGGTGGGCAAGTGTGGGGAGCCGCAGTGGACCCACCACCCACCCTGAGCGGGGAGCCCAAGCAGCCCTCGGGCAGCTCCACAGATCACCCCCCTCCTTCCCTGGGCAGGCCAGCATGGAGCCCAGCTGGGGAGCCGTGGCGGACCCTCCACGGTGCGAGGGGGGAGCTGAGAGCAGCCCCGGCCGTCCCTCCACCCCCCAGGCTCCCAGCTGCCCATGCAGCTCTTCCCAACCGGGCTCCAGCAGGGAGGAGTCTCAGAGCCTCAGCCCAGCCACAGTAAGTAGGCCCTGCAAATCTGCAGGTATCTGCGGAGATCCGCATCCAGGATGTGGAAATTCACAGATAATTTTTGCAAATCGTGGATCGGATGCAGATCTACATTTTTGTATCTGCACAGGGCTCTACAGATTTCTGGTCACAGAAATGGAAAGGGCACAGCCAACATGCTAGAAAACGACTGCAAAGCCCACACAGCAGAGAAAGCAGGACTGGTAAAGCTATGCTGTAAAGAACTGGATTTGAATCAGTCACCCAAACTTGACATAGTGGTAAGAGACTGGGTGCTTCAAAAGGCTTCTCTACACTAAGAAGTTTACCTGTTGATGACAACAGGAGTCAGCAAGGGTGCAGCTGATCCATAACTAAAAACGGCTTACTTGCAAGGGTGAACAGAACCAGATCATGTTCAGCAACATTTCAGAGACCACTTTCAGCACCAGCTCAGCTATATCTATTTCTGATACCAGCAGTCAGCAACAGGGAAATTCACTAATGTAAATACAGCTATACAAGCTAGCAATACAGCAAGCAAGATTAGTTTTAAACAAACAATTGCCTGGAAGCCCACACAAGCTTTGCACCCACAGAGTTACTGAATCTTTCCCCTCCACCTGTGGGACCACAGGGGAAAGACAACTCCTCATCTGATCATCTCCCACCTTTCCATACAGAAGCCTTGCCTACACTGACAAATTTCTCAAACTGTCCTTCCACTGTATTAACACTGGTGGTTAAACATGCATGAACTGGCCATTGGTATTTTAAACAGTGTCACCTAGATCTGCTTTGAGCTGGGTTAGAAAAACAAAACACTGGTTAAAATGCCAATGGCCAGTCTATGCTAGCATTCCCACTGCTAGTACAACAGTGGGGAATTTTCAGAGATCTACCAGTGCAGACAAGGTTCAAGAGCTTGGAGTTCTGCAAATCATAAGGGCAGCTCCAAAATCCAAGACTGTGGTCATGACTCATGCTTACCTCATTCCAATCGCAAGAAAAGTAACAGGAAAAAACTGAAGAGCAACTAGGTTATTTCTGTGCATGAAGTGTGACCCAAAGAATTGGACTGCCCATGATTACTTACAGTCACCACATACCTGAGCAACTAGAGAGGGCACAAACCACAACATTTGGTTACGATTTCCCCCAAGTCCAAATTCCAGTGTAGGCTCATATCGAGTGCCAGTGAGCAGGAATCAGTGGATATCAGAGATTTTCTGCCCAGCTGGTAGAGCACAGCCAAGAACACACTGCATGAGAAGCCACCATTCTACACA
The DNA here is from genome assembly GCF_002925995.2 of Terrapene triunguis. Lineage (NCBI taxonomy): Eukaryota > Metazoa > Chordata > Testudines > Emydidae > Terrapene > Terrapene triunguis. The sequence goes on from NW_020664440.1 coordinate 21,027,170, forward strand.
CAGCAGGAGGAATTTCATCCCAGCAGATGAGGAGGTCTGCTTTCATCCTAGCCTGTTTCCACACAGCAACCCAATGCCTTCTGGTTACATGGGGAAAAAAAGCTAGTTATGTGAGGTTTGAGTCTACCCTCACCCATTCTGAATTCACTCTTTTCTCTTAAAGGGGGGGGGGGGGGGCATGGGAAGAGAGACTTTTGGGTCAATAAATCTGACAACCATTATTCTTGGGGGATTAAACAGGGAGATAAGAACTTCAGGGCTTTGCACAAATCATATTAGTTCAGTTCTCAAATCCCGGTAATGCTTCTTTTCAAAGTATTAATTTCATTTATTCTATTTGCTCTCCCTCTATCCTGATAACACTGGCGCACACGGCCTCTGAATGAGATCCTCCTATAAAATAGGTTATAATCCTCCCTTTCTAGAGCAGTAATGAGATGTCTTCGCTTAATCGCGTTTATTTCCCGCCTGCTTCTCCCCCTCCCCATCCTACATTGATTGGTTTCAAACGTTTTGGTTAAAGCCAGCAGGCCTGAAAAGTCACTGCTTCTGACTGGGTGGCTGACAGATGCATGCTAAATGGCCCCAGCAGATTAAAGAGATGTGTGCGGGCAGCCTCACTTGCAAAGTTGTTGTTGTTGTTTTGGCAAAAATACAAGAACTAGGAGGGGAGAAAAAGATAGTGATTAATTAGAGACAAAGACAAAAGAAAAGGTATCTGGTTTGGGGAGAGGTAGGACTATGCAGGGCAAAACCAAGGGACAGAGTAAAGGAGAAGCTGATTAGGAAGCTGCAATCCTAGCCCCACATGCTAAAATAAAAAGGGCTCATAAAACAGCTACATTTGTTCTCGACCATTTGATAGCACCTTTCGTGTGAGAATCAAAGTACTTTACAAACACCCATTAAGAATCAGAGCCCCTCTGTGAGGTACTGCACATATAATCCCCATTGTACCGGATGTTAATATTTATACACCGGACCCTCACTAGAACGCGTGTTTATATAACGCGAATTCGGATAGAACGCGGTCGCGGCCATGGATCCCAAATTTAAGTACTGTACAGTACAATTTTTTTTTTTTTTTTTTAGTATAGACGCGATAAAATTGACCACTGAGCACTCTCCTGTCGACTCTAGTACTCCACCAGAACGAGGAGCACAAGTGCAGTCGACGGGAGAGCATCAGCTATTCACGTACTGTAGCTGAAGTTACGTATCTTAGATCGACCCCACGCGGTAGTGTAGAAAAGCCCTAAGTCGATTGCTGTAGGCCTAGAACGCCATATAAATATAATGTAATAAAAATTTACAGGTATTTATCTTTAGAAAGAGGTCAAAAATGTCGGGCAAAAGGAAAGCTTACTCGGTGCAGGAGAAATTGGATGCTATCGAACAGCTTAGAAATGGCGAAACCCAGGCAAAGACTAGCCACGATGTTGGCATTAACGAGTCCACCTTTCGTGGATGACTAAAGAATGCTGACAAGCTCAGAACTTACATTCATAACCTGGATGAAGAGCAGGGCCTTCAAAGAAAACGAGCCCGTTTAGCGAATGATGCCGATCTTGAGTCTGCGGTATACACGTGGTTTGTGCAAGAACAGTAGAAAGGCATTCCGAGCTCTGGTCCGCTTATAGCCATGCAAGCGGAAAAATTCAATCGGGAACTTAATGGCAAATTCAGCAATTTTAAGGCGAGTTTGGGTTGGCTATGGCGATTTCAGAAAAGACACGGAATCTCTCAGATTGCAGTTTCGGGAGAAAAACATACACGCTGCTGTTTATCATTTGAAGTTAGGGGCAAGAGATAAGGCAGTGAGGTCAAAGGATGGCCCAAGTCCAAGTCCATCACTCCCCTCATACTCCAGGCTTGAGGACAAGAGCCAACACTCAGCCACCATTCCAGACTAAGGGACCAAGGAGCTGGAAAACAGAGGAATCCTGACAAACAAGGATACTGACAGGTGAGAGCTACGGTTCAAGGAGGGGGTTCTGGACCTTCAAACACTAACTGAGATGTTCTGGGGTCATGTGGAAAGACATTCATTCCTGACGAACAGAGGTCGGGCAGTTTGAGAGGCCAGAGTGGGGAACCTTATACTGTATTCAAAGGATGCCTGGAATTGAGAGGAAATAAATCATGGAAGAGTCCCCATAGTTTAAAGAGTTGACACATTAAAGTTCCTGTTTAAGAAGAAATCCAGGAACCAGTAGCCAGTACCCTTGCCTGACTCTTGTTAGAACAAAGTAGACAACCCAAAATTTCTCATTGATTTCTAAGGTTCTCGGATTTGTTTCATGTCAGTGATCGATGGAGGAGATTACACAGCAATAAACTTTACCACAGTTTCCCTACCACCACATTCTGGGCATAAGCTGCATATTCACTATTTACTTTCCATGGGTTACCCAAGAAAAATCTGATTTGAACCCGCTTTGTGTTTGCAAATGGTCACGTACCCAGCAACTCCATGCTTCGTACTCTGGAGGATTAAGTGTTATACTCTGATGTGATTACAGCATTTGTACATAGAAGGTAGGTCTACACTGCAATTAAACACCCATGCCAGGCTCGGGTCAGCTGATTCAGGCTGGTGAGGCTCAAGCTATGGGGCTGTTTTATTGGGGTATAGATGTTCAGGTTCAGGCTGGAGCCCAGGCCCTGGGAAGGTGGAAGGTCCCAGAGCCCAGGCTCGAGCCCAACCGTCTACACCACAATTAAATAGCCCCATAGCCCGAGCCCAAATTGTCAATGGAGGAGGCGCAGGTGTTTGTTTAATTGTAGTGTAGACATACCCGAAGAGTCAGGTCCTAGCTTGTTCCAGCCATAAGGGCACATTTCAGTGATAATGCTGACACACCTCAGTCACATTCTTCCCAGACAGCTCTTGTGTCTCTCACTCCAGGGCTCTCTCACTGAGCCGTGTCATCTCCTCAGATTTAGAAATTAATTCACTGCCACTTTCTACAAAGGGTCCGTTAATTACATTTATGAAAGAAACTATCATCCTCCTGGTGAGAATGGACTAAGTGCTACTTACCAGCTGCAATGTCTCACCCAGATGCACAGCTCTTACCTGCCTTAGATATCAACTCCTTTTTTGTATTTAACCCTTCCGCCAGAGAGATCTCCCATCCTTAGTCTCTGCTGTTGCTCATAAAGGAAATCACTTGCCTCACAGGGGTCACTTATGAACCACATCAGGGAGATCAATCTCAAAAGGCAGCAGGCTAGCATGTTGGCTCAATAATAAATTAGGATACTCAGCTGTTCCAAAGTGCTTCAGAACCAAGTTACACCTCACTACCCTACCCCAGAAGGTAAGTATCATCAACATCTATTTACAGATGGAAAAATGGAGGCACAGAGGGATTTGTGATTTAACCAAGGCCAAATAGAAAATGAGGGGGGGGGGGGGGGGAGAGAGAATGGGAAAAAGAGGAAGGGAAAAAACAGGAATAGATCTTAGAACTCAACTCCCAGCCCTGTTCCCTCTCTCATCTCGACATTGTCCTTTTAATAAGCAATGTGACTCTCGGTGAATTAATCTAAATATCCACCTTGATACCCAGGACCAGTTTCACTGTAGCAAGCATCATCCTCACATTGTTATAATGGGACAGCTCATACCACTACAGTTCAGAACAAGCTACCAGTTCCTGTAAGACACTCTATTCCTGACTAATCAGGTGGTCGTGTAACTTTACTCAACAGTCCAGATATAGCAAAGTTGAGACAGGTCAAGTCTGTACCTTCATCAAAATACCCATTTCACACACGAAGAATCTTAGCAGAGCTCCATCCAGCCCAGGCTGTCACAATGCTAGTCTCTCCCAACCCTACATATGCAGCAGGCTCTCTTGCCAGCCGTCTCCACTCTCCCACAAACGATGCTCCCCCCTTCATGTACTCAGATGCTATACCATTCTCATGCAAGCTCAGCATAGGGTTAGTTACATGACAGACTTGCCAACTACAGCATAAGCCAAAAAGCATGTGACGAGTTATGAGGTGATGACTACCATGGACTTGGGACTAAGCAGCAGTTGCTGAACTCATTACACAAATAAATGGCAATTAACTGATCCCTCAAAAGGGAAAGGTTTCAGGCCCTCCTCCTGCCTGGAAATATGTTGCTTTGTACCTACCAGCTGAACTGCTTTCTGCCTCTCTTCATTGGTGCTGTTCTTTTCCCGTTGGAGGGTCGTATTGAGACACTCGCTGGCTGCCTCCCGTTCCCTCTTGGCCAGCCGGAGCAGTTCCTCTTGGACCAGTGCCTGCTCTCGCTCATACCTGCATCAGTGCCAAAGAAAGGCAGAGAGAAGGTGCTCAGCAGACTTCTGGCAACAGGTTCATGGGATAAGCTGTCCTACCCTTGGCCAGGAACAGAACAGGCAGAGGTGTGATTTACTTGGGACAAAGCCTGCTCACAACTCCTGGGTCTCTGTGGGAATTCTGGAGCACCATGAACTTTAAAGGTGACCTGAAAGTTCAGTACTGAACAATTTAAAAAAACAAGGAGGCACAAAGCACATAAACCTACAGTTCAGTTAGGTTTGGCTCTTAAATATTTGACAGTCACCTCAAAACAGTGAGAATAAAGGATTTCATAAACTATATATAAAGCTGCTTTTAAAAAAATAAGATGCAGGTCACACAAAAAGAAGTTTGTCTGCCTAGCTGACTTTTACTACCAACCCTACCTTATCTATTTGCTTTGCTGGCCCTGTGAGGCAGAAGGAGCCCTCTGCAGAGTAAGTGGGATGATTGATGTCAGGGAAGCAACCTTGAGACATGTCCACAGTCTAAGCACCTGAACCTGAAGAACCACCATGGAGCAAATTTAGCACACCTAGAGATCCATTTACACTGCAATAAAAGACTGCAACATGGCAGTGGCCGGCCAGAGTCAGCCTACTTGGGCGTAGGCTGCAGGGTTAAAAATTGCAGGGTAAATGTTCAGACTTGGGCTGGAGCCCAGGCTCTGAGACCCACTCCCTTCACAGGATCCCGGAGCCCAGACTGCAACCTAAGTGTCTACCCTGACATTTTTAGCCCTGCCACCCAACCCAATTGATCCCGGCTCTGAGACTCAGAGCTGCCAGTATTTTTTTTTTTTTTTGCAGTGTATTCATACCACAGGTGACCACCACTCAGACCCTGGGAGTTTCACATGCACAGAGAGACAGGCTCATCAGTACACAAGAGAGACAGCAGACCTCTATGCCACTCCCTTTCTTTCTCTGCAGAATTCACTAAAGCATCTGTCCAGAAACAGCTGAGTAAGCCAGGACTGAAGACTACCAGCAATTCTGATTTCACCATCTCTTTAAAGAACAGAACCAACTTCCCAGAGAGTCCACTAGGTGTGTCAGACACACAATTATGGACAGTGGGTTCAATGCACCACTTTTACAAGCTTGAATAATCAACAATAGCACTGAAGAGGACTCATTTTCATAGTCCCCAAAGCTGGACTTGTGTGACATGCAGAGAAAGCATGGACACAGTAAGGAGAATGTAACACAGGAAAAGGCAGTTAGAGAAGCTAGAAAAACATATGGCAACAGTTTTATAACAGACAACCTTCCATCGATGGGGAAGCTGGACCTCCTACTGTCCTGAACCCTTGGAACAAGCAGCAGAGACTCCTGAGGGTGAGACACAGCAAGGACCGCATTTCGCGCAACTCATCTCATTCTCACTGTACCTTTGCATGCACTGACACCTTGGTAAGCCAAAATGCCCCGAACAGGAAAAACCCACAGCGCAGTGGAAAAGGCTGGCAGCCACCAGGTCTAGCAGAGCAGGCATCAGGAGAAGAAGCTGAAGATGTCTACACAAACATTATTTCAGATATAACTACAGAGATTCTCAGTCACATACAGAGTTAAACTGATCAACAGATTTGAGGTCTGGGCAGAAGTTTCTTCAAGGACTCAACAAGAGTCTTAGGGGTTTTCACTTTCCTCAGGAGGCAAGAGCAGGCAGATCCAACTTTAGGCTCCAGTGAACATATGTCTCATATGATTTTCTACGGGTAGTGGAGAAAGACAGGAGGAGCAAAGAATGCTATGTTTCTATAAACTCCTTCCCATTGGTTCCCAGCCCCCTTACCTGTCTCCAAGCCCACGAGTCACATGCTCTCTCAAAATATGCCCAGTGGCCTTTGTCTACATTAAGATCTCATTGAAGACAAACTACACAACAACACATACAATCTTCACAGCACTGAATTCTAGAATGCAGCATTACACAGGGCATGTATGTGGCCCCAGGCAGCAAAGGTGGCTGTCTCCGGACAGGAAGAATGTCCCCCTACCTCTTGTACAGGTCCTCCTCCGCCTCAGAGGGCTTCCGACCAGAGCTACTGGCAGTTGGTGGATGGATTCCTGAAGAAAGGAACAGAAGCAAATGATGACTATGGAAGAAAACACTGGCTACCATCACATCATGAGAACAAACATGATCAGAGGGAAGAGAAAAATTCTCATCAAATGAGCAACACTCTACAAAGGGAACACAGTACAATAAGAAAAGTCAAGGGGAAAAAAGGAATAACTTTTTAAAAGTTTTATGGCTGAATTTAGCGTTGATGTAAGTGAGAAGCTGACAATACTGTCTTGAATAAGGCATAATGACAGTGAGTGTTATGCAAGCTTCCTCCATCTGAGGATACTGATGCACTTCAACCCTGACGCACCTCAAGCACTCATGTTATTTTAATCCTATTTTACACCCCTTTTCCCCAGTTCTGCAAAAGCATCTCTCTCCAGAACTGCTGCATCCTTTGTTATTCCAGCACTGGTCTCTCCTAAGTAGAGACCAAATTATAAAGTGGTTTGGGACATTCACAGACAGGGACAAGGATGAGGCACCACTAAACCCACTTTTAAAACAAGACTTCGGCCACAAATGAATGCTGGTCTCTGGCAGCAAAGGAATGGTTCACCAATCCTCTGCAGTACTCTGGATCCCAGAATGTTTCTGTTTAAGGCTTTTATGGGACCGATGACAAATCTACCAACAATATGTATTTGAGCACCATGGAGTAAAACATGAGTCAGCTGACTTGAATGAGAAAACAAGTAATTAAGCATGCAGCTAAATAGCTGAGCTTTGCCAGTTTCTCCTCTTCTCTTTCTGGTAATAGCTAGTATCAGCTCATGAAATTTTTCTCTTCTGAACCTGCAGAACAACATGACATACATACAGCAGATTCCCTGTCCACTGAAAGAAGCTGATATGACTAATGCCCTTTTAGAAGCATGGTTGTAAGTAATACTCTGTACTGCTACCATACCTGTCATCCAAAGATCTCAAAAGAACCTTACCACACATTAATGAAGTTACACAAATATTTGATGAAATGGGTATTACTACTATTCCTCACATGGGGAAAACAGAGAGGCACTCAAAAGTTAGATGACTTGTTTAGAATCACACAGATTCACTGGCAGAGCCAGAAACAGAACCCAGGATTCCCAACCATTCTAGTTACCATACAACATTGTCTACCTCACCCAAAAAAGCTTTCTTGCAACAATATGAATGTCCAATCTGTGTAATCACACTGATACCCACACAGGTGTAAATGCCACTCATCATAACAAGCACGTCCTGACAAGGTACAAGTGTGTTATAAAGGCACTGACCACTCCTCCGTGACCAACTGTGTCAATACTTTAGACTGCAGACATAGCGCAGACTGACAATACCTGTAGTAAACTTGGGCTTCCCTTCTGCAGCTTGTGGTGATGGTGCAGTGCCACAGGATGAGGAAGAAGGAAAAGAAGATGGTCTCTGGTCCCCTTTAAGTTGAGAAGTTTCCTTCATTCGGTTCACTACATCTTCAGAGAGCTAGAGCAATTTGTTGGGAAGAGGTTAAGTTAGTCAATTCTTGATTTTTATTTTGTATTAAGAGGAGTTTTCAACAGGTAATTATTTTTTAATCCTGCTTCAAAATACTGCTAGTTATGCTATTTTAAAACATTATCTGAGATCAAGTTATCTGTTGTTGAATTCATATTCAGCAAATATATTACATCAGGAAGTGATGGAGTTCAAGTAATTGAGTCTTAAAGCTAGATTGGACAACAAACTGGAGAACAAAATATAAGTAACAATCCTGTACGCACCGGGGGGGGGGGGGGGGGGGGGGGGGAGGAGGAGGAGGAGGCAGGGAAGGATTATTACTTAGTAGATCTTCAGTTCCTACTTTTATAAGTCTAGGTGGAGTTTTCCACAAAACAATAATGAAGTGGAGGAGATGAATGTGCCCAATTCCAATTGTATTGCCTATTCCCATACTTGGGTGCAAAACCATGGAAAGGTAGAAAATGCACCCAAAAATCTCCTGGGAATTCAATTCAGAGTGCTTTTCTGCCCTTGCCTTTGATGGCATGGACAGGGCTAACTGTTCTTCTGATACACCAGTCAATAATTTTATACTGGTCACTCTTCCCTAATGGACAAAATTAAGGGGTGCTCAATTTCCATGCCCAGGCCAGACTCCCACTGACACACTTCAAAGCATAAACCAGAACATGGATTTTAGCTATGCCACTACTGCCCAAGATAAGCAGCATTTTAACATCTTGATTACATATTGTGATTTTGTCAGGTTGGTCTTAGGGCTATTCCCTTCTGCTTGCACTATAAATGAAACACAGACAGCACCCTATTAACAGATCTCAGGGAACACAGCTCCAATCATACAACATGCACTGTAAAATAATCTACATAATGACTATGATGTTTTAGTGAAGACAAGGACAAAATTAATAACTAGAAAAATGAGTGTACTTCCTTGAAAGAAAATGAACTGTCAACACTAGCTATAAAGTATCTGAAGTTTTTATAAAAACACAAAATAATGCCCTTCGAGTTCCAAAAATAAGGAAGCCTATTTAATTTCATAAAAGTTTGTGACTGGATTCAGCTTTGCAATTCAAATGAACGAGCCAGGGAGGCCCCTGTTCATTTAGCGTGAGCTCTTATAATGACAAATATCGGGGCGCCGTCCATTTAGTCTGAACTCCTAGAGATCAAAGGAATGGACCAATAACCATAAATCAACAAGTTTCTCTAATTCCACCACCATTCAGCTGAGCAGCAACATAAAATTAACAAAGCAATTCACTTTGCTGTGTAGTTGGTACATGGAGCTGAACGCTAAACAGGCCCAGCTAAGCAGCAGCAAAGAGAAAATTGATTAGGATTAGACTCTCCTCTATATCAAAGATCTACAAGAGGAATGTGAAACAACCCTAGTCAGATCCTTGTGATTGGAAGCTGCAGAAAAGAAGTGAACAATCTTATGCAGTCTCACTCAGAAGGCCCTTTCACATGGGGCTAAGCAAATAGGCAGCCAAATGGGATACAAATGGCATAAAGGAAATAGGGCAAATTTGCAAAAATTTAGCGTAACAGAAGAGAAATAACAACGAGGAATCTTTGTAGCACTTTAGAGACTAACAAATTTATTTGGGCATAAGCTTTCGTGGGCTAAAACCCACTTCATCAGATGCATGGAGTGAAAAATACAGAAAGCAGTATAAATAAGAGAAATAAAGAGACAGATAAGAAAGAAACCGAGAAAAATGCACCCTAGTGACACCACCAATTCTATCTCTAGGGTGTCCTATCATGATGTAGATGGGGCCTCCTTCCTGAGCTCCAATTCCCCCCTGGAGAGGCATAAAATCTTCACTTGCAACAACTCCTATCTCCTTACGTGTCACCATTACACCAGTCGCTATAGTACTCAGGTGATATTAATTTAGGGTGATGGTCTTTCCCTTGGATGCTCTCTGAGCCAGTCAGAGCAGCCACCTCCTGCCCTTAACGTAAAATCTCCTCGACCCCACAAGAAGTCAGAGTGCAGGATGGATTAAACTGCTCTGGGTAAAGGGGGCACGGGGAGGGGAGGGATGCCTTTTAACTCACTATAATGGCAACAATACTATGGTTGGGTGTCACTCGCTTTTCCCAGCCCCTCAGCACCTCTCCCCCCGAGCCCCTGCCCCTCTCCCTCACCCAGCACCTCTCCCCCCGAGCCCCTGCCCCTCTCCCTCACCCAGCACCTCTCCCCCCCAGCCCCTGCCCCTCTCCCTCACCCAGCACCTCTCCCCCCAGCCCCAGCCCCTGCCCCTCTCTCTCCCCAGCCCCTGCCCCGCTCCTTCACCCAGCTCCTCTCATCCCCAGCGCAGGCAGTTCTCACCCTGATGCCCTGCAGCACCCGCACTCGCTCCTGCTCATCCAGCCCGAACGAGACCTTCCTGTTCCCGTGGCTGCTCTCGCTGCCCCCCATGCCGGCGGGGCTCGATGGGGATTAGCCCACCCCGTCCCTCACATAAGCCGGGGCACGCAGCCTCCTCAGCTACACAAACTCTCCCTAGTTCACCGACCAACAAACCCGCGTCTCATTGGCGGCTGGCACAGGAGCAGCCAATGGAGAGGCACGTTCCTGGCGATGGCCCGCGGGGCAGGCTGGGAATTGTAGTCTGGTCGCTGTCGATGTTCCTCCAAGGGCTCTGTCGGGATAGGACAGCATGAGGCGATCAAGGAGAGCAGCGAGCATGAGAGGGGGCGGCCTAACCTCTGCGAGCCCAGCTCAGGCCTGAATTAGCCACTGGGCATGATAGGCTGAGCCTAGGGTCCTAGCCTCCCACAGGGCTTCGGGTAGGCCACCCCCAACCCTCCCAGAGGAACATAGCCCTGCTATAGAGCACTACTGCCAACTCCCCCAGAGCAACATAGCCCTGCTATAGAGCAGTACTGGCAACTCCCAATTTTATAGGGACAGTCCAGATTTTTGGGTCTTTTTCTTATATAGGCTCCTATTACCCCCCACGCCCTGTCCCAATTCTTCACACTTGCTCTCTGGGCACGCTACAAGCTTTCCACATCATGAGCTGGGCAGGCCTTCAAAATAATGTTTGGTTTTTTTTAAATAAATATATGTTGGGCTATTGTTTGTCTTCTGAATTCTGAGTGTTTATGTTCACCTGCTTTGCATCTTAATGGATTTTCTCCACAACCACAAGGTCTTACAAACTTCCTTTAAATTAAAGCAGAGATTCTCATATAATCTCTCGACTGCAGCACCTGCGGCTATAAGACAGCACCAAACACAGCAACACCTGATTTTTAAAAAAGGGACTTTTTTTATGGGGCTGGTGGGATGAAGGAGCATTTGCCAGGACTTTGTGTACAGTTAGCTGCCTTTCTTCCCTTGGAGTCAATCCTCCACCAATGCCACCTGCCTCTCTTTTATTGATTTATGGCTGCAGGACATATTAAGAGACATGACAACAGAAGAGAATGACCATCGAGTCTACCAGGGAAAGGGTGAGTAGCCATATGCTTTAAAAGAGAAGGCTGAAATGGGACAGATGAATGAATATTCATAGCCAATAATGGATACAGGCTGAATGCCCATAGACTTGAGCAGTAAAGGTGGAGTTATTTGAACACAGAGACTAGAATGCTCAGACTTAAATGGGAAAGAAAGGTGTCATGTTTATTTACCTTTCATTAGCTAAGGTGAAAGAACTTTAGAGAGAAGAGTGCCCACAGCCTGTATCATGTGAATGGAATAAAAGAAAATGATTCATTTCCAAAATATTTAAATAAAACACATTCACCTCTGCAAGACAGAGTTTCCCAATGCTGGATTTTCTGTCCAATGACAGAATTATAGCTAATTGTACAGCTAATCTATTAAAAGGCCTCCTTAAAAAGATATTACCCTCAATCACACTTAAAGAATGATTCCACAAAGCAGCTAACATTCCATGTCATTCTACCTATATATTACAGAACATACCTCAGTGCAGTGGTTCTCAATCACAGGTACACGTACACCTAGGGGTACGCAAAGGTCTTCCAGTGTACATCAACTCATTCAGATATTTGACTAGTTTTACAAGCTACATAAAAAGCACTAGTGAAGTCAATTCAAACTAAAATTTCATACTTGTTTATACTGCTCTAGATACTATACACTGAAATTTAAATATATTTATATTCCAATCAATTTATAATATATGGTAGAAATGAGAAAGTAAGCAATTTTTCAGCAAGTGTGCTATGTCACTTGTATTTTTATATCTGATTTTGTAAGCACATAGTTTTTAAGTGAGGTGAAACTTGGGGGTACGCAAGACAAATCAGACTATTGACAGGGGTACAGTAGTGTTGAAAGGTTGAAAGCCACTGCCTCAGAGAATCTATACTGAAGCAGGTGTGTGGACTCTTCTAGGGGGCATAGCTAAGCATGGAATATTTGTTGAAATCCAAAGTAATTTTAAGCTAATTAGGTAATACCATTTATTACTACTGCTTTATCAGTCCATGGAAAACAGTGGCAAATCTCTCATTGCCCAAAACATATGGTGAATTATTTGACAGCTTGATCCAAATCTTTTGAATTTTCTCATAAAAATTGAGAAATAAAAAAGGGCCCAAAGTACATTAGGAGCCAGGCAAACGGACACACAAAAGACAAAGACTGTGATCATCCAAATACAGGTACATCATTACCCCAAGTTAGTGCATTTTGCTCAGTGAATACAGTTAATTAGCACAGTTAGCACACATAAAATGTGATATACAGTTGGCAAGATATGCCTATTTAATTATTGCACCACTAATGAGATTCAATATATGAACCAACAAATCACCATTGTGTTATGTTGTGATAGAGAGGTATTAGGCTCCAAGATGCTAAGGTGATACCAGAACCCGTGTTTTCCTATTTAAACATGAAACTGTTAATTGTGGATTCAGGTTCTTGTGTAAAAGGGACGCTTTTCCCATAATGACCACACTAGGACAATCCTTCCAAACATTTGTTAAAAAAAAATCATGACAAGCAAAAGAGAAACATTAAAATTTTTGGAATTCAAAATCAAATGGTTATTCATTATAGGAAAGTTCCCCTTTATATTTCATTCACATTCAGAGTCTTTCAGAGGGAAAATGTTGATTTCAAAAGTTTCTTGCTGGTACCAGAAGGCTTTGTTGGAGAAAAGAATGTTTCAGGCTGCTGCTGGTGTTATTCTTGTTATGATCAGTCCTGCTCTTTAGGCAAATGCACAAAAGAGAAGAGAAAGGAGAGGAAAGAAAGAAAACTTTTCTCACTGATGCCTGCTTAATTCACATGCCGTAGGCAGGATATGGTACACAGGTCAGTCACAAACTGGTGCATTTTATCCTTTTCACCCCATTCGCTTCCCCAGTCTGGGATGACATCTGGCTGGTCTGCTCTGGTTTCTTCTCATTGGTCTTCCTTCATGCTGGTGCAAATCTGGTTCAAGTTTTAGCCTGTCCTGGCTTGTTATGGGGATGGTAATGTGGAGTTCAGTTAATTTCAAAGATAGTTAATCTTGGAATTGATTAATCTATTTTAAGACCAGACGTGACCATTATGATCATTGAGTCTGACCTCCTGCATAACACAGGCCAGAGAATTTCACCAAGTGATTCCTGCATCAATACTATCACTTCTGGTTGTGCTAGAACGGGGTAGGCAACCTATTGCACGTGTGACAAAGGTGGCACGCAAGCTGATTTTCAGTGGCACTCTCACTGCCTGGGTCCTGGCCACCGGTCCGGGGGACTCTGCATTTTAATTTAATTTTAAATGAAGCTTCTTAAACGTTTTAAAAACCTTGTTTACCTTATATACAACAATAGGTTAGTTATATATTATAGACTTATAGAAAGGGACCTTCTAAAAACATTAAAATGTATTACTGGCACGCAAAACCTTAAATTAGAGTGAATAAATGAAGACTCGGCACACCACTTCTGAAAGGTTACTGACCCCTGGGCTAGAGCATCTCATTTAAAAAGCTAGCTAATCTTAAAGACTTCCTGTAATGGAGAATCCACCACCTCCCTAGGCAAAATTGTTCCACTGGTAAAAATTTGCACCTTATTTCTAGTATGAATTTATCTAACTTCAGCTTCCAGCCATTGGATCTGGTTATGCTTTTTCTTCTAGATTGAAGTCTTTTCCCTATGTAGGGTATTTATAGATAGTGGTCAAGTCAAAGTCACCTCGTAAATCTTCACTTTGATAAACTAAATCGATTGAGTTTCTTTAGGCAAAAGCCAAACAGAAAAGAAAGAAAAAACAGAATATCACGGGGGGGGGGAGGGGGAGGGGGAGGGCAGGGAATGGAGAGCAGGATGCTCATATCTTAGTTCCCAGAGATTGCTTTGGATTCGGCTGATTTAATTGTGATAGCATAACAGCCGCACTGTTGCCTGAATGTAACAAGAAATGCCTCCAAAGTCCACTAATGACGATGTTATCTCTTGCATATAAGTTCACGAGGGTAACCCTGGGGACGGTAAGATCCTGAAACATGCTCAGGATGTTCGTGTTCTTTTCCCTCTAAAATGTCCCGAAAGGGAGTGGTCAGCTATCACGCTCCCATCAATTTGATCATTCAATCCAGTTTCCACTGTTCCGAGTATAGGTATTTCTTTCCATTTCAAGGAATTCCTAGTCCATCATTATACCAACATGTATCCTTGGAGGGCAGTCCACCATTCAATTTAATCTTAAATTCAATTCATGCAATTCCTTTGACAGCAGTTTGTGCTTGTTTTTATCACCAATTTTAGATAATGCTTTGTTGTTCAAGATAACCTTTCCTTACCTATCATCTACTTCGGTTCAGCAAGGCTTTTATGAATTATTGCTATTTATTATGTGTATGACCGTGACACCCAGAGGTCTCAACAAGGAGCAGAACACCCCCTTGCACTAGATACTGTACAAATCCATAGTAAGAGATGCTCCCTGGCTCAAAGGGCTTAATATCCAAACAGAAAAGGCAGATCAAGGATGTGGAAAAGGTATGCAACATACAAGCAGATTGATCAGAGTGTTGACTAGCAGACATGTTATTTTCAAAGAGGCTCTTCCCTAGCTCAGTTTTTAAGCATCCCACACAACCTAACCTCTCTATTATTTGACTTTCCTCATTTTCAGAAGTCAATCACTTACAGATATAAAGTAAAAACTCTTAATATGTTGCTTGCCTCTTTAGTAGTTATACATTTGGGATAGAGGTGTTAAAGTAAAGCTTAGTATTATTAATTTAATAAATACGAAAACCGCAGCCTCAGTCCAACAATGGGGCTCTGGCCAAACACAAGGGTCCCTCTGTGTGGATCCAATTGCAGAAATCTAGGGCCAGTAGATTGTTAGCTCTTTGAGGCAGGGCCCATCTTTTGTCCTGGTCCACGACTGGGGCTCCTGGGTTCTACAACAACACAATACAAATATTGGTACACTACTTGCATTACAGGGGTGTCTATGTACAGAAAGAAAGCAAAACATTTAGAACACCCTTCACACAAACAGCCACCTGGGATCTCCCCTAGGAGATCCTCAGAAATTTTGGGAGTGGATCTAGCAGCCTATTCCATGTGTGGAGCAATCCCTGCCATCTCCCAATGGAAAAGTCTGGGAGGAACTTGGTGAACAGATGCTTACAAAGATTTCTACCTTCTAAGACCCGCCCCGCACCAGCAAGTTTTACTGCAGGAGGATCTGATCCAGTCCCATGGTAAAACCAGGGACCCCTTAGCTCTAGCACCAGGTACTTTTTAATGCCTGGCCACTATTTTGGTTTTCCTCCTGTGCCACCCATGCTGCTTAACACTAGCATTCAGTAGCCATCTGATCTATGCAACTGCTCTATTAGGGGCACCAAATACAAATGCAGTTGGACGTAAAAGCCAAAGGACAGAAGATGCCCTGAACCACATTGACCCCTGCAACTGCTCATCCCAAACCACAGCCTGACACCCAGAGCCACTGGCCCTTCACTATAAACCGCCAGCCCTGCAGACCCCCTCCCCAAGGTACAGCCTGCCATTCTGAACCACTGCTCCTGCCACCCCCTCCCTAAACAGCTGCTCTTGCAGCTCCTCACCCTGAGCCACAGACATCCCAAGCCTCTGCCCCAATCATCCCTCACTCCAAACCACCACTGAAGCCCTTGAGTCCCCTGCTGAGTCCAGGGCCTGCGACCAGACATTGCCCACAAACACAAGAGAGATGAGTGTCCAACAAGCTGCAGGTTCGCTCCCCCGCCTCTCCATTTGTTGCCAGCCTAATGTGCACTGCCAGATGCTGCCTTTGACCTGTGGGAGGCAGGCCAATGCACTACCCCCATCAGTGATGGTTGCTAGGCAACATAGCATTAACAGCCTGTCTGTATGCCTGGCAGGAGCAGCAGTACCAGCAACACAGAAGCAGCAACTGCACAGATAACCCAGGTTCCCTCCAGGGAGGAGCCAACAAGTCCAAGGAGCCCATCAAGGCAGCCAGACCTCACCAAATGTGAGCATAGGGCAGCATCCCAGCCCAGAAGAGGTGGAGAGAACAGAGAGCACACGGGTCCATGAAATCAGCTACAGAAAGGCGAAGGGGGGGTTATTTTTAAAAGAGTATTTTTCTAAAGTGGATCTTAAAATTCACGTCTCTCTAATAAGGCTATCTGCGAATATTGAGCATACGATCAAGCTGCTTTTTCATAGGAAGTGGCCGCAGCAGCATTCTGCAGAAGCTAGAGTCTGGATGGCTGGGGCATAGATAAGGGAGCTGTTAGAGTCAAGCCAGGACGAGATGAAAACTAAATGATGGTTTCATCAAAGGAAATGGTATACGCACAGCCAACGTTGGGGAGGCAGCTCGTTTTGGAGGAGTGCTCGTGAAGGTGGGGTTGCGGTCAAAGGTGGCAATGGCCTTGTGGATATCTGGTAGCAAGTGGCACTATTCTGGAGTAACCTCTCTGGCCAGCTCAGGATCAGTGTTCACCAGCTCTGAAGGCTGCATCAAGTCTGTGACAGGACTATGGAGTGTGTGCAGCACAAAAGAAGTTCCAGGTAGCCCACTCTTCCGCACCAGGAGGAAGAAGAGCAGGATAGCTGAAGTCTTAATTGACTTAATTACTTGGAATTGGGGATCATTGTCACTTCAGCTCCATACTGTTAGATGGTTATTGCTAGGATAAAAGACTATGTACAAAAATCACAGCCTTTCCTTTTGAAAAGGGGATGTTACATATACTATGGCAGATATATTTTTTTAAAAGATTCTGAAGAGCATTTACACAGCCTGGGTGATTTGAGAGAGAAATTGTTACTGTTTATGCCAAACGTCATTTTATTTATTTTAAAAACAAAAATATACATTACTCTATTTTTAATCTCCCCCAGTCCCCCCAAAAACATACACACACTTCTGCTCATGGACCATATCATGTGCTGGCCTCAGAGACGTTACAGACATAAAAAGACAACAGAAGGAAGATCAGTCCTAGACCTAGTGCAGAAGCTCCTCAGCAGAAGACAATGTGGGACATTCAGAGATGATATTGGGGAATACTGAATCTTGGAGAAGGTGAACTGATGGACACACTGAACATATGCCCAGCTGATCCTTCGGCATTTGATTTAGCAGATAATAGCTTGTATTCATAGTCTGTTCTTCACATCACCCGGGGAACAAGAAAGTCCTCATTTTCAGGGTCTTGAGGAGTCTCAGCATTTACTCCTTGGGGTGGGATAGGTCTATACAAACAAGACTAACACTCTTTAACCAACCTGCAAAGCCTTGCCTGCCCTAGGGAATTTTTTTTGCAAGAGTTCTCCTGCTGTTGCTACGCTGGTCCAACTTCAGTGGTGTCACCCATCTTGGTGGCCTAGTGCTTCCAGGATTTCAGGGAGCATGCCATCTAACCCTACCCACAGATGCAGTGTTTCAAGCACCCTCTCCTAGGATCCCCACATTGCTAACACCAGTGGAGCTGAACTGGTGTCCGCAATGGTAGGAAATTGCAACATTTCCCTAGTGTGGAAAAGGCTGACCTGGCCAAGTAGCTTGACAGAAAGGAAGACCAGTCTCAGCCTCCTCCTGTTTGTGTCATTGCAGGCAGTGCGGATTTAAAAGGCTTTGAGGAGCTACATGAACAGTTCAACAGGAGCAATCAGAAAAGTTTTTCTTTAAAAAGTAGATAAAAATTTTAAAAATAAACCAAAGGATCTTTTCCTTCATGTCACAGCACTGCCTGCAGATCAGCAGGGCAGAATCCAAAGGCAGCAGAACTTCCTGGCCATAGAGAGGCTGCGCTGCTCGTTAACAAGAGGAGAGAAACCAGGTGTCTACATGGCTTCAAAGACCTGCACTAGCTTCCAGTTCTCACTCCTGGTGTTTCCCCTACCCCACATTGGGCACTTCCGGAAGCTGGCTGTACTACACCTTTGCCCCCCTCCTACTAACAATTCAAACCACCACCACACCACAGGATGAGCATTTCCTAAAATCTTCACCTCCTTCACTTTCTTTGGCTGCCAGGCACAAGAAGCAGTCATAGGAGAGAGAGAGACACAAAATCCTCAAATGTTTATACATTCTCACCCTGCCATCTCTAATGGAATGCAGCCATCTCTTATGTCAGAGCCTCCACCTCCCCAGAGCTCCCAGTTGGAATCGCACCCCCTCAGTGCTACAGGCATAAACCTGTTTGCCAACAGTGAATACAAACCAACCACAGAGGTGCCACAAGACTGGCTGCTGCAGCTTTCAGTGGAACAGCCACGTGTTTGGACCATGATGAGGTCCAGGAAAGCCATGCCAGATTGGAGAGATGCAAGTTGTTCTTTCACTGTGAGAAGGTTAATGGCAGGTCCTGGATAGTCTTTAAAAGAACCACGTTCTAAGTGCAAGGAAATATTTTCAATACATCCAGCTATAAAATCTGTTCAGGCCAGTGTGACTGTGCTAGGCTGCAAGCTGTAATGCACCACAGGTCAGGAGAGGGAAGCTGCCACAGAAGTAGTAGCAGTTTGCCTGTCTGACTGCATCCCATCTACCTCCCAACCTAAAATACTAGTCACCTTGATCCTAGCACTCTGGTGGCTTCCCAGAGTTCACCAGTTATTGGTCATTGGCAGCCAGGACTCATCTGGGGCTTCTGCTCTGCCTCAACCAGCTGAACTCCTCTGGAGCCTTCATCTTCAGAGCCAAAAAGCTTCCTCCTCTACAGCCCTCTTAGAGCTCTGGAATTCAGCCAGGATTGTAAAGCAGAGTGCAGATCTGAAAAACTCACACTTGGCCAATTTATTCTTAAAATTCAACCCTAATTCAGTGTAAAATACATAGCCGCTTGACACTGCAAGTTCACAGTATGCGTTCAGTTGCGCATAAGCATGGTCTTCAGAGACCCTTCCATAGCCACTGTCTCCCCAACAGACAGCAATGCTGGCTCTTTAAAAGTCTCTTTCCTTGACCCAGGATATAGCTGATCTGCCAGATCCCAGACAGTGCCCCTGTAATGGTCACAGGACACATTTAACAGTTCGCTCATCAGTGAGCCTTCTCCCATACACGCCCAAAACACTCCTTGTAATTCCCATTTTACTACAGTTCATGATTTCCATCAGTATCTGCTGGAATTGAGGAGTAGCCCTGCTCTCCCAGACTTCCTCTCTCCATACAGCGCTCTTCCTACAATACAATGCAATATGACTTGGGAAATGGGACCTGTTGAGACAGCCCATGAAAGTGCCTTTGGCTCCATGTGCTGAATGCTTCGCACATATGCACCCTGGAGAAGCCAATCTCATCTCGCCCACCCCAAAATCCCACTCCCCTCCCAGTTACACAAGTGTTTTCAGTCACTGAAAGGGAACAGGTGCCAGCCAGGCCCATTTTCTGGGTCACAGCTACATCTGGAACACCAAGGATCAGGAAGGTTCAGCATTTAGATATTTATGAACAAAGCTGGTCTAGGCTGTTATCACATGAAGATACAAAAGGTCCTTCTGGGAGGGCTGGAGCCATTTTGTTCCACAATGGGTTTTTTAAAGCCCAGGGGAAGAGGGAAAAGCCACATCAAGTGACTGAGGACCATCTGTAATGCACATCCTAGCAGCTGTGTGATCAGGGAGGGTGGCATCGTCCTGGGGGTCTGGGTTGATTTAGGCATTGATGGCTTTCCAGCGGTCACTGTCAATGCTGTTGACACTGCCCACGTGGTAGGGCATTGAGGCGACATCATCCAGGTAGGCTGTGGTGTCAATCTGGGTGCTGGAGTAGAAGCTGGAATCCACGCCCTCTTTCTTGGCCACAGCATAGGCATTGGGGAGGTGCACATCTACATCCTCAGGCTCGTCCACTTGGCATTTGTAGGAGAAAAGGATCTTCGGCTCAGACCTGGAGTCAGGGAAAAGAATTAAGATCCTTGTTAAGTGCTGCAGTATCACAAGAGACGCAACAGTAGCTACAAGGAACCTGCACTGTCCTAAAGGACAGTCAGCCAGAGCACACTACCCCATGGTGCTACCAACGGGAGAGTTCCATGATCGAAACAGCAGGGGGCTCTGCAGCTCAGCAATGAGGTACGTCGGCAGAGCTACAATTGAACAGCCATGGTTGGAATGCGGCGTGTAGAGGAATATGCTCTCATCACAGCACATTTAGCTCCTAAAGACCATTGGTGAAATCCTGGTGCCACTGAAATCAACGGGAGTTTTCCCACGGACTTAAATGAGGCCAGGCTTGCCCCTCAAGGTTCCTCCAGGGGATTTCAGACATGCTCCGAAAGGAGGCATTTTTATACGAAGAACCAGCAGTTTCCATCTACAACCAATTCCAAACCAAACTTAGCCCCCTCCAGACTGCATATGAGGCCCCAGAGACAGTTTTACTTGTTCTGAGAGTACTTCAAGCCCTTAAATGGGGTTAAGAATCTGCTTATTCCTCCCCCACTGGCAAGATTCACACAAACATGCCTGTGTTTTGTTGTGTCCTGTTCTTGAAAGATTGGTAAGATGAAGACACTGCACTTGCTTGATCTGGCCACACAGTGGCACCTCAAGCCCAAGAATCAGTTACTCAGAGAGCATTAGTGAGGGGCAGAGGGATGTGCAAGGAGTTCCCAGCCTCTGGTTTTGGATATCCATCATGCTAGCTCAGGGATTGGCAACCTTTGGCACACAGCCCATCAGGGAAAGCCCCTGGTGGGCCGGGCCGGTTTGTTTACCTGCCGCGTCCACAGGTTCAGCCAATCGCAGCTCCCACTGGCCGCGGTTTGCTGCTCCAGGCCAACGGGGGCTGCATGAAGCGGCGCGGGCCGAGGGATGTGCTGGCCGCCCTTCCCGCAGCCCCCATTGGCCTGAGATGACAAACCGTGGCCAGTGAGAGCTGCGATTAGCCAAACCTGCGGACGCTGCTGGTAAACAAACTGGCCTAGCCCACCAGGGGCTTTCCCTGATGGGCCACGTGCCAAAGGTTGCCAATCCCTGTGCTAGCTAATCCACAAACCGTTTCTCTAAACCCATCAGAAAATCCAGGAGCCGAGATACTGACTTAATCCTGCTGTGGGACTCAGGCTCCCACTAATCAATCGATTATTCATTTCAGTGACCAACAATTTAGCTCTTACTGGTGCTTTGCAGACATTAACAGCTTAATCCTGACAAATTCCTGTGCGTAGTTTAAGTATTATTCCCATTATACAGATGGAGAAACGTAGTCCCAGAGAGGGGAAGTAACTTACCCACGATCCCATAGGGAACAACCGCCACAGCCAGGAACAGAACCCAGTTCTCCTGAGTCCTTACCCACTGCTCCTTCCACTGCTTTTATTTTATAAATGGGGCAAGTTGGGCACAAAGATCAACTGACATCAAAACCCCCTGTTGGTCTGGCTACTCACCCAAAGAAGCCTTTCAGGAATGCCACATAAATGAGAGGTGCAAAGAAGCTGAAGTAGAGGAACGTGGTGACGTCAACACAGCTTTGGAGGCAAGAGGAAACAAGCAGCCATTTAGCGTCTGCTGTCTAATGAACACAACCATGCCACCCCATTCTATCCAGAGTGTCAAAGACATACGGGGGGGGGGAGAGGGGAGGAGAGAACAGCAGGAAGAACCTTCTATGAAACAAGTACATGACCTTGGTGCAAATGAACGAGTTCTGCCACCAAAGCCTCACCACTCCCAGGCCCCCAAGGACAGAACCAGCAGGCCCCAAGTGTCTCAGTCCAGTACATCACAATTTAAACTCTGGGGGAGCTCCTTAATAGCAGGGCATTGCACCCCATAGCAGATCCTGCCAATTCCAAAGCACAACTCAAGCGGTGTCCCCACTCTACTTCGGGGAAACTGTCTGTCTCCATGTCTTCTATTAATATCTACTGAACATGGTCTCGCCCACTGTGAAAACCCCAGACAAGACGAAGCCAATGGCTAGTCATCAATGGAAACAAGGTGCTGCCCAACCCTAGCACAAGAGGCCCGTGTGGAGAGAACTAAGGAACAAATCCACAAACCCCTCATTCCCAGTAGCTTCCTGCACTGTTTTTTCCTGGTGTCTCCTACAGGGAGATCTTAACAGAAGTACTGTTTAATTCATGCCAACTGCTTTATTTCTTTTTAAGGACAGTCAGGAAGCTCATTATCCCAGGACTGTGCCTAGGGCAGGGGGAGAAGGTGGTGCAAGGCACTCATTAAATAAGTCTTAATTGGGCTACAGACATCTCTTCCTCCTGCCAACCCAAGGACCCATCTACAGTAGCAGGCAGGATGCTGGGGCCCCCTGCATACATACCACAATCCTTCTATGATATCCACACAGAGAAGGGCGCTGCCCAAGCCCTGCACCAGATTCAGCAGAGCGAGAATTCCAGCATAGACATAAAAACTCTTCCTAGCTGTAAGACAGACAAGGACAAAAGGATGAAATCTAACCCCACCAGCACTGACTGAATACTGGATCATGATAGACACACACTGCTTGATGGAAGAGACACAACCCACGTGTGGAAGGCAAGTGTGTTAAACATTTAAAGAGAAAGCGCTATGGAATGCTTGGAATGCAGGAAGTCCATGTCCCATATTCCTTCCCCAGACCACATCTTGTGCCAGGAGGTTAATAGGGTATAATGGATGAAACCACAGGCTCATGCATCATCAAGAAAAAGGTGGAGTTAAAAAGGGTGGTGTCAAGGCAACACATGCAAGCCTGTTACAGCTGGGCACGTTGACCCGGTGTTGGTCACAAGGCAAACAAATGGGTAGCACAGGTGGCAAATCTTGGACACAACGGCCTGTGATTGAACCGGAAGAGGTGCTGTGGGTCAGGAATGAAGGGCATTAGTAAAGCTGCATGGAGGACAGACAAGGGGCACTCTGCATCAGGTGTGAGGGTATCAGCAGAACCGAAAGAGGCAAAGACTGGAATAGTAGGGGATACTGCAGATCTGGAGCAAGATGCATCGGCAGAGCTGTGGCCTGGCGAAGCCTGCCCGGCACCTGCCTGCAGCATGCCCTCTTGCTTTGGTGAGCATCACCTTGACAATTTTTTTTCATTTAAAGAATGAATAATCTAATGGAAGTATTCCAATAACCTGAACCACCCATCCCCTAGTTCAGATACTGCAGCCATTTCAGGATGCTACAGATGTATCACACTAACAAAAATGGCAGAGTTGCCAAACTAGACAAGACTGATTAGCAACTCCCAAGCAGTCAGTCTGGAAAGCTTAGAGTTTTTCCTTCCCAAGTGGCCAGACAGCAGCTGTATGCCAAGATGATGTAACCTCATGTGCTACACAAGGGGCTTTACCTTTCAGAAGCCAAGCCCTTCCTTGTGGTATTCACCACACCTTACAACACATTACACCTCTCCCCACTCCCACGATAATGGAAAAGCCCCATTGTTTGCATTCAATACCTTGATGGTCACAGCGAGGACACAAACATGCCCTCTCACCCTCTGTCATCTCAGGAGGGAGAGACTGAAATGCAAGTCGTGCCACCGTGCAGGGATTTCACCACTCAAGAATTAGCTACTTGTGCTTTACAGAACCCCAAAGTAACCCTCATTTACCATGGATACCTACGTACATCCCATTGTGCTAGGACATTTTTGTCTGCCAGTATGAAAAAGTGCTGGCAGCTGGAGGGCTAATACTGACCAGCTACACCAACCTACAGTAGCTCCAAACCACCCAGAAAATGGAGATCCCACTGAGCAGTGAACCTCTACTCAATCCCCGGCCACATACCCAATGTCCCAGTCACTGGTTGAGTAGGGGCGTGTGTATTTGCTGTAGATTTGGTTACAGGGGATACCTAAGGAAAATGCAAACCAACCCCCACCCCCAATACATGGTTCTGTCCCAGCATTGACTGGCTATGCCACATGAAGCCTGGTGTGTCCACTTACATGGCAGAGAAATCCGGTCTTTCAGGGGAGTTTTTGGAAGAATCACCACCAAGGAATAGACCTGTTGAGGCAGAAGGAGACAGCTAGGTCCTTGCCCCTTGCAAACTGTTCTACCGCTGGCTTGGGGTTAAACTGCTAAAGTCTCAAGGGAGTGGTGGGTGTGCAAAGTGCCAGGGACCCCATTGGCACCATATAAATATGAATTCACAGGGAAAAGGAAGGGGATACAGGGAACCAAAGCCATTGATACTGAAGCCAGTAGGAGCCGTAGGTGCTCAGCACCTTGCTGGCTCAGGCCTTTAGGGGCTCTTCACTTTGGAACACTGGGAAGAGGCATCAAGCAGAGTTAGAATTTTGCTGCCAGAAATGGAGTCCCTCCTACCCAATCTTTAGCTGCCCTCCCTACCCCTCTGAGAGGCATCAACTCCCAGGTGTTCCCAGTTCCAGCACTGCATGCAGGGAGTTACAAGAGAATGAACAGGTCCCTCTGGGGAGCCGGGAGCTGTCTAGTGCCTGTGGTTTTGCATTTGACTACTTGGACCCAAGTCTCACTATGCTGTTTAGAAGACATCAAGCAGCTAGGTAAGCAGAGATAATAGATACACTTACCAGAGAAGAGGTATCAATTTGATACCTCTCCAAACTGTCTTTCCATGTGTCTCAGGGAGGGTCAGAACGTGCTTTGTCCTTACCAGAAAGAAGAAACAGGAGCTGGCGAGCCAGAAGTGCCTTCCTCCATGGCCATAGATGTTGAAGTCTTCCGCTGAGAGGTGAGCATCAGGGTAGAGGATCTCCAGTGTCCCCTAACAGAGAGAAAGGCATTACAGACCGCTCTATCTCCCACACACACACCACCACAGGACACCGGACAAAGTATATTTGCATTTACACATGCTCAGACAACTGCTCCACTGAACCCTGCACTTTGCATTGCTCACACATTCCTCCCTCTCCCCCTCCCCCCAGGCAATTCAGCCTCATCTAGGAAGACAGTGGATGAGATGTGGTGAGAAGCTGGGGAGCCACAGGACTCCAATAGAGCAGAAGGAGGGGGGAGGAAGTGGCAAGGGTAGGTGTCTGTTTAGCAATAGATAAGCAGCCATCTGAATGTATGTGCAATCGCATGTTATTGCGAGGAGAGACTTCTCCTCTGGGGCCTGGGGAGCAAGCAAGCCAGGGGACCAGCCACAGTGTTTGGGTCTGGAGGAGAACAGCTTCTGTGATGTCCCAGAAGACAGAATGGATGGGAAGCAGGAGACTGGATTCAAAGGACCACTGGTCTGACCGGGAATGGCAAGTGCCGTATTCCCTCCTCCAGAACTGACTCTTCCTATTGTAAGATCCAATCTGTAAAACCCTTGCACTTGTGCACAGCTGGGAAAGGAGACCCAGTCTCATATACCTGGAGCCCATCTGAAAGCAGGCTAGACAGAAATCTGATTGCACAGACAATGAAGAGAAAGAGGGAGTTACTGAATCCAGATACAGCTCAGCCACTTGGTATTTAATGAGGCTCTTCCAGCGTATCATGTGGTAACAATCAGCTCACTGCCTCTGTATGTGAGAGTCCGAACACTGAACAATGACTGCCCTGTTACTCTGGTACTGCCACTAGTGAAGATGAGAACATGCCCAGACACACAGCACATTGTTTAGAGAGAGCGAGACACAGCTAATATACCAAGTGGTAACGTGATGGAAAGTGGCAGCTCTCAGCTCAGGAAGAGGCAGGAGAGTTGAGGCTATGAGGGCCCACTGGACAGCTCTAGTTCAATAAGCATGTCCTGTTTCTCCTTTGAGTTAGGATGGAACCAAAGACTGGATTTGGAAGTAATTCCCTAGATGTGAAAAGCTCCAGCACCCACTCCTCAAATCCCTTCAACCAGCCAGTCCCCGCCCTAACCTGGTATCTGATTCCCTGACCCACCACTGAGCCAGCCAGTCCCCTTGACTTGGGTTGCTTTCAGTCCACTGCACTAGAGGTGAAAGGCTCCAGTCTTGCAGAATGGAGATTACTCGTAGCTACGCTTCTTTCCCCCCCAGACTCCAAAGCAACAGACCCCTTTCTCCACACAGCTGGCCAGTTCTTCCCAGGCAAACACTGCTCAACATCAAAAAGCGTGCTCTCCTTCGCTAGCACTAGCCTGCAGGCCCCAGTGTGCTCACCTGGGTAACAGAGTAAGCCAGTGACAACACTGTGGTGATCACCAGTACACGCTTGACACTGGAATTGCTCTCGAGATGACCTGAAAAGAGCAAGGAGAGATCATACTTCAGTCACCCTCACCACATCAGCTGTCTCCAGGAGCTGCTGTCACACTAGAAAGCCCTTGTCCACCTGCACCCCCAGTAGGAGGATTACAGCTCATTTAACTCACAGCAGCTGTATTATTGCCCAGACTGCTTAAGCCTTTCACAGGGCTCAGCATGTCATATCTATAAAACAGGAGACTCTGACTCTGCTTCCTTCCCACCCCAGAAAAGCAACTTCCAGTAAGGTTACAAGTCAGAGCAAGCAGAAATGTTATCTACACAGAACTGCTGGAAACTTTTCTCTTCACAGAACAGCTAAAGGAGGAGTCAAGTCATGGCCAACATCATCTGGGAGAACCTGCATCGAGGTTGTGAGCCCTCCGGGGTGGGAGATCCAGTGTTTAGATACTGCAGTGATGAGCATGACAGAAACATCTATGAGCACACACATGCACCTGAGGACTACTCGACGCTAAGGAGCATCTCCCTGGGCTCGAATGAAAGCACCTCTGACAAGCTGCAGAGGAGGCTTCATCCTGCCCATGCCCGGGAAGAGGCAGCAAAAGGAGGTGGATAGAAGGGCCCTGGAGGAATCTCCCTCCCAAAGACAGTGGAGTTCAAGCAAATAAAGTAATGACTTTCAGAAGCCTGTGGGAAGAATTTGCATGCTGGAGGGGACATTTTCAAACGTCCGCTTGTGCACCAGCATCCTCTCCTTCCCCCAATTTGCATGCACCATCACCACAAGCGCATGTGTGACTCCAACACTCGTGTGCTGTCCTGGCAACTGCATGAGCCACACAGGAAATGGCACAAATGACACTTCAGGTCATTTCCAATAACAAGAGTCTTACTTGTCTCCCATCTTTATTCTAGTGATGCCCCGCTTCACAGGATTACCCCACCCCCGCTCCCCTGCAGGCAGAGGCCAGGCTGCACACACCACCTCACAGAAGGGAAGAGACACATCCGGAGCACTGGAAAGCAGGAAGCCTTCTGGCACCTACCGAAGGCAAGGCCTAGGATCACCACACTCAGCTCAATGGCCAGGAGGAAGAACCTTGTGATCTCCCACAGGATCTAAGAGACAAAGACCAGGGTCAGGAGGGCCAGGAGCCATGGGGAAGTTTATACAGCGATACGCCACCTCCTTGCCCGAGGGGAAGACACACTTCAGATGGAGCAAATCGTTCCCATATACCAGGGGTGGCCAAACTTACTAATCCTCCGACCCACACATGATAATCTTCAGAAGTCTGAGAGCTGAGCGCACCTGCTCAGGGCTTCTGCCCTGCGGCAGGATGGTGGGGCTCAGGGCTTCAGCCCCCTGGGAGGTGCCTGCCAGTGCTCGGGGCTTCAGCAAGAGCAGGGCTGAAGCCCTGAGCCCCACCGGGTGCCTCCTGTGGGGCTGAAGCCCTTAAATCCCCTCCCCATGGGGCAGAAGCCCCTAGCGCCACCACCTCACTTCAGGGCAGAAGCCCTGACCTCTCCCCCGCACCCCAGTCTGGCAGGTGGAGAATGTGGGGCTCTGCAAGCCGCACTGTAATTATAAGAGAGCCACAAATGGCTTACAAGCTGCAGTTTGGCCACCCCTGCCATATACCTTCCTCACCCTTTGCAGAGGAAGGTGCCGAAAATGAACTAATCCCCCCAATTATACCCCTTGCCACAAGGCCCAGCACTGCACACACTGCCCACCCAGCAGAGAAGGACTGAGTGGGAATGAATGCTACACCATCTGTAGGACTGAGAAAGTGGCCCCACTTCAGCATAGTTAAAGCCCTCCCTCTGGGGCAGGGGGTGTCATCTCTGCTGCATTCCCAATCACTGCCAACCCAAACAACATGTGTCTTCATCACCTTAGAAACTAGGACTATTGGGGCTATTCTGCAGCAAATCTATGGCTGGCAAAAATTCTAGTGCCCTCCTCTGGTGCTGCCTATCCAGGGATCTCAAAGCATAATAAACCCTTAAAGCTCCCTAAGGGACCGGTAATTATTATTTCCATTTCACAGACAGGGAAACCAAGACACAGAGAGATGAAATGATTTCCCCTACGGTGAAGCAGCGGCATATCTGGGATTAGGACCCAGGAGTTTCAGGAGTAGCCAGTATAGCCCATGGGGAAGATACTCATAGACTTCAGAAACCAGTTGCACAACAGCAATTCCTATTTAAAAAAAGATGCACCTCCTGTTATAGCACCCGATCTTGCAAAGCCACGTAACAGCACATCCCCTGTAGGGAGTACGGGACAGGATATCTATGTCCCTCCATGATTTCCCGGCACCACAAACAGCAGAGAGCTGAACAGAGGCACAGACAGTTACTCTCATGAAATCTCATCCCTTATTTAATGTTCAGACCCTGATGCATACAGCAGAGGCTCAGGAAAAAGATTACTGTGATCTAGCTAGTCACTCACAACAAGTAGCGTGTTAAAAAGCAGTGATCTGCCACAAGGAACGTCAGGGAGAAAGGGAACCTAGAAACTACAAGGGCACCCAGGGAACTCTGCCTAGAGAAGGTTACATTTTCTAGGTTGAACTTCTGCCTCCAACAACACAAGAGCTACAGAGCATTTGATTTAGGGGATGCCCCCTTGTGGTAATCATTTAACTCTCTAGAACAAAATTTACTTTACAAAGACATTTCCTGTTTGCCCTTTGCTTGATCCAGAAACATTCAGTTATTAGGATCACAATGGACTTCAATGTTGTTTGTTCTCAGCACACAGGAAAGTACCCTACATTTTTCACAAGACTGCAGCCAGGGACATTAAAGTCTGGGTGTTGCCAGTCATTAGACAATTGTAGGAGGACCTGGCTTAGCATCAAGATGCCTCGCTGATTCATTCTCTCCTTGCAAGATGGAGATTTCGCTACTATTGATGTGTTATTTAGGAAGTTCATTGTTCCACAGATCTGGATGCTGTGATCCTTTGGATATGGTTATCAAAATGAGACTCCACAGTATCCACATGCCATGAACGTTGCAGATAAAAACATTCTTCCAGTATGCATGTAAACAGGAAGCTGTTAATCACAAGGGCCATAACTGTGCAATGCAGAAGTGTCGAGGGTCAGTGCTGTACTCACCTTATCGGCAACTGTGGCGGCATCAGAGGCACTGACTGTCATGGAGACAACAGCACGAGCAATCCCAACTAAAGCCACCACAAACACCTAGGAAAAGAAAGCAAAGGTGAGCTAGTGCCTATATGCTGCACATTGCCCAAGATGATAATCAGGAATTCTGCTCTAGGAACCAGTTTCCACCTTAGCTTGGAAGCCTAACAGTTAATACTCGGGGACTTCTGAGTCAGAGATCCAAGATAGAGTCCTGGGGCTGGTCTCCCTCTCCCTAGGCGTACTTGGTGTGAGTATTGCATAGGCAGCAGGCTTAGACCCTGTGAAGGAATGAACGCGTAATTTCCCTCAACAACCAGTGAAAGGAGCCTCTTCCAGTCTTTAGGGGGGGGGGCTCTCCAGGGTCCAAGAAGCTAGTTCTTTTTTTCCCCATTCCCACCACCTCAGCCCAGGTAAAGAGTCAATCAGCAAAAATACCACTCCCAATGATGAGGGCAAGGGCCTAGTGTGACTCAATATACAGAGCTCACCAGATAACAGATACCACAGGATATCAGATAACAGACTTCAGATCTGTTATAAAGCAGAGCTCCACAGTCCATTCATTAAACACTGGCAGCCCTCAAGAATGCAGAAGATGGGAAATTAGCTGAGGCCAAGGGCTTTCGAGTTTCTGAAAACAAGTCTTTCCAAGAAGAGTTGCCAGCGTTGTGGGCTAAATTATGCTAATCCTCTAGGGATATGAAGTGGCTAAACCTATCCCAATAGGGGGAAAAGGTCAAATCTGATTAACCAGCTCACAAGCTGTACTGGCCTTTCCACAGTGACGGTGAGCCGGGGGGGACTATATCATAAAGCATACTGCACGGGTGTTTTGAAGCGTACCACCTACTACAGATCTTCATAGCACCTTCCTGAGCATTCCAGCTTTACATCCCAGTGGGTGCTCTGAAGGACATCTTTGCAGTGAGGTGTGGGGAGGAGTGCAACCCCAGGAGAGAAGGCAGTGTTGCTACTCATTGGAGTGCAAGGTTTGGGGAAAAGTTGCTCTGAGAAGTAAAATCTTTGAATGCTCCATGGCACCAGTTTAGCAGTCATATTTTCCTCCCCTTTATGGGAACTGGATCTTCTTTGCTACTGCTCTAAGGGGCAAAAGACCGGCCTCTCCTCAAAGCCCATACTTATTTTTAAGTATAAAGAAACTGCATCAGCTCAGTAAGGAAGCAGTAAATCGTACTAATGTGACTCTTCAGGTGGGTTTTGAGATGAGGCAAGAGGAGATGTAGGCTGTCTTTAGCCTGTCACCAGTCCAACAGGCTGCACCATGCCCTGAGAGAGGAGAACCTTCATTCACTTTTTAGAAACCAGACAAAGAGAGTTGTCTGAAGGGACACTGTCAATTTACAAATCTTGATTTCAAAGGAAACATTTTATATCCTCTTTTTCCTACCAGTATACCCGAGATTATAAAATGGAGATATGCTTTTCACTGTCTCTGCTGCTGGGTTCCTTTTTGCTCCTCCCAAAGCCAACAGTCTAGACAAGTTTCACTTTTGTTTCTTTCCTTCAGTTTCTGGTCAGTTGCACTTTTCTGTTCCATGGCACTTGCTCCCTGCTGAGCCAGTTGCACTGGGAAAGGTTTAAATCCAAGTTTTAAACTATTGATAATGCTTTTAAAAATTCCTGGACATTTTTCTAATTATTAGATTGTTCTAAGATTTCCTACCACCACCACCACCAGCCGCTCCCTGACATTCTGGGCCTGCATTACTTGACTGTACCCCCTTTCCACAGCTCAGAACTTCCAATTACAGATTGAGACTAGATTTGCTATTATCTTGGCCTCAATTTTTCACACTTCCTGGTTTTTGTCTGTTACTACTCGTTCCTAGTTTGAGGAAAGACCCCTCTCCTCTTGCACATGTATAAACAAGCATTTCTCTCTACCAAGGTGAACTTTGTCCAGCAGGGCACTGTACTGCTGCCGCATTACTCCCACTGACAGACAAGACATATGCATGCTGCTTTGAGGCAGGCAGGGGCCTGACTGCACACCCGTGATAGTAGCTTCATGAACCTCATCCACACACTTAATCCAGTCAGGTCCCTAGCTGCACTTACACCATGCACCAATGGCAGCACGGCTGACAGAAACAGTAGCTACTACAGAGACTTTCCTATCCTGATTAGAGGCTGCATGTGACTTTTTAAACTGTGGAACGGGAAAGGAGATCCTACGTATTTGAGAACTAGGACTGTTCTCATCCACATGTTCTGTTTTCACCCTCCAAACTCACATCACCAAGAATCCATGAGAACGCTCTCAGAACCAAAGCTGGGCCATCCAACTGGAACAAGCAGCCCCTTTCCCGCTGCCTCCGAGAGGAATTCCCAGGCTGGGATCTCTAGGTTCCAGGAGCTCAACTGGAACCCATCACATCAGGATTTTCTATAGAGGGTTAACTAATGTGCAGTCTCTTTCTGGCAGCTTCATGCATTTCATTTTTCAGGGGATTTGCTTCCACTATATCTCAGTGAAAAGTTAGTGTTGTTTTAAATGTGACTTATGGTAAGAGAGGCAATGAGCAGGGAAGATATAAGATACTAGATAGTAAGGTGAAGTAAAAAAAAAATTGTGCTAGATTAAAAACGAGTCACTTAATGGTAGAGAAAGACCCAACCCAAAATCCCAGATCCAAACGTTCCCCAAGTCTCAGAGAAGAGGAATCCTGATCCGGATCCAAACTCTGAAGCTCTGTGCCCATTTCTAACAGTGAATCTTAATTTAAAAAGAAAACCTATATGTTTATGCAGGAGCCAAAGGGCTTTACCTCCAAGGGATCTGACTCAGGTTCTCCCCAAACGATAAATGTTCTGGGGAGGCGGGTGAGGGCAGACAAAAAACAAAAACACACACACCACTTTAACACTCCCCAATCAATTCAGAGAGCAGTGCTGGTACTCACTAGTATGTAGAAGGTAGTAAAGATGGGGCTGGAGGTGACATGGATCTTGGCCCTGGCAGAGGGCAGTTTCCAGAGAAGAAAGACAAAGAAAAGCACATTGGGAACCAGAAGCATAAGGTCCCAATAGCGGACTCTGCAAAAAGTAAAATAAAATAGTTAAAAGTGCATTTGCATGATTCCCCCCTCCCGCCCCCCCGAGAGGCAGGCGCCAGCCTCACTTTCCCCTGCTCCCACACTTGAGAGGGAAAGCCATCATTTCCTGGACAAGGTCCAGCCCCAGCTCCTACACCTCACCTGGACTTCCCGATGTCTTCATATAGCAAGAGCAGGCACTTGTGTGGCACAGTGATGTTGGTGTCGTTGATTGCCCACGTTGTTGTTTGGGGCAGAGCCGTCACATTATCTGAGGCCATAACCAGGGCATTGGTAACAGAGTGGGTGATATTGTCATACGTGGAGAACCTCACCACAGACGTCACGGACTGGGACATCCTGCCTCTGCTCTGGACATGGGACAGAGAGTTAGAGTCACACACAATGGGTGCTAAGACCAAGCATGTTACAACACAGAACCACCAACATGAAGGCAAAAAGCAACCTTAAATCAACTGAGCAGGAAGATCAGCAAAGAGCGTCCCTGACATTAGACCCTATGTAACTGCATCCTACTCACTACCGCAAACTACCAACATCAGCCCTTTTCATCCAAGGATCTCCAAGCAGTCATCAACAAACTAAACCACTCACCGCTTCTCGGATATAGGTTACTATCACTGTCCCTAATTTATAAATGTAGAAACTGAAGAACAGTTATTCAGTGACTTCTCCAATGTCACACTAAGGGACAGCCAAGTGTAGAACCCTGGAGCCCAGGGTCACAGTTACCTCTTCTGTCCACTGTACCACACACCCTCTCCCTAGCAGTTTGAAGGAAGATGAGATTGGTTTCAGCAGGGGAGTGGGCAGTTATCATATGACCTGCCCTCCCTGAATGCATACTCACACTCTCCTTGCCTATATGCCTGACCTATCTCTGGTACCAGGGGCTGCTCCTGCTGGGTTATTAGTTGTCATTCATATGTTATTGGGCCAAATTCTGCACTCACATCCATGAAATCCCAAGTGCTGGCCACTGACTTCAGTGGGGTTGCAGAAACTGGCTCCATGATTTCTTCTAAGAACCCAACCATACCACAGTCCTAACTGGGCTCATGCACATAGTACTTACAAACAGACATGCAAATTATATACAGTCCACCACCAGAGAAACGCAGCCTGGGAGGCAGCGTCATGCTATGCTTCATGGGACATAATGTGTCATGGGGTTAAAGCAGACTGGGAGACGGGAGACCTGGATTGCGTCACTAGTCCAGCAGCTGAAGTGATGCATGACCTTGAGCCAATCCCCTCTCTACACAGCAGTTTCCCCGTGTGAATGAGAACCCGACCCTTGCAATGTGCTTTACAGTTCACAGACACAAGATGCAATACAACTGCAAAGTCCTGTTCTCTCTAGAACCCAGCTCTCCCCAGCAGAGCCATCGCAGAGCACAGTGAGATTAAGAAAACCTGCCTACTGTCATCACAACGCCACATGTCCCTGGGTAGTGGGTGCAGACATGTCACTGGTAGGGTATGTCCACTGAAAAAAACCCACCACTCACAGTAGCCAGTCTCAGACACTGGTTCAACTGACTCAGGTTCGTGGGTCTCACACTCTTGGGCTAAAAATAGCAGTGTAGACTCAGGCTGCAGCTCGGGCTCTGAAAGTTCTCAGGGGAGGAGGGTCTCAGAATCTGGGCTCCAGCCCAAAGCAGGGATGTCTACACTGCTATTTTTAACCCTGGAACATGAGCACGAATCAGTTGACCCAGGCTCAGAGACTTGCCATCGCAGGGTTATTGGGGTTGGGGTGGGTTTTTTTGCAGTGTAGACGTACAGATAAAGCTTTGGCAGCCAGTTTGCTGTAGCTAATCCAGGATTAATCTCAACAAAATTCCCCTTCGTGTGGCTTCAAGCTACAGCCAGCACTGTGAAAGTGAGCAGACAGGATGAGTGGATTTAGGAAGGTAGGGTTTTTTGCCACAGGCTGGCAGCAGGAGTCAGCAGATGGACACTTTCACAGATGGGAGGAGGAGAGGCACAGCTCTGTCTCATCTGCTGAACCTTTTAGCATTTAGGGTTTACCCTTCCAAGGTTCTGCCTGAAACTTTCATACACAGAGCTGTTTTTTCTTCTGGAAAACTGGGATCCTTTCCAGGGCTTACAAGGCAAGGCAAGTGGGGGAGCTCTCTGCTAACAGACCCACTTTTTATCCCTACATTCTAACAGGTACTTGTTGGGTTGGGGATTTCTTTAATGATCACTGTATGTTTCACTGCCATAGGTACATAACATTAAATAAACACACTCTTGGGAAGATTAACTTTGTGCTGAGGTGGCAATTTCTGTGCCAAAAATCCTAGTTTGGCAGAGGTTCCAATGAGTGACCTTCGGATTATGGAGACGCCTTCTCCTCCCCCAAGAGGTACATTTCACCTTCTCCACTTCCCACAATTCCTAATCAGCGTAGACAAGTCACTGGAGCAGGCATTTTCTCTAATTACTTTGCTCTATCCGTCTAGCCTAACACATGTGACAGACCTCTTCACTCTAGGAAGGGCAAGAATTGGGTAGGAAAGGGTGGATACCATCATGCTTACCCGCATAGCAGAGATTCTGCCTAACTTTTTTTTTAAAATAGGATGCCGAAGGGAGGAGAAACAGCACCATGAGTGCAGGGACGGGAGAGAGAGTCATGAAAACAACTGTGAACCATGACACCCCAATGACATCCACTCTGGGACACAGCATCTGACCTGCCTTCCCCAAGCAGAAAGAGCCTGGGTAGAAATCAGTCTGTCTGGGAGTTAAATAGGAAAGAACAAACATCTTTCTTGTAGAGGGCATCCCAGAGACGCCAGATCCTCTCCTTAAAAATCACCGGTATCATGCAAATACAACACAGTGGTGATAAGCAGAGCTGGGCTGGCCAGATCTAAGACCTACAGTCACAAAGCCTTGAAGGGCATGTCAATACTGAGCCTGCTTCACAACCAGGCTACTAGTTCTGGGCAAATGCTAGTTGTCCTATTTTTCTTCCAAAGACGCTCGATATAAAAGCAAAGTAATAAGACATCTAGCACTGAGGAACAAGCCAGGCTAAGTGGCACTGTTTATAGTGGTTAGGGGTTATACTAAGGAACATTAGTATAGTGAATTGATCAATTGCTCTGCTCTCATTGAAGCACCGGGCATTTTTGCCACTGACTTCAATGGGAGCAGGAACAGTCTCTAGGCTACATAGTCTTAGCTCCTTCATCCACCACAGGACTGCGCCTTAACAGCATATTCCCCAGGGCTTTGTCCAGTCTAGTCTGAAATACAATCAGCTGTATGTATTGAGAGAGATGTTTCATTAGGACCTTCTACACTGCCAACACCACCATGCTGCACAGCTGTTAAACTCTGTTGAGGCTGACCTAGGTTGGCCCAGGCTGTGTAGATGAGGCAAAATCATATTATACCCAGGTTAAAAAAAAAAAAAAAATGTGCTATAGCCCAGGTCCCTCTTCTTTCTCCTACAGGAAGTGTTTCTTTGTCAGACAGCCAATCAATTCACACCCTTCCTTCCCCATATTTTGGGCAGAGCTGAAGCCATTCTGACCTAAACTGCATCAATTTCTCTGCCCAGCAAGCCCTGGACTCAAAAGGGACAACAGCAACAGGAACGTGTGCCTGGCTATTTAGATCTTACCATTATTATTGATCTAGGCCTTGAAGCCCTAGTCACGGAGTAAGCATGGATCACTCATGTTATTGTTGGTGTGACACAAAAATGTTTTTGCCCCCCTCTCTAAAAAAAGGTGGATTTTTTTAAATTTTATTTTATTTTGAATTAGGACATTCTAACAATTTCAAAGATAGATGAAGTTTGTGGCTGAAATTACTGGACAGCAGTCTGATCTCTCAAGGCCCATCTCCTCTACAGCTGAATTACACAGCTAGCAGAGTTGTAGCTTGGTTTCCCTTCCCAGACTGGTGAGGAAAGAATATTTTTCTTCCTTTCTGAGAACCATGTTAGAAACCCCTGTTTATCCATTACATGGCACGATAAGCAGCCTTTTCCACATACAAGCAGCCCCGATCATAGAAAACTGTGCTAACAAACACCACGTTTAAAAGCAACTGTTATTGCAATGTCTTTAAAGGTGAAAATAAGGGGGGGGTGAATTGGGGGTGGAGGGAGGAAGGTTGAAACACAGCTTTTCAAGAGTCACCATATCAATGTTTGCTTCAAAATTCCTGCATCCTCATTTTGTCCACGGGACAAGCTCACAAGATGGGTTTTTCCACCCAGTGGCAGAAATATGTTTACTTAATTCCCCTCTCCCCTCCCAGTTTCAATTTCACATCAGAATTTGAAGCAAGTTTTAAAAAGAAAGAAATGAAAACCACAATGCTAAAAAAATAATTAGCAGAAGTCTCAACAGTGACCCAAACCCACAATATAATGAAGCATAGGTTATGACCAGAGTCCTTCATAAATATCCCTTAGCTTACCACAGCAGACAGGAAGGTAGTGCTGCCTTCTCGTGGAGGGGTGAGAGGAGTAGCAAAGAAACTCGCAGTAAACAGAGTCAACATACCCCATGTAGGAGAGGAGGGAAGGTAGGATGACCACCTGCTTAAAGCAAATGAAGGACTCCGGAGATCCTCACCCCCACTCCAGCCCCTTTACATCGCGCATCAGAAGTACCAGAGCAGAATAAATGGGCCCTAGAAGCCCTGGTTCCAGCCACAAGAAAATTGCCCCAGTGCAGGCAGTAAGGATGCCTCCAAAGGGCCACCTCACCAACCCCCCTTAGTCCCAAACAGCACTGCAGCCATAGAGCAGCCCCAGAAGACTAGGTAACTCAGGCCCCTATGCCTGTGTTATGCTGGTGGCCTGGAGCACAACTTAAAGCTGTCTTAGTCACCCCCACCCTTCAGCTGCAAGTTCTGAACCGTACCACATAAGAGAATAGCACCTCAGGTTATAGTCTCAGTTCTGTCATGCAAACACTGTGACAACCCAGGCAAAGCACTTAGCGTCTCTATGTTTCAGCTTCCCCATCTGTAAAATGGGGTATTCCTCATCTGCCTCTCCAATAGGGCTGTAAGGTTAAATTCATTACATTCTGTAAGGTACTTCAGGATCTTTTGATGAGAGACACCTAGAGAATTGCAAAATATTACGTACACTGGAGATGAAAGGTCTTAGCATTCTGCCATTTGAGCTCACTTGACTATGCCAGAGCAGACTTGGTTTAGAACAGTGGTTTTCAGCCTGTGATCTGCCGTCCCCTAATTACATCTAAGATTTCCAAAGGGGTCCTCACCTCCATTTGAAATTTTGTAGGGGTCTGCAAATGAAAAAAGGTTGAAAACCACTGCTTTAGAAAACAATCTAGTTTTTAAAAGCTAGTGTTTTCTGATGTATGTGAGGGTTAACAATAGATGCAACATACTCTCACACACAAGTGTTACCACTGCCATCTGTTTCAACAATTTCTCTTTCCTGGGTATCCCATCCTTATTACCACACACATATTTTTTGCTCCATGTTAGCGATGAGTATTTTTTAGCTGATCATATGTTATAGAATATTTAGAATTTAGTTTTCATTCACAATGGTTACCTGGAGCTCAACTACATTGCAAACGGCATTGTGGAGTGATCATATTAAGTACCACAATAAAAAGCTTCAATAAGAAAGACTGCTTGTGCACCCTTGGCAGATTTAAAGTCCAACACATCAATTGCCTTCAAAATAACCTAAAACAGTATTAAAATCCAAAAGAATTTTTTGAGAAATCTTAAGTTTGGTCCTGATCCTGCAATGAGCTCTGAGTGAACAGAGTCCTGGGTGTGCATGGAGCCCCACTGTAGGAGCAAAGCCCGACCATTAAGAAAGAAACTCAGGCCACCATTTTAAAATGTGTATGCCTCATGTTAAACAGCTAATTCCATACTTAGGCACCTAAACAAGTAACCTAACTTTCTGAGGCACTGAGTACCCACCACTCCCAAAAGAGTTTGAAAATCAGGCCACCTATGAGGTGTCTAAAGAGACATCGAACTTGAGGCACCCAAGTTTGAAAAGTCTGGCCTAAAATTTAAATTGTAAGTAAATCTTGCTCCCAAGTTAAGAGGCCAAGTCTGAAGGCCAGTTAGAGATCATTGTCAAATCCTGTTTACAGTCATAACAATAGCTTTGTTTGGAAACACAGGGGTATGCCAAAGATTTTCAAATAGGGGTTCAATAATCATCATAAAGAATTCTCCCAAACTTCTCCCACTTCATACAGTAAAGCTGCACTCCCTCTTAGTAAAGGCTTTTAAAAGAATAGTATTTGTACATTCTTAGACAGATCCTCAATATGCAGGCTAACATAAAGGCTCCCAATGATGGCTATAATTCACACACGATGCAGTTAGCTATTCGTGCTTCCCAACAACAGCTGGGCCAAGCTGCCACTGCCTTCCATCTGCCCAGGAGATTTGCTTGATTTCCATTTTGAAATACTCACTCCTCATGGAAGAGGTTTGCAGTCAATTTCAGTGTTTCTCAAAAACAACACTGAAAGCTCCCAGTGTCAGCAGCACCGAGGCAGGTGCTGCTAGAAGTTACTGGTTTATGAAACCCAGTGTACATTCAAAAAACACAACTAGCAAAAAGAGAGAGTATTTCTCATCTTCTTTAGAACTCCTGAGACCAGCAACAACCTCCCCAACATACACACATCCCCAGAATAAACAGGTATTTCCCATTGAAGCCTGCCTACACACAAAGAACCTGCCTAGACCAGGAAAAACGGTGTATCGTTAAACTGTAATACGTTACATTAAAATCCTAATGAAGCCAGAACAAATTATAGTTTTAACATGTGTTAGCTGATCAGGATGAGTCCTAGGCTTCCCGCTAGCATGTTAAAACTATCCAAACACACCCTAAGTTACCTCGCTATAAAGGTTTGTTTTAAAGCGATGTAGTTAAACCCGTAAAAACCCTTGTGTGGACACCCTTGTGTCAGTTTAAACCTGGATTATATCAATTTAGCTTGTATTAGTAAATATATAGGCACAAACTAAACCTATGTAACTTGTTTTTAACTGATACAGGTGTGTCCACATGGGGGTCTGCAACAATTATTTTAGTTTTTAAAAGTGATTTTAAAAACAGATACAACTTCTGCATGTAGCCAACCCCTAAGAAGCTCATCGCTCTCATATTAGCGGGTACCTCCTCACAGGAAGGCTTGAAGAGACAGGATATGAATCACAGAAATGCAGGGCTGAAATGGACCTTGAGAAGTCATCAAGTTCAGGGCCCTGCACTGAGGCAGGACAAAGTAAACCTGACAGGAGTTTGTCCAACCTGTTCTTAAAACACCTGCAATGACCTGGATTCTACAACCTCCCTCCAAAGCCTATTCCAGAGCTTAACTCCCCTATAGCTAGAGAGTTTTTTCTAGTATCTAACCTAAATCTCCCTTCCTGCAGATCAAGCCCATTGCTTCTTGCCCTACCTCCAGTGGACATGGAGAACAATTGTCCACAGTCCCAACAGCCCTTAACATAGCTGAATATTGTTATCAGCCCCCCACTGACCAGCCAGGCTCGAGACCTCCGTGTAAGAAAAGAGTTTGAAGCCCAGGGTGTCCCCAGGGCCCTGGCTACACAGCACCCGGAACCGAAATGACCAGCTCCGCTGCGACTCGCC
Organism: Terrapene triunguis; assembly: GCF_002925995.2. Taxonomy (NCBI): domain Eukaryota; kingdom Metazoa; phylum Chordata; order Testudines; family Emydidae; genus Terrapene; species Terrapene triunguis. The sequence continues at coordinate 21,067,547 of NW_020664440.1, forward strand.
CCTGCCTTATTTCCCTGCGAGGCCGCGCCTAGAACGAGTTACACGGAAACAAGCCGCGTCCAAACAGGGCCCCTCGGAACCAGCGGGGCCCGCCCCCCACGGCTGCCTGCCTGGCAGCAACCCCGTTCGGTGCCAGCCTGCAGCCCCACAAGCCTCAGGCCCGGCGCCGGGCTCCCGGGCAGGGCTCCCCCTTTCACGGAGCTGGCCCCAGGGAAACCCTCCTCCCGGGTCGGCACCGGGCCCGGCGCGGGCGGGCGGGCAGCCGGCTGCGGGGCTCCCTCTCCCGGCGGGGCCGGCCAGGCGACGGGGAGCCCCTTCTCGGGCTCGGGGCCCCGGCCGCACTCCCCCGTTACCTACTGCTGCCAGGCGCTGCTCACCCGCGGGAACCCAGCCGGGCCATCCCCTAGCCGCGGCTCCGGCCCCACCGCTTCCACCGGCTGCGGGCCCGGGGAGCGTCGCGCAAGAGCCACACCATAAGGGAGCCGCAACCCTACCCATGTCAGCTAGCCCTCCCCCTTCCGCTGGCACCCTCTTTCCCTCCGGGTCGGGTCTCCTGCGGCTCGACGAGCCCATGTAAGCCAGAGAGGACTCAACTTCCCGCGAGGTGGAAGGAATGGCCTATTCGTCTGGGCCTAGAATTGGTATTTACAGAGGATCTCTGGGCCGGAGTTCTTCGCCCAATCACGAGGCGCCTAGGTCAAGAGACTCGCCAAAAAGAGAAACAAAACGGCCACAGGAACCAATGGAGTTCCCTGGGAGGCGGGACTTGACCTGCAGGAATGTCAGGGTCTAAAAGGTGCAGGAACACAATTCACCCCTCTCCTGCCAAGCACCGAGGGGTATTGGCAGAGTGCGTGGGGAACTCGGAGTAAGGCGCTAGGGTGAGCAAAGGTGGCAGAATCTGGGCCACAATGAATATGGAGGGTAAAGAGAAAGCAGAGGATCTGGGGAGAGAATGGAAGGTACAAAGCAGGGCAGGTACAAACTGAAAGATCTATTGCACGAGGGTCTAATGGAGAGAACTGGGTTAGGATTGCAAAAGAAAAGAAGCAAAATACTGGAAATCAGATGGAAAGGTCAGGATAATATAATGGATCCCAACACTAAACCAAACAGCTTAATGTGAGAGAGCCATGGGCAGTTTCAGGGTAAAACAATTTGATTGCATAGGATGTTATGTGTAAAATGCTTTGAGATCACCAGACGGAAGCTGCCAGAGGAACGCGGTGTTGAATAATTTGTGTTGTAGTCTCAGTCATTAGGCAAAAGCCGTAACTGAGGCAACTACCCTTTCATCTATCAACACCCACTTCTGCTGGGATCACTACAAGACTTTAACCAGCTTACTGTGACTAAGTTGGGAGGCAGTTGAGCTAATATTTGCATATAGAGAGAGAACATATATACACATTTTATCTATTTTTGATGGTATTCCTCTTCCCCCACCCCACCCATTCATTGTAATTTCTTCTTGGACTGTAAGCTTTTCGGGGCTGGATCCCTGTCAATAGGACCATCATATTGACTGGAGTCTCTGGGCACTGTCACAATACAAGTAATATAATAAGAATTATTAAATAGGCTCATATAGTCCAAAGAGTTGCAGAATGTCTGTCTACTGTCTTCAGATCTTTATATCTTGCTTTCTGGAAGTATAATTCAATTCTCATTGATTTAATTGAGAGCTATATTGAGCCTGTGGTTGGCAGAGGCTCGGGATACAGCTGAGCCAGCACCCACACCTTTAGAAGTTCCCTGCTGATTTGACAATTTCACACCTTTCTTTGAATCCCTCCACTCACTACTTTAAAAAAAAAATTGGCCACAGCAAACATAAGATACTTGTCTTCACTTTCAAGACCTTTGACAACCAATCCCCATCACCATCCCCTCCCACCTAACCTTGTCATTCACTATCAAGATGTCAACCAGCCTCCATTGCCCACTTGTTAAATTTTCAAACAAGCATGGTCATGCTTTTCCCATACTGCCTTCACACTTGGGAGGAGCTCCCCATAAATCTCTGCAAAACGAACTCATTATCTTCCTTCAAATTGCTCCTTAAAACTCTCCTCTGCCATGAAGCCTACAAAAATTTAACAATGGTTAGACTGCTGGTGCATTGAGGGCACTGCCTACCATGCTGACCCATACTGCCGCATTGTTCTCACAGGTCCTCTGGCCTAAGTCTTAATAAATACTGTCTAGAATCAATAAGTATTGAGCTCTCCACACCTCTAAGGTCTGCGGCTTACATAGGTGCACACTCAAAGGTGTGACACTGTGCTACCTCTTCATCTTTCCAACGTTGTCATCACCATTTTCATTTTGCTTCCTGGGTTTTCTAATGAGAACATAGGCATTATTATTAACAATAACAATAGTGTTTTCATCCATAAATCTCAAAGCATTTTACAATATCAAGTGAGACAACAGCTACTTGCCTGAGAGGATGAGAAATTTAGCAGCCTTTGTATAACCTTGTTAGCTTCTGGTGGACCCCTGGCAGAGCTGTCACTATGGCATCTCCAATTGTTCCAATTCACTCTACTTTGGTTCTAGGAAATCTCATTTTATTGGAATATTTTAGCGCTGGTGGAAGGTGCTGACTTGATGACCCTGGAGACTGTAGCCCTATATCCACAAGACAGGGACAGCATGAGCTGCAGCAGGGCAAGCTTCGCTCTCACCAACCCATGTGCCTCATCCTTGCCTTGGATAGGGGAGTTCAGTCTCCTTGGCTCATTCAATCCTTGCCATCTGCTGGGATTGCCAAAAATGGAGGTCAGTTAGTGCAATCCTGGTGGTGGTGGATTTTGTTATTTTGTTGGTCACCATTCCACTAGGACAGTGGTTCTCAAACTTTTGTACTAGCGATGCCTTTCACATAGCAAGCCTCTGAGTGCGACCCCCCTTATAAATTAAAAACACTTTTAAATATATTTAACACCATATAAATGCAGGAGGCAAAGCGGGATTTGGGGTGGAGGCTGACAGCTCGCGACCCCCCATGTAATAACCTCGCCACCCCCTGAGGGGTCCCGAACTGATCCCCAGTTTGAGAATCCCTACACTAGGAATTAGACTGATTTCACAAAACTCATTTCACTCAAGCCACCAGGCAGTTATCAGATGGTAAAAAACAGCATTTAGCTGGATTCAGACCAGCAGATGGGTGTGAAGGGTTCCCTACCCGTCTCAATCCCATGGAACTTCCCAATACATAGTCTCACCTAGGGGCGGACAAACCTGGATCCAAACACTTGGGCCATTTCAAAACTAGCCACTGATTTTAGTTGCCCAACGTGAGCCACCTAAGGGCCTGATTTTCAGAGGTGCTGAGCACCCATGGATGAGCCCATGGATTTTATTAGGACATCTCTGAAAATGAGGCACAATGTGTCTGAAGTTGGGTACGTGTAAAAACGTGTTGGGTACTTGTGGACACTTGTAAAAGTGCGGGCAT
>NW_020664440.1:21071412-21153635 GCF_002925995.2 Terrapene triunguis
GGGGCCCTGGGGCACAGAACCCCCTCCCCCCCGGGTGCCCTGGGCTCTGCATGGGGGAGGGGGCCCCTGAGCATGGAAACCCCCCCCCCCCCCCGGGTGCCCTGGGCTCTGCATGGTGGAGGGGGCCCTGGGGTACAGAACTCCTCCCTGGGTACCCTGGGCTCTGCATGGGGGAGAAGGCCCCTAAAGGTGATTTGTCTCTGTTGTGACACACACCGTGATCTGCCCAATGGGTAATTTGAAGATTATTTTAACTCTTTCCCCTGGGGGAGATGGTCTGTCCCTTCCCAGATCTGTTCTGGCATTATGGGGCCTGTTGGGAGGGTAGACCCATGGGGCATTAAGCATCCCTTCCACCTTACCTAGTTCTGTGGCCCCTGCATTGGGGGGAGGGGGGGACCTGTGCATGCTCTATGGGACAGTCTGTTCTTCTGCCAGCTTCTAACGTGACTCTGCCTTTCCTGTAGGATTCCTCCGAGTCCCAGAACGTGGCCACCAGTCCTGCTCGTAGCTCTCGGCGAGATGCCTTCACTTCCAGCCCGGGCAGAGACCTGCCTCCTTTTGAGGATGAGTCGGAGGGGCTGCTGGGGACCGAGGGGCTCCCCGAAGAGGAGGAGGATGGGGAAGAGCTGATTGGGGATGGGATGGAAAGGTAGGGAGTGTGCAGCCATCAGGCGACGGTGTGAGAAGCTCCTGGGGGGGTGTTCTGTGCAGGCAGCGCCTTGGCAAAGGGGGCAGTACATTTGCCTTTCACCTCTGGACACAGGTTCAGATTCTTCTCAGGGGCATTAGGGAGAGAACTCATTGTCTTCAGCCTGGTCCTCGTTTGTGCACCCTTCAGAATAGCCCTTTGTAGTTCAGCATGTTCAAACTATGAAGGTGTTTCTAAAGGCATTATCAGCACCGTGGGATGTGTCTGCTGAAGAGAAGCCTGGGATGGGAACAGCAGAGGGGCTGCATAGCCCTGGTGAGGGGTATGGACAGGCACCCAAGGCTAGGATAGCAGGGGTGTGAGGAGCGTTGGGTGAGTTGTGGGGGGTGAACTTGTACATTTCCTGCCTGGACTTTGTCTGGCTCAGATCAGCACTAGCCCCTCACGCAGGGGAGCATGACACTCACAACCCTACTTCTTAAGCAAAACTGTTCACTCTACAAGTATTGGAACCTTTGCAACTGGATTTAAAAAGAAACATCATCTACCCCAGGTCCAATAACAAACCAGGGATCTGTGTGGTACAGAGACTGTTAGTCTGGGTTTGTATATTGGTATTCATTACCATAGTATTGGAGCTTCTGCCATTGGTAATGTGGAATTGTAAAATTCCTCTCTGTTTTGGTGGCTCCTTCTGACACCACCTTGCCCCAAACAGTAAAGCGGCTGGAAAAACACTGTAATTTGGCTGAAGTGCAAAGCTGATTAAGCTAGATCTGTGTGTGCGTAGGGACTACCGCCCGATTCCAGAGCTGGATGTCTATGAACCTGAGGGCCTGGCCTTGGATGATGAGGATGTGGAGGAACTGACTGCCAGCCAGAGGGAGGCAGCGGAACAGGCAATGAGGCAGAGGGACCGTGAGCTGGACCGTGGCCTGGGCCGCATGAGGAGGGGGCTGCTGTACGGTACGTGTCAATGAGATTTTAAAAGTGATTGTTTGTAACCTGCCCTTTCGGGAGAAGCTAGTCATGCCTGGTAAGTGCTGGGCAGACTGCTGCACGCCTGTTTATGGAGACTTCAAACCAAGCAATGAACCGTCTCTGATGGGCTGTCCCCTGGTCCCTTTAGAGGAAGGATAATTATCAACCCTGATGTCCAGTCCAGTCCCCCTTCTTTCTCTCTGGACACAGGTTCTGGTGTCAACCTCTGTGTACAGTTTTTGGGGTCCGCATGGGGCTCTTGCTTTCGCCTCCATAATCTCGGAAAAGCCAGTGTCTAAACCATATCTCTGTAACTTGCTCTTGGTACCTAAAGCTTGGGGGCTTCTGTAGACCAGTGCTTGGCTTGGCATGGGGAATAAAGACAACCTGGCGAATTGCAGACCATCAGTCATCTTAACTTCAGTACCTGGAAGGATAATGGAGCAAATAATTAAGCAATCAATTTGCAAACACCTAGGAGATAGCAAGTTGATAAGTAATAGCATGGATTTGTCAAGAACAAATTGTGTCAAACCAACCTAATAGCTTTCTTTGACAAGGTAACAAGCCTTGTGGATGGGGGGGGGAAGGGGTAGACATGGTATATCTTCACTTTAGTAAGGCTTTTGATACTGTCTCGTGTGACTTTCTCATAAACAAACTAGGGAAATGCAACCTACATGGAGCTACTATAAGGTCGATGCATAACTGGTTGGAAAACTGTTCCCAGAGAGTAGTTATCCGGTTCACAGTCAAGCTGGAAGGGCATATCAAGTGGGGTCCTGCAGGGATCAGGTCTGGTTCTGTTCAATATCTTTATCAATGACTTAGATAATGGCATAGAGAGTACACTTATAAAGTTTGCGGACGATACCAAGCTGGGGGGGTTGCAAGTGCTTCTGAGGATAGGATTAAAATTCAAAATGATCTGGACAAACTGGAGAAATGATCTGAAGTAAATAGGATGAAATTCAATAAGGACAAATCCAAAGTACTCAATGTAGGAAGGAACAATCAGTTGCACACATACAAAATGGGAAATGACTGCCCAGGAAGGAGTACCGCAGAAAGGATCTGGGGGTTATAGTGGATCACAAGCTCAATTTGAGTAAACAGTGTAACATTGTTGCAAAAAAAAGCAAACATCATTCTGGGATGTATTAGCAGGAGTGTTGTAAGCAAGACACGAGAAGTAATTCTTCTGCTCTACTCCAATTAGGCCTCAACTGGAGTATTGTGTCCAGTTCTGAGCGCCACATTTCGGGAAAGATGTGGACGAATTGGGTAGAATCCAGAGAAGAGCAACAAAAATGAGTAAAGGTCTAAAAAACATGATCTATGACGGAAGATTGAAAAAATTGGGCTAGTTTAGTCTGGAGAAGGGAAGACTGGTGGGGCGGGGGGGAACATAAGTTTTCAAGTACATAAAAGATTGTTACAGAGAGGAGGGAGAAGAATTGTTCTCTTTATCTTCTGAGAATAGGACAAGACGCAATGGGCTTAAATCTCATCAAGGGCAGGTTAGGTTGGACTTTAGGAAAAACTTCCTAACTGTCAGGGTGGTTAAGCACTGGAATAAATTGCCTAGGAAAATTGTGGATTCTCTGTCATTGGAGATTTTTAAGAACAGGTTAGACAAACACCTGTCAGGGATGGTCTAGATCAGGGTAATCTGCTGGCAGGCTGCGTGACAGTTGGTTTACATTGACTGTCCGCAGGCACGGCTGCCCACAGCTCCCAGTGGCTGCGGTTCGCCATTTCCGACCAATGGGAGCTGCAGCGGTGGCCGACGGGCCACAGGTTGCCCACCACTGGTCAAGATAATACTTAGTCCTGCCTTGAGTGCAGGGGACTGGGAAGACCTTTTGGGGCCCCTTTCAGTTCTACAATTCTATGATTCTGTGGTGGTAGAATAGAGCTTAGTTTGGTCTGGCTATGTGTTGAGAACTTCTGACCACGCTTGCAAAGACATTATGGTCCATTCATTATATATATTTTTATATATATAGAAGTGGAGCAGGGAGGTGTAGACAGCAGGAATGTCAGCTCTGAGTGACACCTCTTTTTCTTTAAACTTTCAGATAGTGATGATGAAGATGAGGATCGTCCTTCCCGGAAGAGGCGGTTGGCGGAACGGGCTGCAGATGGGGCAGAGGAGGAGGATGAAGACATGATTGAGAGCATTGAGAATCTGGAAGACATGAAGGGACATTCAGTAAGGGAGTGGGTGTCTATGGCGGCTCCCCGGCTTGAGATCTACCACCGCTTCAAGAACTTCCTGAAGACCCATGTGGATGACCATGGGCACAATGTGTTCAAGGAGAGGATCAGTGACATGTGCAAAGGTACGGCTGACTGTGGGGCGGGTGGGAGTGGCAGATGAGCAGACCCACCTGGATGTTCTTTGTTGTTTTTTTGCAGTAGAACACACTTTGGGGTGTCTGATACGGCGTTTCCCCCTTCCTCCTTGGCTGTGGCACTCTACAGCTGTCTGTTCCATATGTCCTCTTCCTCTCCTGTCTACCCCAAATGCTGAATCAGCTTTTTTAGGGGCTTTGTTGCTTTTGATGGAGCTGGCTGAATAATGCAGAACTTTGCTGCAAACTTTCCTCTAACTTCTTAATTCATGCCCCTTTTGTGTTCACTTTCCATTGTGCAGCTGAATTCTGCCAGCAGGAAGTGCTGCATAGGGGTGCAGATTGGAAGCTTACAGGCTCTGATACAAGACGAAGAGGAATTTTTTTATTTGTTTCTTGGCATCATTTGCACCAGGAACCAGATCGTTCAAACAGGGAACAGAAACAGTGCCATATGACTTCGGAGACAGTCTCATCTCAGCAGTGCAGCCTAGAATTTGTAGTAGCGAGCCACAAATGCTGATGACTGATCTTGAAGAAGAAAAAGAATAGTTGGCCAATAGAAAAGGCAAAATTCATTGAATCTGCTAAGAATGTTTTCATGTAGCTGTAGGTGTTATTAGTTTAACCCCATTGTGCTAGGCGATGTACAAACACAGGGGGAAAAGCAAAATATCAGTCCCTACCCCATAGAGCTTACATGAGGCACAGATTTGGGGGTCCGTCATCAAGCACAACATCCCAGGGGCTAGTAGTCGCTGATTTAGTTTTTTGGAGGTGCTTGTATGACCAGGCATTGTGGCAAGGCCATTCAGTCTTGAAAACATTGCACTGGACTTCTGTGCTTTTTTGGGAAGCTTCCCTGTTCTTTGTCAGCTCAGCGATCAGAAATCTGATACTGGTGAGGAGAGATGCAGTAGAACATTGGCTAGAGGAGAACACTGACTACAGATGAAATCCACCCTACTTGTCCCCTCTACAGAGAACAGAGAGAGCCTGGTGGTGAACTATGAAGATCTGGCTGCCCGGGAGCATGTCCTTGCCTACTTCCTGCCAGAGGCCCCGGCTGAAATGCTGAAGATCTTTGACGAAGCAGCCAAGGAAGTGGTGCTGGCCATGTACCCCAAATACGACCGGATTGCTCAGGAGATCCATGTCCGTATCTCGCATCTGCCTCTGGTAGAAGAGCTGCGGTCACTCAGGTAGGCAATGGAGTTGGTATTGCTGATGGCCGGTCCTATGAGGGCCTTTGGACCACGTGTTTGGGATGGTGAGGCTTGCTGGAGCTACACTGACTAAAGTTCTGTGTGAGAAAATAGGAACTCTGGGCTATGCTGGGGGAAGGATGCCAATGGATCCAGCCTGTCCCAGTAGGATGATGGGCTCTGTTATTAAAGTTGCTCAAAGATAATGTTTCTGATGCCCCAAAAGATAAACCACAGACATGTGAGAATAGGCTCACTGATCAGTGTTCCCCGTTGGGTATCATATCTGCGGTGCCTGCTGCAAGGAGGCTGTCGCAGGTCTTTCTGCCTTCCCTGGAGCCTGCCAATGTCTTCCCTTCTCTCTTTAGGCAGCTGCACTTGAACCAGCTGATCCGAACCAGCGGCGTAGTGACAAGCTGCACAGGGGTCCTGCCTCAGCTCAGCATGGTCAAGTACAACTGTAGCAAGTGCAGTTTCATCCTGGGGCCCTTCTTCCAGTCCCAGAACCAGGAGGTGAAGCCCGGTTCCTGCCCAGAGTGTCAGTCGGTTGGCCCCTTTGAAATCAACATGGAAGAGGTAAAATTTAAACCCTTTATACAATGTTGACACATCTCCTGCAGTGGCACCTTCTTCCCACCTCTGTCCAATGAGGAACTGGATTGATGACAGGTCTGGTCCCTGGATCTAGATCCAGTTGTCTCTGGGCCTGAGAGTCCTTATCTGTTTGGCCGGTGTAAGGGCATGTCTGATACCATGTTGATCCCTGTGCTATGTAGATACCTGAAGTGCTGCAGGGTTGCAACTACTGAGCCTTCCAAACCACCCTCCTCGCCTCATTGCATGGCTAGTGGAACTGAGCCACAGAGTCACTGCAAGATAATAGCAGAACTACTAACTCAAAGCTCCTGGCTCCCAGTTGTTGACCTAACCACTATACCATGCTCCTCCCTACAAGCTGGGTGTCTTTACCCAAGTGTTTCAACAATGGAGCCAGGAGCGGGATGGGTAAACACAACTAACCTCTCCGTCATGCAGGTGGGTGCTGGAGAGTGAAATGCTTTGGTCAGGGCAACATGGCAGAAGCTTCCGCCATTTCCAGGGCTGTCTATCCAGCGGACGGTCTCTAGCCCTAAAGCTACTTCTAATCAATCCCCAGCCAATCCTGGCCCCCGCTGTTTACTTAGAGCCTAGTAAAGTCTAAACTAACTGCTCCAGCACTCTCCCTGGCCTCTTCTGCAAAGGCCCTTTGAAAAGCACCCGTGCAGGCTTTGAGGGCGTCTGACTCACTGTGCAACTCACGTTTGTTATCCCAGACCGTCTACCAGAACTACCAGCGCATCAAAATCCAGGAGAGCCCTGGGAAGGTGGCAGCTGGCAGGCTGCCTCGCTCCAAGGATGCCATTCTCCTTGCTGACTTGGTCGACAGCTGCAAACCAGGGGATGAGATTGTAAGTCCGTTGGGGTGAGCGTGGAGCAGTTAAACTTATTCTCAGCCCTGTGGGGGGCATTGTGAGAACCTGAACTGTCACTTCCGTGTGTGTATGTGGGGAGGGGTGATATTGGGGCCTGTCTTAGCTCTAAGACATGTCAGATTGGGCTTGAAAGTCGTGTTTCCAGTGTCTTGAGAATGGAGTATTGGTGGGAGGAGGAGACAGTCTCGGGCCATGTAAATTGGTACTTCCCTGCTACCTAGACATTAACCTGCCTTGTCCCTTTCTGTGCCTTCTAGGAGCTAACAGGGATCTATCACAACAACTACGATGGCTCACTGAACACAGCCAATGGATTCCCAGTATTTGCAACAGTGATCATGGCAAATCACATTGCCAAGAAAGACAACAAGGTGGCAGTTGGGGAACTGACTGATGAGGACATGAAGGTTATCATAGGCCTGTCTAAGGATGAGCAAATTGGGGAGAAAGTGAGTCTGCTTGAAACATTTCTCCTCCTGGCAGCTAGTTGTTTGCATGAGTCCAGATCAGAGAACAAAGTTAAACTGTGTGATATTATAGTGGGACATCTCAAGTTAGAGGGACACCATCAGCTCAAAAATCAGCTTCTCTCTGAAAATGTTTTGCCCCCTGTAGTGCTAAGATGGCTGTCAACGAGAGTGAGAAACTGAAGAGAGGTGGATGAGACACTTAGTTTGCTTTGTAAATTTTTGTCAGCACTTTGTGTAGGGGCAACTTCACCATTCCTCCTGGATAGTTAATTCCCATCTTGTTTGTACAAGCCTTTCACACCACAACAGGGATAAAATAGGAAAAGGTGACTGGGGAAGCCACTGGACTTGACAGAGAGACTCCTCAGGGGCAGTTCTGAAACGAGATTGATGCCAGCTGATGGGTGTCTCCCTGAAGCAGTGGCTGCCTAGTGGAGAGAGCAGAAAGAAGATCTAGCTCCAATGTTCTGCTCTCATCTCCTGTCTCTCTTGCCTTGCTCTCTAAGGGCAAGTGCCTAAAACAAGCATCTTCCCCTTAAAACATTCTGTCCCTGCGCCTTCTTAAAGGAGGGTTGTGATTTCAGGTGGGCAAGGAATAAGACTGGCTTAAACTGTTCAGTTAGCAACCCTGTAACCTGCCAAGACCCGAGTTGATACACTAAAGGACGCAGAGCCAGATTAAGCACCCGTAGGGCAGGAAGCGTAATGTGGTGGGTTCAGATCCTTTAGCAAGGATGAGATCTCGGTCATCTCTATCCTGTCTTTAATTGCAGAGTCTGATGTTTGTAACTTTACTTCCACTGGGTGGAGCTGATACATCTATAAAGCCAGAGTTTTGGAAATAAAACTTCAGTTCTTTGTCCAAAAAAAAGTAGGTTTGAAATCAGTAGTGACCAATATCCAACATTTTGACAGAACTTGCCTTAATTGGGCATGCAAAAAAAACAATTGCCTGTAATCTAAATACTTGGTCTTCAGCCATTAATCTGCACAGCAGATCACCAATCTTAGTTATTCCTGCTGATAATAGTCAAATATTAATGTATCAGTTAAACAGGCTTCAGCCAGAATCAGGATCTCTAACTCAGAACACAAAGTAACACGTACAGTCTCTTCGCTGTATTTAGTGTGAAGTATGAATGTAGTGGTAATAGCGAATCCTGCACTGGATTGCACATTGTGTCCTGCTCATCAACACCAGGCTATCATAGAACCTTTGTGGGGTATCGGTCGTATTATTGCATTGATGCGATGTTCCTCTCTATATAATAAAGGAATCCTTGATGTCAGCAGGGTGACTTCAACCACTGATTAGAATAGCCGCGTAGCTAATGAGTCTTGCTGCTTTTCATGCTAAATGTTGAATACGATGGGCCACTGAAAACTCCTCTGCCTTTCCTTTCAGATCTTTGCCAGCATTGCTCCATCTATTTATGGGCATGAAGACATCAAGAGAGGCCTGGCCCTTGCCCTGTTTGGTGGTGAACCCAAAAACCCTGGTAGGTGTGTTGTCAGTTGTATTCAGTGTGTGATTCCAGACCTGTTTCTACTGGTGCAGTGAAGGAAGTTAGGAATTATATTTGTAATGTGACTTCTGGGTAAGAGGATCAGGAGTAGTAGAGTAAGGGGACGTCTCTGTGAATAGAACTAGGAACATATGTTCCACTCTACAGGAGTAGAAACACATAGTGAAGACGAGCTCCCGGCTCTGAAGAGCTAGAATTTAGGCCCCTAGCATCATGGGTTTAACATACCTCTGCCCCTAGCATTCTGGGTTTAGTGTCCTTGTGCAGGTCTGATGCCTGGGGAACCCTCACTGCTTCCTCCTTGTGTACGAAGTGTCTTATTTCAACTGGGGGAAGAAATGCGACATCGCACACCTACAAGTAAAAGAACCAGGTTCCACAAGGGGAGGGCCGAGAGGCCCTGGGCCAGCCATGTGTACTAGAGCTCGGTGACCCTGGATCTCTTGCAGATCTATTTGGGTGGATTTTTGCACTTGCGTAATTCCATTGGTGAGTGAATTGGGAACCCCTCGAAATGTTCACAACTCAAACTCACACTGAAGGTGGCAGCGGGTGGGAGGCGAAGAGGGAGGCAGAAGGAATTGATCTTTAAACAGGACTTCCTGGCTTTTGCTCAGGAAGTAGTGTTCTGAGTGCTGATGGACCCACCTGCACATTCCTGGTCTGAGGGAAACCATCAGATTTCACGGTTCTTGCCAAACTCTAACAAACCCTGAACACCCAACGCTGTTTCCCTGTCAAACACTCACCCCTTCCTAGTGCTCTTGTTTCCTTTTGATTACATACTGCTCCATTAGAGGGCAGTATCATTGTTAAAGTGTATAAAAGCTACTTTTCCCTAAGTCCTCTCCTATTTCTGACCTGGCTGTAGGTGGCAAACACAAAGTCCGTGGCGATATCAATGTCTTGCTTTGCGGAGATCCGGGCACAGCCAAATCTCAGTTCCTCAAGTATGTGGAGAAGGTGTCCAGCAGAGCCATCTTCACCACTGGCCAGGGTGCTTCTGCTGTTGGTCTGACTGCCTATGTCCAGAGGCACCCAGTCAGCAGAGAGTGGACCCTGGAGGCAGGGGCACTGGTGCTGGCAGACAGGGGTGTCTGCTTGATAGATGAGTTTGACAAGGTGAGCACCGACTTATCTACGCAGTAAAGCAGAGCTAATGGGGTGTGGGTTAGGGGCTCTCTTGGCTGAGGAGTTCAGTGGCTCATGACTTCCCCCCCCACCAATGTTTTATCTGTTGCTTTTGGGAGAGAATGACCCAGGCTGGTGTGGATGCCCTTTGTTAGGCCCTGGCTAGGCTCACAATGCAGTTCACGTGCGTGTGTGATGCTCAGGAAAGTTATCAAAGTACCCTTCATGCAGTGCCCCCTGCTGAAGCACTTCATCCCTGGAGGGATGAAGGGAGCTCAGATTGTCTCCCATTCATTCTTTGGTCTCTGGGGCTAACGAGTGCCCATTCTGTTGGTGTGGTGCCAGTGTCATTAGGAACTGCATGGAGACTCCGTTTCCCATAGGCCACTGAGACCTCATCAGGTGGTGTGAGCTATCACTTGCTACTGAGCTGGGCCAGATTTTAATGGGTCTCCTAAGAGCAAGTGAAAGTTGGATTTGCCACCACAGTTGGATAGAGGGGGCTGGCCTGAATCTGAGCCATCTGCTGAGCTCCCCACAGGTCCAGCAGCAGGTAGGTAAGGAATGAATCTGAGGATCTAAGGGCAGTTTGTAGCAGTGAAGGAAGCAGATGCCTCCTGTCCTTGAAATATCTGTGCCCCCTAATCTAGGGCTCATGGATCCACCCTACATCCTCTCCTGCCCGGGGAAATGTTAAAACAAGTTTCTCAGCTCTGTACGGCAGGCTCTTGTGAAGTGGGTAGGGACTGGTGATTTTTTTTTTTTTTTTTCCCCTCTCCCTCCCTTCCCGCTGCGACCCTGGCAGCACGCACCTAGTGTAGGCTCATGGACGTTGGACCGTGAGGCCCTGTGTAACATGTTCCTTCACTCTTGGCCTTCTGCAGAATAGTGGGCACCAGTGTATGTTAAAGTCTTTGCTTTCTCCTAGATGAACGACCAGGACAGGACCAGCATCCACGAAGCCATGGAGCAGCAAAGCATCTCCATCTCGAAGGCTGGCATAGTCACCTCTCTGCAGGCCCGCTGCACAATTATTGCTGCTGCCAACCCTATAGGTAAGTACCTGGGGACAAGGAGCGCAGGGAGTCCCTGTCTCAGACCCATGGTATCAGTTTTGCAGTCACCAGAACTGCTGCACTGCCTCTTTATGTACCTCTGGTCACCAGACCCTCTAACTCTGTTACTACATGTGCCGTCTGGAGACAGAAACCAAACCCACAGGAACAAGGTTATGATGCTGGATGCAGGGTCTCTCGGGGGGGCACATGAGCTTGTTTGACCATGAGGGAATCCATCTGTGATGCAGGTGGGCGCTATGACCCGTCGCTGACTTTCTCGGAGAACGTGGATCTGACGGAGCCCATCATCTCTCGATTCGATGTCCTGTGTGTGGTGAGAGACACGGTGGACCCAGTTCAGGTACAAGCCAAAATGTGACCCACAGCTTATGCGGTGGTGGGGGTGCCACTGCCCATGCTGACAGGGAGCTGGTTGGGTTCTGATGCCTACCATGCTGTGATAGCACTGAAGTGGTGGGAAGGGGGGCATAGGGCAGAGCTACCCCTTGCCTTGGTGCTTTTGCCAAGTGAAGTGTCCCAAGCCTCAGCAGGTCGTTGACTACAGGCCGCTTGGGGGCCCCAACCTCCACCCCTAAGACTTATCTCATTCCAGCCACGTTCCTTTCATCCAATTCCTTGAATGCCCCTGCCTCTGTCTCCATTTCACCCTGTGGCCAGTTGAGTGACTAACTCCTTGAATTGGCCATTCAGGGCATGGAGAGGGGATTGCACCACACCCCTTCCCTCGAGGCTAGAGAGCTTCATCCCCCCCATTCTCCGCAAAGACGCCACAACATCTCCCAGCATCATCCAGACCCTTACTCAAACCTAGGTGTCTGTCAGGGCTGTGTACAGCCCCATCCTTAATGCTGTGAGAGCTCCTGTAATTGTTTCTGCTCCTGGGGCACTTCCCCTTCAGCGTAGTGAGGATTTCCACCCTGCCCCAAAAAAGAATGACATTGCTTCTATAAATGTGACTTGTCCCTATTGCAGCACAGTCTCCACCCGGCAACTGGCTGAGATTCCCTTTTGGAACCAGTGCACATAGCTCCAACATGCACTGGGGTCTCTGTTGAATGCCATGAGGCCCCTGCTCCCCTTTTCCAAAGACTGAGTGTGACTCTTCAAGCCTTCGCCAGCTTGTGACGGACTGGGAATCAGTCTGGGTCCCCTTGTCTGAGTACAACCATTGGCTGACTGCGCACCTATCCCCAAGCTTCTGCTAGGTCATAGAATATCAGGGTTAGAAGGGACCTCAGGAGGTCATCTAGTCCAACCCCCTGCTCAAAGCAGGACCAATCATGAAATCCCAGATCCTTAAATGGCCCCCTCAAGGAGTGAACTCACAACTCTGGGTTTAGCAGGCCAATGCTCAAACCACTGAGCTGTCTGTCTGCAGCACACAGCTGTGTGGTTGAATTCAGCTGCAGAAGCAGCGATGGCTCCAATGCCTGTTACTCCTACCATTGTCCTGCAGGACGAGATGCTAGCCCGATTTGTCGTGGGAAGCCACATCAAACACCACCCTGGCAGCAAAGACGTAGTGAATGGAGATGCCCAGGAGATTATCCTCCCTAACACCTATGGCGTGGATCCCATCCCCCAAGAGATCCTGAAGAAATACATCATCTATGCCAAGGAGAAGGTCCACCCTAAGCTAAACCAGATGGACCAAGACAAGGTGGCCCGGATGTACAGTGATCTCCGGAAGGAGTCCATGGTGAGTAGACTTAAATAAAGGGCTAAGTGGGGGGAGCTACCTGGATCAGGAGTGGACTACCCCAAGATCTGCCTACTGGTTCATGTTGTGTCCCTCACCATAGTATCTGGGTATGAAGCTCTGGGTTGCCTGGGCAAAAGGACTGGACTGTGTCCAATGTTGTAGAGACACCTGGTAAATAAGTGGTTCTGCCTCATCTGAATGTAAAGGTACATAGGTTAGTAGTGAGGTTTTGTATGCCACAAGGCTAATACGTTCTGCTCCATTGCGCTCTCTGGTAGGAATCGATGGAGCTATCTTAAATATATTGGCTTTGCTGCTGTGGAATCCCATAAGCTCCTGCTGCGTCTTTGGACTTCCTTTGAGGCGGTCACATTCTCTACCTTCACCCCTGGGGGCTGAGGAAAGCGCTATGGCTGCAGTGCTTTCCCATTGAGACTATGGACTCCCCCCGAGGGATCCTGGATCTTCCTCTTCTCAACTGAATCTGATGGGGGCCACAAGGAGTTTCATGGATCTTGGAAAAATGTAGTTTAATGTCTGGCTTAATCTGTATTTTTTAAAATTCCCTACTAAGAATTGGTGGGGAGCAGGGGGGAATAACCCTTTCATGCCTCTCATCATAAAAAAAGCAAAATAAGGGGCAAAAGCACCTTTATAGCTCACCTTTAAGTGAATTAATGGTGTTGTCTGTCTAGGCCCATAAGTATCAATTGCCTTTCTCCATATTGCACTATGCCTGCCAGCAGGTGGTGCGGTTTCCTTGGTTTCTGAAGCTTCTTGGTCATGAGGGTTCATGACCAGTCACCTACAGTAGGTAGCTTTGCATCTCAAGCAGACATGCATGGGCTGAGAAGGGCCAGTGTAAAGAGCCTGGTCTGCTCTCTCTCATGTTCTGTGTGCCCTTGTAATATTGTCCCTCCCCTCGCTCCATAGGCCACTGGCAGCATCCCCATCACGGTGCGTCACATCGAGTCCATGATCCGCATGGCTGAGGCCCACGCCCGCATTCACCTGCGGGACTATGTGGTGGAGGACGACGTCAACATGGCCATCAGGGTGATGCTGGAGAGCTTCATTGACACTCAGAAGTTCAGCGTCATGAGGAGCATGCGGAAGGTGTGTGGGAAGGGGCTCATGGGTTGGAGTCACTTAACCAGCTAGATTAAGGCTCCATCTGAACTGATCGGGTTGGAAACCAGTTTGGTTTGGACAGTGGCTAAAACACTGATCTTCACCTCTGACCCCAGTGCGAGCAGGGCCTTAGTGAGCAGCTCCGTGTTACTCTGTAGGGATGTGGGGAAGCCACAGTGACTGAAAACAAAGGGCTGGCTACAGCTTGGGCTTGGCTGCTTTATGGTGCAGTCCTTCTGCCTGCTCTGATAAGGTAAAGGAGCTTATACCACCTCCACAGAACAAACCCATCTTGGGGTTTAGCATTGATGTACAGGGCATCTTGGGGGACAGAAAGGATATGGCCAGAGTGCACTGCTCTATGGCTATTCTGGGCTAGTGAAATGGCCCATAGAAGGCTGTTACAAGCAGGTGTAATTTAGAGCACCCCCTGGCCTGTTCTACACTGTGCCGAGGTTGGAACCAGATTTAGAGAAATGTTTAAAAAGTTACCTTAAAGGAGACGTGTATGATCCAGCCAGCCTCTGTGTACCAGGAGCATTGTGCTGCCTCATTCTCCTCTTTCCCTCTCCTCCCTTCCTGCTTTGGCACTGGGCTCTGATCCTGTTGCTACAAGTTTAATGGTGACCAAACAGAAGTAGACAATTGTACAATCTCCTTTGTTGCATCTTGGCGTGTGTGTGTGCGCGCGCACACACGCACACACACTTCATATGGGAAGGTACCCTGGGCTGCATCCTGGTCACTCTGGTTTTAACATGCAAATGTCTGCTTTTCCTAAGAGCCAAAGATCCTGGCTTTGAATTATGCTCTGCTTTTGGCTGGCTGCTCAGCTCAATTGGCTCAGCTCAAGTTACTGCTTGGGTCTGTGAGACTCCTGGCCGCTTTCTTGGGCTGGGGGCTGTGATCAGCAAGTTTTAAGCTTGGGAGGTCACTGTGAAATCTGTAGAATTCCAGGCCATATATAGACTATGCTGCTATATAGACCTTTCTCCCAAGGGCGGGTCCTCCCCCAAAAGCCCTGTCTTCCAGCCTTCGGGGAGCATCAGGGTTGGTTCCTAAGCCTGTGGGGATATCCTATATTGCAAGATCAGAGAGCACCTGCTGGAGGTTCCTCAGCCTGGTTAAAGTAAATATGTTCACCCTATGGATTCTGTAAATGTCTCCTGAGCCACTAACGTGGCTGGCAAAGGCCTGTGTTCCAAAGGTTAGTCAGAACCCTGAAGGAGGGTGTGAAATGGAAATGAATGTTTTCGTTTTTTACTTGACAGCTTAAGCCTCACCGTCCCACGCAGTATGTCTACACTACAAGCGCTACAGCTGCAGCTGTGCCACTGTAGTGTAGATATTTCCTACGTTGCCAGAAGGGGGGTTTCCACCAATGTACTTAATCCACCTCTCCAAGAGGTATTAAATAGGTCAACAGAAGAATTCTTCCTTCTACCTTGCCCTGCCTACACCAGAGATTAGGTTGACCTAACCCCGGCCCTCGAAGAGAAATTTTTCACAGCCCTGATGGATGTAGCTAGGTCAATCTAATGGTTAAGTGTAGACCAGCTGTTACACTTGTGTCCTGCGTGCCGGTCATAGGTTGTGTGGCCCTCTGACTCTAACCCTCTTGGATCTTCCTTTGCTTCCCAGACCTTTTCCCGTTACCTGGCTTTCAGACGAGACAACAACGAGCTCTTGCTGTTTATTCTGAAACAGCTTGTGGCAGAACAGGTGATGTATCAGAGGAACCGCTATGGGGCCCAGCAGGACACCATTGAGGTGCCAGAGAAAGACCTGGTGGATAAGGTATGGGATAGGTTCTATGCACTGCACTCTGCCAGGGGGGACTGACTGCTCCCTGACCCTCCCCTGCTCCCTGCCCCTGGATCCTTGAACTCCCCCTTAACCTTCAGTGCTAATGGTCCAGAGTTCTCCTTGCTGTATGTAAAAGGAGATGCTTGTGATACCAGAGAGGAGCAAGAAACCAGCTGTTCCAGCCCTAGCAGACTGTGAGTTGGGATGTCTATTTTGAAGAGTCTTCTCTAGGGTACTCTATTACCACTGTCAATCTGCCAGAGGGTCATAGGTGCCTTTAAAGGGACACTGTCAGACTAATAATGTTTTTCAAAACTTCCTTGCCTGAGTTGCTGCACCAGAAGAATGTGGCATTAGACATAAGCCATTTTAAATGAAGTCTAGCTTTCAGTCTGTCTCTTGCCTCTTCGCTTTTCTCCTATCTGGGTAATAGAATAGTGGCTTTCACTTATTCCTGATCAGTTTTTTGTTTTCTGGTTCTCGTGCGCTAGTCTAGTGCTGCAGTATTTGGACAGCAGAGCCCGGGGAGTAGCTGGTGCTTGCCCCATGGAGTTTAGTCTGATTGGACAATGAGCTCTCAGGATGGGAAAAGCAAGTGATTATACAAGCAGTGATCAGTAAAGATCATACCTACTCCTGTCCTCCCTCCCCTCCACTGCCCCAGTCACTGAGTGTTCACGGCTTCCCTGTCTGCCTGTAAGCTTTTTTTAACCAAACTGAACTGTTGGCCCTCACGGGGGACGTCTCTGAACAGTCCATGGCACCAGGAGAGTATCAAATTTCCCGTTCCTTCCTTCTTTACGTCTTGGTCACTGTCATGGAACGTGCCTAATAACTGTACCTCTTTCAAATGTCAGGTCCACCAGAGTGGTTTGCGAATTCAGCCCCTCTTATTAGAGAAGGCTCTTGTGCAGATCAGAAATCCCAGGGTAACTCGGTGTATGCTGCATATGATGAGTCTCAGCTTTCTCTAGTTATGGTTGCATTTTAGATCCAATGGAAGTAAAGGACAGGCAGAAAGCAGGCAGGTGCTGAGCTAGCATCCTCCATGCACTCTCCTCGGTCCTGACCTGCTGCAAGCCTGGGCCTCTGCTGAGCAGAGACTGCTCATTTTCATGAATGGTGTGAGCCCTCTGCAGTGGAAAGTTTTTTCTGAAATGAGCATTAACGCCTCCCTCTGTTCTCTTCTCCCAGGCTCGCCAGATCAACATTCACACCCTCTCTGCCTTCTACGACAGCGAGCTGTTCAAGATGAACAAGTTCAGCCGCGACGTGAAACGGAAGGTGATCGTCCAGCAGTTCTAAGGACAGCGGCAGAGACTGCCTTGTGTGCAAGGGAGAGGAGAAGTCGGCATGTGTCCCACCCAGGAATGCAACTGGAAATAGGAGAACCGGAGCACTCAGCCATTCCCTTGCTTGCTTTGTGCCTTATGGATTAAGGGAGTGCCTTAGGAGTGCTGAGCTGCAGAAGGACTTGTAAATAGAGTTAAATAGGTAAAGGCCCAGCTAAGTCTGTTTGTTAGCAGCTTTGGTAACTCTTTTGTCTCTTAGCTGAACCTGATAGGTGAGAATTGCTGGTTGTGACATGGGCTGGATGTTTTACACCCTCCCCACTTCCTCCATGCCAAGCTCCGACTTCAGGTTCCCCCTGATGGCACGGCTGGAGCAGTACCAGCAGAAGGGCGTTCCTTCGCTGGCAGATACGTTCAGTGAGATCACCATAGCCGTCAGCCTCCTTCTGTTTCTGGTTACTGCCTAATGGATAGCAATCAGGACTGGTGTGTGGAGATCTGAAACGGACTCCTTGGGAGATGGGGAGAAACTGGCCTCCCAGGCTGAATCCCTTGGGTCTGACAGTTGACGTTTCCCTAGGCCCCTTCATGGGCCAACCTTGTGCTTGGGCTCAGCAGGAGGGGCTTGGTGAGACTTTAACATGGCACATAGAACACGAACGCTTCAAACATTAGAGCTCTTTAAGTGGTTATTGGCAAAGGAGGGGGCCGGTATTGCATCTGTCTTGCATGGGGCAGGGTCCAAAGTCCCTAGTGGGTTGTTAAATACCTTGGTGGGTGGCACATTCTGCCCTACATAGGGGTACAGGTCAGAACTGGAACAAGCAGCAGAACCTAAGCTATATTGTGGGCTTAGGAATGAAGCATCACCCTCCCCCTTCCCCCGCCAGTCCTAAAGCAACCTAGCTTGTACAGAACGCTAGCTGGCTGGCGAGCCTGTCTTCAGTGCAAAGTGTTCCAGTGTTCTTAAGGGCAAAGTCAATTGAGACGCCACAGATGTGAGAGCTGTGGGGGCGAGAACCCCAGCAGGACAACATGCAGGAAGAAATCTGTTGGGGGACGGGTAGTCTGAACACGTTCCTGTGTCACACCTGCTTTTTGTATATTCGACTGCGAGTCTTTTACTGTGTGTTTGAATACATGTGTTTTGAATATGCCTGTGTTCATATTCCTCTGGAAATTTCCCCCACTGCAGTAAGGAAGTATAAGCATGACTGAGTGGCTTGCCTGCTCTCATCCTTTGTCTTGCTATGTGTCTGCTCCACCATTCAAAATGGAGGCTCACAGCGAGAGGGAGGAGCCATTTTATCTCCTGGGGGTTGATATCCTGGCCCTGCTTTTGTACTACTTGCACTTACCAGGTAACTGTCACTGTGAGGAGGGGTGGGAATGGACTGGGCACCTATTGAAGCACTGGGGATGGGCGGGTGGGGAACAGACTGGGCACTCAGTAGTTTTCTCTAGGCTATTCAGCATTTCCTCACCGTGATGAGACAATAGGAGACTGCCGCACAGGGCAAGGAGAATGATTGACGCTCTACCATTTCTGCCTGAGGCCAGTAGTGGCTGGGCCTTTGAATGATACCTGGGTCTGTGGACTTTTTCTGGTTCCTATAGAGTGTGTGGGTCTGATGGCCAGGCCCGACCACTGTTCTAAACCACTCAACCCCCTGTTGTGTTCCACTGGCTCTCCGTAGGCTCCTGCCTCTCCTGTGAACTGCACTGTGACCGTGGCCTTAAACTGCAGCCCAGTAACCCCAGTTCCCTTCCTTTTTAATATACAGCCTCCATGTCAATCTGCAGTCTTGGCTGAGTGGCTGCTACTTACATTTTACTGTGGCACAGCCCTAGACCATGTCCAAGAGCAGTTCAGCTAGTTGGCTTTAAGTGCAATTTGCCCGACTGGTGTAGAACAGCCTCAAACCTGGGTTTAGACTGCCCCCACCTACTCTAGAACGTGTCTTGGAAATGGCTGTACCCGCCATGTGGGGTCCAGGCAAACTCCTTGGTGTTTAGATGCCTTTCACAGAACTTGTCTCCAGTTACTGGTGGTGGTGGCTCCTTACCCATCAGTCACATCCCCACACAGCTTGGCTATAACTCTTGGCAGCAGGGCAGCTAACAGTGATCTAGGTTAGTACATGACTCTTGCTCCCTTTGTGCAGTGTAAACCAGACTCCTACCCGGTGTTAGTATAACTGGCTTGACTTTCCCCTGGGGCTCGATGTGGCAGGGCTTCCCATTGCGGCTCATGGGCATGTCTTCCTGGCACCCTCTCCCTTGCTGGAGGATTTTTGTCTCCAGAATGTACTGATATAAATATGATAACTAGTATGCTAGGTGTGGATGTGCCCATGTGGTTGTCATGGCAGAGCTGGGGTGTGGATACAACCTATAACTTGTAACCAGCTGGGGTGATCTGAGTTTAAAGCTCTTTTCATAATCATGGCTAAAGGCGGTAACCTGGATGGAACCTTTTAGCATGAACAGCATCCCAGTAGCACCCAAAGCTTGTTCTGATTTTTAGTGTACAGGGCTTTGAACACCTCACCTGCTACTGCCTGAGGTGGTGGGGAAGGCATAGTGAGGGACAAATGGCCTGGGAGAGCAGCTGGGAATTCTGTGGCTGGCTCAGCCATTCGTTCCTCTCTGTCACTCAAGGCAGGAGATGCCTCCACTGGAAGAGGGCAAGGAGTCAAGGACCTTCAGTTTGAGATGTTGCTAGCCCTGCCCCCAATGCGCTACACACCATGAGCTACTTGGCTTCACCCCTCACCTTGTTGCATTGTCCAGCCCAGCTGTGCAGGACAATTCTTGAATCTATGGCCCTTGCTACAGCTGACATAGGGTCACTAGTGGAAGACCCCTACAGGCCAGGGTCACACATTTTACCCCCTTTGGGAAGTATCCACACTGTGGGTGTGTCAGTACTAGGGATGTAAGTATTGTTTTAAAAAGTACATGTGTAAACTACACCTCTACCTCGAAATAACGCTGTCCTCGGGAGTCAAAAAATCTTACCGCGTTATAGGTGAAACCTCGTTATATCGAACTTGCTTTGATCCGCCGGAGTGTGCAGCCCCGCCCCCCCGGAGCACTGCTTTACCGCGTTGTATCCGAATTCATGTTATATTGGGTCACGTTATATCAGAGTAGAGGTGTAATAATTATACTGGTTAACCGTTTAATCATAAACACAATGGGGGTCTGGGGTTGCTGTCCGCCCCTGCACAAGGGGGTCTGGGGCTGCTGCCCAGCCCCCCACTGTAGGGGGGTCGGGGCTGCTGCCAATTTGTTCTAAACGTTAACTGCAATATATTAACGGTAAGACTAATACTTATTGGTTAACTGTTTAATATTTGACATTCCTAACAGAATAGAAGTGTGTGGGTGTAGGAAAGGGGGTTCCTCTCCAGTTCCTGTGGCACTCTGACTCTCCTCGCTAACACTGGCCTGAAGGCATATTCCTCCTCTTAAGACTGTCGAGCATCCAGGGTCCCTGGAGTGAACTCGGGCCCTCAGAAACATCAGGGGGCTGGTCTGAGCTGGGACGCTGCACTGGGTGAAAACTGATGCTGCTTTGCTCGGAAGCTGCCTTGCCGGGAAGCGTACATCAGTAGACTGCAGGAAGGATGGCACTGCAGGGCTCAGTAGAAAGCACTCCGCTCCTCTCCGGAGTGTTTCCCTGGGAGCTGCTGCCTTCCCTAATAGGCTTCACTGAAAGTCCCTGGGGTTAGCCAAGTTTGGGCACTCTGCTCCAAGCTGTAATAGTTAAAATGTTACATGAACGTTCACCTCTGAAAACCTGCCGGTCTTGCGTGTAGCCAAGGATGGGAGAGGCCACTGCCCTGCTTGGATTTGTACTGAAATGCAGAATTACTTCGATATTGCTTCTAAGAAATACACAGGCAAGGTGGCGTCACTGCAGTCTGCCAAGTCCCCTGCTGGGCCTTTGGCTGCTTGTGAATGCTGAGTCAGGCTGGCTTTGGGAGGGTCTCCAGTGTGACTTCAAAACACAATGAGTGAAAAGGGGAGGGTTTGCCCAGACTCTGATCCAGTATAAGCTGACCCCCTTGTGTGTAAGCTCAGTCTCCTGGAGATGGAACAATGCGTCTGCAGGCACTTTACAAAACAGCCATCTAGCCTCAGCCTCGCTTGGAGAACAATGCACAAGTGCCCAACCTAGAGGAGACCTGGATGAACTTGACTCTCTAGGCAGAGAGAATGCTTTCTGGGTCTGGGTGAGCAGATGGCTGTAAGTAACCAGCTCCTTTCATAGGTGAAGAAGTATTGTGGATAGTTCCATAAAACTAATGGCACCTCAGTATCTACTCCAGTCCTGTAAGCTCTCCACTAGAAGTTATATGCAGAAAGGTTTAGCAGTTCAGAGTGAGCTTCTGCTTTCACCATGGCCCCAAAGCACCACCACCCAACCTCTCTCAAAGCTAATTGCATGCTGGATAGTAGACATGTCTGAGCATGCTTGTCAAATGACAGATGACAGCCAACATTAGCAACTACAGCTGTAATGCAAAGGCTTTCACAAAGTAAGGGTAAGATTAGAACACACAGTGCCTCTGGCCTGACAATGATTCAAAATCTTCCATGGCAAACCTGGGTTATAGCTGGGCAGAAGTTGGTTGCCCATCCCTCTGCATTTCCCCAGGGCTCTAGTGAATCAGCAGAGGTTCTTTCCCAGTGTACTCCCCTTAGCACACTTAGATACCTGTGGCTTTGACTGTCTCTTGCACTGACGCTCCAACTTGCTGTCCTAGAGGAAGCCAAGCACCTGTGACTCAAATACAGGGGTAAAGGGGTGAAATTCTCAGGGCTGTGTTATACAGTGAAGTCAGCCTAGATGTAGAACATCTTCTATGCTACTTATCTTGAAGACTTTGTTATTACTTGTCTCCTCCACACAAGCCCCAGTAAGCGTTGAAGCTGCATCTGTGGGAAGTAGATGCAAACCTCACATCCACAGTGATGTAAGAATAGAACCAGTACCTGCCCCTGCTTAGTACAAGTCACAAAATGTTTCACAGTATCCCAGCATTAAAAAGGCTAAGTCAGCAAAATAAATCTCTTATATAAATCTCTTTGGAAAGAGACATGCTCAAGTAAACTTCTGTGTGCTGCAACAGCACAAGATTAACTTTTTCCTTTAGAGAAGGGGTTAGTGCTGGGACAAAAGGGAAATAAATCCTCAACACTTCCTATTATAAGAAAAAGGATGGTCTTGTGGCTTAAAAAAAATAGACTGTGCGGCAGGACACTGGGTTGAATTCTCAGTTCTGCCACAACTTTCCTGTGTGACCTTGGCAAGGTCACTTAATCTCTCTATCTCTTCATTCTCCAACTGTAAAAGGAAGTTTCTTTCTCCCACTCTCTGTCTAGCCTGCTTAGATGGTAAAATCTTTGGGGCAGAAACTCTCTCTTACTACTGTATGTTTAGTGCCTAGCATGAGGTCCACTCGGTGCTTCTAGGTGCTACTGAAATACAAACAGTAAGTAGTTTGTTTTTGTGTTTTTTTTACTAAAATCCTTTGTTCTGTTACTAGTTAACACCTCTGATTGTTAACGCTGCAGTAATATTAAAACATCTCTCTACTCTTCACTATGGCAGTAGTTTACTTTTTGTTCAGCATGACAATGGTAACAGACTGGTTGGATTATCTGGCTTCTGACTGGTTTCACCTTCATGGTCTCAGATTAGATCAATGCTGCTTTGTTGGGCCAAAAATCTCTTACCAGCATATTTTAAATCATTTTTTTAATTGAAGCTTTAAAACAAGTAACATTTGTTTTGTTTAGTATATTTTATTTAATAGATCTAAGTCACGAAATTCTTCCCTCAGCTATTCACCCATTACTTCTATCTACTGCCAGGGAAGTTGTGTGCAAATATCTTGGGCCAAAACTTGACCCCAAATTTGGAACTGTAAAGCTATGCATGCTCATAAGGACAAGGCTGTATACTTAACTTAAAGCATGCAAATATATATATATATATATATATATATATCTATATATATATCTATATATCTTCAGTTTTCCTCAGCAGTGATGTACCTCAACACACCTGCATTAGAAGGAACTTGAAAGTAGGAACAAAAGTGGAATTGACCTGACCAATTTTAGTGTTCCAACCTAAGTGAAGGGCAGGAAGTAACAGGTAAAGACACTAATAAAAAAAAAAGGGGGGTGGGGGAGACATTTGGATGCTCCCATTAACAATTTTCATCACAATTTTGGAGTTCACTTTGCCATAAAACAAAGGATCCACAACACTATAGTTGAGTCACAAAACTCCTTTCACTACTGCTAGCCATTAACATCATTTGAGAACATCAACCACCTAGGAAGCTAAAGATCAAATAAGAAATTATATAAACCTTCACCTGTAGCATTGTCTAAATCTTCTTAGAGCAAAGTTCAGTTAACCACACTTGTCTACGGTTGTGTGGCTCAGGTGCTGAATATAAGTTCTACATGCTATCTTGGGACTTGGCGTTTGCCCACCACTGACAGCTATTTTTCCTCAGATTGGCAGAATTGGCCTGGCTGCCTGAAGCTAGTGATGAATGGTGACATAGTCATTTCATTCTGTTTTAAAATGTGTTTTTCCTGCTTATGCTGCCTTTACACAGCTCAGTCTGAGACCAGCACACAAGTGCCAAAATAAGGGGCAATTTTCAGCCCATCCAGAGGCAGGAGTATCATGTCACTAAAAATTTTAAATAGGCATGTGCATTGCTCAATTAGTTTCCTCTGCCCATGTTATTTCTATAAGCCCAGGGCAGAGACCCCAAAACATAAAAAGATGTAGATCAGGACTTGGATCTGAATGTATGGGCTTTCTTCTATCACTGTCAGTGAAATGAATGAAAATCTGGACCCAACATATATCTAAAGTTTGGGGCTCTTGGAGGGAGGGGAGGCATGTGGAGTTTGAAGGATTGCATTAACTCTTGTAATTTTCCCATACAGGAGGGGAACTGAATTACCCAGGGTTAATAATAAGGCTATCCATTTTTTAAAAATGCCTTGGTTCACTATTTGACCCTGACTAACAGTGAGCGCTGCAGGCTTTGCTACATGAAATCAGATTGCCTCATTTGGTTGTTCTAAACAGAGCATGTCAAAAGCTGATAAGTATGTTTTGTGAAAAAAATTCCAAACGTTTTCATTTAAAAAAAAGTTTGCAATTTTTTGGATGTTTTTCTGATGTTTTTTCCAGTGAAAAACAGAGAACCGTTTTTTGTTTGTTTGTTGTCAGCTTTAAACTTTAGTTGAAAAATCACAGAATGTAATAGAAAATGTTGATCAGCTCTAGTTATAAATCTGTGCTGTGCACTTAATTCGTTGGCTTCATTCTCAAAATTATGGGATTAGGAACAAGGAATTGGGCCTTGTGTGTACCATTCCCCGATCTACCACTGACTCACCAGGTCACTTTCCTTGTTTTTATGCTAGTTTTCTACATCTATAAACTAGGTAATTAAAAGCCTCAGCAGCCCTTGTCATAATCTTCAAAGTGCATTTCACTTATTATAGAGAATAGTTTGTAGAGAGTTATTTATAAGTGACCTGATGCCTGTCTTGAGGAGCTTCCACTTGAAATCAGACACACAAATATCCCTTCATGCATGGTACACCCCATGGTGAAGGGACTGCAGATTTGCCAACTCTTGTGATTTTATTGTTAATCTCATGCTATTGATAGGGTTTTTTTTTTTTTAATTTTGTAAAGTCTTAGCTCCTGGAGTCATGTGATTATAAGAACCTCCACTTTCATTTTTTTTAAGTACATTTCTATCCCTCATAGCAGTGGTTCTCAACCATTCCAGACTACTATACCCCTTTCAGGAATCTGATTTGTCTTGCATACCTCAAGCTTCACCTCAGTTAAAAACTACTTGCTTACAAAATCAGACATAAAAATACAAAAGTGTCACAGCTGACTTTCTAATTTTTACCATATAATTATAAAATATATTTGATTAGAATATAAATATTGTACTTATATTTCAATGTGATACTTGAGCCTGTTTTTCACTTGTGAGCCTTGTCTGAAGCCCGAGCCCCAGGTGGTGGGGCTGAAGCTTGTAATTTAGCTTTGCAGGGGCCCCCTGTGATGTAGGGCCCTGCCTGCTACCCCATAATGCCAGCCGTACACTTGCGATCCCTCTAAACCCGTCCTGTGACTCCCCTGGGGGCTGCAACCCAGAGGTGGAAAAACACAGATCTAGATGAGTTGAGTACCCCTGGAAGACCTCTGTGAACCCCAGGGGTACGTGTACCCCTGGTGGAGAACCACTGCTTCATGGTGTGGAGAAAAGCTTGAAAACATGAGCTGAGTGCCTCCTAAAGGCTCAAAAACAGAAGGCAAAAAATCTGGCTTTAAAAAAATCATGAATCTCATGATATTTGGTGGCCTGACCCATCATTTTTGAATGCTTGGAATTAGCAGTACCGGGACTGTGTCAGTAAGAGAGCACAGTTGCAGGCTTTAGAAAATTGCTACTTGGGGTAGTGGATACTAAGAGATTTCAAGGGGGCAGAGAGAGGATGGGGTGGAGGGGGAAGCATAAGAGGGCACCATCCCTTACTCTTGGCCAAAAGTGCAGTAAAAGCAAGAGAAGACAGCAGAACAGAGGGAATGAGGGGAGCGCAGTAGGAAGTGAGAGCAGAGAGACAGGCAGGAGGAAAGAGTGAAGGTGGGGAGTTGAAGGTAACAGGCAGGGTGAGTAGGGAATAGGATAAGATGCAGGAGGCGTCCTAGTGGTGAGAGAGAATAACTGGAGTAGCTGTGTTTTGGGAGGGCAAACTAGTAATAACTAATAATACAAAAGCTCATCATAGATATTAGGGTTGGAAGGGACCTCCAGAGGTCATCTCGTCCAACCCCCTGCTCAAAGCAGGACCAATCCCCAGACAGATTTTTGCCCCCGATCCCTAAATGGCCCTTTCAAGGATTGAACTTGCAATCCTGGGTTTAGCAGGCCAATGCTCAAACCACTGAGCTATCCCTTCCCTTAAAGAAAAAAAATGTTGAAATTATTTTAAGTTTGCAGGGTGCATAATGGGGCCTGCCCATGGTGACACTTTTTACCATGTCTCCTCTAGACATTTTTATCTAAACAGTGGCTGGCCAGTATTGTTCCTTGAATTTGAGGTAAACAAAAAATGTCTGACAATGGTTCTCAAACTTTTTTTTTCACGGACCACTTGAAAATTGCTAAGAGTCTCGGCGGACCACTTAATGATCTTTCCGAATGTTGTTTGTACCGTTAGCTAACTATTGTAAAGCGCTTTGGATAAAAGTGCTATATAAAAAAAACCCTTAATAATAATTAACATTTTTTGTTCTACAAATAAAAGCACTCAACTCATATTTTAATATCAGTAGTCTTACCTTTCTAATGCAATGGATGTGCCCTCTCTCCCCTGCCACGGCAGCCCCTGAGCTGAGGAAAGTCACCACTTTCTCTGGCCACCACAGCCCTGCACATCCCAAATTCTCCCACCCCCTCTTCTCACCCCACTGCCCCCTCCCACCTACCCCCTATTCCCTGCATGGCCACCAGCTCAACCTCCATGTATGTCTCCTCCAGGTCCAGGCACCTAATTAATGGAGCCATGCCTGCGTGGCTCCACTAATTAGGTGGGTGGCCCTTCATTCTCTTGTGTGGGGCCACGCAGGAGTGCACCTTAGAGGGAACTATCCATGGACCACCTGAATGGAGGTCACGGACCACAGTTTGAGAACCTCTGGACTAAGAGTTCCCATGTGAAAAATGTTGGGTTGATATTATCTACAGCTGTTGCTTTCTTGGGTGGGGGAAGCGAATAATGTGTGCTTTGAGGACAGGCTCTTGTTTCACTGCGGGAAATGTCTCCTTTGGAAATTTTCCACCAGCTCTGCTTCTATGTAGCGCTGGGCCCAGATCTGATGGCTTTACTGGGGGGAATCTGAACTCTGCAGCTAGGGCCCTGTCTCTACAATGGGTGGCTCAAACCCCAGCTCCGGAGTGTGCCAGCTTTTGTACCCGCTGCCAGTGAAAAGTGCTATATAAGAGCTAGATGATGATATTTGTAGCTCTGCCTTGTGCTGTTAATAGCACCTCCCTTCTCCCAGAAACAGCCTTTTGGGTGCACAAATGACAAGACGCTTTCCCCAGCACGCAGCCTCTTAGCGGTGGTCTGGGGGCGCTTCTGCCGGAGAGCTTCTCATTGTAACACACACAGCCGGGAGGGCGGGTAAACTCCCCCCAGCCAGAGCTCCTGCCTCCCTCAGCGCCTGGCCCGCAGGCTGGTCGCTCGTGAGCGCCCTCAGCAGGGCACCGGCTGGGACTCCCTCTAGGACCCGGGGGGAGCTGATCCCGGGCAGTGGCCGGAATGCAGCCCCTGCGCAACGCATGAGATGTCTGAATTCTAATCCCACCTCTTGGGAACCTGGGGCATCCCGAGCCGCCGCCGCCGCAGCCATGGAGGCGGGGTGGAGGTTTGCCCTTAGAGGCTGCGGGAGACCGAGCAAAGCCACTGCAGCTGCCCACTAGCAGCAAGGCAGCCCCTGTGCACGCTCCGCGGGCCAGCCCCCCTTGCCCCGGGAAGGAGGATGCACGCCGCGGCTTTGAGAGATTTGGCTGATTTTATGCAAGCATCAGACCTGGGCTGCGTCTGGCGGGGCGGATGCTGAGGCTGCGGCTCTCGCCCGGCTTTGGGCTGGCTCCCTTTGTGCATTGATTGACCATTGAGAAGCTCCCCACCCCACCCCCTCCAGAGCCCCTACCCTAGGGAGCCTGACAGTAGCAAGTCGAGCCCAGCGGGAGGAGGGGGTCGGGGGAAAGTTGCAGCTCAGCTGCTGGTGGTGGGGAGATGCAGGCTGAGGCTGACCTGCAGGGGAGAGAGGTGGTTGCTGTGTCCAGGAGGGGCAGAGCCCCGTGGGCAGCTGCAGAATCCAGGGCCAAGTGAAGAAGTGCAACGGACAGCACCATGAAGCTGCGGCTGCACCAGGCCCTGGCGGTGCTGCTGGCCTGGGGTGAGTGCCTTTGTTGCTTTGATTTTAAAGTGATTTGTGTGCGGGAGGGCTAATGAAATCGCGGGGAGAAGCTGACAATCCCAGCAGAGTTCTGTCCGTTGCAGAAGAGTTGCTAAGTTAAAGCAGTTTGGACAAAGCCCTGGGAATAGATTAGTGGGGTCGATCCTGTCTGGGGACCAGTGGGGTGGACTAAATAGGATTTCTCTATCACTAGGGAGCAAACTCTTGGGGAATAGACCGTAGGGACCAAACTGGTTCTGGTCCCCAGCACCTGGCGAAGTAAATGGCACCTCCCCTCTTGTCCCTTCTGTTACTGTAATTATGAAATAAAACAATAACTCGCTGGGTGTGAATGTGAACATACAGGGAGAAAAGAAACCAAAACCACTCTGATCTGACGGTCCTTCACCTCTAACAACCTAGGTAACTCCCCAGAAGGGAACATGACTTGTTATTAGTGAGTAACCCCCCTCTTCTGTATGTTTCCCTAGAGTTTGAGTTATGTGCTGAATATTCACCGCAGTGTGCTCTTTACTTCTGTGCAGCTTTGAGACCTTTGCTGGGCAGCTTCTTCCCTCCCTAAACCATTATTTTTAGGGATATAAGATTACGCTCACCCTTTCAAGTCTGGATTTTGTGACCCAAGTTTCGCTTCTATTCTTTTTCCTTCATTTGATTTTATGAAGGGTGCATGTCCACTCCAGGATAGTTGTAAGAATCATTTTATTATTACTATGCAGTGTGGGGATTTTTGGGGAGGGGGGAATCATTTGCTACTTGTATGTTCTAAAAGTTTACGTCTTAGGGAGAAGAATGTGTGTCAAGGCTGCTAAAAATGTCTTTGGGCAGGGAAGGTGTATGCTACAATAAGCACTTGTCCAACTGAAGTAAACAAGGTGGTGTTATTATGGAGAGGATGGAAATAGCTCTGAATGTAGCATGCTTTCTGCATGCCATTCCTTGAGCTGGGATTCCTGCATGCTGTTGTTTTCCCCAAGGGGGCTGTAGAGATGCCACTATTTTGTGCTGCACAAAAAACAGCTTTCTTTATGGGCTTTTTCAGTTTACCAACTACTGTGAAGTTACCAAAATGAAAAGGAAGAGGGGACTAAATAGAAACAAGTCCACTGGCCCCAAAGATCCTAATCTGGAAATTTGGAGAAGGGGTGGGGCATTAATTAAAGCCGATTAAGCACATAAGTAATTATACTTAGACTAGTTATGAGGTCTGTGCTGCTATTTTTATATAATCTGCTTGGAGATGTTTTCAAACAAGGGGCCCCTCTCAAAGAACTCTGGGAAAGAGAGTTTTGCCTTTTAAAAGAAAATTAGTTTGAATTTTGGGGTAGTGCTGTGAAAACAGAACTTTGGAATGGAGCATTAGAAGTGTAAGCCTTCTTTGTCTGGGGTCATTTGATAGTAGCCAGGTTTGAAGGCATCTTATGCTGGATCTGGGAGCATCTCTCCCTGAGTGTAATGAAGGGCCAGTTTCATTAAACGGTAGCTCGTTTGCACTAGATGATGCACTGCAGGCTCAGTAATATCCCACTTCCTGATGTCAGTCAAGGGTACACCCCCAAAACAGCCGAAGGAGAGGTATCAACTGTAAGTGCTTTGGGGCAGGAACTGTCTTTTGATTCTTTGTGTGCAGTGCCTAGCCAATGAGTCCTGGACCCCTGGTTGAGGTCTCTTGGCATTACAATAACAGAATATCTTTTTTTTAAATAATAAGGAGGTAAGAAGTTATAGGACAGGAAGGATCAGAGGGCCTATTTAGGGTACTAGTACCAACTCCCACCATGGTGCTGAATCATCAGTAGTGTCCCAACTGCAAATACTTGTGGTTTCTTCCTGCCCCCATAGTGGGTGGACATCCCATCACTTAATACATTTCAAACCAAGCTGCACCAGTCATATGAGACTGTGCTGTAAGGAATCTTCCCGCTCTGTGTGAAGGGAGATAGACAAGCTGCAACCTAACAGTTCTTCTGCGTCTCTGATTTCTGATTCAGCTGTTTACCTCTGTGTGCTGGCACTCTGATTTGCAAATACAGCTCAGAGTGCAATGCGGAGTGAGTGTGGAGCCCCGCACCACCAGAGATTCAGCGGTATCCCTAGTACTCTTAGCATCTTAAATCAGCAGAGCTCTGATGTGGGGGTAGGGGTAAATGGGCAAATCTTTGCTGGTTGGCTGACTATGCAGCCCACCCCAGTTTATGGAGCGATACTCATGGTGGTCCAGAAGTGATTATGTACCCTCTTGTCCCCATCCCAAGTTGGTGAGATGATAGTGGGGCAAAACGGGGAAAGAGGGGCCCACCAGTGAGGTTAAATGGTGGGGTGGGGAACTCAGAAACAAAATGTGGTTTAAATTATGCCACCAGAGTGTGTCTTTGTTAGGAGGAGGAGGGATCCAGTGTCTACCCCTCTTTCCACTGGGATCATCCAACTGTTACAGGATCAGGCCTCAGCCCATCTCCTAGTGAAAAGTTCTCTACAGCATAGAAAGCCACCACAGCTGGGACCTCCCTGTTGTGCATATCTGCAGGAGACCCCAGCAGTGAATGAGGATGGAGACAATGACCCGCTCATCCTTGGGGAGTGAGGTGGGGAGGTCCCTGGAGTGGAGCAGTACGTATGTGGGACGGTTGCCCTGCTGCTTCCCAGGCTGTAACTGGTCTATGCATTGAAGCTGTCTTTTGGGCTGTAAAGCCAGCAACTTTCGCCAACACTAACTTCACAATTATTATTTTAAAGCTACGTTAGTTACACAGACAGGCCCTTGGTTGGTGGCGTTAAACGACGTCTGGGAGCTACAGGAGTTGGGCTACATCATACCAATATCAGGTGGAGACGCATAGACCGGCGAAACCTTCCAAGTTTCATTTCAACTTCTGGAAGGGCCTCTCTCTCTGCTGAGATGCAGCTTTGTAACTTTAGAGTGATCCTCCAGCTGACAGCGACAAAAAGGGGTTTGGTCCTTAGAACTCTCCCAATTGTTTCCCTCTAAACAGCACCTAGATAGTATGGGGATGGGAGGAGACGCCGAGATGGGCACAACTTAATACCAGCTGAATCCTTAGGCTAGTGAAACTGGTGTTGTGGGGGGTCAGTGGGTGAACTCATTAGTCAGCTGCCTCTGGAAACCTGGATTCTTACTTAGTGTAGAGGTCACAAGTGAAGAATGAGGAGTCTGCAGTGAGTCTACATTGCAAAACCAGTGCATAGTTTTTCATGACTGGCAGTCCCAGCTGAGGAGAGGTTCAGGTCTGGGATAATTGGCGGTGATGCAGGACAGGAATGAGGTGTAGCAGGGGAGCCCCTGGACTGGAATAGAACGGGAGGCTGCAGGTCAGGAACAAGGTGCATTGATGGAGCTTCAGCTTGAGACTCCAGGACTGAAATACTATCTGCTGCAGATTGTGTTTAAGGTACACTGGCCGAGCTCTGGGACGGTGGCAGGTCAGAATTGAGGTCCACTGTCAGATCTGGCAGGTAGTCAGCATGCCATTTGCCTGAGCATTGCCTTACTCTAGCCAGTTATCTAAGACCTTTGCTTTCATGAGGTTAAGAGAAAAACATCTCCCTCCTCCTCCCCATATCACCCCAGGTGTCTGTCTGCATGTGGCTGTGTGAGTGCCAGGCTCTATTAGATAATTCTTTCCCCTGCGTCTGTCCGCTTAGACAATTCCTCGTTAGTACTGTATAAATGAACCCATGCCTAGGGAGCATAAATCAGGATGGATGAAAATTCCCTGCAGTCAATTTTTCCTTTGCCTCTTCAGTAACATAAGGAAATGTTCACTTAATTATAGGCATCAGGGGTTGAAATAATTACATGGAGACCTCGAAGGGAAGCTCCAGGCGACAGGCTACAGATCAGAACACATAAAAGTTTTCCGTCTGCTCAGAGTGGGAAGCAGCTCTAGAGTATTGTGGGTAAAATAAGCCAACGGTAGCAACAAAGCAGGCTAGACTGCAGAGTACAGTGTAAGGGGGTGAAGGGTGAAGGTGCACTGAGTCCTGCTGCTGGCGACCGTGTGAATTTGCTGCCAGTTCTCATTGGTTATTTAAACACGTAATCCCAAAAGAATGGAGACAAGCTATTTGTCACCCGCACGAGTGCAGCCTGGGCAGAGGCACAACGGAGGCAAAGCAAACACATGCAGCCATTTGTTTATGGGGTAGGGATGCTGGCAAGGCAGTTGTGCCCTGCTTAGCTAGGATCAGACCCGTGCTGTTCACGTCCCTGGTTAAATCCAGTTGTTGGCAAGATTCAGGCACGGATTTCTTGGTGGGGGGAAGAGAGATTTTTTGTGTGTGTTTGTGTGTGTGTGTGTGTGTGTGAGAGAGAGAGAGAGAGAGAGAGAGATGTTCGAGCTCTCCCTCAACATGACAATTACAACCAAGCCTGGTTACACTACTGTCTTCGTTTGCTCCTGTCAATTTTGTAGTCTAGCGTGGAACGAACAGTGTTTTAAATGGTGTCCCCAAGCTACGCTGAACCCTTGAACATGTCCAAAGGTTTAGCCCAGTTAAGGAATATGGATGAGGTTCTGACTAAACTACAGCATGAAACTGTTGAAATTGGATCCTGTGGCTTGGATATAAATATAGTAGAGGGGCCCAAACCAGTGCATCATCTAACAGAAGGAAGTCCTGGAAGACCCTTTGTACGCACGGGCTGGAACTGAATTTAACTGCTGTGTTTAAGCTTAGTTGTGGCAAAATCAGTGTAAACACCATTTGACTGACTGTGCTGATGGGGCCTCTAGCATAGTTTGGCTAGCGTGTTTCTTAGAAACCTGTTCCTCTGTGCTCTGGTCAGGGAGCCCTGGCTCTGCAACAGCTGTGCTGTTGGAGCCAATAATGCAACTTTGTTTGGTACACCACAGATCCTATAACACTTGGAGGGGTTATGCAGTAAACTGGGAGAAAAAATAAGAGGCAAGGGCAAAGAGAGATTTTTCAGCTGATAGTGGAAATGCCCTGGAATGGTGATGGAGCAGAAGGATCTGTAGGGCTTTCCCAGACAGCGGGAGGTGCAGAAGGAAGATGGTGGAAAGGCAGCTACTAGAAGACTGGAAGGAGCAGGAAGGGGAAGGAAACCAGGTCTGTGAGGATTTGAAAACAAGGAGAGTAGTCCTGATCTAGATCCTGGAATGAATGTGGTGGCGGGAGGGAGGCGAGGTGGGTTTGTTCGATGCTGGTGGATCGGATCAGTTTTCACTGTATGTGTGAGAAGGCACTGGGCAATGGTCTGCTCAGCATCAGGATTCTCCTGGCGTCGTGACACATGCTGATGATGGGCGCATTCCCTACCTTTCATAGTTGGTCAGTGTTAAGGACCTGGCTTTTCAGAAGTGCTGTGCGTCTGTATTGCGGATTGAAAATTGCAACCAGTTGAGGTCAATGGGAGCTGGGGGCGGGGAGGGTGCTCAGTAACGCTGAAAATGAGCCCCCAAGATCAGGGCCGCGTGGTTCTGAGGCGAGATAGCCTCTGCCCAAGGGGAGGCAATTTCCAGCAGTGCCTGAGCAGAACCAGTTGCCATGTGTAGGCCTAGATTCTCTCCTGCATCCTCCCTGAAACAGCAGTGGCGCTACCATCTGGTGTGCACTTCTTTGTTAACTGCGGTGCCCCCCCTCCCCCAAAAAAAAAATCCCTCCCAGCATTCCAAGGTCGTCTTAGAGCAAGAGCACCCGTCTTGCTTGGTTTGGTGGCTCTGGTGTGGAGAAGGAGCATGGTGGTACAGATTTACCCCTTCCCATAGAGCTCCTGCATCCTCTATAACCTCCCCGCAAAGAACTCTCCAACCACAAAGACCTGTTAGGCCAGATCTTGCCCATCCTTCTCCAGTCAATGGAGAATTGTTCCCATGATGGGTCATTAAACTACCACCACCACCACCCCGGCCTCCCCACACACATACATCCATCGCAGTAGTCCAGAAAACATACTGGGGTCCAGGGAAGATAAGTGTGTTAGAGAGAGCCCTTGGTAAGGCACCTGTGTGCTTACCCCTTGGACTGTGCCAGAGGCATGCCAGCCTTCAAGCTGTGTTTTCCGAAACCCTAATTAGAAGTGATAGCTCCCCATGGCTTCCTAATCCAGCATTCAATTTAAAATGTTCCGCTAGTAAATGAGAGCGACACAGCAAGGGGGAGGGATAGAGTGAGGGGGGGAGGCAGGGAATCTTGTAGGGGGAAGGAGCAGGGGTCAGATAATCTGTTACAATGAGCACACATCAGGCCGATTAACTCTGGCTGGGGTCTGAGCCTCTCGTATGTTTCTTAGTGCAAGTCACTGAGTTTCCATGGGGCTGCTGCTGATGCAGATGATAGAGGGGAGCATCTGAGAGTAGCGTCATGTTCCTTCTCCTTCTCTTCCTCCACCATCAGTACCTGGGATCAGAATGATCCTTGTGATTTCTCAGTTAGTTTTCATTCTGTGTTTCACGCTGCTTTAAAGAACCCAGATAATAGCCGGGCACTGAGCAGAGACAATAGCTGGTTGTCATTGTAAGTTTTAGCCTTAATTCCAGATCCGTTTCCTTCCTCAGCTCCCTGTGCCCACACCTCCCTCCTCTCTTCATGCCCTTGGGCCTCGCTCCCTCAGCTATTCCAGACTACACAGTGTTTTTGGATTGGAGGGGGAGGGGACATCGCTGGCAGATGCTTCCCTCCGCCAGTCATTGTGCTCCTGTCCTAACTGATTATCAGTAAGTGACCCTTTCCTGACCCTGCTACCCTGGTAAATAACATTTGCTGGGCAAACCCTTGGACCTATTTGGGGTAAAGCTTGAAATGGAAGCCGGACAGCAGCAGGACCAAACTCGGCTGGAGCCCTGAATACTCCATTTCCCTTCACTGTGTCATGGCTGCCCTCTTTCTGGTTGGGGACAACTTGAGACCCTCCTGGCCCTCTGTGGTGCCTGTCACACACCCAGTTGGGAGGCTATGGTACAGAATCTGCCAGTCAGAGACATGCCCCCATTGAAGAAACCAATGCGTCCTGGCTAACACTCCCCACTCGATCTCTTCTGCAGTCATGGTGTGTTGTGTGCGTTTGTGTGTCTTGTTCTCCTATCAGTTGATCTATATTTAAAGTATCGTGTCAGAAAACTGATACCAAATGGAAATCATTTGTTCCCCCTTTGCTCTCCAAAGGAGTCTGGCTTAGGAACAGCCTTGTTGGGTGTTGGATCTCCACTCCAGCCATTGTCCATTTCCTTCAAGGTATGCTCCTACCTCTGCTTTGAGTCATCCATTGCCTGTCTTGACAACTGCTATGGGTCTCCCTATGAGGCACTTGGGAGAATGTGAGGGGTGTGTCAATAAAGATTCCAAAGAGACATCCTGGGCCTGATTCTCCAGGCCCCTGCCCCTTGTGTTGCCCTTTTCAACTGTGCAAAGTGGATGTAAGACATTCCCATGCAAGTGAGTGAGGTGGTTGCATTTTATACTTACTATGCGCAAGTGTAAATGAATACATGAAATCCAGGATAGCAGAGAACTAGGCTGCGAGTGTGTGCCAGGGCTGGGAGGTGTCCTGAGTCCCATTCCTCCATCTAACCCCTCTGTGACACTATTACAAAAGTAAACACCCTGCAACAGACCCGGAGCTTTCCCAGGGACTAAAGCAACTACGTGGTCTTTCACCTGATGCTGGATGCAGTCATTCTCTCGCTGCCATGCTCTCTGACAGACCCAGAGGCGCACTTGCATTTGGCAGATGTCCCTAGAGAGAGTGGGTGGTGCCCACATGAACCATCTCTGCTGGCAACTCACTGCAGAGTTTGGGACAGAGTAATTTCATCTTTCGCTGAGGGTAGTGGAACTCTGGGCTCAGCAGAATTTGATTTTTATTATTTGGTAAATTCCACAGTTAAGATCAGTGATAACAATTGGAAGAAAAGGTTAAAAATAAACAATGCTAATACATTTTCACAGTTTCACAGCAGAGCTATGGGGAGCTCCTTGCATGGATGCGGGGCCATGACAGCAGGGTCGCAGGGGGCTCGCTATGGGGCTGGTGACACCAGATTCCTGCAGGTGCAAGTTTCAGAGCAGGCTGTGGCCCTGGTGGGGCAGAGCAGAAACCCTCCCTGCCCAGGACTGTGAGGAGGAGGACAAGTCCCTGGCCATGAGGGAGACCACCCTATCACTGAACGGCTCTGGCCCAGGGACAGCCCTGCACTCCTAGCTGTTTAATGAGTAAATGGGGCCGTGACAGTGGGGCTGCAGAGGGCCCCCTGTGTGGCCACGGGGCCCGGATACCAGATCTCTGAGGGCACCAAATGCAAGGGAGGCTGCACTCGCTGGCTGCTGTTGATGGATATTTTGTTCGTTGATTTCTGTGTAGGGTGACCATAGGTCCCATTTTGGCCAGGACAGTCCCCTTTTTTAGCCCTGTCCCGGCCGTCCCGACTTTTTTGGCAAAACTGAGCATTTGTCCTGTTTGCTCTTGCCAATTGATCATCATGCACAGTTTTGCCAAAAAAGTGGGATGCAACCCCTAGCAGGGAGTGGAGGAACATGTGGGGGAGAGTGGAGCAAGCAGCAACGCCAGCCCTGCGCAGGAGGGAGGGCTCAGGAGAGCGGCTTGTGCTGGGCCAGGTGGGCGGTGGGGGTGCTCGGGCCGGTCTCGCACGTGGGAAGGGGGAGAGGGAGGCCTCAGGCTGGCCCAGGGTGGGTGGCAGGGGGACTCCAGCCAGCCCTGCGGGCATGTGGCAGGGGGGTTCAGGAAGGGGAGGGGGACCTCAGGCCGGCCCCACGTGGGTGGCAAGGAGGGCTGGGAGGAGGCTCATGCGGGGGCAGGGGGCCTCAGGCTGGCCCTGTGCAGTGTCCCGTTTTCCCTTTGAGAAAATACAGTCACCCTATTTCTGTGTGTCAGATAAAGTCGATGATTTCAATCAAATCCTGCCCAGCCTAGTTATAGCCACCTAGTGGGGAAGGTCCAAGAATGTCTATCTGCCACCACCATTTTGCTATAGCAAAAGTAATGGGGAAGGGTGGAAATGCTCTACTCCAAATAAATAGCAGCCATTTTTGTGGGACCTATGGAAAAAAGGAACTGTGCTTTCCTCCTCTTGGTATTGCCCCAGCAAACCACATGTGTAGCAGGCTAGAACTTCGTGGGCATTAGAGATACCAAGGGTGGCCTGGTGGTTAAGGCACTGCGTGGGAATTCAGAAGATCAGGGTACCTTTCCCAGTTCTGCCACAGACTCACTGCATTACCTTGGGCATGTTGTTGCACCTCTGCTCCCTCACCTCTATAACTGGGAAAATAACACTCCCTTTCTCCCACTCTGTGTCTGTCTTGTCCATTTAGATTGTTAGCTCTTTGGGGGCAGGGATTGTTTTTTACTGTGTGTGTGTGTACAGCCTTTAGCACAGTGGGATACCCTTCTCAGCTGGGGCCTGAAGGTGCTACTCTAATACACATAATAAATTACCAGCTGTTTTTGCATGAGAACAAGAAAATCCTGAACAAAATTGTGTCAGTTTAAGCTCTTTAGAAGGGGAGAGCACTCCAGTAGAACTGAACCTGTGAAGTCATTGCCTGTCAGGGACTATCCCATGTCTCGGCTTCTGCTGCAAAGCTCAGGACATCTCAGTCCCATTGGGTGACTCAGCCACATGCCGATGAGTTTGCCCATCCCTTGGGATGCCTGGAAAAGTATCTCCACTGGCTGCATTATGCTGCAGTAGCTTTCCTTTCCATAATGCAGTTGCTTCTATCATAGTTTCTTTTCATTTATCTGTGCTGGGCTGAGCTGATCTTGTCTTAGATCAATAGAACAAAATTAGCAAAACCAAGCAGTGCTTGGGGACAGGTGGGGGGAGAGAATAAATATTTCCTACATCAGTAGTGAAAAGACTCTTGAGGCCAAACACAGGCAGCATGCTTGAGAAATGCAGCCCGTCATTCCCAAGTTTCCCAGCAACAATGGCAAGTGATTTCATTCTAGAGCTCTGTACGGGAGTGGGAAGGGTGGTCTGAGCACTCAACTGGGAATTGGAAACTTCTGGCTTCCGTAGCTGACTCTGTGTATGACCAGGGGCAAGTCACCTGTGTTTCTAGGAGCTCCTTAAATCAAAGTACAGAGTCTCATTAGCTAGTAAATGATTCTGGGCTTCATTGATCCCCTGTGCACTAGATGGGTATTCATATAGCGCTGGCTAAAGGCCCAGAGTCCTGTCCCAGGATGCACTGGGCTCAGTGGATGGAATTTTGGGGCAGGACTGGCCTTGTCTTTGGTTGTTCCATAGATCTGATCTGGAATCTAGAGGGAATATCCCCAGGTGATACATCCTCTGTGCCTCAGATTCCCTGTAAGTAAATGGGGATAATACTTAACCACTTCCCAAAGCTCTAGTGATGATTAATTAACTAGATGGTTGTGAAGTGCATGGAATATGACCATCACTATAGACAGGCTGAGTCTGTATTTAAAAGTATGAAAGAGAAACTGACAAGGTCCCATGTTGGATATGTTCTTCTACCCTAAATCTGAGAGCATCTCGGTCCCTGTGTACAGTGCCCCCACAAAAGCTTTGTTCCATGTAGGTACAGTGAATGGCAGTTAACTCTCCACTCCCCAGGTGTTTCAAAATAGAAGGGTCGCTCATTCAGTTACGGGGAAGAGCCCCTTGCCTCTGTTCCTATAGGGAAGAGCTGAGCTTCTGTAGAGGGCTGTAGCAGTGAGCGAGAGAGCTGTATAAGGCTCATGTGAGTGAGTTGAATTATATGTGTAACATGCCCCTGTACAACATAGTGTGCTCCTAGGAGAGAGAGAGAATATATATATATAGAGAGAGAGTGTCAGTGAGTCAGATCTGGGGTGAAATCCTGGCCCTGTTGAAGTCAATGGAAAAACTCCGATAGACTTCAGTGGAGCCAGGCTTTTACCCCGAGTGTATAAAATTATGCCTCCTCTCCAGGAAGGGTGTTTAACAAGAATTCAGTGTTTGTCGATCGATTTCAGCCTGCAAGGCAGGACATCCCCTTATTATTTATTTATTTAGTCATTGACCACAGTGTGCCACAGGCCCTGCAGACAAATGAAAACAGCCATGTTCCCTTCCCTGAATACCTCCCAGTCTAATGGTAGTTGCAGCACAGCAGATAATACAAGCAATTGGGGTGGGGAAAAGGAAGGGGACGGTTACAATCATAAGGTCATGCAGTTACTTTGGTTTGCTGTATACATCTCCTGGGGATCCACGAGTATAGGTATACACACATGCAGAGGATGTGTCTCTCTCACCCCCACAGAGTAAATAATGACTGGTATTTTCTCTAACCTGGTGTGATGAAGGTAGTTATCTCATATTCAGAGTACTGGGCACTTCTTAGCCTGGTTAGGAGATTCCACCGACACCGAGTCCCTTCAGGACAAACGGAATTTTTAAGGTTCCAGGACTGCAGGTTTATATCTGACTGAAGATGCTTCTGTGCTTAATAAAGAGCAGGTAGGGGCACACTTTGGTGGGGCTGGGCAGTAAGTGAATGCATTAACAGAACTGTTCCCTCGAGAGGGTGGCTTAGCAGGGTAAGTCCCAGGTTGGTAATGTCTAGAACCACAGGTTCAACACTGCCTGGGTCAGCTCAGCCATTCATCCTTCTCATACATAACTGAGCTTTGTGCAGTTGAGGGAAGATCTTAAAACTGTCAGTCTCTGTAACATGCACCAAGATGCCCTGGCTTAAGTTGGAGCCTTTGGATAAACTGTTCCCTCCCGCTGTTCAAAGTGGTGACGCAACCTGCCCTAGAGGTGGTGCATTTCAGAGGTGCTGTCTCTGTGCAGCATGGGAAGCCCTTTGAGACAGAGGACCCTCTAGGGATGTAACATATGGTGGTATTATTTAGAAAATGGGTAGGACTGCAGAAGCAATCTAGCTTATGTTTCCAA
Organism: Terrapene triunguis; assembly: GCF_002925995.2. Lineage (NCBI taxonomy): Eukaryota > Metazoa > Chordata > Testudines > Emydidae > Terrapene > Terrapene triunguis. Next base: position 21,111,176 of record NW_020664440.1, read on the forward strand.
CCTGTCTAGGTTATCGGACATCCACCACATGGGGCTCTGAACTTGATGGCTGCATCAGCCTCTCTTCAGATCCATTGGCCCAAGACAAACTGCGTTGCATTTTTATCCCTTCTCTGCTTATTTGTCATTTAGCATAAATCTGACTTAAAACGAATGTAGAAAAACCAAACACACAAGCTCCCAGAACATGAGCCTTCTTATGGGCTGAGGATTTTAAATGTTGCCACTGCATTCATGCAGTGTAGTCGTAGCCATGTTGGTCCCAGGATATTGGAGAGACAAGGTGGACGAGGTAATATCTGTTATTGGACCAATGTCTGTTGGTGAAAGAGACAAGCTTTTGAGCCACACAGAGTCTTCTTTGGGTCCACTGCAGTCAGGCAACTTTGGCCCCAGCCACATTGCGTCTGATAAATTCAGTGGGGCCAGATCCTCAGCTGAGGTAGATCGGCCTAGTTCCCTTGAAGTCCATGGAGCTGTGCTGGGGTAAGTGCCTGGGGCACCACTGACCTCAGCAGAGTGACACTGCTCTACACTAGCTGAGTCCGGAGGTGAACGTGTATCTGTGTAGCTTCTTGTGTATGTTTCTTAAACAGCCATGATTGTTTTTGTCCTAAGCTAACAGTGCCCTCAGCCTGAGGGGGAAGAGGGGGCTATTTCAGAAACTGCATCAGGAAGCTAGATGGGCTGATCTGGTTTGACAGGAGGCAGGTTACTGGGTTAGATGGTCTTGTTGGTCTGACCCAGTACAGCTGTGCCTGGAGCAACAGAACCTGTGGCAAGATCAAAACCCCTGTGTCTCATTTCATCAGTTCCCACTACTGCCTCTCACTCTGTTATTCTGACATGGGTCTCCCTGTCATTGTGTAGGGACCTTGTGCCTCTGCCTTGTTTCATCAGAGGAGCCCACCGCTGAGGGTCTCACCTCAACCTCCTTGGTGGAGTTTACAATGATGTCCCATCTGGAGCTACTGGATTCCAGCGAGCAAAGCAACCTGGAGGCCACGGAGCCTGACCCCGTCCTCAGTGCCCTGCATGCCTCCGCGGGATCAGGCTTTGCTAGTGAGGAAAATGAGGAGTCCAAGATCCTACAGCCCCCCCAGTACTTCTGGGAAGATGGGGGAGATCTCAACGATTCCAGCCTGGACCTGGGACCAGCAACAGGTAGGTTATTTTTATCCCTTTCTTCCCTTCCTTCCTCCGGGGGAGACTCTGTTCTCTTCCCTTGACATGATTCTTGCTAAGAGGAGCTGGGATTAGGCATCAGCTCTGTTATCTCACCTCAGTATCTGATGTGTCCCTAGGGAACCCTGGGCACGGGCGGATATTAAAAAACAAGGTACATCTGGATCATTATTCACAAGCTGAGGAAAGAATCACTTTTATCTCTGTCTCTTGCTCACCTCATCCTCCCCCTTTCTGTCTCTGTCCTCTTATTCTCCCTTCAACCACTTTTCTCTCTTTTCCCTTGCCACTGTGAACTAAACTAAGTGCAATCTAGTCCTCTGAGCATAAGCCTTGAGGAATCCAGGCAGGGCCCTGGGTTTGAGTCCCAGCTGAACTCACTAGGCCCAATTCTAAGCCTTGACTTCAGCAGTAGTTTGGCCTGGCTGTGTCCTGTCAAGTAACTCAACCAACTTTCTTGGGCAGCCTGTCAGGCTAGCTGGAAAACTGGGACAAAAAGCAAGGACCCTCTGACTGTAACTGGGTGCCATGTCTGAGCTGAAGTTCCTCTGGAGAATGTAATATACACAGTCTCTCCCACTTCCCCCCATACCAGACCCACTGGAACCCACTGCTGTGCCTGGGCTGAGCCTCCCCTGGAGAACATAAATCTATACATGCCCCCCCCTTCCTCCCAGGCCCACTGGAACCCACTGCTGCATCCAAGCTGAGCTTCCTCTCTGTTGACATTACAAAAATCAAGTTGAAACTAACCTGCCTGTGTTTGTCTATGTAAATATGGCTCCTGCTTTAGCCCCCTCCTCAATCTCCCTGAGCTTCTTAGCAGAAGACGACTTAACTTTTGAGACGCCCACTGGGAGAGGGACGGGATAGGGAGGGGGAGTGTTTTGCAGGCTTTCCTTTAGCTTATGAGATTATCCCACATGATCCTGCTCTAAATTCCAGGCTGGGTATGTTTAAATACAGTGCAGGAGACTGACCTTCAGCCCCCCACCACATCCTGTGTCGTCAACTCTTTCTCAGTAGGCACTTTCCTGGCTTGATTGAGGTCTGGAATTAGAAAGCTGAAGTCTTTCTAGTCTTCTCTTTGCACTGATTCCTCTGACCTTAAAAAGACGTGCGCTTCTACTGGGATGAGGGTGGAGCAAGCAGCAGCAGCAATCTAATTTACAGTGGTACAACACATTTTTGCCAGTACACACACGTGCTCATACTCTTGCTCTTGCATGCACTGTACTAGACTGTATGCTCCTTGGGGCATGGATGTCATTGTCTTAGGACTTGAAATCACCATGGTCACTAATTGTGCTCTGTACACATCCTAGTCTCACACATGGTGACTCACACAGAGTCACAGGCACTCCTACACATCACACACTGTACATGTACACTCCCCCTCTGACACTCATGGATCATGCAGATGCTCCTCAGGCACTTGTGCTCATGGTGAGGTACACAAAAGTTTACACTCCACCGCCCCATCTCTTGTATGCTCAGCCCCCAGCCTCTCACATGTATAGAGAACACGCTTCGTCGTCACTCAGAAGCACTTTCACACATGTGTAAGCACGCACAATAGCTTCACACACACACACACACACATACCCCTCACACCCCCATTGTCTTGTATATCTAGACAAAGAATCTCACCTCCTCATCACACTTGCACATTAACAGCAATAAACACAGAGCACCAAAAACAGCCTCATCCCATGCACACACTCATCATGCAGAGCACACCCTCCTCTTCCCACTCTCGCACACAGAGTCTCTCACACGCTCTCTCTTTGCTCTCCTTTACACACACACGTCCTTATCGACTCACCACCAAACAGCTGCAGTACTTCTGAGGGCTGGCCTTCTGCCAGCCACTGCTCTGTGCAGCTTGCATCTCAGAACCTCAGTTAATACAACTCCTTGAATTATTCAACAGCTCGGGAGCTTATTTCTATTTAAAATTTAATTAGAAACCTGGCGTGTGTCATTTCATAATAAAGGATATAGTAATAGCGTCCCTAAAACGGGAAGCTTTCCCCCATCACACTTGGCCTACAAGTCTATGATATACATGCCACATGTGTGATGGAAGTGCCATGTGATTCCCTATGGAACTGTGTAACCAATTGCATTTATTATGTTACTTCTAACATACCAACCCATGAGTGATGGATTGTTATTGTTTTTTTAAACCAACCTGCCAGAGAAATGTTTGTTTCATTCACCAAATGTAAAATTTCCTCCCAAAATTACAGTGGAGTAAGGCCCATTTCTGGAGCAGTGACTGGTCTGAGGTCTAGTATCAATCAAGGCTAGAAATGGGTCAGAGATACTATTAGAAAGGAATGATTCCCAGCTTTGTAACAGGACACATAACATTTGCTTCTTTCACTGTAAAGTGTAAAGATATTGGGCCTCAAATTAACAGTCTGATATAGGCCAGATTTCTAGAGATTTCAAAGCTGTGTTAATTTTTTCCCTCTGAAGTCTGTAGACTTGGACTCAGCTCAGCCTTTTTGTGGCTTTGCAGGTGGGGGATACAAAATGTAATCCCAATACATTTCTTTGTAATGTTCTCAAACTTTCCTAAAATATGTGTGCTTTTCGAGGCAAACACGTGACATGTAGGGAACACCTGGTTCTTGTTTGGGACAGCTGGCATCACTCAGCTTGTGGCTTTGTCTCTCCTGAGTAACACGCTCCTGCTGATAAAATCTTCATGCCACACCCCAATATATTTACATCGGCTTCAGTGGGTCCCTGCCTGAGTAAGGACCTCAGGATTTGTCTCATACTGTCTTGGATTTGTATCCATTTTATCCATGCTCCTCCTCCATGACTGTGCATTGAAATGCACAGTCCTCCACACTAGCCCATTGGCACCCCCTGTGTTTTCTATATATGCACATCCATTACCCATCAGTTACTCAGTATTCGACTCTACAAGATAAATTAATGGGGCTTGGCACAGGGGTTTCTGTGGTGGTCAAGGTGGGCGTTGGAATGCTTTTTCCTTAGGACAAGGAGCGGCAGCTGAGTTGCTGTACAGCTACGACTGGAGCAATTGCACAGGAGGGTTTGACTGGCAGATTCACGTATTTGTGGACCCACTAGGCGTGCCCCTAACTCTTCCTTGCCCTGCTTTCAAAACCCCCTCCACGTACATGCATTGAGGCAAATGGCCTGCAGAGCACGGGGGGTGGGGAAGGGGGCATGATTTCTCTGAATCCAGCCTTCCTGCACAGTGGAGCAACATCCGTGCCCTTGCCTGTTGGGCTGTGCGTGAGATGGGGTTTAGGATTTACACCATTGCAGCAGCCCTGCAGTGGCTGGAGTCTCAGCCCACAGCACCAAAAGTGTCACCCCTTTAGCCTTTGCTTAGTGGGTTGGCAGGTACGCTGGGGAGCACAGAGGTGTCTGGGGGCTAGTGCAGGGGCATGGATCAGTGTGAAGGTATTTCATTGCATATGCGTGCGTGTGTGTGTGTGTGTGTGTGTGTGTGAGGGCCAGCGCTAATTATCTGACTTAGTTTGAAAACCCCACAGAGGATGTGCAGAAAAAAGTAAAGAGAATTTGTAATATATCAGTGCCTCACTGGGGAATATTTCAACGCAGAGTGTTTGGAGACTGAGTCCAGAGTTTCCTGCTTCTCCCAAATGCAGAATGAGTCTCTTCCTGCTGGAATGGTGGCTGTAAATTGGTCTCCAAGGCATGATTAAATGATTCTGAATGTCTTGGGAAGCATTGGGGTCTTCCTATGATATTAGGGTGACTGATATGTATATGCAGTAGAACATATAGCACCCCAGCCAGAGGATGAGTACACCCAAGGCCTAAAGTTATTGGCACTTCGGTCACTGACTTCAATGGGAACAGGATCTGACCTTTGAAGTTTAAAACTCTCCCTCGAGGATGATGTGCTTGGCCTTTTTCTCTGTCTTTGTTTCTGAATGCAGCTGATACTCTGGCCCAGGGAAGAAGAAGTCAGTGCTGTGCGCGAGAGTCACATTGCAGGGCTGACCAAGGACCAGAGCAGAGACTTGGAGGCAGATCACCCCTGGGGTGGATTACTTAAGGAGAGCAGATGTTAGCATACAAGGAGGGACCAGTGGAGGAAGAGTCAGGGCAGGGCTAGTGCTCAAGTCAGAAAGATAGACGAGGGAGGAGGAGCCCCTGTAATGTTGGAGCTTCATTCTTGATGTCAGCAGCAAAGCTCTGTGTGTAACACAGTATTGATTTGCTCCTGTTGTAAGCATGGGGAGGTGAATGGACTGTGCTGTGTTCCACATGGCATGTGTATATACGACAATTTCCTGTAATATTCTGGACAAACCCTATTGAACTAAGATTAAGTGTTTTATGAGTTCATTGTATTAAAAATGCAAATGTTTCTGTATTATTGTAGGATTGTGTGTAATGTCTCTAGGGTGGAGGTATGACTAATGTAACCCTGGGAAGTGTTATGAGCTTCAAAGGACTCTTTTAAACAATGTGCCAGATGAGAATGAACTTTTAGTTGAGTGGGTTTCCTACAACATACTTGAGAGGAGAGGAAGGCAAAGTCCCACTTCCGGACCCTGAGGAGAAATCCATTGTCTGCTCATCATCTGTTCCCGGGGTCCCAAGATCAAAGACTACAATTGTATGAAGGAGCAACTCACAGATGCATGGGTGTTCTTGTTCTGAGCAAAAAGTGTTATGAACTTGTAACCACAGAAAAAACCCTGGGTGAGGTTTGAAGGACTGATCACCTCCCAGAGCCCATCTTGGAGTTGGGGGGTGACCTCTGGTAAGCTTATTAGTATTCATGTAGGTTTTTTATTGTTTTAATATATAATGCTTTTACCCTTATGAATAAATGTGCTTTCTTAGAAAGGGCTGTGTGGTACCTTCTAAATGTGGGCAATTATGCTGCTTATTGCCTCTGAGGAGAAAGCAAAGCAGACCTGCTTAGGCAGTTTGACTTGCAGGGGAATGCACAGTTTCGCAGGGAATTGTGCTGCTTGGAAAAACTGTGATCAGGAGGGAGAGATGCAGGTCTCTGCCCAAGACAGGTGATGGCAGAGAAGCTGGAAGCCTAGAGTGGTTGCCCTTGCTGGACCACAGAGAGGAGTACAGGCGCAGTTGCTCTGAATTATGACAGCATGTTGCAGACTAAAGGACCAGGAGGCATGGCCTCCCTCCCCAGCTGTCCTCAACTGCCTCCTGGTCACCTCCATTGGTCAGGTTAATGCTAGATGACCTGGTATCCCCAAAGCTCATGAGGAAACCAGAAGCTGTTCAAATTGTCATTTGGGTTTGACTTTTTCATTTCTCCTTTGCAGTAAAATTGGATTGAGTGACTCCTGCAGGCACTTGCAGCAGGGTCCCAAATGACTTCTATCCCCTCCTGTTTCCTCCTAAGGCATTGCATCTCCATGGCAAGCAATGGGGTTTCCTCGCTAATTTAAGAGAAAGAAGAATGGGGTCTGCTTTAAAAAAAAAAAAAGGCTTCAGCTCCATCCCTGGTGTAACCCCACTGACCTCTCTGACTTCATTGACACCAGTAGAGTTGCACTGGGTCATATCCATCCCTGGTGTGTCTGCCTGGATCACAAATCGATATGTTCTTCTTAAGCTCAATCAGAATCAGTCCCACTGCCCTTCCTGTTGATTTTTTTCCCAGTGGTGGAAAGTGTAGGCCTCTAAAATCCTCCACTTACCCCGTTTGTTCCTCTCCCACCAAGGCTCCAGTTTGGGCCAACCCAACCTTCTGGCTCAGGGACAGCTCTGTGCTCCCCGGCTGCCGAGCGGCAAAGTCTGTTCCGAGAAGGGTCGCTTAACATGTTAGCGTACGTTAAACCAGGACGTAAACAAGTGGCATCCCGGAGCTAAGCCTCTTACACATGGTCTTTACCAGGTGCTTCATTGCATTAATGCCTTGGTTGAAGATGGGATTAAGAACTGTAGATTTGCTGTCAGTCTGGAACGGGAGGTGGCTCATTTCAATGAGCCTGGTGCTTGGAGGGGAGAGGAGGGGATAGCTGTGGCGGAGGGCAATTAATGCACTCAGGAGAAAGGGGGCTCTTAATAAAAGGGCGATGAGGTGGGAAAGACCTTAATTCACTGATTGTTTAGTTGGAATTTATAATTGTAATACAGTGTCCAGCCTGTCTCTCCTCTTACCCCAGCATCTTCTCTCTCTAGGAATGGTCTCTGTTAAGCAGGGAATACGTGGGAAATTAGAAAGGGTTTTTTAAAGTGCCATATGCCACTGTAATGAACCACAGCCGCATAAAGACCTGATGGTCCTCAGCAGTGATCAAAACTGGGACCCTTAAGCAGGGAAGATTCCTCTGTCAAGGGTGGGAGCCAGTTAGGAAGACTGGGCAGAGAAATCTTGTGTTTTGAATTTCGGTAATAAACCAGACTCCTTTCTTGTAATGGAAAAGCATTCACACCAAGTACATACACAAGAGAAGTGCCAAAAAGAGGACGGGGATTTGGAAATGGGGTCACCCTTTCTAGCCTACTCAGGGCTCCCCAGCCAGCAAGCCAGAATCTTTAGCCAGGTTCTTTGAATATTAACCAGATCCTGAACAAGTGATGTATGGTGTAGTGTGTTAACGTTGTATTGTAACCTTGCCCTAGTAAAAAGTTTCAGCAAAATAAACCAAACTCCTAAAAGGGGAGAGTGACTGAGAAAGCACCTGCTGTGTGAAGCTTTCTTAACTGGGGAAGAAGGTGAAATTGAGGCAGCAGCAGGGCCCCAAGCCAGGCTGGGTAAGTCCTGCTACCTGGAGATGTTAGCATCCTCAAACTGGAGTTGCAGACCTCTCCACATGCTGTCCTCTTGTGCCGTTCTCCTCTGGGATACAGGTGGGGGGTCCCACGCAGGCTGAAAACCAGCAGGCTTCTGAGCTGCTGCCTTTTTGTGTCACTCACCCTGCTGTGCTGCTCTACTGTCTCTTAAATCTTCATTACTGGTAAATGTAGTAGATCCTTCCACAAGGAAAAACTCATCTTTGAACATGGCCCATATGTACCCAGATATGATCTAATCTACCGCCGACTTCAATGGAATGCCCCTAGAGCAGAGCAGCACAGTCGGTAGAACGGAGATCTAGCTGTGAAGGGGTTAATGATGAGACTGCAGCTTGCTCACTTCTGACCTCTTCTCTTCCCCTCTCTCTTGCATCCTTCTATTCCATAAACAGGTCTCCACTTCCCTGTTGAAATATGATCCACTCATAAACCAGCCTGACGAATCTGGCATTGCAGCCAGCTACCTAATACCCATCCTGTTAACATAATACCCAGCACCTCCTCGCCAGGGTGAGTGCAAGTAACTTGAGTCAATCTGGACTTCAAATTCCATGATGCAGGGTGACAGGATGCAGTTACTGTAGAAATCTCAGTAGTACTCTGGCGGGGGCAGGGGCAGTCTAGCAGCTCGGTACACTGGGGAGGTGGACAAGATATCACCTGACAGTTCTATTGAATCCAAGTTCTGTGACTCAGACTACAAGAAAAGGTGAACTTGGGTCTCAGCTTGAGGTGCCTTACAGGGACCTGATTAATAGATTCATAGATTCTAGGACTGGAAGGGACCTCGAGAGGTCATCGAGTCCAGTCCCCTGCCCTCATGGCAGGACCAAATACTGTCTAGACCATCCCGGATAGACATTTATCTAACCTACTCTTAAATATCTCCAGAGATGGAGATTCCACAACCTCCCTAGGCAGTTTATTCCAGTGTTTAACCACCCTGACAGTTAGGAACTTTTTCCTAATGTCCAACCTAAACCTCCCTTGCTGCAGTTTAAGCGCATTGCTTCTTGTTCTATCCTTAGAGGCTAAGGTGAACAAGTTTTCTCCCTCCTCCTTATGACACCCTTTTAGATACCTGAGAACTGCTATCATGTCCACTCTCAGTCTTCTCTTTTCCAAACTAAACAAACCCAATTCTTTCAGCCTTCCTTCATAGGTCATGTTCTCAAGACCTTTAATCATTCTTGTTGCTCTTCTCTAGACCCTCTCCAATTTCTCCACATCTTTCTTGAAATGCGGTGCCCAGAACTGGACACAATACTCCAGTTGAGGCCTAACCAGCGCAGAGTAGAGCGGAAGAATGACTTCTCATGTCTTGCTCACAACACACCTGTTAATGCATCCCAGAATCATGTTTGCTTTTTTTGCAACAGCATCACACTGTTGACTCATATTTAACTTGTGGTCCACTATAACCCCTAGATCCCTTTCTGCCGTACTCCTTCCTAGACAGTCTCTTCCCATTCTGTATGTGTGAAACTGATTGTTCCTTCCTAAGTGGATCACTTTGCATTTGTCTTTGTTAAACTTCATCCTGTTTACCCCAGACCATTTCTCCAATTTGTCCAGATCATTTTGAATTATGACCCTATCCTCCAAAGCAGTTGCAATCCCTCCCAATTTGGTATCATCTGCAAACTTAATAAGCGTACTTTCTATGCCAATATCTAAGTTGTTGATGAAGATATTGAACAGAGCCAGTCCCAAAACAGACCCCTGCAGAACCCCACTTGTTATACCTTTCCAGCAGGATTGGGAACCATTAATAACTACTCTCTGAGTACGGTTATCCAGCCAGTTATGCACCCACCTTATAGTAGCCCCATCTAAGTTGTATTTGCCTAGTTTATCGATAAGAATATCATGCGAGACCATATCAAATGCCTTACTAAAATCTAGGTATACCACATCCACCGCTTCTCCCTTATCCACAAGACTTGTTATCCTATCAAAGAAAGCTATCAGATTGGTTTGACATGATTTGTTCTTTACAAATCCATGCTGGCTATTCCCTAGCACCTTACCACCTTTCAAGTGTTTGCATATGATTTCCTTAATTACTTGCGCCATTATCTTCCCTGGCACAGAAGTTAAACTAACTGGTCTGTAGTTTCCTGGGTCGTTTTTATTTCCCTTTTTATAGATGGGCACTGTATTTGCCCTTTTCCAGTCTTCTGGAATCTCTCCTGTCTCCCATGATTTTCCAAAGATAATAGCTAAAGGCTCAGATACCTCCTCGAGTATTCTAGGATGCATTTAATCAGGCCCTGGTGATTTGCAGACATCTAACTTTTCTAAATGATTTTTAACTTGTTCTTTTTTTATTTTATCTTCTAAACCTACCCCCTTCCCATTAGCATTCACTATGTTAGTCATTCCTTCAGACTTCTCGGTGAAGACCGAAACAAAGAAGTCATTAAGCATCTCTGCCATTTCCAAGTTTCCTGTTACTGTATCTCCCTCCTCACTGAGCAGTGGGCCTACCCTGTCCTTGGTCTTCCTCTTGCTTCTAATGTATTGATAAAAAGTCTTCTTGTTTCCCCTTATTCACGTAGCCAGTTTGAGTTCATTTTATGCCTTTGCCTTTCTAATCTTGCCCCTGCATTCCTGTGCTGCTTGTCTATATTCATCCTTTGTAATCTGTCCTAGTTTCCATTTTTTATATGACTCCTTTTTATTTTTTAGATCATGCAAGATCTCGTGGTTAAGCCAAGGAGGTCTTTTGCCACATTTCCTATCTTTCCTACTCAGCGGAATAGCTTGCTTTTGGGCCCTTAATAGTATCCCTTTGAAAAACTGCCAACTCTCCTCAGTTGTTTTTCCCCTCAGTTTTGATTCCCATGGGACCTTACCTATCAGCTCTGAGCTTACCAAAATCCGCCTTCCTGAAATCCATTGTCTCTATTTTGCTGTACTCCCTTCTACCCTTCCTTAGAATTGTGAACTCTATGATTTCATGATCACTTTCACCCAAGCCGCCTTCTACTTTCAAATTCTCAACGAGTTCCTCCCTATTTGTTAAAATCAAGTCTAGATGTTCAGAAAGTGCTGGACACCTGCCCTCTAAAAAATCAGACTCCTTTGAAGTGCTTCAGGTGGGGAACTTAAAATCAATAGTTGTTTTTGAAGATCTAGGTCCTGATGTACACTAACTAGAGAGGCTGAACCATCACTCCAGATCCCTGAACTCTGGAGGTGTCTGAATCCCGATTGGGATCTGGATTCTGCAAATATCTTTATAATGGGCAAAATCAGTGCCTGCCAGATCTAAAAACCCCTGAACTTAGGGGCAGTCCAAGGCCAGATCTGAATTTTGCTCATCTGTAAAGTAACTGGTAGAACAGAGTTCTTTGCAGGATTTTAGGGACATTTAGGTTTTAATCCATGCCAGGTTCTTGCTGGGCCAGACATGTAGTAGGACCCTGGGCTTAGCGTGCAGGGAGGTGGTGCTGGTGGGGAGTGGAAATGTTAAATCGATTAGCACTGAGCCTGAGGACTCCTGCCTCTGCTTCCATCTCACTGACTCACTGCTGGAGAGAAGCAGCTCAGGTTTCAGTTCTAGGCTGCCCTGTAAACAGGAGCCTGCTGGGAGGTGCAGGATCAGTTCTCTCTCAGCTTTGATCTCGGTGGTGAGACAGGAGGCTGCAATCCATCAGCTTCCCTGAGGGCTCGCTCACCCTGAGTGCTCTCTATTCAGAGGATAGCAGGCAGGCTGACTCAGGTGGGAGGTTTAACCCTTAGGGAACTTGCTAATTCCCAGGTGCTCTAACAGTTTAAGAAAAGATCAGTTGCAGGTTTCAAGGGAGGCTGATGTGCCAGGAGGGTTTCCAGCTGTCAGAGAATAGTGCTCTTGCTTGCTACTTGGCCAGTTCCAGCCCTGTGCAAGGAATCTGCCTGCTTTCCTGCTGCGTGTCTTCGTAGTCCAGTGTCCCATCTCTGACAGTGCCCAATGCCTTACGCTTCGGGGTAGGCCAGTCCTCCCCTCCACACCCATAGTGCATCTGTGCAGGTGCAATTCCTACAGTTCTCAATGGGGCTACTGTATGGAATGCAAATGCCAAGCGTTTCAATGGAAGCGGAAGCCCGAGAGCCTGGTGAGGTGCGCTAGTCCTCCCCCGCCTAGTGCCCTCAATCCCATGGTCATTCTTGCCATTAACCAGCCTCTGGCTAGTGAGGCAGTGGCTGCTGCATATCTTCAGACAGGAGGATGACGACAGGGCACTTGGAAAGGCTGGTGCCAGACTGCAGCCAGGGAGAGGTTTTCTCTGCCTGGGCATTAGCTCACTGCTCTTGCAGCCACCTTGGATGACAGGGCATAACCTCTTTGCTAGCCAAAGAGCGGTGGTGGAGAGCTTCAGGTGGCAACTGTCTCCTTTGGCCCTTGGAACTCTTGAGACTATCGATCCCGTTTCAGGGGTTTTAGAGCATGTTTGCTAGTGAAGAGGCACTTGCCCAGTAACATGGATTTATGCCATATGCCCTTCAGAGCTCGGATTGAACCTAAGAGCCCCAGGTGGCCCAAGTGACAATAGATCCCGGTGCCCCGTATGGGGCCAGAGGTGGGAGAGGCCCCATGGGAGCCCAGTTAACAGCACCCTGGAGGAGCTTGACAGGCTCCGGTTTCACCTTGAAGGAAAGCATCAGGAGAAAGTCACCAGCTCCCTGTCACAGTGGGGGTGGGGAGCACTGAGCCATCACAGGCATATAAAGGAGCCTTAGGGAGAGCTGGGGGCTGATTTTAATATAAAGCTACTGATGTGGGAGAGTCATGTAAATCAACCACCAGCTGGGTAGGAATTTGTCTGTGACACGTTTGTGGTCACCTTTAGGGGTGAAAGGATCAACTTGCTTCCTGCTTTGGGACTATGGGGGTTGAGACCGATGAGTTGCTCTGGCAGCATGGAGAGGTTTACCTGCTATGGAATATCCAAGCGACTCTTGCTGACAACACACTCTCCCCACCCCCGCTCTCACCCCCCAACTGAGCTCCAGACACTGCAGCAGTAAGCGGCGGTTTGGGGACGGGTGTCATTCGGAGGCTCCTCTCACGGACGCGCATTGTAAGGCATCCAGACGGCTGCCTCCCACCGTGCTTAATGAAGCATCCACTTTGGCAGCCAGGCAAGAACACGGGCTTGGGGATGTCGGACAATCGCTTATTTATTTATGAAGAATAACCACAGCCCAGGGAGGTGGGAGGGCCGGTGTTTTCTGGCTGCAGCAAGACCGCTTTCTGGCTCCCAGCGTGCACTGCGCTAGGCGTGGGGGAAAGGGGACTTATTCAGCAGGGCGGCCTAGTACTCAGCAGCATTGTTATTGGCAGCTACTTGATAAGGATGGTGGGTCTCCATTGGCATCAGGGATGAGTGTGGCTGGAGCATGTGGCCTGTCAATTGTCAGTAGCTGATCTTGCTGTTACTGTGTCAGTCCAGGACATCTTATAGGTCCTTGCTGGGCTTCCAAGAGGAGCCACTGACTGGTCTGATTTTCCTGCTGTGAGGCCTAGTGCTCCCTCGCCCTGATATTCCACAAGCTGCTGGATTCCCCTCAAAACCCCACACATGCTGGCCTTCCAGAACAGCACCATGCTGCAGTTAGTGAGCCTTTGGCTGGGGATGTGTGGATTTAGCTCAGTGCCTGTTTCTGTCCTTTATTCCCTACGGCTAAACAGCTTCTTCAATAACCTGGTGGTTTGGAAACCCAGGAACCATCTGTGAGGTGATTTTATGCTGTGAGATGCTTTCCTGACCCAGAGTCTGCTCTCAGTGACATCCGAGTCAATCCACATTTCAGTGGCGTTACCTGTGTGTAACTGAGAGCAGGATCAGGCTTATCATTCTGTCATTCCTTTCCCCCTTAATCTCTACCATTTCCACCTTAGTCTGGTAGTGGCTAAATGGCGGTACAGTCTGGTATCTGTTTGAGGGCCCCTGTATTAAATGAATTGCAGGATCTCAGCTTAGTTCCTAGAGCATGCAAACCCACCTCATGAACACTGCCAACAGAACTGGCACTGATTGGCCCCTGGGTTGGCAGGCTCAGTGGAGAGGCCTGGTACAGAAGGGGCTGTGAAGTCTGAACTCCCCTGTCATCCCTAAAAGGGTTCCTCCAGGCCTGGTGGTGAATGCATGGGAAGCTTGCACTGCTGTTGCCCAAGCTGCATCTGCCAATCATACTCTTCTCGCTAACATATGAACTTAACTCTATTAAACAAACCCATTTCCCTCTTTGGTGGCAAACACCAGGGCACTCTCATAGGGCCTCCAACCTCTGTCATCTGTGTCCCTAAGTAGATAGACCCTGGGCTTGTTCCCTCCTCTCTGCTTTCATCCCCCAGTCTTTCAGCGTTCATGATCATTTGTGATAGACTCCTAACATGAAGCATCTTGGATTTGTTTTAGACTACAGTTTTCCAGTCACCTCTCATAAGGCCCTGCCCAAGGGAAACAGGACGCAGGTTAAAGACAACTGGGAAACCGCCCCCCTTCAGCCGTCATCGGATTCCGTGGAGCCTGACCCACATACGCCTTTCTCCGGTGCTCTGGAGGAAGAGGAAGGGCTGCTCCCCATAAACCATTCTAAGGGAGGGCAACAGAGCAGCCAGACTCAATGGCCAAAGGACATATCTTCAGAAGCAGCTGGCCAGGAGGACTCCTTGTTCTCCCTCCTGTTCTCCACAGCCTCCAGCAGACTGGGTGTTGTGACTGAGGCAGCTGTAGAAAGGCAAGAGGAGGACTCTGTTCCTGAGCACACTTCTTTGGGCTTTGACCTAGGGAGCAGCATGGGGCCAAGTCTGCTGCCTGTGTCCTCCATCCTGTCGGTCACCACTGCAGGATCCCAAGGTGTCGCAGAGCATGCCATCCGGGTGACTTCAGAAAATATTGGGGCTACAGTGGGAGTAGGAGTGGAGCTAGCAGGGACCGTGGCAACTGCAGAGTCCACACAGACCCTGGTGAGAGCTGGAGTGGAGACCACAGAGCTCCCAGTGAGAGGGGAGCTCATTGAGCCCACAGTACGAGAGGGTGGGGAGCAAGTGGGGCCCACAGTGCTAACTGGAATGGAGCAAACGGAGGAAGCTCCTGAGGTAATATCTCCTGGAGGCAGCCCCCAGGATCCCAAGATTGTTTCTGGTAGTGGTGATGGCCCCGCAAATGCCAGCTCCTCGGCGGCTTCCTTGGATGGGTCTGACGAGCCAGCTGCAACTCCTGCTCAGAATGGCACGAAGCTGGCTACTGAGACCATGGCAGCAGAGCGGAGCTTTGTGCCACAGACCGGGGACACCCACCTGGATGTGCTGTCAACAGGACTGCCCTGGAACTCAGCACAGGTAGCCCATTGTGCGGGGGAGGGGGACTCATTATGGAATATGTTTAGGTATTAACCCTTCTTCTCCCAGTGCTGTGTGGATATTAACTTATACTCACCTCTCCCTGCTTTCAAATGCCCCATCATCAGGCTGGTGGAAATAGTTGCTGGGACTTTTCCCATGACCTCACTAAAGGTTGTAGGGGATTGTTCCCTCTTTCATGGCACATTGTGGAGACATCTCAGATACTGAGTGTGTGTGGGGGGGTCAATGCACCAAGAAACCCTCCCACACAGTTTTGCTTCTACCCTGCTGTCTATGCATATCTAATGTAATCTTTGGGCAGAAAACAGCAGGGAAAGGGTTAATAGTTAGCTCCTTTCAAGTCCAGTTATATTTCTTCAGGTTGCATTATTGGAAATATAAGTGCATGAATGGCCCCAAACACCTCTGGGAGGTGCCTATATCACCAGTACCTGCATCGCTACCTGCGCTGCAACTGTTGGTGCCTGGACAGATGCAGGGCACGTGGAGCAGGGCAGCAGTACACTGATCTTTGTCAGCAGGTTAGTACAGGAGAATTGCAGGGAGGGACTTGCAGGACAGACATACAATAGAGTTGCAGGGAGGGTTCAGAGGAAGGATGGTCCAGTGGTTAGAGCACTAGCCTGGCCTGTGGGAGACCTGTTCAATAGCTGCTCTTCCACAAACATCCCATTTGATCGTGGTCAAGTCACTTAGTCTCTCTGTGACTCAGTTCCCCATCTTTAAAATGGAGACCATAGTGCTTCCCTGCCTCAAAGGGATGCCGTGAGGATAGGATTGTGAGGTACAAAGATATTATGGTAATAGAGGCCATATAAGTGCCAAGATAGATGGGGGTGGAGGTTACAAGGTAGCAGTACAGTAAAATTACAGGTGGTTGTGTGATTGCAGGGTACCTGTGCAGTAGCACCTGCTTTGAGATCTATTGAGGCTTCTCCTGTGTTGCAAAATTTTCTGTAAGGGGTAGATGGAGAAAGAGATCCAGAGCTTTTCACCACTAGGTCAGCCAATTTCAGTGCCACTCAAGCTGGTAGTGAGTGAGGTGACCAAGTCATTATCATCTGATGGCTGTGGAACTGGACTTTGTCTAGTTTTGAAACCATCTGCAGTTTCTAGGAGTTCAGCTGAGGAGAAAGGGCTCCATTTCAGCCTGCCTACAGAGCTGCTTCTTAAGGACCGTGAGGCTCTGGATGCAGTCTCTGTTGTGATAATATGCAGGCCACCTAAACAGCGGATCCAGCTACCAGAGTGTCTAGCTCCATTTGGACGATATAACGCAGTAAACAGGTGTCCCTATCACACAAATCAGTCTGGCCGTTAGCACTAATTGCCTGTCCCCTCCCCCATTCTTATTCTCAATAAGGAGCCAAGGACTGAATGCACCATTAGATAGCCTCAGGATAGCAAGGCTGATTGGCATGGCAGCCTGTAGGGAGCTTACCCGGCCACTGATCGGACTGTCCCTGCTCTGTGGATTAACAGAGTACATTACCGAAATCCACTAGCACTCAAATGAAAAAGAAGACATTTCTTTTCTATGCATGTATGTCACAGCCTGGAGAATGGGGCATGTCCTCCAGTATCCCGTCTTTGGAGAATCCCCTCCATATTGGAGAACATGCAGTTCCTCCAGAGCTTTCCCAAAAGTTCAAACCCCTGCTCAGCGTACAATACAACCCCTCACTTGCTCTGCTCAAGCTTCTTGTGCCTTCAGCAGGAAGCTGCATTCTCCTTCCAAACCCAGCTGTCTGTGTCTTGTCTTTTCAGGTGATCTGCAAGGACTGGAGTAACCTGGCAGGGAAAAACTACATCATTCTGAACATGTCTGATAACATCGACTGCGTAAGTCGGACACAAGAGACCTGAATAGAATGAGAGTAAATGGGAAATAGCTAGAATACTAACATGGGGCTGGCTCTGCTACACAGGGCAGCAAAATATTTGTTAGTGTGACCGATCCTAGGATTCATAGGACATTTTCTAGGGCAGGGGCGGGCAAACTTTTTGGCCTGAGGGCCACATCGCGTTTCCGAAATTGTATGGAGGGCTGGTTAGGGGAGGCTGTGCCTCCTCAAACAGCCAGGTGTGGCCCAGCCCCTGCCCCCTATCTGACCCCCCCTGCTTCTTGCCCCCTGATGCCCCCCCCAGGACTCCTGCCCCCTCCAACTCCCCCGTTCCCTGTCCCCTGACCGCCCCCCGGACCTCCCGCCCCTGACTGCCCCTCACTGCCCCATCCAACTCCTCCTCTCATTCCTGACTGCCCCCCCCGGGACCCCTGCCCCATCCAATCACCCCTTCTCCCTGACCACCCCTGCCCCTCACTGCCCCTCACTGCCCCATCCAACCCCTCCTCTCATTCCTGACTGCCCCCCCCCCCCGGGACCCCTGCCCCATCCAACCACTCCTTCTCCCTGACCATCCCTGCCCCTGACTGCCCCCGCCGCCCCATCCAACCCTCCCTCTTCTTCCTGACTACCCCCCCCCGGAATCCCTTCCCCCATTCAACCCCCCTGTTTCCTGCCCTCTGACCGCCCTGATCCCTATTCACACCCCCACCCCCTGGCCATCACCCCAAACTCCCCTGCCCTCTATCCAATCCCCCCACTCCCTGCCCCCTTACTGCACTGCCTGGAGCACTGGCGGCGCTACAGCCATGCCACCCAGAGCACCAGGACAGGCAGCTGTGCCGCCCGGCTGAAGCCAGCCATGCCACCGCGCAGCACAGAGCACTGGGTCAGGCCGCGGCTCTGCAGCTGCGCTGCCCATCAAGAGCTCACAGCCCCACCGCCCAGAGCATTGCATCAGCAGCACAGTGAGCTGAGGCTGCGGGGGAGGGGGAACAGCAGGGGAGAGGCCGGGGGCTAGCCTCCTGGGCCGAGAGCTCAGAGGCTGGGCAGGAGGGTCCCGCGGGCTGGATGTGGCCCGTGGGCCGTAGTTTGCCCACCTCTGTTCTAGGGCCAGCACAAATCCTAGCATCAGCACTGCTGTCAAGAAACTGCAGCTCTTGTGTGTTGCATGCATCTGTGTGTGCATTTTCCATCCTTTTCTTTTTCTGGGGATTAGCAGGCAAGATAGTGGAATCAAGATGATCCTAGGCTTAGGTATAAACCCAGTTTTTCATAGAATGTCTGTCCCAGATCTTCAAATGGGCTTTTAAAAAAGTGTCTGCAAGTTTTGCATGTGCAGCCTTCACTTGTCCCTCTTGTTTCTCAGTCAACATAACTAGAAATTTGTGTAGGGAGAGTGGGAACCTTGATTGAGGCCATCCTCCATGGGTTATGATACTTGATACATGTTCATCGCACTTTCCATTGGAGGATCTCAAAGCACTTTACTTTTCAGAAATTCACGGGACAGTTTAAAACTGAATTTTTTTAATTGATTGGTTTTTTTAATCCAATTTCCAATAGAGCGACCCCTTTAAGTACTAAGGAGTGCCTGAAATTAAAATACATATATTCCTTACATTTTATAGATTATTTTCTGCTATTTAGATGGGCCTCTTCAGTGAGGCAGTTTCTCTTTTGTTAACTGGCTAAACAAGAGAACAATGATATGTCAATTCAATAACATTTTGTGTATCATCAATATAAATTTGAAAATAGCTTTTTGCTGTATTTCAGTTTTAGTGATCTTGGATGTTCATTGTAACTAGATTTGGTATAATAGTTTCAGAGAGAAATGTGATGTTTTAAATTGACTGTGTTCCTTTAATTGAATCAAGTCTCTCAACAGGCCAGTGTTGTTGGTAAGCATTATCTCAGTTTTACAGCTGGGGAAACTAAGGCACAGAGCAGTGAAGTGACTTGCTTCAGGACACACAATGAGTCAGTGGCAGAGCTGGGAGTAGATCTCAGATTCGCAATCCTGTGCTTTTAGCCTCAAGCCCATCCATCCAGAAGGATAGAAATTGGGTTTATAATATATAGCCCTTGGTCTGCGTTTTCATTTTCCAGACTTTTTACAACTGCTAATCGTCACAACCCCCATGCGAAGAAGGTTAATATTATTCCCATTTTACAGATGGGGAAAGAGTTGGCAGCGAAAGTGTTTTGTCCAGTGTCGGATCTGGACTTAGACCACAGTAATTCCTGGGTAGAAGTCCAGTGCTCAAACTACTAGCTCATATTTCTCTTTCACACTCATACCTTCTAAACCAGTATGCCATACTGGGTTCTGTGCTGACAGTGCAGTCACTGTGGAAGCAAGCACAGCATCTGTTCTTAGTTTAGCAATAGCTCTAATACAGTCTGAGAGGTCAGAACCTATTTTACTGCAGGTAGGAACATGGCCTAAAGCACCAGGTTTGGGATCTTTAATTTCCACCTGGATGACCACCAGATGGGAAGGAGCCTTTTTTTTCCATCTCATCTGCAGGACTGTACCTGTAACACTGCATTCCCTAGTCATGCAATGAAGTGGCAAGATTGGGGTCTGATCCCAAGACCCAGACTTTTTTCCTCTCCTCACTTTTGGGGTATGATGTCTCTGCTCATGTTTCTCTGATGATTCTGCAAATAAAGACTCATTGTTTCCAGAGTAAACTGGTTCAGGCTGTCACTAAATCTTCCTTAAGTGCCTCTCCTTTTGTCCCCCTCGCCTCCCCCTTATCTTGTTTTCTTTCTAGTTTTGTTAACCAGAAGTGCTCTGCTAATCCAATACTCACCCATCAATCCCTGAAACCTGCAGTTAATTGATGAACCCAAAGCCCCTTGGGTATCTCTGGTAAAAGGGCCCATTCACCTTTGGAACCTCCCATGGGCCATTTATCAAACCCTTAAAGACCAGTTATCAAGGGGACAGGATCAGGTTGTCTTTTGTGATTTTTAAACTGATTTTTAAAATACATGATTACTTTAGAAATTTGAAACAATGTTTCTCTGATTAAATATTTTCTCCTCTTTGCGTATCTGTTTTTTTTATCATAGGTCCCTGCACCGGACTAAGCGTGCTGTTTTTGTTCTTGCGGGATTGCTCTTGAGCACTGATCTATGCACATTGATCTTTAAAAAAAAAAAAGAGAAAATGAGACCCCTGAAGGATTTGTTTTAGAAACAATAAATATAGAGAATGAATGATGATAACTTTCTAAAGGGGTATAAGAAATCTGTTCCTTTCAGTAAGCCTCCTGACGTTAGCATTGCCCCTTCAAACAGAGAACTGTTTGTCCTTCATACCATTTTAAGTGCTTCTGTCACAACTAACATTTACAGTTCAGAACATCAGCGCTTGAAAATAAGCTTGTGATGGCTCATTTCCTATCCACCTCGGTCATCATCCCTCTCTCCCCCATTTCATCTGAGTACTACACAAGTGCGTAATAGCTCTCATCTCTTCCTGTTGCCATTTGCAATCATTGAGTTTTAACCATTGGAAGGAGATGAAAAGTGAAAGCAAAAGTGCAGGGGACTGGAGGTGTAATCCTCGGCTATTCCCTTGCCAAACATAGATGCCGCCCTTGGGCAGGCAGGACTGGACTGTTTTTCTACTTGACTTCATGTTTCAAAACAAATATTCCCAATAAGTGGTTTATGCTGTCCTCAACCTTATTCAAAGGAACACCTGTCAACTTAAATATCTAACACAAATGTTTCCCTTCCCTGTGTTGTATTATTGTTTTATATGATTGAAACTGAAAGGATTTTTGTTGTTTAAGTCAAACTCCCTCCTCCCCCGCCATCACAGTTGATGCAGTTTGTTTACTGTCTGTTGAACTTCATTCAGGTTGGACAGTGGAAGTAGACAGGCTGGCTTCCCTTGAGTATATCAGTTTTGCTTTCTGGCTCCTGTACACTAGGCCCCTGCTGGGTTTTGTTTGGGTTTTCAATGCTGCAGGAGAGTGTGTTTGCATTTTTAAGCGATTTATTGATATATTTAAATTAGTTTAGAAAAAACATGCAGATATTTCTGTTTGTTTTAAGGGCCTGATGCTATGACGTGCTGAGCGTCAGTGGGCACCTCTCAGCATCTTGCAAGATTGGGCCCTAGGATTCTGTACCCGTTACCACAAACACACATTTACCAAGATCTCCATTGTAGACCCAAGTTGGCTTGGTCCCTTTATCCTTCTAATGGGTTCTAAGTGCCCAGTCCCTATTTGGGCAAAACTCTCATTGATGTCTGTGGGAGTTTTGCCTGAGTAAGGACTGCAGGATTGGACCTAACAATAATGCATGTCCATTCAGGGCCCTGCCTCCATTCACAGGCGATTTGAACCTGAAGTCTCTCTAGCACTGCGAGTTATCCTTTTGCTGGATTAAAACTATGTCATGGCCGCCGTCTTTTCAGCCAAGGAGAACTGCCTGGGGTGTCGGGGCCTCTTCTGTCTCATTTGCTTCCGTTACTTCAAATATTCTCTCCCCCGCTACTTGCGCCCCCCCGTTCTTCTCAGGCTGAGCGTGCTACCCCTCCCTTCAGCATCCCCAGGCCCCTGCTGAGCCATAGGTGGTGGTTGTGTCACAATGTGGAGAGCTGGCCACTAGGCCAGTGATGGCTGCATGGCCCCTGTGCGTGGTTTTGAGCAGGAGGCCCCTGCGGTAAAGTTGTGGAGCAGTTTCCCACCCGTGCCCTCTTCCCATGCCTCTCCTGACTGGCTGCATACGCTCCCTCAGCTGAAATCCATAATCCTCGCCTGATGAGACATGGCACTGATGGGCTCTTGTGATTCAGGCCTGAGTCCTAGGTGTCTTTTCCAATTAGGCCATTCACTGCTCAGGCCTGTGCCTGCCCTGAGCACTTGGGATTGCCATGGCAACCAGGAGCGCCAGCATTTATTAATCATCCGGGTGGCCTTTGGGTTGGCATGGCAACTGCAGACAAGAATAGAAACACAGGAGTGGGAAAGTGGCAGAGGAGCTGCCAGGCAATGGCACATGTCAGGCAGAGCCGGGCCCCCCTGACCCGGTGCCGGGTGCTGGGAGAATTGAGGCCTTCCCTTCAGATCTGGCACTTTTTCTTGGCTTCTGAAACAATTTTACTTTAGGCTAAGAAAACAGCTCTGCACATGGGAGTGATTCTGGGATCCCTGCCTGCTGCAGGGAGGGGCTCAGTTGAGACTGGAGGATGCTACAAAAAGAAACTCAAAGTGAGGGTACAGGTTAGGACAGAGGTGCTTCAGCACAACTATGTGGGCCAGGACTGGACTGAAAGGAGACGCTGTGATTCTTGATTGAAGAGCCACTGCAGATCTGGACGTGGAACAAGCACATAGATGGTTTGCATTGTGGTTACTGCCAGCTGCTTTCAGAAGTGCTAAATTGACTTAATTTACACATACATTTAAACCATCCCTCAAGCCTATACGGTTCCCTTCCCACCACACACAAAATAATCCCACCAACAGCCCCATTCAGCCCTGCTGTAAACAGGTATAACTCCATTGAAGTCAGTGGC
This sequence comes from Terrapene triunguis, assembly GCF_002925995.2. Taxonomy (NCBI): domain Eukaryota; kingdom Metazoa; phylum Chordata; order Testudines; family Emydidae; genus Terrapene; species Terrapene triunguis. The sequence goes on from NW_020664440.1 coordinate 21,133,911, forward strand.
ATTGCACTCACTTACACCAAGTCTGCATTTGTCCCTGTTTTTCCACTCCACTGGTTCTACCTTGCCATGAAGTAGGGTAAGATGCTCTTCAATGTTCCTTGTTGCAGGAGGAGTTTCGGCTGGAGAAGGGTCCCCAGCTGCTGGCTCTGGTGGAGGATGCCTTCTCCAGGCAGACAGATGGACTGCAGGCCCAGTGGCTGATCTCTCTGAGCAAACCCAATGAGAATGACAAGCACCTACTAATGACCTTGGCAGGGGAGCAGGGTAAGTGTTGGTAGAAAAGCGGAGTGGTGGTGGGAGAACTGGGAAGGGGTGTATCTGGCTTCAAGATTGTTTTCCAGTGGAGATTTCCAGTGATGCTGGAAAGCGCTTTCTCTGCCCTGTTACCCCCAATTTTTCTCCTGGTTATAGTGACATAATCTCTCCTGCTATACAGTACAATGCTGCCTCTGTTAGCTATACCTGGTGATTGCAGGCTTGTCGATGTGTACATAGAGTATAAGCCTCTTTCCCACCACACACCATGTTACCTCCCATGTACAGTCCTGCGGTGGTTTTCCCTCTTGCCAGTCACATCAGATTCCAGCTTCTCCTCCTGACCTTCAAGACTCTGCTCTCATCTTTCTCCTCCCTTCACTCCTTCAGGGCCTCCTGCTTCACCCCCTCCCTTTTTATCCTTGCACACATTCATCTTTGTGCATTTTTCCCCATGCTTGCCTCTGTGCCTCCCTCCCTCTTCTGCTGCAGAAGGTGAGATCGTCTGCTTTTTGTTCAGATCTGCAGAGCCTGCCAATGCTACCCAGTGAGGGTTAGAAGAACTATAGCATGTCCATTGAAAAGCAGTCCCAATGGGAACACTCCAATCAGCTGGGGCTGTCTCTGTTCTGTTGTCTGTTTAGGGTATAGGCTTGATGGGGAAGGCCCTATAACTGTGAATCATAGAATAGAATATCAGGGTTGGAAGGGACCTCAGGAGGTCATCTAGTCTAACCCCCTGCTCAAAGCAGGACCAATCCCCAACTAAATCCCCAAATGGCCCCCTCAAGGATTGAACTCACAACCCTGGGCTTAGCAGGCCAATGCCAGGGCAAGTAAGAAGTAATATTATAAAATACACCACAGATGTTGGGAAATAATGTTGATATTTAAGAGGTATCTTCTATGTGCTTGTTTAAATTAGTGTGTTTCTCCCAACACTGTGGACCATGCCATGTACCATTAAAAGGCTCTTGTAAGCACATGCAGCCCTAATGTAAACCTTTCTTTCTAGTGGAGGGGATCCCTTTGGGGACGAGAAGCTGGGCTGTGTAATGCTAGTAGCACAGCCAGGCTGGGCAACTGTCAGAAATGGAGTTCTGTGCCCAGTAAGGAACCCTGGAATCGTCAAGGACTGAATCATTTTCTGCTGTGAAGAATGAGGCTCTTGTTAGGTTCCCTCTCTGTTGCTGGACCGAACTGGAGAGGCAACAATTCTCCTTGGCCTCTAAATCCTACTGACAGGTGATGCTTTTCTGACTTGCCAGCTTGGAGAGTATCCTGTGAGCTATGTGGGAAGGAAGCCACTTGGGGGCCACTCAGTGATGGCTAGTGACTCCCTAGCAGGGAGGCTTTTGCAGATTTCTTTCTGCCAGGAACAAAGTTGTTGCAATATGCCTCCTGACAGTCAATTGTGTCATGCCTGGTAGGCTGCCTTGCTAGGGATCCCTGCAGAGCACAACACATGTCCTTAAGGATGCTGCAGGTCAGGAGAGAGGTGTATTGACAGAGCTGTGTAAGCACTCAGGAGTAGCAAGTGCTGCAAGTCAGGGCTGAAATGCATTGGCGGAGGTATGTGTGAGTAGCACAGTGCTTAGCCCCATGATTTTTGGATTCCAGTTATTCCACACTTTCAGTCGCACTTGCGTGCACCCGGAATTCCTGGCCAAACATTGCTTTTACCTCATAAAATAGTTTGTAAACTAATAAAACGTGTGTCCCCTTCTCCTCCACATCCTGCCCTGGAATTCCCAGGGAATGCTGATGTGCTGAATGCGTGAGCCAAAGCAGAGCATGTAGGGCTGACCACTTCTGTCTGGTTCTCTTCCTCTCACCAGGTGTTGTCCCTACAAAAGATGTCCTGATGGCACTGGGGTATGTTCAGAGGAGCTTAGCCGAGGTAAGAACCTGTCTGCTTAACCTACAGGCTGAAGGCAGCCAGTGTAATTAAAATGGGATCATGCTTCAGTCTAAGGGGGCTCTGAACCCTTCATAAACAAATTGCCAGAAGCCCCTATTCCCTCCCTGATGACTGCAGAATGATCAGATGTCAGTTCCCATTAAGAGTGACTGGCTATGGGGTCATCTGCTGTCTCTGGAAGGCTTCTTTGAAGTTGCTGTCCACACTTCGGGGATCCTGCATAGACCAATCCCTTCCCTGCTCCCCACACCACCATCTGCCAGGATGGGTTGCAGATTTTGTCTGTAGGATTTTTTTATAGAAAGATGAGACCGGAGATCTGTCCAGCTCACCGTATTGTCCACTTAGAGCTCTTCTTGCCAGTAGTTGCTCAGCCTCTGTTGAACAGTCCCGGTGAGTTCCCGCGCTGGGCAGAATGCCCTCCAGGGTTACTCAGCCCTCTGTTTCCTAGGGAAGTATTTTTTTAAATTGTTTTTGCCTGTCATCGTATTCCCTGTGTAACTGGGACCATACTGAAGAGCTGAACCTTAGATTTGCTCCAGAGCGGGGGGACACCTGATGAATTGAGGTGGCTGTGTCTCGCTTTCTTCCCTCCCCACAGTGTTCAGGCTTGCTTTTCAGTCCCCTCTGACATCACAGCCTTCAGTACTCCATTTCTCTCATTGACGGCACTATTCGAATTCCATAGCAGACTACAGTTACTCACCAAACATTCCCCTAAGAACCTTGGTGCCCTGGATGAGGAGCAGGGAAGAAGGCAAACTAGTCTATTTCCTTTGAGTCCACCCCTTTAGCTCATTGGACTTGAAGGCATTAAGAGCCTGATTCTGTTCTCATTTACACTGGTGGAACTATACTGACTTCAGTGAAATTACTCCAGTGTAAGTGGGTGAGAGCAGTCAGACCAGAATGTGTTGGCAGATGCATGTCTTCTCCTAACCTAACAACCCAGTGCAGCTAGACAAAGCAAATTAAGTCCTCAATGTGGTATTGATTGGCTTACACCAGAGAAAGCGCTAAAAGCCCTATAAGGGGCATTGCTGAAATTGTGTAAATAAGGTACCAGCACCCTGAACTGTCCTTTCCATGGAAAACATGGGAGGAGACTTCAAGGCTTGCTTGGTGTTGTTTGAGAGAACAATAAAGCTACCTGCAGAGATCCTACACAACTTACATTGTACCTCAGCACCTGTAATTCTTTCTCCAGCCGTATCAATAATGAAACAGACTCTTTATCACAGAGACGTTGCGTAATCATAAACTTGGAAGAAAGAGGGAGGATATTCTCTTACACTCTTCATATATACTATTGAATTGATACATAACCTTTTTGAAATCTGCCAAGTCACTGAGACCAATCAGCAATGTTCAGCTTTGTTTGCTGACATGCCGTTTCTAGCAGGCAAGGTTTGGTTTTGTTTTTTAAAGTTTTGGTATCATGCTTGTCTGGAGTGTGTGGCCTGGGGGAGTGATCACAGGACAGGGAGTCGGGAAATCCTATGTCCTAATCCCAACTATGACACTGACCTGCCATTGTGTCTGTGGGCAAGACCCTTAACCTGGGTTTCTCCCTTGTAAAGTGGGGCCTTACCTGCCACCAAGGAGTTTTGTGGATTGAAGTGAGTGTTAATGTGCTAAGATCATTTCTGTGAACACTCCATGGGTGTGTCTACACTGCAGTGGGGAGCAAACCTCCCAGCCCGGGTAGGCAGAGTTGGGTGGGCTGCACGAGTCTCCACCTGAGCCACACCTTCCACACTGCTATTTTTAGCGTGCTAGCTCGAATGCTGCTAGCACAAGTCTGTCTGCCCGGGATGGGAGGCTTGCTCCCAGCTATAGTTTAGAGACCCCATGTGTCTGATTGGCCTCTAGAATATTCAGTATCCCAAGTGGAAGCTGGTGGAGTGGGTCACTCGCGTAGGAACAGAATGCCAGTCTTCCATCGAAGGAGGTTTTTATCCAAAACTTTATTCCTGCACTCCTGTGAGCCCAAGTTAGAGCAAAAGAAACAGCAGGTTGGTGCTTAAACATGTAACGCCCCACCCCAGGTTACACTCAGCTGAGTGAGTAGTTCTGCCTCCCCCACAGGCTTTCCTCCCCTTTGCCCACTAGGTAGCTGTTTCTAGAGCATTTCCTCCCTCTGATTGGCCTTGAGCCACAGCCCCTGCCTTGCTACCCCACTCTGCACACCTATGTGAGCCCAGAGCAGGGATTAACACCTGGTGTGCTGGTTTCTTCCCACTGTCACTCCCTAGAAGGAAGATGTTATGACCTCATGGAAGATTTGTAGAGAGTATTAGACTGTGCTCCAACTGTGCAGCACAATCCCAGAGCGGATCCCACCAGTCTAGCTCTTGTCCCTGTTGGTCACAGTGAGCCTGTGCACACTGCCAGAGCTCTGGGATTCTGCACAGGACAGTGACTGCAGCTCCATTAACCCCCAAGTGGTTGAGCATGCCTTACTTTTCGGTTAATTTTAGATTGGCATCCAGAACTACTCAACCACCACAAGCTGCCAGTCACGGCCCAGCCAGACCCGCAGCGACTATGGGAAACTCTTTGTGGTGCTGGTCATCATCGGTTCCATCTGTGCCATCATCATCATCATGGGGCTTATCTACAATTGCTGGCAGAGGCGCCTGCCCAAGATGAAGAACATGGTGAGCACATGGAGGGTGGGGGAAGACATCTGGACTTGGCTCTTATCCCTTAGGATGGAAGGAGTGGTTCCTTCTCCAAGTCCACCTTTCCAGATGAGTTTGGTAGAAGCACCTGGGCCAGATCACCATGGGTCAATGGCCGTGTCCAGATTAGAATTTGGGACCCTGATAGTGTTCTCTTATTGGATCTAACCCAATAGCATAAAGCATAGCCTGCAGTGGGCCAGATCCAGCTTAAAGAGTTCTTCAGTACAGTCACCTCCATCTTTAATATGAAGGTGCTGCCTGCAGATCCCAGCATGCCATGCTCCATCTTGGTTCAAGCAGCCTGAGTGCATTGCATGCTGGCAACAATGTTATCCACCATAATTTACCCCTTGATATTAAAGTTATGACTTCAGGTGGCTCCATTTTATATAGAATAGGTGCAGCCTTTGGGCTCCTGGCATGTGCCACCTCCTTTCCACCACGAGGGCCAGTTGACCTTCACATGGGGCCATGAACAAACTCCATCCAGTCCTGTTCCCATGAAAACAATGGCAAAAATCTCCATTGACTTGAACAGGAGCAAGATCTGGCCCTGGCCTTGCGCCTCTACAGCATCGGGAGCTTTTCTCAGTTTCTGTGTCCCATACTGCCTCCTCCTCCTCCCCCTTCCAGTCACACGGCGAGGAGCTGCGCTTTGTGGAGAACGGCTGCCATGACAACCCCACCTTGGACGTGGCCAGTGACAGCCAGTCGGAGATGCAGGAGAAGAAGACCAGTGTGAATGGCGGAGGTGCCATCAACGGCCCCGACGGCTGGGATGTCCTGATCACCAAGCGGGCGAGTGAGGACGCCGGTGTCTTTGAGGAAGATACACATCTTTAAAAAGAGAAACAGCTTAAATATATGTCTATCCTATCTTGACTTAAGGACTGTGAGGTGAGGGGCAGCTTCTCAGGAACCTCTTATAGGGCTTGGGACAGAGCGACTCTTTCTTGTCGTGGTCCTGAGGCTGCGTCCGAATCCTGGAGCGAGAAGGGTCACTGTGAGTGGAGGGAGGCGGGTGGGGCGCTGGGGTATGTATGTGTATGTGTCTTTTGCTATCAGTAGCGCCAATGCTTTTTTCATCACTTTTAAATGCACTTACTTAGCTCTCCGGTAGCAGTTGAGAATGGCTGGGTTTGAGAAATAAAATGATGAGGCTAAGATGGACTCCAAGTGACTGGGGAGTCAACTCACACTGGGTGCCCAGCAGGGAGATGGCAGGCCAGACCCTGACCTCACTGGCTCCTGGAGCTGGAATCAGAATCTGTCCCAGCAGGTGCAATAGGAAAATCTGTGTCTTGTTCTGGATCTGGGAAGCAAAGATTCAGTTGATGTCCTGGGCAGAGAGTTTGCATTCTGTGCATGTATGAAGGTCAGATATTCTGTAGTTCCCTTGCTTTAGCTTCTGATGGGACGGGCTGTTGTGTTGTTCAGATGAAAACATTTTCCTGTGAGCTCTCACCCCTGCCTAATACCCCCCCAATCCCTTTTCGGTTCCACAAGCACCACGTTGAACCTGAAAAGTTTGAGCACTTTAACCTAGCCTGGTTTGGCTGGATGATTGCAGAGAATTCAGTGCTGCACTGCAGAGCCTCTGCTGGTACATCAGTGTGGGGTGGGAATTCACCTGAAAAGGACAATTACCTGCCTCCTGGCAGCTTGGGAGGTCACATCAGCAAAAGATCCCTTGTCTAAATCACAGAGTAGGAGGCCTTTTCTGCTCCTATCCCATTTTCCATGGTTGTGGCCTCCAGCTGTGGTTGATCTTGTGAGATGAACATACAGAGCAGCTAGGACATCTTAATGAAAGAAAATAAGATCCAGAGACTGAAAACGTCCCCCTTCCATTTGAGACTTTACCAGATCTGTTTCAAGGGAGAAGATTCTAGTCTCACTCACATCGGTATAAAGCAGGAGTAACTCCACTGAAGTTACTGCATTTAAACTAGTATAAAAGTCAGTGTGAGGTCAGAATCAAGCCTAAACGCCCATACGAGTGCTTCTCAGGCATGCCTTGGGCAAACCTTAAGGCCCCAGCTCCCTGAGGATGTGATAAAATGAACTTGAATATTCATAACTGTGCTCCCAACTCTGCCTAAATCATGATGCTCAAAATTACTGCTCTTTAGTTTGAAATGTTTTGTCCCTTTTTTCTCCTCATTGTTTCATGGACCTGGGTCCAAAATAAATACATAAGAAATTCCCCTCTTCACCCTGTTTTGCATATCTCCATTTTCAGGCTGGCTGGCTGCCTGCGGCAAGATGCTATTAAAGTTTGGTCTTTAAGGGAATAACTGTACAAAAAGATCCAAATGTATTTAATGAGGATTAGCAATTAACTTGTAATTCAAATCTATCTATCTATCTATCTATCTAGCTATGTCTGTAGGATGCTCATCACTGATATCAGAGTGCTGAAAGTGAGGATATAAATGATCTTGTTAATACAGATTCATTTTTGCATAGCATCTTCCATACAAACTGACTCCCAAATCAACTGAATTGAATAATGCAGGACTATAATCAGTTTATGTTATGGAATCAAGAACCACTATGTTTAAAATGCTTTGAGGTTCTTCAGGATGAAGAGATGCTATATAAAATGTAAGACATTATATGGTGAATAAATAAAACATTGAATTAAGTTATGTGTTTATACTGCACCTAGCACAATGGGGCCAACCTGCCTGTGGCCTTTAAGCAGCCCCACAGTATAATGTTAATAATATAGCTACTAATCCTCATTAAATATATTTAATATTCAGTAGCTACTATAAAAAATAAAATCATATTAAATCAAACATGGATTAGGACACCCACACAAAATACATTTTTCCTTTGTTGGTTTCCCTCACTTGTTACTTCAGTCCTGGGCTGCTTTGCCACTTTCGTTTCATATCCTCTCACCATGTACAGAGACAGCGGAGAGCTGATCAGCTAATACTCAAGCCCAACGGTGACATAAGTCACCATTTGTTGAGATGGCAGGGAGCCACCAAACTTTAAATTGTGAAAGGTTTGTCATCAAGGCTTATTAATTAGCAGCTCTAGCTGTGAAAGCTGCCAGCTACCAAGCTCTGGTGGCTTGCTACTCCAGTTCCTTATGGTTAGAGTAGCACCATGATTGTATCTCAGGAGGCAAATTCTGAGGTTCAGGAGCTCTCCAAACGTCTAGAGTGGTCTTTGGATGTCTGTCACAGTGGCCAGATCACTTGCTTCGGAAGCGTCTCAGAGGAGGTGTGGCTTGGCTTTGTAATCCCAGCTTGTCTCCAAAGGCCTTGTGGCTGATAGCATTTTACTATTAAAACTGAGAAATTTTTAAAATCTACCTTCCCCACTTAATTTACTATTTGCATTTGGCTGATCTTGGGGGGTGAAACTTCATGCATCAGTTACACTGCATGGGCCTGATCCTGCAATCCTTCCATGAGCAAAGAGCTCTTATTGACATCCATGTGCAGGATTTGGCCGTGTATTCCTAGTCAGTTTTACTCTGGGTCTTGTGTTTTGGGTTTCTAATGCTGCAAAGGGAGATTTAAAGGAAGAAAATAAACATTTGTTTTTTTTAATTGATTATTTGTGTAAATCATGGAAACTTTTCTGTTCATATAATTTTGTCACACTTTTATTTTTACCATAAACCCTCAGTGTTGGGCACCAAACTGGACAGAGGATAAGCTGACAGTTGAAAAACTTACTTCGCATTCAGTAAGGTTTCTTTGTAGTCCTGTCTGCCACGTATTAGGTTACACTGACACCTGGTGGCTTCTGGTAGTTATAGGTTAAATGAATAAAAAGGACAGTTTTCTCTTAACTGTGAATGCTCATTTTTCCTGTGATTTTTATTAGCACTTTCAATTGATAACCACTCACATCTTATTGATACTCTGTAGCTGTTGAAATCACTTGTGGTCAGAGGGTTCAGTATGAGGTGAAGTGAGACAAATGCTATGTAAGCACACCCCTGCTTTACCTCTGCAAAGCAACAGGGAGTTGATCTATTGTTCTTTGGGGTCACAGTGCAGAATTCTGAGCTGAGATCTATAGACAGCAGTAGATGTTGCAGTACACCACAGGACACGTACCCATAAATGAGATTCATCTGCATGGAAATAAAGGAGGTTTTTAAAATAGCTGTCTCTGGTGGTGAACAGCATACATGAAGAAAAGATGTGAGTTGGTGCTTGACTGGAGTGATGGGTAAGTAGGAAGGAAGAAAGAAGAATGGCTATCCAGAAACATAATGAGCTACAGCCTGTATGTTTGGTGGGGTAAAATCTAATTGGGGGGGGGGGGGTCAAAGTACAAGCCTCTAGCCAAATGTAGCCCAGGGGTGTCTGGAATGGGAGCTGTGGCCACCGTGTTGTTTAAGCTAGAGATGAAACCAAATGGATCAAGATGTATGCTAAGACTTGTCATAGCTATAGGCTACATCTCTAGGTGTAGAGTGTGGGGAAGGTATCCAGTAGCGAGCCAGCAATTATAGTTTGTAAATTGCCTTGAGAACCCTCTGGATGAACAATGCTGCGTAAAATGTAGGATATTATTATAGAAGTTATTAGAATGATTATTTTGAGAGCAACAATGGATCCTTTTTACCCTTTGCTGCTTGTTCTCTGTGGCAATAACCTGTATCCTGTCCACAGACAAAGTTCCCGGCAATACAGCAGCAAGAGTTTCTCCTGTGCAGTGGGTTGGGGTTCATGGGCCTGACTTTCAAAGGTGCTGAGCACCCTCAGCTCCCATTGCATCAGTGGGAGCAGTGTGTGCTCATCACCACTGAAAATTGGGCCAATAGCCTCTAGCTTAGACAGCAGTGAGTGTTCTCAAATTCATTGTTCCTGCTGGACTTGGCTGCAGCAAGCCACCCTTTGTATTTGTTCGGGGCCGTGGCTGAAGAAAGCTTAGGCTTGGTCTACACTGAAAAGTTATATTGGCACGGCTACATCAGCCAGGGGTGTAAAAAACCTAAACCACCACACCCCTCTGTGAGCAATATAGCCATGCCATCAGATCCCCCCCACCCCCCGGACACAGCTATGTTGACAAAAGAGGGTTTCCATCAACACAGCTGGCTTTCCTGGGGGAAGTGGTGTTCCTACACTGACAGAAAAACTACTGTTGGTGTAGGCTGTACCTCCAGTATGGAGCTATGCCAATATAGGTATGCCAGTATGGTGTCTGTAATGTAGACACACCCTGAGAAGCCCTTGGGGCTGACCCTTAAATGGGCAGGATTGTGGCGGTGATTTGTTTATTTATTAAACACAATAAAAATACCTTCCGGGTGTCTGAACACTTAGTAGGGTGTGAGAATCCATGTTTGATCACCCCGGCTTCAACTGGCTTCTCTTGCATCTGCATACAGACATTTACATACACCCGTTGTCTTTACAAAAAATAAAACTACCCAAATCTTAGTTCCTCTAAGATGAAATGATTGTTACATTAACTAACCCTCAAAGCTAGGTACATTGTTTCTGCTCTTTGATCCTTTTTATTCAAAGGCTTGGCTTCTAGGGGATAGGGTGGGAAGATACCTACTGGACCATCCAGTCTAACTCTCATGCCTCAAACACAAATATATGGCTCTGTCCATACAACTTTGCCTGGAACGCCTCTCATCCTATAATTCCTTCACCAGGCAAAGGGATTTTCCTATCTGCTCTGCCACATGGCTTGGAAGGTCTGACTTCAGTGGGTCTCTGGGTGCTGGTAACATTAACCCCTTCCCTGCCTGTATTCTGGGGGATTATGATCATCTTCTGCAGCAAATGCACAGTCTGGACTGTGGTTTGCATTGCAGCTCTCGTCTCTGCTCTCCTGTGTTCTCACCATTCCACTAAATAAACTAACTTTACAATGGTTACTTCTTTGTTTTCCTTTGCCAAAGTACAGTGTTAGCTCACCCCTTTCAGCCACCCCAACACCATAGCCTGGGCCACCAGAAGCTGAGAGATGCTGCTTCAATGTCTCCACCTGGTCTCTTTTTCAAGCACAGCTGTAAACTAACGTGAAGAAGATGTGGGAGTGACTTTAATTCTTGTGGGAGTGACAAACACAAAAGGTAGAGCCCAGGCCCACTACAGAGCAGAGAGGCAGCTGTTCAGCAAACCCCTCTGCGCTATTCTGCTAATACAACTTCTGCTTTGGCTGCAGCATCACAGGGGGCCTGAACCTGTTCACGTAAAGATTGATATTTGTATATTGTTGGGGTGGCTTTATGGTGTGGACAGATATCTACAGGACCAGGGATTAGGATGATCCTGTAAACTCCTTTCCAAATCTATTTCAGGATTTCAAACGGGATCTCCAGAATCAGAAGGCTAATGGAGAAATCTCTGTGGCTCCCTGTCTCACTGGCCAGAATGTACAGGTTGAAAATTTTTTACCAGGCACCTATTAACCAGAGGGCTAACGTTCCTAGGCAGAGTCCAGGATAAAAGATAAGGGAATGGGACACATCAACACAATCTGTGGAAATGTTCTAGTGAGAAGCCCATTCAATTTACTCCCCACCAGGTGGGAAGGGAGAAGGTGTCACACTTCCTCCCAGGGTGCTGTTCATGGATCCTATGCAGGGGCTCTATCTTTTGTATGGGTCTCCAGCTCATAGGTGGCTGATAAACATAAAGCCTTCCTCTCCCACGCGTGGAAGTGCTGCTCTCTCAACCCCACCAATGTTCCCAGCCTCCTATCTACTGGGATGGAAGAATAACTATACTATCCCTCTTCCAGCCTCCTGGCTGCTAATAAGTACAGAGTGTCTCTGCTAATCTATTGTTCCTTTAGCTGTCTGCCTATTATTCCTTACAGGGAGAGTCTATATGGCACTGCTCTTCCTCAGCCTTTAGTTTTTGGGTCATCCTTTCTCATGAATAGCTTCAGTGTCTGATCCTGCTCCGGGCTTTCTAAAGTAGCAGTTGCAGAGTGAAATTAACATAATTCTCATTAATTTCCTTGCTGCATACTGATCTGAATAGCAGAGCACTGAAACTCACCACAAAGGTGTTAACATCAAACTGATGCTTCTTGGGAAAGTTATGAGCAGGAGCAGAGACACTGGAGCTGCCTGTGTGCAGACTCAGGAAAACAGAATTCCGTGGTCTCATTTGAAAGATTTTCTTCTAAACCAGTGGTGCTCAACCAGGGGTACATGTACCCCTGCGGGTACACAGAGGTCTTCCGGGGGGCACATCAACTCATTTAGATATTTGCCTACTTTTACATCAGGCTATATAAAAAGCACTAGCAAAGTCAGTACAAACTAAAATTTCTTACAGACAATGACTTGTTTATACTGCTCTATATACTATACACTGAAATATTAAGTACATTATTTATATTCTAATTGATTTATTTTATAATTTTATGATAAAAATGAAAAAATAAGCATTTTTTTCAGTAATAACGTGCTGTGACTTTCTTGTATTTTTAGTAGGGCTGTCAATTAATCGCAGTTAACTCACGCGATTAACAACAAAATTAATTGCAATTAAAAAATTAATTGTGATTAATCGCAGTGTTAAACAATAGAATACCATTTGAAATTTATTAAATATTTTTGGATGTTTTTCTTCATTTTCAAATATATTGATTTCAATTAAAACACAGAATACAAAGCACAGAATAATAATAAGGCACAGAATACACAGTGTTCACTTTATATTATTTTTTATTACAAATATTTGCACTGTGAAAATGATAAAAGAAATAGTATTTTTCAATTCACCTCATACAAGTACTGTAGTACAATCTCTTTATCATGAAAGTGCAACTTACAAATGTAGGGGTTTTTTGTTACATAACTGCACTCAAACAAAACAATGTAAAACTTTAGAGTCTACAAGTCCACTCAGTCCTACTTCTTGTTCAGCCAATTGCTAAGAGAAAGAAGTTTTTTTACATTTACGGGAGATAATGCTGCGCACTTCTTAATTATGTCACCTGAAAGTGAGAACAGGTGTTTGCATGGCACTGTTGTAGCTGGCGTCGCAAGATATTTACGTGCCCAATGCGCTAAAGCAGTGGTTTTCAAACATTTTTTCTGGTGACCCAGTTGAAGAAAATTGTTGATGCCCGTGACTCTCAACAGAGCTGGAGATGAAGGGTTTGGGGTGTGGGAGGGGCTCAGGGCTGGGGCAGAGGGTGGGGTACGGGGGCAAGGGCTCTGGGTTTGGGGGGGCTCAGGGCTGGGGCAGGGGGTTGGGGTGCAGGAGGGGGTCAGGGCTCTGGGCTGGGGGTGCAGGCTCTGGGGTGGAGTTGGGGATGAGGGGTTTGGGGTGCAGGAAGGGGATCCGGGTTTAGGGGGGGCTCAGAGCTGGGGCAGGGGATTGCGGCGTGGGCTTACCTCGGGTAGCTCCCGGGCAGCGGTGCAGCGGGAGTGCTAAGGCAGGCTTCCTGCCTGTCCTGGCACCGTGGACCACGCTGCACCCCGGAAGCGGCCACCAGCAGGTCTGGCTCGGTGGAGGCGCACAAGCGGCTCCACGTGGCTCTTGGCGGCAGGCACTGCCTCCATCAGCTCCCATTGGCTGATACTGGGTCGTGACCCACAGTTTGAAAACCACTGCGCTAAAGATTCATATGCCTCTTCATGCTTTGGCCATCATTCCAGAGGACATACCTCCATGCTGATGATGCTAGTTAAAAAAATAATGCGTTAATTAAATTAGTGACTGAACTCCTTGGGGAAGAATTGTATATCTCCTGATCTGTTTTACCCACTTATATATATTTCATGTTATTGCAGTCTCGAATGATGACACAGCACATGTTGTTCATTTTAAGAACACTTTCACTGCAAATTTGACAAAATGCAAAGAAGATACCAATGTAAAATTTCTAAAGATAGCTACAGCACTAGACCCAAGGTTTAAGAATCTGAAGTGTCTTCCAAAATCTGAGACGGATGAGGTGTGGCGCATGCTTTCAGAAGTCTTAAAAGAGCAACACTCTGATGCGGAAATTACAGAACCCAAACCACCAAAAAAGAAAATCAACCTTATGCTGGTGGCATCTGACTCAGATGATGAAAATGAACATGCTTTGGTCCACACTACTTTGGATCGTTATCCAGCAGAACCCATCATCAGCATGGGTGCATGTCTTCTGGAATAGTGGTTGAAGCATGAAGGGACATATGACTCTCTAGCGCATCTGGCATGTAAATATCTTACTACACTGGCTACAACAGTGCCATGCAAATGCCCATTCTCACTTTCAAGTGACATTGTAAACAAGAAGCAGGCAGCATTATCTCCTGCAAATGTAAACAAACTTGTTTGAGCGATTGGTTGAACAAGGACTTGTAGGCTCTAAAATTTTACATTGTTTTATTTTTGAATGCAGGTTTTTATTGTACATAACTCTACACTTGTAAGTTCAACTTTCATGATAAAGAGATTGCATTACAGTACTTGTAGTAGGTGAATTGAAAAATAAAATTTCTTTTGTTTTTTACAGTGCAAATATTTGTAATAAAAAATAAATATAAAGTGAACACTGTAGACTTTGTATTCTGTTGTAATTGAAATCAATATATTTGAAAATGTAGAAAACATCCACAAATATTTAAATAAATGGTATTCTATTATTGTTTAACAGTGCAATTAATCACACGATTAATCACAATTAATGTTTTTAATCGCACAATTAATTGCGATTAATTTTTTTAATCGCTTGACAGTCCTAATTTTTAGGTCTGATTTTGTAAGCAAGTAGTTTTTAAGTGAGGTGAAACCTAGGGGTAGGCAAGACAAATCAGACTCCTGAAAGGAGTACGGTAGTCTGGAAAGGTTGAGAGCCAATGTTCTAAATCATAAGGGCTAGATACTTTTTTTTTTAATCAAAGTTTAAATTCTATCCCACTTACCAGGGAAAGTTTCCTACTCACCACTGGCAAGTGGATTTTTCAGTTTCTGGCATAAACTGTAAAACATAGAATTTCATTGCATCTGTGGTTTTCCAAGTTTCAGTTCATAATCATAGGGGAATCATTCTGGATCTGAACATGTGTGTCACATCTCTGTGTGCATATATATTGCACATGTATGTATGTCGTGTATGTTACATTGTTTATTGCTTGGCTAAAAAACAACAGAAACCCACCTGCAAATATCTGAAGCCTCAAAACATCCAGGAGCTAAAGGAATAATTTAGAAAGGCCCAGAGGCTATAACTAGGAGTGATGGAACTAAAATAAGCAAAGGAAAATGTAGACCATCATGAAACATGTCTGCTAATGAGATCTAACAGACTCTGGAACAGCATCTTACTGAGGAAGTGGTGGATGATCCATCAAAATGGGACAGGACAAAGCACTAGAGAGTATACTGTAGAGAATGATCCTGTACTGGCTAGGGGATGGATAAACTGACCAACCTATCTACATGTTTATATGGCTCCCACACTGTTGTATCTGAGTACCTAGATCTTATCTGTCTCTAATTTCTATGATTCTATAATTGCCTTATCTACGAATGTATGTTCATTAAGGGAATTTACTAAAAGACTATGATCCCTCAGAGAAAAAGACTTGAATTAAAGTGTAGGGAGACGGACCAGCCTACGTGCTCTGAGGAGGGAAAGCTAAACCGGAGACTAAGGCCTGGTCTAGGCACATATTTTATGCCACTATCGCTGCCAACTAGGAGTGTGATTTTTGTTAACCAATATAGTTTACTCCTGGGGGAATTCTGTGCCAAAAAAACAACAACATTCTGCATGCAATATTTTCAAATTCTGTAAAATTCTGCATATTTTATTTGTCAAAATAACACAATATAATCACACCAGTTTCAATTATTTTTGGTCATTTATTTCAAAATACCTGTCAGCGAGTATGTCTGTCACAATACAGACAACAACAAAGATTCAGGAAATGTTTTTTGACAAATAGATTTCTTACTAGTCATATTGATACAGAACGCTGAGTAATAATTCATTTAAACTACAATACAGAACTGTATTTCACGCACCCCTCAGAAGCAGTGCAAACGCTTGGGGGAGTCAGAGATAATGGAGGAGCTGAGGGAGAGGGAAGTAATTGCTGGGAAGGAGCCTGGGTGTGAATTTGGAGGGTTCTTGGGTATGGGTGGGAAAAGTATGAAACAGGTTTTTTTGGAGGGCGGGGAGGAACTATTAGGGAGCTTCCCCCATGTTGACCCCTAGCCTCTCCCATTCAGTCAGGCACATCTGCCCCTCTCCCCATGTGTCCCTGCACCCCCATGTGTCTTTTACCCCCTGTCCACGTGTCCCTCCACCCCCACTCAAACACCCACTCCCCCCTTCCCCATATAGCCCTGCACCCTCTGCCCCTGTCCCCATGTGTCTCTGTGCCCCCACTCAGCCACCCCCTGTCCCTATGTGGCCCTGCACATTCTCCCCCATCACCATGTGGCCCTGCACCTCCATGCCCATTTAGCCCCTGGCCCAGTCTCTCTTCCCCCACTACCCCTTATGAGCCCCTGTCTGACCCTGCAGCAGACCCACGCTGTCTGTCTCCAAATAGCCCCTGTCTCTTGACGTGGCCTGACAGGCGCTGTGAAGAAGGCACTACAGCAGTGGTTCGCAAACTTTAACAACCTGTGAACCCCTTTCACTAAAATGTCAAGTCTCACAAACCCCCTCCTAAAAATTAATATTTCCAGGGATTTTCTCCTTTATCTGAGTATAAATTACAAAACCAGTGATCTTTGGAAATATAAAATTTGTTTTTATGACATGCTTATTACACACTATTTATTATTATTCATCATTACAGTATTTTTATTACATTATGAAAATGGCAACACTCTTCCAAGATCTCACTTCCGTAGCTTGTATCACTTTGAATAAGCCTGTTATAAGACAAGGCTCCTATGTTTCATCAAGGAGTATGAGATGTGAGACAGCATGAAGGTATTTAAGAAGCCAACTCAAAGAGTTCCTCCTACACAAGCATTCAGGTCTTGAGCAGTCCAGGCAAACAACACACGTTACAACAAAGCTTAAACTTGTTCTTCATAATATTTTAAAAACAATACTAGCTGCCTATTTAATTTTAAAAACAGCAAAAAATATCCACCTCCGTTTCCGTTTCTTATAAGGAGTCTTGAAGTTGAAATCTCCTCAGTGTTATAGATATACTTGCTTTGATCTGCTTAGTTCTTGGAAGTCTAGGGGCTCCGGGCTGCTGGCCCTGTGCCGGGGTCCCTAGAGACAGCTCTGTCCGCCATTAGGGAATTTTTCCCCAAGAACCCCCTGTAACGTTTCGCGAACCCCCAGGGATTCACGAACCTCAGTTTGGGAACCATTGCACTACAGGCTTTTTCTCTTCCCTAGCTGGCCGGTAGCTGCTGCTCTGTTCTATTGCCACAGCGCCCTCTGTTGGGCAAAAGGCAGGATTGCTGCAACTTTCCAGCCGAAGTTTTTTCTCCTGGGTCTGGAGGGGGAGGCTGCTCTGTTCTAGCACCACAACTCCCCTCTGGTGGGCAACTTTCCAGCAGAAACTTTTATCTGCGCAAAAAATTAAAAATATGTGCGGCTCATTAATTATGTGCATGCGCAGTGGTGCAGAATTCCCACAGGAGTAATAGTTGCACTGGTAAAACCTCTAGCATGGACACAATTACTGTACTCATACTAGGGCAGTGGTTCCCAAACTTTAACAACCTGTGAACCTCTTTCACGAAAATGCCAAGTCTCGTGAACCCCCTCCTAAAAATGAATATTTCCAGGGATTTTCTCCTTTACCTGAGTATAAATTATAAAAGCAGTGATCTTGGAAATACACAGTTTGTTTTTATGACATCATTATTACACACTATTTATTATTAATTATTATTTATCATTACAGTATTTTTATTACATTATGAAAACGGCAACACTCTTCCAAGATCTCACTTTCGTAGCTTGTATCACTTTGAATAAGCCTGTTATAAGACAAGGTTCCTATGTTTCATCAAGGAGTATCAGGTGAAACAGCAGGAAGGTATTTAAGAAGTCAACTCAAAGAGTTCCTCCTACACAAGCATTCAGGTCTTGAGCAGTCCAGGCAAACAACGCACGTTACAACAAAGCTTAAACTTGTTCTTCATAATAATTTTAAAAACAACACTAGCTGCCTATTTCATTTTAAAAACAGCAAAAAATATCCACCTCCCTTTCCATTTCTTATAAGGAGTCTTGAAGTTTAAATCTCCTCAGTGTGATAGATAGGCTTGCTTTGATCTGCTTAGCTCTTGGAAATCCAGGGGCTCTGGGCTGCTGGCCCCGTGCTGCCCGGGGTCCCTAGGGACAGCTCTGTCCACCATTAGGGATTTTTTCCCCGAGAACCCCCTGTAACATTTCGCGAACCCCCAGGGGTTCACGAACCCCAGTTTGGGAACCACTGCACTAGGGCCTAGTCTACACTTACAAATTATGCTGACATAGCGACACCAGTCAGGGGTGTGAAAAATACACACACCCCTAGTGCTGAAGCTATGTTGACCTAACCCCCAGTGTATATGCAGCTATGCTGATGGAAGAATGCTTCTGTTGATGTAGTTATAGTAGCTTGGGGAGGTAGTGTTCCTACACTGAAGGAAAAACCCACCTCTTCTGTCTTTGTAGGCTGCGTTTGCACTACAGGATTATTCTGGCATAGCTCTGGGAACCTAGCTATGCCAATGTAGTCTCTGTAGTGTAGACATACTCCTGGGTTAATTTATTCCCCTTCTCATACTGGAATAAGTTAAACCCACATAAGCACTTTTACACTGACATAACTGTGTCCACACTAGGGGGAGTTGTACGGCTTTAACTATACTGGTACAGTTAAAGAGAGTACAAGTTTTGTGTATCAAAGCAAAGTCAGATCTTGGGTATTGAAAGATCAACTCTGAGTGAAGCAGGATAGCTGTGGTTTATATAGACTGCAGCTATATGCCTTGTAGGAGCACAGCGCATGAGAAAACTGTATAGAGCCTTTTGGGAACATCATGTTCCTGAGCATTTACACAGAACCCCTATCTAGAATGTTGCCTGGAGAGCCTGTGTGGCATATTGTAACCCAATGAGCAGACAACTGTGTGGAGGTCGAGTAGAGCCCAAATGCTCAGTGTTCTAATCTAGAGCATGTTCTAGACACCACATCATGGACGAGAGCAGACCCATCCATTCCCCCATTTTCGAGAACATCTGTGGTTCTTTACGGCTGGCTGAAGGCACGCAGGGTATGTTGTTTTAGATCCAGTACAACATAAAGCATGCCAGAGCAATGCCCCCTCCCACGGGGCACGATATTGAGCAGAACGCTCCCATCCCATTCTAGAGCTCGCTGCAGCCCCGCACGGTCTAGAACAAACGGGGAGGGCCCCCGCGGCCATGTTCTAGAGCGGCGCCGTTCTAGAACCTCCCGCCCCGGGACGAGGGGTTGGTTCTCGGACTCCTCGCTCCGCCCGAGCGCCGGGGCGGGACGGGGGCGGGGAGCGGGGCCGGGCTTCGCGGTGTCAGCGCCCCTCCGCCCGCCGCAGTGTTTACATCCGCCGCCGCTCGCCTGCCCTGGCCTGGTCCGTCCCGTCCCGTCCCCGTCCCGGTCCCCCAGGCAGAGCCAATGCGGCGCCGCCGCCCCTCGCCCCGGCCATGGACACCAGCGACCTGTTCACCAGCTGCAAGAAGGGGGACGTGAGCCGAGTGCGGTGAGGCTGGGCAGGGCCCGGGGCCGGAGCGGTCGGGGGAAGGGCACGGGGGCCGGGCCTTATGGGGAGGCTGGGGAAAGGGGGTGCAGGAAGCGTGGGGCTGGGACTTGGATACAGGCCAGCCAGGCCGTGGGGGGTCCAGGGATAGAGGCCTGGGGCCCCGGGGAGAGGGGCACGGGGCATACGGGCCAGGTTGTGG
>NW_020664440.1:21153645-21211520 GCF_002925995.2 Terrapene triunguis
GGAGAGGGGCATGGGGCATACGGGCCAGGTTGTGGGGCCCCGGGGAGCGGGGCACAGGGGATACAGACCAAAGCGTGGGGGCACAGGGAGAGGGGCCCATGGGATAAAGGCCAGGGTGCGGGGACACAGGGAGAGCGGTATGGGCCAGGGCACGGGGGATACAGGCAAGGCCTTGGGGGCACAGGGAGAGGGGCAGAAGTTGGAGCTGAAGGGGAATAGGGGGAGAGGACATGGGGTGGCCAGGGCTGGGGGCGTCCTAGAGAAAGAAGTGGGGAGGGGCAGCAGAAAATGGAAGGTAGGGGTTGCAAAGAGCAATAGGGAGCTGGGATCATTGGTGGCAAAGACAGCTGGAAAGGGGCCAGGAGAGAGCAGTCCCGCTTGCTGCTCCCAGTAAGTTCTGCTGGTCTGTGGGATACCTGTGGGCACCTCCCCCACATATAGAGTCGAGAGGGGGTAGGTGTGTGGCACACTCTTGTTATGTGACTTTTCACTGTTCCGTAAAACCAGTATCAACTCCCTGTGCCTCTGGGAATAGGCTGGGGATCAGAGAGGTGGGAGCATTGCACAGGGAGTAGGAGGTGGCTGAGCTGAAGCAGTGGTATGATATTACTAGGCATTTCTATAATGCTTCATCCCTTCAAAATGCTTTATGTGCACTAACTTCAACACATCCTGTGAGGGAGTCAGCATCAACACTTTCCTGTTACAGCCCAGGAACTGAGGCGCAGAAAAGTTGAATCCCTTGCCCAGGGTCACCCCCAGTGATTCAGTTGTACAGCTGGGGTTAGTACCCAAGAATCCTGGCTCTTAGTCCCATGCTGTCTCTGAGGTACGATGGGTAGGCAGAGGGACTTCTGAGTACTTACCCCAGGTCTGACACTGACTCACTGTGTGACCTTGGAGAAGACACCTAATCCCTTTGGGTATGTCTCCACTGCAATAAAAGACCAGCAGCAGGGTCACAGCTGGCCCGGGTCAGCTGACTCAGGCTCTCAGGGCTTGGGCTGTGGGGCTATAAAATTGCAATGTAGATGTTTGGGGTCAGGCTGGAGCCCAGGCTCTGAGACCCCATGAGGGAGTGGGTCTCACAGCCTGGGTTCCAGCCCGAGCCTGAATGTGTACACTGCTATTTTTAGCCCCACAGCCTGAGCCCCCTGAACTTGAGTCAGCTGAACCAGGCTCTCAGGGTATGTCTGCACTGCAATTAAAAACCCTGTGGCTGGCTTGGGCTGTGGGGCTATTTAATTGTAGTGTAGATGTTCGGGCTCAGGCTGGGCTGAAGCTCCTGCTACGGGACCCTCCCACCTTGCAGAGTCCTAACACCTGGGCTGCAGCCTGAGCCTGAACATCTGCATCACAATTAAACAGTCCCACAGCCAGAGCCCTGTGACCGGGCGAGTCAGCTGTCATGGGCCAGCCATGTGTTTTTTAATTGCAATATAGACCTGAGACTCCATGCTGCAGGTTTTTTATCTCAGTATAGACGTACACTCTGTGTCTGTCTTACCCATCTGTATGGGCTGATACTTGCTTAGTTTCCACTGGTTTTGAGGAATGAACTGTTTGATATCTTATGAGAGGCGCTAAAGAAGATTCTAATTAAATAGATATGTCACAAAATATTAATATAGAAATATTCACATGCACAACAAAGAAGAATGGATGTGTAAAGAGAACAACTTCTTGTGATTGTGTTCTCTTTTCTAAGGAGTTCCTTGCATCTGTAACAGTGTTATCCCTGCTAGCTAGAACCAGGGTTGTGCTTCCTTTACAAAAAGTGCTCTGGGATAGTTTCCATGTAACAGTAAAGTTTGTTACCATGAGCATGTTTGAATTTCTCTCTACACCTCTCTATTTTAATAGTTTTGCTTTAATTAAATAACTCTAAAATGGACCAGGAATTTTGTAAGAGGATACTAAGAAATGTGTTCTTTCTCCTATTACACAGCATGCCATTTTTCCTTTATTACTGAATGCTCATTTAATTGGGCTGCCTAAATTTAACAATCTGACTTTGTAATATACCAGGGGTAGGCAACCTATGGCACGCGTGCCAAAGGTGGCACGTGAGCTGATTTTCAGTGGCACTCACGCTGCCCGGGTCCTGGCCACCAGTCCGGGGGGGCTCTGCATGTTAATTTAATTTTAAATGAAGCTTCTTAAACATTTTAAAAACCTTACTTACTTTACATACAACAATAGTTTAGTTATATATTACAGACTTACAGAAAGAGACCTTCTAAAAATGTTAAAATGTATTACTGGCACGCAAAACCTTAAATTAGAGTGAATAAATGAAGACTCGGCACACCACTTCTGAAAGGTTGCCGACCCCTGTAATATACCATTACCATGTTGCTTCCTGACTGGGTCTGTGGTCAGGAGAGTATGGGAGCTAGCATTTATGAGAATTCTTAATTTATCTAGCCCTGGATATCAGCTAGACCTCATAGCCTGAAACAGCTGATGACTTTAGATAGCAGTCAAAACACCAAGAGAGAGATGGATGCAAAGGGGAAAGTCACTTTTTAAAATTATAAACATGTTTTTCCCAAGTTGTTGGGTGTACTCTGTGTTTTTTCTATTCTAATGTATTTGGCTTTGCTTTAGTTTGATATATTTCTTTAAAGATCAAGCATCTGATCACATCAACTGGTCCTAGTGTGCATCATTCACAAGCAACCAATCTATGGCAGCCGTTTCTAGTAGTCCTCTTTTTCTCTCCAGCTGGTCTCTTTCTAGAATGATTTCATACCAGTGCAAATATAATTTACTTTTTACTGCAATATTGGAAAATGATTATTAGGATATTTGCATGATGATCAATAACACAGTCCCATTATCTAAAGAAAAGGCTGAATATTTGCTTTGCTGATGGTATGAGTAACTCTGTGAAGCATTGGAATGTTAAATTCAAAATTATAGACTTTCAGGTCAGAAGGGAACATTGTGATGATCTAGTCTGACCTCCTGCACATTGCAGGCCACAGACCCTCACCCACCCACTGAATCTCTGGCTGAGTTACTGAAATCCTCAAATCATGATTTAAAGATTTCAAGTTACAGAGAATCCACCATTTACTCTAGTTCAAATCTGCAAGTGACCCATGCCCTATGCTTCAGAGGAAGGCAATCCCCCCTCCAGAGTCTCTGCCAATCTGACCTGGGGGAAGATTGCTCAAGTTTGTTCTCCTGTAGTGAGGCAGCGTGGTCTAGGCAGGGGACCCAGAACTAGTTAGCAGACCAACATTCTTTTCCTGGCTCTGCCGCTGACCAGCTGGGAGACCTTGGGCCAGGCACTATATTACTCTGTGCCTCAGTTTCCCCTCCAGTTTCCCCTTGTCTTGTGTATTTTGATTGTAAGCTCTTTGGGGCAGGAATTGTCTCCCACTTTGTGTGTATATATATATATAGTGCTTAACACAATGGAGTGCTGGTCTCAGTTGGGGCTTCTAGGTGCTGCTGTAATATAAATAATGGATAATTTATTAATCTCGTGAGCAGAAACAACGTTCTTGTTAAATCAGGTGTTATGCTTGTAAAAGAAAGAGCAGGCCTTTTAATCCCCAACAGAAACATTTGGGATGGAGAAGAGTCTGTGGTTTCTATAGCAAGCAGTATTAAAATCAGTTACTTTAGTTCTGAAAGTAAATCTGCTCCCTTGTACACGAAACAGTTACATAGCACAGTACCCTGTGAATCAGTTCACCCTACTGTTCAGCCTTAGACAAAACTAGAAGAGGATACGTTAATTTAAGAGCTAGGCTCAGCTGGAGAGCAAAGGAAGCATTCTGTACTGTTACCAGCTCTTGTGACGCTTTGCCTTCCTTGCTCACTGTAATGATAAATAATGATAAATCCATAGGTCCACATTTTGTTATGGATTGTAACAGCACTGATTATGAGTTGAGTCCATAATTTTGTTTCATGTCTTTCAGTTCTACTTTATTGTTTATCTATGAGAGTACCCAGGATGTCGTAGGTCCTTTCCAAATGCTCCAGAAGGGTGACCTCTGCTCTGAGGAGCACACAATCTGAGGACAAACAGGCAAATAGACAGAGGTTAGGGAAACAAGAACAGACCGTTCGTATACAAGTTAGCACACCTTACTGTGAGCAGCGCAGCAGAAGTGGATCTTTGAGAGACTTAATTGTGGACAGTGGTGGGGCCTTCCAGATGAGCTCTTGGAAATTGTACCAGGTTCAGGGACTGCATGAAGGAAGGCCTGGAGGCAGTTGTGGGAGAAGTGGACCAGGCTGGGAATGCTGGCAGAGTGGAGCAGATGAGGAGGTAATGTGAAGCTTTACAGTAGTGGCTAAGTAAGGAAGGGCAGAGTTATGTAGAGCTTTGAAGGTGGTTAGAGGAATCAACTTTTTGGTGCAGTAGCAGATGGAAGGAATCAAAGAGAGGAGTGATGTGATCTAAGTGATGGGGAAGGAAAATGACTTGAATGTTTTGTATGGACTGAAGGGGGCCGATGTGTGCTCAGAAGGCCAGAGAGGAGGATGTTGCAGTAGTCGGGGCAGGCTATAATGGGACACTGAATAGGAGATGTGTCTGTGGGAATGGAAAGAAAAGGACCGCTCTTGGAGATGTCGAGGAGCAAGAAGTGGCGGGATTTGGCTATGGCCTGGATGTGTGGGGCAAGGGAGAGAGGAGTCCATTATAACCCCTAGTGACAGGGAGGATGTTATTGTTGTCAACTGTAGTAGAGAATTCTGGAAGTGGGCAGGAAGAAAATAAATTCTGTTTTGGCTATGTTATGTTTTAAGATTTTTGTGTGTGTGGGGTCAGCTATAAGTAATTGCTCAGCAACAACTGTTGCAGAAGAACTTGGAGGTGGTTTTTTAAATCATCTGGCTTGGTCAGTGATTTGTCACCTTAGGCTCAGAAGGTTGTGGATTTGAGTCCACCATCAGAACTTCAAGTCAGAGCCAGCACTGACACCACAATGCAGTATCATTGAGACAGACTGCATGGGTACAGCTGCTGTCCCTCAAGTGGGTTGTTAAACTGAGATCCTTTCTAACCATCTCTGGTGGTTGCCCAGTTGGAAGTTAAAGAATCCAGGGAACCTTTTGATAGTTATTACTGTACAAACCCAAAGCTACATCTTCTAGAGGGGAAAATGTGACATAACAAGTGTCTAGAAGAAGTTATAACTTACGAGCTTTTTATTTCTTCTCTTTCAGATATCTTCTTGAACAGAGAGATGTGGAAATAAATGTTCGGGATAAATGGGACAGTACCCCTTTGTGAGTGTTACAGCCTAGAGCTCCAGTGTGAGGTATTTGGGTGGGGGGGGAAGGTGGGAGATTACATATATGAAATCTCTAGGAATCCTGCCTGGTTGGATGCTCTGCTGAATATTTTATTCTCCCCTTTGTGCATTTTGTGCAGCCAGGTGCTCCCTTGTCTAGCCACTGAGGTAGTGGATATAATAATCTGAATGGGACATGCTATGGAAGTGCCAGAAGAATCCCAAGGCAGACAGTGGATCACTGCCTCCGCCTCTGGAGTGGGGCGTAGTGACTGATTTAGAGGTGTACAGGAACTCTGCACAACAATGTGGGACAGGGAGTGAAGAATATCATGTTCACTATTGAAGTCTGGTGGGAGCTCTGTGCACGTAATATGCTGATTCCAAAGTGCCTTGAGACATCTGCAGTGTATTCTGAAGACTAAATATCTTCCAGAAAGCTTGTACAAAAGTTAAGCAGTAAAGATGAAGGAGGTGGTGGTGTTTGAGTGCCAAAAGTGTGTGAGACACATGATCTCAGTTGGTCCCCAGGCACTCTCGTAATAAACATGAGTCCCTGAAAGTTTACAATCCAAATAGGCAACTTATAGACAAAGGAAGGGAGATGGGATACAATAAGAATGAAGGCAAGTTGAGGCTAAGCATGTGTCTTGTTCCATGACAGTTTAGAACTATTTTTGGATGTTTTTGTGAAGGCAGGATGAAGGTTTACAGGCCTCCTGGCAGAAGTGTGGTTGCAGAGGGACTCCAGGGAAAAGAGCAGAGGCATGGTAGACAGGGCATGGAAGATGATGTGGAGATCAGCGTGGGTGAAATAGTGGGAGTGCATAGTCTAGTGATTATTGGAAATTAGGAGTCAATACTTATGAGTTTAATTTCCAGCTCTGTTACTGACTTGCTGTGTGACCTTGGAGACTTCCTGTCTCCCTGCTTTCCTGATGGAAAAGTCCTCTAGAATTCAATAGGGATCAAACCACCTATAGGATTCTAAAATGACTGTAAGATCTGTAGAACTGAATAGAGACTGAGATCTCTTCAGTAGCTTTTTGGATAGTTCAAAACACCTATATAAAGCTTCTCATGTATTTCAGTCTATAGGACTTTTCTATAAGGGCCAGTTTTATCTGTCTGTAAAACAGGGATAATACCTACTACATTGAGGGGTTATAGTCTTAATTGATATTTATAGTGCAATTTGAGATCTTCAACTGAAAGGTGCAAGAGAAGCATAAAATACTTGGGTTGTGAAAAGATGCCAAAAGGAAAATAAATCCATCCTAAAAGGGAATTGGGGACATTGGTTTACTGTACATCTGACATATGGGGTTGAGCCTACAGCATTCTAAGTATGCAATAATGAATGTGCCTGCTGAAGAAGCAGGAGTGTGTTTGGGGCAGTGGGGCATGGAATTGCTGGGTGCACGTGAAATAAACGAATGAATCAAGTTTGGCAGCCTAGAGGCATTACGAGGGGCTGAGTCAGGGTTTGGACCCTGAGGTCTCCTGGCAGTCCAAGAGGACCTGAGTGTGCTGAGAACAGAACCTGTCCAGCCTTTTGTATGGAGGGGGCACCTGGGGTCATTCCTGAGCAATCTCCTTATGCTCCAAGAGAGGACCAATGTTTAGCCCCAGAAGGAGCCACAAGCACCCCACCATTGATGGAAGGACAAGTTAGTGCAGTGTGGGGCCTGTTGGGGAAAATAGGGGCCTCTTGAGGCATTGTGATACACTCTCAAAGCAACAAAGGTTTCACTTGTTGTAATTCTGACTTTTTCTCTTGTTAATTAACAGATACTACGCTTGTCTCTGTGGACACGAGGAGCTTGTATCCTATCTTCTAGCCAGTGGTAAGAGAGGGTGTTGAGATCATGTTGTTCTCTTTGAGTATCTGTCCCATTGCTAGCTTTCCATTTATCATTTGCTGCTGATGTGTGTAGAAGCCTGTATCACTTTAACTGTTGCCTGCAGAGCCACATCATAATATAATCAAACCTCTGATTACAAAACCTTGACTGTTGTGGGACTCCACAGTCAGGCTGAACTTACTAATGTCCCCTTTACAGACCACTTACCTCTTGGGCTTCCTACAGGGAAGGTTTTTGTGTGTGTGTGTGCGGGGGGGAGGGGGGGGGTTTCCTGGTGGCAGTAAGTTCACCACATGAAGCTGGTGAGTTAGAGGCTCTAGTGAGGGCTGCCTACAGTTACAGCAGACTTTTGCAGGAGTGTAATGCTGTTATCATGTCAGAACTGCACCTTAGTCAATGAATCACCTGGGTGAGCTTTTCCCTTCTCTTCCTTTGTGGCTTTCTACTCTTTTTTTTTGAAGTTTTGCTCCAGACACGGTATGTAAAGGCAGAAGCTATCTGAAGCCTGCATCCCAAGCAAGGGGGAAAAAGTTCATAGGGAAGGGTTGCAGACCAAGCTGGATGAGCAAGCATCTTGAACAGGTGACTTAAGAGAAAGCAGAATGCCTACAAGGAATGGAAGATGGGAGGGATCAGCAAGGAAAGCTTCCTCTTAGAGTTCAGAAAGTGTAGGGATAAAACAAGACCTGCCAAAAGCCAAGCAGAGTTTGACCTTGCAAAGGGAATTAAAACCAATAGTAAAAAGTTCTATAAATAAGAAGAAAACAAGGAAAGAAGAAGTGGGACCACTAAGTATTGAGGATGGGGTGGAGATTAAAGATTATCTACGTATGGCCCAACACCTAAACAAATAGTTTGCTTCAGTTTTTAATTAGACTAATGAAGAGCTTAAGGGTAGTGGCAGGGTGGCTAATGGCAAAAAGGATATGGAGGTAGAAATTACCACATCCGAGGTGGAAGTCAAACTCAAACAACTTAATGGGACTAAATCAGGGGGCCCAGATAATCTCCATCCAAGAATATTAAAGGAACTGGCACATCAAGTTACAAGCCCAATAGCAAGGATTTTTAATGAATCTGTAAACTCGGGGGTTGTACCCTATAACTGGAGAATTACTAATATATTCCCTATTTTTAAGAAAGGGGAAAAAAAGTGATCCAGGAAACTACAGGCCTGTTAGTTTGACCTCAGTTGTATGCAAGATCTTAGAACCAATTTTGAAAGAGAAAGTAGTTAAGGACATAGAGGTGAATGGTAACTGGGATAAAATACAACGTGGTTTTACAAAAGGTAGGTTGTGCCAAACCCACCTGATCTCCTTCTTTGAGAAGATAACTGATTTTTTTAGACAAAGGAAATGCAGTAGATTTAATCTATGTGGATTTCAGCAAGACATATGATGCAGTTCCACGTGGGAAATTATTATTTAAATTGGAGAATGTGGAGATTAATATGAGAATTAAAAGGTGGATAAGGAACTGGTTAAAGGGGAGACTACAACGGGTCATACTGAAAGGTGAACTGTCAGGCTGGAGGGAGGTTACTAGTGGAGTTCCTCAGGGATTCGTCTTGGGACCAATCTTATTTAACATTTTTATTAATGATGTTGGCACAAAAAGTGAGCATGTGCTAATACAATTTGCGGATGATACAAAGTTGGGATGTATTGTCAATACGGAGGAGGACTAGGATATCATACAAGAAGATCTGGATGACCATGTAAACTGGAGTGATAGAAATGGGGTGAAATTTAATAGTGCAAAGTGCAAGGTCATGCATTTAGGGATTAACAACAAGAATTTTTGCTATAAACTGTGGACTGATCAGTTGGAAATGTCAGAGGAGGAGAAAGACCTGGGTGTATTGGTTGATCACAGGATGACTATGAGCCATCAATCTGATGTAGCCATGAAAAAGGCTAATGCAGTCCTAGGATTCATCAGGCGAGGTATTTCCAGTAGAGACAAGGAAGTGTTAGTACCATTATAAAGGCACTGGTGAGACCTCATCTGGAATACTGTGTGCAATCCTCGTCTCCCCTATTTAACAAAGATGAATTTAAACTGTAACTGGTGCAGAGAAGGACGATCAGAGGAATGGAAAACCTACTTTATGAGAGGAGACTCAGAGAGCTTGGCTTGTTTAACCTAATGAAAAGAAGGCTGAGGGGAGATATGATTTCTCTTTATAAACACATCAGAGGGATAAATGCCAGGGAGGGAGAGGAGTTATTTAAGTTAAGCACCAATCTGGACACAAGAACAAATGGCTGTAAACTGTCCATCAACAAGTTTAGGCTCGAAATTAAATGAAGGTTTCTAACCATCAGAGGAATGAAGTTCTGGAACAGCCTGCTAAGGGGAGCAGTGGGGGCAAAAAACCTAACCGGCTTTAAGACTGAGCTTGATAAGTTTATGGAGGGGGTGGTATGATGGGACTGCCTATGATGGCATGTGGCCCATCGGCGACTGCCAGTAGCAAAAGTCCCCAACTGCTGGAGATGGGACACTAGATGGGGAGGGCTCTGAGTTACTACAGAGAATTCTTGCCCAGGTATCTGCCTGGTGGGTCTTGCCCATATGCTCAGAGTCTAACTGATTGCCATATTTGGGTTTGGGAAGGAATTTCCCCCTGGGTCAGATTGGCAGAGACTCTGGGTTTGTTTTTTTTGCCTTCCTCTGCATCATGGGGCACGGGTCACTTGCAGGTTTAAACTAGTGTAAATGGTGAATTCTCTGTAACTTGAAGTCTTTAAGCCATGATTTGAGGATTTCAGCCAGAGGTTAGGGGTCTATTTCAGGAATGGGTGAAGTTCTGTGGCCTGCAATGTGCAGGAAGTCAGAATAAATGATCACGATGGTCCCTTCTGACCTTAAAGTCTGCAAGTCTGAGGGCTTGTCTACGCTACCACGCGGGGTCGAGCTAAGATACTCAACTTCAGCTACGTGAATAACATAGCGGAAGTCGACATACTTAGATCTACTTACTGTGGTGTCTTCACTGTGGTAAGTCGACAGCTGACGCTCTCCCATCGACTCCGCTTGCGCTCCTCGTTCTGGTGGAGTACCGGAGTCGACGGGAGAGCACTCAGCAGTTGATTTATTGCGTCTATACTAGACGCGATAAATCGACCTCCGCTGGATCAATCGCTGCCCGCCGGATCAGCGGGCAGCATAGACAAGTCCAAAGTCTAAATGCAAAAGCTTTTCTTAAAAACAAACCAAAACACCCTTCAAACTTCCTGCTTTCTGTGCCAAAATGAGTGACTGTCCATTCAGTACTAAGGCACCCGTCACATCCCTCATTCTGGCAGACAAACCAGGGCACTTGCAGTTCAAGATCTCAGGGAGATGATTTGTCATTAATGCTGTATTTAACGCACTTAAACAGCTTATTCATTTCTCTTGAAATCTAATAAATTTCCTTCTAATTCTCTCTTTT
The DNA here is from genome assembly GCF_002925995.2 of Terrapene triunguis. Classification (NCBI taxonomy): domain Eukaryota; kingdom Metazoa; phylum Chordata; order Testudines; family Emydidae; genus Terrapene; species Terrapene triunguis. The sequence continues at coordinate 21,164,214 of NW_020664440.1, forward strand.
AGTAAAACTTTTGCGGTTCACCTTTAAAAAGGGTCCCTTGCTTTCTGTGTAAAACAGAAAATTGGTCTTTAAGTATCCTGTGGCTAATAGCACCATTTACACAGTGAGTTTCTTCCTCCTGGAATGACGGAGTTATGCCAGGGCTGAGGCCCAGATCCTTCTGTCACAGAAGATACATGAAACATCTCCTGTCTCATTCATGAAGGCGCGGTAGTGGTGGGAGGTCAAACTTGGAGTGTGGATGGATGGGGAGCCTAATTTTGGCAATTGAATTCCAGTTTTGTATGGGATGATGATTCTCGTAAATCATATAGTCAGCCATAGGACAATTCCCTCTATTTAGCGAGGGAGCCATCTTTTAGAGGTGTATGTGCTGTGTCTGTCTTGCAGTGTTACACCTGTTGCCATTTTGCAGGTGCAAAATGTGAAGCAAACACTTTTGATGGGGAGCGTTGTTTGTATGGGGCTTTGAGTGATGCCATCCGACGTGTGTTGAAGGAATACAAGCAGATCACAGCGAAGTGCATGAAGAGAGATTATTACGATGTCTTCTTGCAGCGGTAAGGTGATGGGACAGCTATTCAGCACGTTTCAGAATCCCAGCCTGTATGTCAGCTAGGCCACTTGAATCTGCTATTCTGGCTTAAACCATTTGCAGGTTGATCAGAGCCCTGCCTCATTCTATACACACTTTTACATATCTTGTCAAATTAGGCAAAGCTTAAAACATACCCTACGGATCATTTACCACATACATCTGGGTGTTGAAAGAAACCTCCATCAGAGGCAGGGCCAGTGGAATGTTGAGAGAGCATAGTAAAAGCATGACATATGCAACCTACATTTTTGAACCCTTGACTGCCAAATCAAAACGCGTTTTCATCAGGTTGCCAAGAAACACATATGTGAATTGGAACGACGTGTCAGACAAATTTAAGTTTCGCCCCTAACCTGCTGCGGCTATAAGGCCAATATTTTCACTAGTGAGCAGTGATTATAAGTGCCTTATTTTGGGGGTGCCCAACTTGTGGCCTCTTAAAGAAGCCTGATTTTCAGAAAGAAGGTGCTAAGCACTTCCTGAAAATCTGGCTCCTTTAAGATGTCTCCAGTTGGGCTGCCAAAATCAGGAGTCACTTTTGAAAATCTTGACCTAAATTTTCAAACAAACAAACAAAAAATTTTAGCTTGTTTTAGAATGGCAAATGTGTGGGATTTTCCCCACTCTCTTTTGTATTCAAAAATGATAGAATTGTCTTTGCTCAGTCTTCCAAAAAATATAGCTCTTGGGCTGAGAAGAAACATGGGGAAAACTTCAGCTTCAAAGATAAATGAAGGTTCTAAGCACCTGAAAAAGGCCCATTAGAATGGAAATGCTTAAGGCTTGTCTGTACAAACACTTAGTTCATGACAAGCTGGGGTGTAAATTTTCCCCACTGTAGCATGCTGTGCGCTAAGGCTGTATCCGTGGTGGAGCTAGGGAGACATACCCATGCTAGCGCTCATCAAGCTCTAGTGTGCTAAAAATAATAGCATAGCTGGAGTAGCATGGGGAGCAGTTTCACAGGCTAGGTGTGCTGAGTAAGTACCCCTGGGGTTCAGAAGGGTGAGTACTCAGAGTACCACTGCTCACCACTGTCTATGCTACTGCAGCTATACTTCTATATTTAGTGTGCTAGCTCACATGAGAGCTAGCACAAGTATGTCTATGCACACCGGCACTCACCCCCGCAGCTCATAGTGTAGATGTAACCTAAGTGTCTGTGTGGACCCTGCTGGTACACACTAAAAGTTCCCAAGTGCACCTTGTACTCCCATTTCTCTAAATACAAAAAACTTAGGGAATGCATTATGATGAGGTGTGGCATACGGGCTTTGTCAGCATGAATTTGGGATGCTCACATTAGTGGGGAAATGGGCAATCCACAAGTGAGCCACGCATCCCCAACCAGCTGATAAGACCTTCATACTGCACTGTTATGTGTTCACTGTATGGCATTTACTTTACAGAACATAAAAAGAATGTACAATAATCTTAAAATCTTTTAATAGTCTCTATATATTATGTTACTTTAGTTACAATGAATCCAATTACAAGGGGCTCAACGGAGCCATAAGTATGTCTAAAACTGATCTAAAATAGATTTTAATAGACTTTTAAAAAAATCATGATTTTAAAGTCGGTACCTTCAAATACTGGAAGCAAATGAGTCCCATTGGGAGCTGGGAATTTCCCCCTTAGTTTCCATTTTTAACCCTGCAGGGAAACCAGAAAAAATAGCTTGATTGTTTTTGCAAAAAATTACTCTCCCCAGGTAAGTACAATTTTGAAAAGTTGATTTAAATATCTCAGATGTTGCATTGTTGAGCTAATTCACCAGAACCAGGGTGAAACTGGCTACGTTCCACGTTCATTTTTCAAATGGAGCTAAAGTTAAAATTGTAACAAATGGCAGTAATGCTGAAAAGTAAATTCATTCATCTTTCATTTGTACTTAGGTGAGATATCAGTAGGAAGGACTGTACAATGGTTGGTGTCCTGTGTGGACTTGGCAAGCCTCTTTGCCTCTCTGTGTCTCAGTTCCCCATCTGTAATGGGGATAATACCTTCCTTGTGGGGATGTTGTATGGATAATGCATTACAGATTGTGAGGCACTCAGATTTTATGATAATGAGGGCTATATAAGTACAGAAGAAAAACTGCAACACTCTTAATCTTAACAGTGTCTCCTTAAGGAGCAAGATGTTCACAGATTGCCTGTTTCCCCAGTGTGTGAAAGCTTCCCTCTCCTCCTTCACTTTTCTCCTTTCTCATTCGGTGCAGCCGATTTTATCTTCCCCTCTTTCTTTTTCCCTTCCAGGCTTCTGGAACAGGGTTACCAAAGCGACATTGTCTTCATCGTCCATGGGAAATCCTTCTGTGCCCACCGCTGCATCCTTAGTGCCCGCAGTGTGTACTTTGCAGAAATGTTTGAGACCAAGTGGAAAGGGAAGAACATGATAGCATTAAAGCACCCACTGGTGAGGAGAACCACGCTTCAGGTTTTTTCCCCCCACATCTTAGATATTTTCTCTCTGAGGAAAGTGAGGTTGAAAAGGAAGTTTCAGGGGTAATTTCCATAGTTGACTCCTTCCATAACACAGAACAGTTCCAGAACTCAGAGGGAGATGGAACACTTTGTGCACTAAAATGGCTTCTTACTCCGATACACTGAAAGCTGTAGGCTGTATGCTGTCAGAGTCCTCTCATTTCACCTCTGGCATTGGTTCAAATTCAGCTCAGGTCAGTAATAAAAGAGCTGTTACTGTCTGCCAGCTGTTTGGTGACCCTTATGTGAAATGAGTTGAGCCTTTGTCTAATTCCAAGTAGACAGGTGGTCCACACCACAGAAATCACCACTGTAATTGGCACTAATTGGCTCCCACTTGTTGCCTCAGCAGAAAAGCTAAGGATTAAATAGGCCATAAGTGGATTTTGCTTGTCCATTACCAAAGCTCTCCAGCATATGTTTTTGTGGTTTGGCTGTCTGTCGGAAACCTCAGATTCTCTCCTGTTGCAAACATCCTTCCTGTTTCTCAGGACAACCTTAGTTTTCATCACCTTCCAGCCGTGTTGCTCTTTAGGCTGTAACTTGAGTTCCTCTTTAACTGGGGAGGTTGGAAGTGGTGGGGACTAATGGATGACTTGTTGTGATAGTGCTTCTACTGTAGTTGCCTTCTTAGATGTGAGCCGCAATGTCTCTGTTACCTGCCAACTCTGCAGGCACAGATTCTGTGCCTTTCCCTGCAAGAAACCCCATTCTCTGATGTGTAACATGAGGTGGGGGTGTGTAAAGCAAAAAGTTAATATATTTACAGATCTATGTAAGCTGGATAGAGTGGGAATACTAGTTATGTGAGGGAGCAGGGGAATGGTGTGTGTAATCAAAATGCTATTATTGCACTAGTTGGAGTTTTCACAAAGGAGGCATCCTCACTTACCTCCCTGGCATTCTAGAGTCCTGTTCTTGAACATAACCCCCTGACCTTTACCTTAGTGTGTAATGTACTATCACTTTAGTTAGGTCATATATATATATATATCTGTATTGACGTTTCAAACTCCTTGGATAAATGTGTGTGCTTTATATAGGTGACCTTTTCATGTCTTATTTTAGATCAACCCAGCGGCCTTTGGCTCCCTCCTGCAGTATCTTTACACAGGTATGTTGCTGCTGCTTGACATGTGCATGCATGTTGGAATGCAGTAGTCAGCACCTCTTTGCCATGGCACTGTTTGGGTGGCAAAGGCTTCTAGACAAGCTTGTTTGGGTGGGTGGGTAATCATGGCTTAGACACAATCTCTCTGTCATCTGGCAGATATAAGGAGTATGAGCAATTCCATGTTGTTGTGGAAAGCTGGTGTAAATGCATATTTGTACCTCCTGCCAGTTGTGGTTCTGCCAGTAACTGGGGAGTCAATAAAAATCAACTTTGGTTGAGTGGACAGATGTGGGAAATGTACCTTCTCTAGGATAATAAAAATACATGTGCTATCTAAGCGGATGATCTCCTAAGCTGAGCAGTGGCCATATTCCCTTTGTACATTGGCTTGTGAGCATTTTGTAACTGGCAGCCCTGACTGCTGAATGGTTTGACTACAACTTGTTACTGTTGTTCCAGCAGAAGTTGTTGTTCTTAAACCTTCCGCCAGTATTAAACAAGTATTTTGTATTCTAGGGAATGCAAGTGCAATATTCCCTCAGACCACAGGGTGGTGCCCTAAATTAAACTTCCAATATGTACTGTAAGGGAAATGTTACTAAGGCATCTGAGTTTCTTCACCAGAAAACAATAACTGTTTATCTCTTTAGGGTTAGCTTTCCTCAGTGCGCACTTTAAAATGCTTTTTAGTAAATTTGGTGCTTCTGAAAGATTGAGACCAAAGTCCTTTCTTACGCCAAAACATGATGGCAGCAGCAATGCAGGCTTCCACCGCCCTGCCCCTCATCTCTGTTCTTCCAGAGAAAATGAAATTTGGTCTCCAAGATCCATTCAGTCTTTGGCCTCTTTGCTGAGACTGCCAAGTGTGGGTCCAGCTGCAGTGTGGACAACTGAGGAATTGAGCTGATATTCACCAAATTTGGTTCAGCCACTCAGCAGTCAACAGATATTACAGCAGTGCAAATTACTGACACTTGAGCTAGATTCATACCAGTGATCCAGAAGCGAGACTGCATAGCCCATTAGCAATCCTTCAGGCAATCCAGTCCCTTGTCTATAGATTAGCCATTTTTATGCCTAAGTAAGTAAATGGTGACTGGTGCGAGATCAAGGAACTGGCTGATAGAATCTTGGTGTTTCTCTTTGGCAGGTCGTCTAGACATTGATGTAGAATATGTGAATGATTGCAAGAGACTAGCCAAACAGTGTCGGCTTCAGGATCTCATCGAGGATTTGGAGATCAAGTGTAAAAAGGTCTATGAATTTGGTGAGCTCCCCTTTAATGGCTGAGTCTCTTCATTATGTTTTTCCTTTTGGAGTGGGAAGGGAGATCATGACAATGGACGTTCCACCAATGGGGCACCTGCGGCACTCATAAACTAATGGGGGGGAAAAAACCCTCAGTAGTTCTATGCACAGCTGTTAGCAGAATAGGTCTTTCACTTCCTTGTGGGGCAACTTCTGTAGTACTCCGTATCTGAACAGTGAACAAGTGTACATCATAGTAGTGGGGACCCTGGCAGCAAGGCTTTATTGAGTAGTCCAGCAACCACAGCAGAGCACTGAGGAGCATGTTTCAAAGTCCCTATAATCAGAGAGCTAGTGGGTTACAGTGGTGGCTCATGTTTTCTCTGCATGTTAGAAACGCCTGAATCATTTCAAAAGGGGGAACTATGCAAAAATGAGGGGGTTAGTTAAACAGAAGTTAAAAAGTACAGTGACTAAAGTGAAATCCCTGCAAGCTGCATGGGTGCTTTTTAAAGACACCATAATAGAGGCCCAACTTCAATGTATACCCCAAATTAAGAAACACAGTAAAAGAACTAAAAAAGAGCCACCGTGGCTTAACAACCATGTAAAAGAAGCAGTGAGAGATAAAAAGACTTCCTTTAAAAAGTGGAAGTCAAATCCTAGTGAGGCAAGTAGAAAGGAGCATAAACGCTGCCAAATTAAGTGCAAGAATGTAATAAGAAAAGCCAAAGAGGAGTTTGAAGAACGGCTAGCCAAAAACTCCAAAGGTAATAACAAAATGGTTTTTTAAGTATATCAGAAGCAGGAAGCCTGCTAAACAACAGTGGGGCCCCTTGATGATCGAGATACAAAAGGAGCGCTTAAAGACGATAAAGGCATTGCGGAGAAACTAAATGGATTCTTTGCTTCAGTCTTCACGGCTGAGGGTGTTAGGGAGATTCCCAAACCTGAGCCGGCTTTTGTAGGTGACAAATCTGAGGAACTGTCACAGATTGAAGTGTCACTAGAGGAGGTTTTGGAATTAATTGATAAACTTAACATTAACAAGTCACCGGGACCAGATGGCATTCACCCAAGAGTTCTGAAAGAACTCAAATGTGAAGTTGCGGAACTATTAACTAAGGTTTGTAACCTGTCCTTTAAATCGGCTTCTGTACCCAATGACTGGAAGTTAGCTAATGTAACGCCAATATTTAAAAAGTGCTCTAGAGGTGATCCCGGCAATTACAGACCCGTAAGTCTAACGTCGGTACCGGGCAAATTAGTCGAAACAATAGTTAAGAATAAAATTGTCAGACACATAGAAAAACATAAACTGTTGAGCAATAGTCAACATGGTTTCTGTAAAGGGAAATCGTGTCTTACTAATCTATTAGAGTTCTTTGAAGGGGTCAACAAACATGTGGACAAGGGGGATCCAGTGGACATAGTGTACTTAGATTTCCAGAAAGCCTTTGACAAGGTCCCTCATCAAAGGCTCTTACGTAAATTAAGTTGTCATGGGATAAAAGGGAAGGTCCTTTCACGGATTGAGAACTGGTTAAAAGACCAGGAACAAAGGGTAGGAATTAATGGTAAATTCTCAGAATGGAGAGGGGTAACTAGTGGTGTTCCCCAAGGGTCAGTGCTCGGACCAATCCTATTCAACTTATTTATGAATGATCTGGAGAAAGGGGTAAACAGTGAGGTGGCAAAGTTTGCAGATGATACTAAACTGCTCAAGATAGTTAAGACCAAAGCAGACTGTGATGAACTTCAAAAAGATCTCACAAAACTAAGTGATTGAGCAACAAAATGGCAGATGAAATTTAATGTGGATAAATGTAAAGTAATGCATATTGGAAAAAATAACCCCAACTATACATACAATATGATGGGGGCTAATTTAGCTACAACAAGCCAGGAAAAAGATCTTGGAGTCATCGTGGATAGTTCTCTGAAGATGTCCGCGCAGTGTGCAGAGGTGGTCAAAAAAGCAAACAGGATGTTAGGGATCATTAAAAAGGGGATAGAGAATAAGACTGAGAATATATTATTGCCCTTATATAAATCGATGGTACGCCCACATCTTGAATACTGCATACAGATGTGGTCTCCTCATCTCAAAAAAGATATACTGGCACTAGAAAAGGTTCAGAAAAGGGCAACTAAAATGATTAGGGGTTTGGAACGGGTCCCATATGAGGAGAGATTAAAGAGGCTAGGACTCTTCAGCTTGGAAAAGAGGAGACTAAGGGGGGATATGACAGAGGTATATAAAATCATGAGTGATGTGGAGAAAGTGGATAAGGAAAAGTTATTTACTTGTTCCCATAATACAAGAACTAGGGGTCACCAAATGAAATTAATAGGCAGCAGGTTTAAAACAAATACAAGGAAGTTCTTCTTCACGCAGCGCACTGTCAACTTGTGGAACTCCTTACCTGAGGAGGTTGTGAAGGCTAGGACTATAACAGCATTTAAAAGAGAACTGGATAAATTCATGGAGGTTAAGTCCATTAATGGCTATTAGCCAGGATGGGTAAGGAATGGTGTCCCTAGCCTCTGTTTGTCAGAGATGGAGATGGATGGCAGGAGAGAGATCACTTGATCATTGCCTGTTGGTCCACTCCCTCTGGGGCACCTGGCATTGGCCACTGTCGGTAGACAGGATACTGGGCTAGATGGACCTTTGGTCTGACCCGGTACGGCCGTTCTTATGTTCTTATGCCTGACTTAAAGTGGAACAGTCAGATAATTTAGACTTGGTGTGTTTTGTGTGTGAACACACACACACACACACACACACAAAGTTAATATAAAAATGCTTTATGTGTGTTTTTTTAAAAATACAAACAGTTGTATGGGTTTTGAATATTCTTCTGGAGTGTTCATGATCCAAACACAACAGCATTGGACCATTGAATGAGAACCAGCAGGTGGAATACTAGTCTTCTAACTGTGTAAATATAGCAAAGTAAGATAAATTTAGAAAATGAACTGCTTTCAGATGTAATAGTTTACTGGTTTAACTGGTAAGGAAACATGTAGTTTGAAATCACACAGGGTCTGCGTCTCCCCTAGAGTGTAGATAACTCCTTTGACTTAGTCGAGTTACTTCTGATGTGAAAGCAGAATCTGGCTCATTGTTTTTAATCTGATCGTGTCCTTTCTCTGATCTAAGAGGTAAGGTTGTTGTAGCTGCTCAGGTTTTTACTTTAAATATTAATTGTCGATTCATATTTTCCAGATTTGTATGATTACATATATAGCCTGGAGTGACAGTCCTCCCATAGTGCAAAGTTAGCTTTATAGCTGCATCACAGATATTGCATTTTTTTTTTCCTGTTGTGATATGCATGTGTGTATACAAAAGTATTTAAACACATGAAGAAAGAATTGTTCTGCTGCTTGTAATGAGTGGTAGAAGATTTCACTTGACGTACCAACTGTATGCTGGAAAAGAAAAGGCTGTGGTCAACACTCTTAAGAAAAAATAAGTTACTAAGTCAGACCGTCAGATAAGAAAAATGATGTTGCAATTTACAGCATCTTGTAATACCGAAATGTTTCAATGGGTCACTAGATGGCAGCTTTATGGTGTTGCAGTTGATTGGTGTGGTGACCATTTTCTCCAAAAGCCCACAATACAATCCCTTATTAGGCGGCAAATTAAATAAGGTTAAGGTGGTCTATTAGTGTTACGGTTTGTATATATTCTGAAACCATTGTGCAGTTTGGCATGATTGGCAACTTCTACTCATGAGGGTCAGGACAGAAATAAAAAAAAGACTGCAAGTAGCATTGAGGCATTGGGCCCCAGGATTAGAGGAACACGAGAAGCATTACCTCATAGCAGCAGCAATTTGAGTGGGAGTCAGATATAGTTTCTAATCCCACCCTGGCATAAGCTTCCTATATGGCACTGGGCAAATCACTTTAACTTCTGTGTTCCCCTCTGTAGAATGGGGATGATGATTTTATTTCACAAGGGTATTGTGGGGCTTAATCAGTGTTTGCAAAGCACTGATATAAGTGATAGGGGTTATGTGTTTGTGGCAGAGCAGGACTGTGGTGAATTGGCAGCGCTGTAGTTAGTAACATTAAATGTTTGCCTGTCAAATCAGACACGTTCTAGGTGAACCAGGGGAACTAGTGTTGAATCCCCAGGAGAGAATTAATATGAAAGAATCATAGAAGTTAAGGGATGGGAAAGCCCTGTTGGGTCACCTGGTGTCCTTTACTTGCCAAAACATTATTGTTCCCTATTGTATATTTAGAAGTTTCTTCTCAGAATATTTTCTAGAAAATAGGCATCTGGTTCAGGTAAAACAAATAAATAATAAATTTATGGAGATATCGTATCTCCTAGAACTGGAAGGGGGACTCATCGAGTCCAGCCCCCTGCCTTCACTAGCAGGACCAAGTACTGATTTTGCACCAGATCCCTAAGTGGCCCCCTCAAGGATTGAACTCACAACCCTGGGTTTAGCAGACCAATGCTCAAACCACTGAGCTATCCCCCCACCCCCCAGTCTGGGTGTCTGGCCTAATTACACTGGTCAGGGTCCAGTGTCACCATCCATGGTACAAAAATATATCCAACATGTGTAATGTAAGCAAAAATGCACACTGTAGCCAGTGCAGTTCCAGGGCGTAATCACACGGCAGACACTTCTCTCTAGTCTCATTATCTAAGTCTAGTCCATATTTCTAAAGCACCTTGTATCTTGATGCTGTGGAGGAGTATTAAAAAGACAACAACAACAGCAGGAACTGGTCTGATGTCTTCCATTATATCTGAGGCTGGCCGGCAGACAGGCATCTGCTATGCTGAGTGTAATTACTTCCATACTTCCCCTTCCTGCATGCTCTGGATATCGCCACAAAAACCTGTTACACTATTTGGAAGAATTCAGACAGGATTTGTCCAGATTAAGTCATAATCCTTGCTATGGAACTGGAGGCATTTAAAAAAAAAAAAGTTCAGGAGCATTTTCTGTATGTTGCAAAGCATAAGAATTCAGGTCAGGATTTGTGAACACCTATTTTCAGACCTCAGGTCCCTGATCTAAAGGGCCAGTGGCGGTGGTTATGCACAGCATTGTACAAGTGCATGTGTAATGCAGATGTCCGTGTATTGCATGATCTTGGAAAGTTTTCTTTCAACCCAGCTAAACCAGTGGTGTATTAGTAAAGACTACAAAGAAGTATTAAGCTAGTCGAGAACAAAGACAGATTATGAAGCAGTCAGTGATGTACTGTGCAGCTGTACCAGAAGGGAGTTTAATGACTAAACAGTATATTCCCTCCAGGCAGTGCAGGACTGTTCCCTACAGTGTACTTGCCAGTGCTTTGGCCTACCTTTTTTTAGACTTGAGTGTCTTCTCTTGAGACCATTCTACTACTCTCCTCCCAAATACTCAATTTATATTTGTTTGCTTCATTTCATACCTATTACAACTCCTTAGCTCGCCTTAAATGGTTATTGTCCCTCCTCGGTGCTTATACTTGACAAACGTTTGCAGGAGGTTAGCGTGCTTTCCTGTTCTTCTTTAGCTGAGCTACACATGGATTTGCTTCATTTAATCTTCCTTCCTAGCTAGATAAGTCGCTCCAGCTCCTTTTATTATTTGTCTTGCTGTTTTCTGAATTCCCTGCATTTCTTGCATTTCACAAACATCAGATGATGGACCCTCCTGCCTGCGGCTGCCAACAATCTATTTTTTGTCTCTTTCATCCTTTTAGAAGCAAAAAAAATTGTAGCAGTGGAATGTTGCGCCCGTGCATTTGAAATATGCAGTGTCTGAATTGGTTTATACGGACAACACTATCATCCAAAACCCACTGTTTCTGGTGTGAGCATCATCAGAGATTCTTTCATGTTACTATGGAAGTGCCTAGTTATGTTGGAGAACCTAGGGTGTGGATACTTACCATTGTGTCTGCCATAGTTCTTGGCTGATAACCCTGAGTAGGCACATCTGATGTGGTATGAGCCTTGTGTGTGTGAGGGAAGGATTTCTTGGTCAATTCTGTCTTCCTCTCAAGTTTTTATAGTGTGCCCTTCACCATGGTGTCTGAGTTCTTCAGTTACAAGGGAGCTTCAGATAGTTTCTCTGTTTGACCCTTTTAATCTCACTTGCTGTTCCCAGATGTCTCTTGGGTGGGATTGGTAGGTTGACGCCCACAAAATATGTTTTTAGAGCAATTACATACACAACCTCTGCTTTAAACTAGCACAAAGCTGTTGCCAGCCTTATCTACAGTAGGGTAAAAAGAGTGAACATGCTCTAACAAACTTTTTTATTCTAGTCTAGCCAAGACCTCTGTGTTCATCAAAGGTTGATGGGTGGAAAGTGCTTTGAGAGCCTCTGATGAAAGGCACCCATAGAAGAGATCGTTATTAACACACAGTCCCCGTAACCTGTCTTCACAGAGGGGTAGAAATCTAGTCGAAGTGTATGTCTTCAGTTGCAGAGTTAACATGGGTGATCGGTGGCCAGGTCTGAGCACCTGAGTTAGCCTGGGCTGGGCGTAAGTAGCCACGCTGTGAAGCCGTTCCAGAGTTACAGTGTCCTCACTGGTGCTACACTTACCCATGTGTGGTATTAGGACTTCTGGGGGCCTATCCCGTGGTTCTTTGTGCTGCAATAAGATGAGCCACTCTGATTCTCTGCCAGTGAATTTTGGAAGATCTTGTCTATCCTTCTAGGCACACTTGTGCAGGTAAATTGTGGGAAGGCATTGGAGGAGTGTTGGCACTCTAATGATTTTAGTCTGCATTGTCACTGCAAAGTGGGTGGGTTACCAGTCTGAGTGAAAGTGCCTCTCGGATTTTAGCCAGCAAGCCCCAGACAAGCCAGCAAGCCCAGTCTGTAAGCATCACTGAACTTGGGTGAGAAGATTTTGTGTGTGGACAGCAGGGGGATTAGGGGAAACACCTGAGTAAGAGCCTGTGTTAATTCTGCAGTGAAGACCTACCTTAAAGGGACAAAGTGTTCTCAGTTGCTTATGCGGATCTGTAATTCTGTGGGACTCTGTTCTGACAGCTTTGTTAGTTCGGCTTGGGTCTATGCCAAACCTGTCCTGCCCCTCTAGTAAGTATGGTTGTTTGCTGAAGACAAGGGCATCCGCATTCAGTCCTATAAATAGAAACTGCATAGCTTGTTCTCCAGGGCACCTCTCTGGATATAGATCATAGAATCAATAGTCTCTTTAATTGGTGGATTGGGTTTTTATGCACCCTACTGTTTCCAGTACCATTTGGGATATTCAGCCAGTTCAGGTGTCATGGTGGCCCGTCTTGATGGGTGCAATGCTTTCTTGGCGGTGGGGGCGGAGGATTCATATTGTGGCACATCTCGGTCTCATTTCGCCCACCATCTGATGGAGTCATCTGATGAAGCCCATATAATGATGAGCAAAATGTCAGGAAAAATGAGGTCTCACGGTGATGTGATTCACCTGCGAAGAGAGGGGTTTTAATGCAGTGAATCACGCCTGTCAAAAAGCCTTTGTAACACCCAGTACAGTGCAGTTTAACTCTTTAATCACCGATCGTTAACGTCTCTTTCACTATGCTCCCAATGGAATCCATAAGATTTCATTGCAGCAACGTTCATAGTTTCAACTGCACTTTTGTGTTTTACAAGCATTCCCTGCTAAGAAGCTCTCAAAATCTGGCAAAGTCCAATCTAAATTGGACTTGAGACAGCAAACGAGGTTCATAAATGATCATGGAGAGGAAAGATAATAATAAGCTCACACAGTAATGCATGTACACACTTTGATAGTGCTTCTAACTTTTTAAAAGCCTTTCCTTCCCATCTGTGCTCATGCAGCTGTACCTGAAAGAGGTTGTGAAGACCTCTGAGACCTTTAATTTTACCTGTTCTGCTAGTGACCTGCCATACTACTTGCATTCATCGTTCCTGCCAGTGGAACAAAAAGTTTAAAGATGCGGCAGGCAGCTCTTTCTAAAGAGACAAAGCTGTTGGAGAAGAAGGGCCAGAGGAGAGATTTTAAATTAAACCCCTACAGGGAATTCAGACCAGCTTCAACTGAGTCTCCTGTTGTGGCCTTTGCCTATAAGGTGCCCATCGCAGTGTTGTCTGGGAGCCCTTTGTGTGATTTGGATCAAGGGAATACCATAGTTTCCCAAAATGGGGAGCACTTACTGTGTTCCCTTGTGGTAGACTAACTAGCTACCCTGACAGGACCAGAAACTGAGGTTTCTAGCCAGGAGGATAACTGAGAAGGAGCGTCCCAGACCTACTCTTCATTAGTCTTTTCTTTATTTGCTGGTGGTGGCTATTATTAGCATTTAAGACTTACATTGCAGTAGCACCTAGAGGCCCCAATCGATATAGGGTCCCCATTGTGCTAGGCTCTATATAAATATATAGAAAATGACAGACTCTGCCCCAAAGAACTTGGTTTTAAAGGTTATAAATCCTCTTCCCCATGGGATTAAATCACAGCAGCACTACTAGCACCTGATCCAGGAGAGTTGTGGTGCAGCAGAGGGAAAGCATAAGCCAGACTTCACTCTAAATAAATAACCAATGGGGGCACCAGTGGCGTGGAAGCATGTCTGTAGTTAAATACACTTCGCCCCCTTGCCTAGCAGGGATGTATCTTCCGTTATTACTGTGTCACCTAGGGCCGACTCCAGCGGCTGGGAAGCAGCCTCCATAAGGCAGTTCTCGATCATGTCTGTAGGGAGGGGAAGCAGAGAGGAGGACAGAACAGGCACATAGCTGGTCCTTTTCCTCACCAGGGTCTCTGTAACTGATGTTCTGGAGGCGAGGGATGAGTGGAGCCGTAAGAGGGGAAACGCTGGAATCTGTGTCCTCTTTCTTCCTCCCCAGTGGTAGTTACAGCCCTGATCAGTGCTAGCAGGTGCATGCGTGTGTATGTGTCTCTGAAGGACATGTTTTTATATTTTAGTGGAAACTAAGAGCCAGAGAAAACAAACAAACATTCCTCAGAGAGATTTTTTTTAACAGGAGGGAAAGTTTTTAGATTTAGTTTTTTCTAGGCATCTATACCTTTTTGTTTTGTTGTTTTTGTTTTGCCTTTTCCAGTCTCTTCCAAGCCAGGGACCTGTGTGAAAGTGCTGACGATTGAGCCCCCAGGTAACTGTCGGCTGCAGGAGGATCTGGCTCTACTAGCAGACTGCGCCCTGCCGGCTGAACTGCGGGTAGGGAGTGTTTCTGTTTCTTCCCACACTCCACTGGGACCTACGGACTGAGCCACAGGGAGAGCTGTATGTTCACACACATTTAGGCTCAATTTCTCTGTTGGGTTCTGTGGTCACTTGTTTGCTGGTATTAATGGCACAAACTGACTTTCCAAACACTGAAGCCATGTATAGCACAGGGAAATGCTGTAAATCTCATAACCAGGCTGCCGGTTTTCATTCTTGCAGCGAGATTATTCCTCCCTCAGAGATTTGTAGAGGTCAGATCCCTGGTCTCATCCAAGTCAATGAAAGTTTCCCCATTGATTTCAATGGGGACAAGATTTAGCCCCTAGTTGAATATATTACTGGGATGCAAGAAAGGGGGGAAAAATTCCTTGGATGACAGCAGTACCTTCGGATATGTATAGATGGAATGGGATGCCTAATGGGGGTTATCGGTCCACAGAGCTTAACTGATCCCTGGTTAAGAATCGACCCCTGTGGTGGTGCAGGGAGTTGGTTTGTGACTTTTCTCAGAAGCATTGAGTCAGGATTACCCATTAGACTCAGCTATGTGTATTCCACACGATCGCTTCCCAGCGATGCAAGTGAACAGGGCAGATATTGGTGGACCCCAGTTCTTCCTGCCTTTGTTCATCTCTGTAATATCGATAGTTGCATCTTATATTTTCCTTCCTTTAATATGTTTGTCCCGGTTTCTTCACATTGAGTAGTAAAACTAATAACCTACTCATTTTAAGCAGCTCTGTGCCTGTGGGCTGTGTAACTGAACAGTGTAACAAAGCTTATTGCTTTCTTGCGTGAAATAGAACTACCTGATGCAGAGCTCAAGGAAATGTCTGAAGCAAGGTAGAAACTCTGTTATGTGTCTTTTTTTTTTTATGTGCTGGTGGCTTAGGTTTCTTAAGCAAGATGTGCCAAGGTATTTTGTGCTGGCTCTTAGTGATCCAGTTATTCGAAGTACTGAGGGATTTAAAGAGGGAATTCTGCCCATTGATGTTCCCTCTGTCAAGGCAGAAAGCTGCTTTTTTAGTATACCTTTGTTGTGGTTTTCTTTGTTTATCATTAGGTACTTGGAAAAATCAAAAACCGGAGAGTAGTGTAGAATGAATTCCAGTAGTGTCAACCCCAAGCACTTAAAAATCATGAGTGGGGTGCCCAAATACAATGAGATTGACTTAAAAATCATGCAATTAAAAAAAAAATCAGGTTCTTTGTTTTTATTTTCTGGTTTCTGAGCCTTTAGAGTGCACTTGGGTCACATTTTCAAGCTTTTTTCCAAAATTGTAAGGGCTAGAAACACACTTATTTAAAAATGAAAACAGAGATTCCTCCATAGTTGTATGGGAACTGGTTCTTTAAGGAAGAAAAACCCCAAATATCATGAGAATCTGCATAAAATAATGAGTTAGCATTGCTGAAATTTCCTGATTTTTTTTCCAGCTGTTTTATGTATCTTAGAAAAAAGTACACCATAATCCAATCTAAACATGTTGCACTGATATTACTGTCCTACTTTGTGTGTGTTTTCATGAATGCTAGGAAGGAATGGGGAAAAAATTATTAAAGCATCTGCATGGCACCCATAACCATGGAACCAGGGTTCATATTACCCCTAATTGCCTTGTTTTAACATGATAATTTTAAAAGCTCTTTTTCCTGGCCATTTATAAAGATCCTAAAGACAGGATTGTAGCCTTTTAATCTGCCTTCTACTGCTTAATTATCATTTACATCTCTTCTAAATCTTCGTTTACTGGGATCATCCCATGAAATAGGCATTTGAGTCCCAGGAGCAGCAATTCTGCAACCTCACTAGTAGATTCTGATACCATACAAATAATATAATACAAAAAACGTACTCTACGAGGCCAAAGAACACTTACCAGTCAGTCACAAACATGACGTTTCTTGTAATAAGTTACCAAACACTTCCTGGAATATGTGAAACAACAAACAATACATGATTATAAGATACAAACCAAATTTGTTTTAAGCAACAAACAGGATTGATCACAAAAGCAAAGTTCTGAGTCACTAGACAGCATGCAGCTTTGTGTTATGTGAACTTTTGATACTCTGATATTGGACATTAAATGTAGAATTTTATAATCCCACATATTTTTTTCTGTCTTTTAAGTGAAAACTGTCTATTCTTGGAGCTTTCACAATTTTCTCTCTATATAAAACAGTAATACCTGGAAATTCTGCTGCAATACTTGAGACATCTTCTCTAGTGCTGTGTAGTGTTAGTACAGTTCATGGCACTGCACAATACGAATATATGGAAGCTGTTTGTGGGGTGTATTAGTTTTTGGAAGGCTGTTTCAGACACCCATATATTTTATAGTTTGGTAAACCATAAGAGCAATTTCTTTAAACAAAGTCACTACAAGTTAAATGCAGTTAAAATCTTGATGTCTTAAATTGTCATTTCTGCTTATACTTGAAATTTGCCTTTTCTCCATTGCTTTTTGTGTATGGAAATATGATGTTTTCAGTAGTGATTAGCGATGATTGGAAAAATTCAGAGGAAACATTTTGTCACTCAAATTTGCTGACTTATCTAAATCTAAACGTTTTATGGAAGTAGTTGAATTTTGATCAAGTTCCAGCAGTACCCAGGCAAGACTCTGATGGAACCCTGCCTAGCTTGCTGCCAGCTCACATGCCCAGCTCCAGGGTAGCCAATCAGAGTCGGGAATGCCTGCGCTTTCAGGGGCTGCTGCTTTGGGTCAGCCTGCCAGATAGACTGTCTCAGAGTAGGGCTCCATTCCATTTCTTGGAAGATTTTGAAATTTTTGGTTTTCATTCCAGATTGGAACAAAGCCAAGTTTCAAAATATTGAAATCCTCCATGAAACTAAATCACTTTTCTCCACCCAGCTTGGTGCTGCAGGTGAGCTGTGAACATCTGTTACACCTTTGGCCACTGTGCTAGTATGGTTTTTTTTTTTTTTTTTTTAATTCCTAGAAATTAGAGATGCAAAAGACCTAGTCTTTCCCTTGACCAGTGTAGGCTTGTTGCTCCAGTACATTTTCTGGTGCTTTGCTTTGTGCTTTTGTAGATGCTCTAATTTGTTCCTTGTGTCATAGAACCCTGATGACTCAACATGCAGCTGGATATAAAATCTTGAGTCTGATTCTCCGCTGGTAATCCCATTATGGATTGTTAGGGTATAATGGACCTCTGTAGGTTGTCATAAATTATTTATGGCTGAATTTTTCTACTCTGCTTATTCCTATCTAGGAGCAAATTGCTTCTCCCTGTTGGTTGTGCACGTTATTGTCCCCACCAGTTGTTCTTGTCTGAATTTAGACAGCACTCTCTTTGGGGCAGGGACTTAGGTTTCCGATTTTTCTTGAAGTGCCACGCATGTCTCCTCTGGTGCGGTAACAGAGCAAGTGAAAAGCCGTGGGGATAAGATGGGGTGAGACAGATACTCTGAAGTGCTACAGGAGCTGTAAAAATTCCCTTTGTCCTGCTCCCCACAAAAAGAAAGAGTAAATAGGTTGTAACTAAAGTCATAGACGAGAGAGACCAAGCAGGGTTGCTGCAGAGTTTGGGAAGGTGGCTTTGCTGTTTAATCACCCAGAAATTGTGACTATTATTAGGCTTAGTTGTACTATAATTAGAAACCATTCTGCCAAATCGTGATGAGTACTGACAGAGAGCCCAGAGAGTAGGGCCAGGTTGCCATGCTCCGAAGTAGTGTGAAATTCAGAGCCTTTGCTAGCTCAGTGGCTCGCCACAGCCTGGGACCAGGAGTGCCAGAGAATCCCCACTGTGTATGAATTGAGCTTGCCTGATGGTACTGAAAGCAGCATGTATCTCTGTTTGTTTCCTGCTGAGTCAGATTGCAGGGACGGGGAGCCTGATACATCTCACTAATTCCCCACTATACGCAATGCTCTCTGCTAGTGCAGTTCGGTAGGAGATAATATTTGCCATTCTTCCACTGGATGTGGAACTTCCTGGCTTCCAGCCCTTGCACCTGGGGAAACCTAGAGCCAGTTTTTGATGTGACTTGCTCAGAGGAAAGACTTGTGGTAGGGATCAAACTTTTCATCCCAGGCTGCTCAAGGTACCTAGATAGGAGAAACCAGAGGAAACTCTTGTTTTCAGGGGATAATTGCTCTGGTTACATGGCTGTGAACATAGATTCACACAATTGATTCCCTTGTGTCCATAATGCTATCTTTTAAAAAAAACCAAGCCCACAAACTTTTATGCTGGTTTGCTTGGCACATTGGATTGGAGGGAGTTGTGTTAATAGTCTAGTGAATTAGTTTAACTTTAATTTCTTTAGACAGCAAAGTGACAAGAAATTGAACTGTGCATGGGAAGCTTTGTATTGTGTTGAATGAGATTGTAGTTTCAATTAAATTGTTTCAGATCTGTGCATTCCTTTATTTAAGCTATAAAATGACTTTTTACATATACTCTGGTTAAAATAACATGCCTTTCCTTGACTGGTGTCAATATGAAGATGCCCATCCCACGATGTAAACTAAATACCCACCCAGCAATCCACCTCCTCATTTAGAAGTCCGAGAGGAGTTATGAGCCTGCCAGTGTTAGCTTGAAGGTCATTTGGCTCTGCTGGACAAACTGGGAAGTGAAATTTCAGTTCAGAAGCTTCTCCACTGAGAATACCAGGCATCGAGCTCCCAGATGTTCAAATCTAGGATCAGTCAGGAAGGGCATCTCTGGTGATCTCCATTGCTGCTGAGGCGTAAGTGGGTAAAGGTGGGTGTCTCAGATAGCCAAGACACACAGGACTTTATAGATCAATGTCAACACCTCTAATGTTTATACCATGGATGCTAACTGCAGAAATTTCTTATCTTTTAACTTGTCTTTCTAGGTGGGTTTTGGGGAGTTGCCGTTTGACAGCACTGACAACTTTAGCAGCTGTCCTGATGTGTGTTTTCGAGTGACGGATTACAACTTTTTATGCCATAAGGTATGCGCATATATTTAGAGACATCAAGGTCCATGTACATGTCCTTCCCACGCACTTAGTATGAGATAATTAGATATACTGCAGGGGTAAGCTTAAACTTACAGCACTCTTCTTAATGAAACAACCCAGCCTGCCTCCCTTACAGGGTAAAGAGATTCGTGAATTGCAGTAAGAGGCATCTACATTGTGTCTCATGCTGTCAGCAACAAATCTGAGCCTGTCATTGGAAGTGTTGCATCCTTAATAGTTCAGGATGACTCAGTGTAAGGGTGGAACTGGAAACAGAACTCAGGAATCCTGACTAGAACTATATTGCTACTCTAGATTAACTGTCACTCTAGTTAATATCTTTTTTGCTTTGAGGGCAGTAATGTGTAAAAATAAGACCTGAAAGAAATAAGAAAAAAGACAAGTTTATCAGAGTCTAGGGATAAAAACACAGAGCATCGGCAGAGGTTATGCTACTGACTTGGTGCTTTGGAACTTGCTTAATGAATTCCTGAAAGTTGATCCCTTGCCTAGTGCTGTTTGGCTCAGTGCAGCAGAAAGGGAGATGCTAGTGTTGGATTTTTCCTTTCCCATGCAGGCATTTTTCTGTGGCCGCAGTGATTACTTCAAAGCCCTCCTTGAGGATCATTTCAGTGAGAGCGAGGAGCTGCAGACTCAGCCCACCATCCCTGTGGTGACCCTTCATAACATCTCAGAAGACATCTTCATCAGGGTCCTCTACTACATCTACAGCGATGACACTGAGGTGAGACCAGCCTACTCTCTCCTTTCATTGCCTTCAAGTTATGCCGAAATGTCTTTGCAGAAGTGTCATCCTATAGCATTCTACTGCTGGTTTGTTAAATATCACTCACTCATTCTCCCACCTGGCTTGAAGAACCTCAGTAACCCAAATACTGGTATCTCCATTTTATCCATGTTGTAGGCTAGGCTGGGACTTTGTTTCCTGAATATATCAATGCAACTGCTCCTATATGCCATTTGTGTATCTTTCATCCTAAATTCATATCCTGTAAATTAGGATACATGTTACTTAGGCCAGATACATAATGCATGATTTGTGTGGCTGTGTATTCTTCCCCACTGAATGCTATTGTGCAGCACTGACTGCTCTCAATGGCACACAGTCAGAATTCTGCCACTAGATGGCGGCTGAAAACAGATTTGCCCGTGTGCTAAGGTTAAGAGGCCTGTTCATTTACTATTGGCGTTACAGCCGGTCTTTGCATTTAAAACAAAAATTATTTGCATTGCTGGAATGCCTAGATGTTCCACTCAGAGATTAGGGACCCATTGTGCTAAGCACCTAACAAAAAGACATCCCCTGCCTCAAAGAACTAACAATCTAATTAAAAGTGCAGCCAGCACTATACATCTTTTGGCAGCACTGAAGGGATTAATGATGCTGATGAGCTGGCTTGTGTCCTCTCCAAAGCTTAAGGCTTTCTTGTATGAGTGAGACTGTACCATTCCTACTCTGGGTTACCGTTTGGTTTTGCTTTGCTGTGACCACCTGCACAGCTGTGACCACCTGCACAGCTGTGACCTTATTCCTGCCGACCAGCTTGGCTACAGGCAGCAATATAGAATCTGTGGTAGGCAGGGAGATGATTTATCAGACAGGAAGTCACTGGCTAGCCTGCTGAGGCTGTCATTAATACCCTGTAGAACTTCCTCACATTAACTCATTCTGCTCACAGCCTCCTGTTGTCTATGCTCTGGAGGACAGGTGGAGTGGGAGGTGAGGAGCCCCTAAGGCACATCAGAATCTTGTCACAGCCCTGCAGCCTGATCCAGTTCCGCTGCACCTCTTTGACGCTCCAGAATCTGGCTAACTCTCTATTGTTGCTAAGTAGAAGTGTTTCCAAACCAGAGCTGTAGCTGCAGCCTTCCCTTTCAAATGGCTCTTTGGATGCTACCTGTTTGTGCAGTGCACATGCCTGATGGCCCACCTCAGTAAAAACAATTTACTGTCATTAAAAAATCGTTACTCATATTTTCCAGTGGCTATTTGAGTCTCAAGCCAAATGAGCTTTTGTGGAAAGAGGCCATCTGTTTGAAAAATTATATTAACGTTGTCTTCATTATTTTTCCTGGCAGATTTTCAAAGTTCAGTACTTTGTACAGTGTTTTTTCTTCCCAAGCTTAAGTCCAGTCTAGTGCCGACATAACCAGCATCCTCATGCTGCTTGACCTCACCTTTTTCAAAGGATTGACATTTCTGTCACTGTTGTGTCCATCACAGCAGCCCATGTTATCCGTGTTCGTGTGGTTTCTGAGTGGAAAAAATAAGCAGCTGAGTGGAACTTGTGTGTGTGTGTGTGTGTGTGTGTATGTTTGTGTATATAGGGGAAGTTTGAAAAGGAACATCAAACTGATTCTGTTTTCTTATTGGACAGTGATCAATCGAGCATTGGTGTTTTCAATTCAATCCAATTGAAATGCTCATGACCTTATAGGTTCCCAAAGCATCGTATTAGATGCTACAGTAGAGAGACTTGCAGTTACTGTGGAGGTGAAACTCAAGCAGTGTGTGGTCAAATTCTCCTAAGGAAGGGGGTAGGTGATGTGCAAGCCTCATGTGCAAAAGTCATGAACTTGAGAAAAGTCCAAAGCCATGTTTATACCGTAAGTAAAGTGAGAGGGAGCACAGATCTGGGAGACCTGCGTCTGTAACAGCACTTGATGAATAACCCTGACAACCTTGCTGCTGCTGCATAGCTTTGTTACAGCACTTTAACAACTGTTGCAAGCCTCTGACGTGCCTCCTAATGCACCTTGCATTCTTATGTACAGTTGTGCACTGTGGCAAACGAGCCTTCATCTTTCCAATCACATTCCAATTCACACTTGCTCTGAGTGATCTTGTTTACTCTAGTACCAGTGAGGATAGCCATGCAAGCACTGCAGCTGCAATGGTGCAATTAATCCTTCTAGTGCAACCCCACTTTGAAATAATCATCTGTATCTGTGTGTGGATGTGGGCTGCACTGCACCTGGCCCAGAATGGCTTGTGTGGAGGCACTGCAGCTTGCACCTGTGCAACTTGCAACTGTGAAGATTTTTAGCATAAACACACAAGATTTCGTTCTCCTCAGAATCCTACATGACCTGGTCTCTTCTTAAGCATGTGCATGCCATGTCCCACAAATCTAGATGGATAATAGTAGTGCTCTTCACAATTCCTTTCATATTAGCAATAGCAAAACTGCACAGAAGAGAACTCTAGTTCCAGATTAGTGACATAGATGATTGATTAAAATAAATGTCAAGGATTTGACCAGCCAGGGAAAAAAAGAGAGAGAAAAGTCTGAACAAGGTTTAAGACTGTGACTTTTTTTGTTTAAAAAGACATTCTACAGGAATATAGTCCTCAGACCTTGCTATTTAACCATCTGTTGCCATATTACAGAGTAAGCATCATAACAACACTTACTTCATTTCTAGAGATTTCATTAAACTGAGTGAAATACTAGACAGTATTTGGTCCTGCCATACGGGCAGGGGACTGGACTCGATGACCTCTCGAGGTCCCTTCCAGTCCTTGAATCTATGAAAACTCTATGTACACATATTTAACACAGCCCGGGCATGACGATCAAGTGTTTAAAATTAAAAAAAAAAAAAATTAGACCAGTATGCTGGGTTTATTTTTGCAGGTGAATGTATTTTGTCTGAGTATTGAATAAAAGGTAACCAAATATCTTGATTGACGTGCCTAGTCTGTTAAATATGGGTATAATAGCTTTTGTTTAAAAAGACAAGTGTTGTAACTATTGTTTTGTTTCCCATATTTACATGGCAAGGGTTTGTAAACTTGTTAAAACTTCCTAAATAAATTAAAAAAAAACAACAACAACATTTATGTCAACCTAGTATGTCGGTTAGGGGTGTGAGAAATTCACACCGCTGAGAGAAATAGGTAAGCCAATCTAAGCCCTGGTGTAGATATTGCTAGGTCAACAGAAGAATTCTTCCTAGCTACCGTCTCTTGTGGGGGTGGATTAACCACAGTGACAGAAAAACCCCTTCTGTTGCAATAGCAAGTGTCTACACTGCAGCGCTGCTGTGCCGCTGTAGCGTAGACATAGCCTCAGTCTCTCGAATGGTGGCATAGAGCACTCTCCTCGGGGTTAGTACTCTGCACTGGTGGTTTTCCCCTAACTGCAAGAAATTATGTCTGAAATTAAATCTCAGTGCAATCTATCTGTGCCAGAGGCACGTGGTGTAGGCAGGACTTTCTTTATGGTGACTCTCTTCTTTGCATTACCAGCTGTCCCCTGAGAATGCTTATGACGTGCTGTGTGTAGCAGACATGTACCTGTTGCCTGGCCTCAAACGCTTGTGCGGGAGAACCTTGGCTCAGATACTTGATGAGGACAATGTTGTCAACATCTGGAGGATTGCAAAGCTGTTCCAGCTGACCCGACTGGAGGACCAGTGCACGGAGTACATGGCGAAAATCATTGAGAAGGTATGCAAAACCCTTCCCTCAGATGTTCCAGGTGCCACTACTAAATGTGCATCTAAGTGTTGCCATGGTTTAATGTAGGCACTCTTCACTTCTGAAGATGTTGGGTCATAAGTGAAGTGAATTTTGTAGTCACACCTTGGTCCTCAATAGGACCCACCTGGCAGTTTGACATGACTGGTGAAGAAGACTGCGGGTATGGAATAGCAGATCATGACTGATGTGCATTGGGGTGCTGTGTGAAGGGGGTATGTGGGAGTATTCATCTCCATACATGACTCTTCCTGGTGCAATTAATTCTTTTGTACTGTAACCTCTAATTCATTACAGCCCCCCCAAAAGCAGATTATAGGGGGTTCCATAGGAAAAACTTATTACTGATGATTAGCTAAATACCAAATCTTATTACACTGGGATCCTATTTACAAGGATCAATTTGAACATTCCTTCCCACTGCTATTTTGTCTGTTCTCTCCGATGGCTGCTTGGCGATCCAGGAGCCAGTGATGTCTGCAGAGAAACAGTGATCATATGGCACAGACAGTTCAGTTCTTCTACTAAGTATTTTGGTTCCTAGCAGGGTCAGTAGTTTTATATAAATGGCTCTAATTAACACTCCCACATGAGCTGTAACATTCTTTACCTGCAGCTGAGAGGCTCGGAGAAAGGTGTGAAACTCTTTCCTGCCTGTGAAAACGGTGAAGAAAATAATTTCCAAACAGTTCTTCTCATTCAAAAGTGCCATTGATCAATATAAATTAGGGAACCAACCGATCAGCATATGGCCAGAACTGGATTCTGGAAAGGGGATTTTATCCAATGGCTGAATGAACTGTAGAAGCAGTGATTGGGAACACTGAATTCTTGCCACTGGGGCTTTGCGTAGGATAAGAATTTTAGGGCATTCCCCCATGTTTTACTAGTGCTAAGAACGGTGGAAGTGCGGGTACAGGGAAGGCTCCAGGGGACCCCAAACTGTGTCGTCTAGTGGTGCACAGAGCAAGTTGAGATGACCCAGTAGTTAGATTGCCAGCAGATGTCAGCCCCTTGTCTGCAGTAGCGCTTTCTCTAGGAGAGCTGAATTGGTATGGGCAATGATGGGAAGTTCTTGGCAAAACACTGTAGTGTAGACCAGGCCTAAAGTTCCATTGCAAAATGGACATCTCTTGTCTGTCTCTGCCATGACAGGAGCTGTTGGCTTTCCCTGTAGGGGTTTGTTTCCTGGTTTCTCTCCCTCTCTCTGCTTTGGGAGAAATATTGTGAGTTCATGTAAATGGTGCCCAAACACTCCGTGATAGACATTTGGTCAGTGTGTGTTTATAATAATACACTGAGGGAGGGGAGGGCTGCAGCCTACTGACAGGTTTTATCTGCTCTTTAAACGTTTGAGTCTTTTTCCTGTTGGTTAAAGGTGCAGGATTGACAGCCCTGAAGACTGATCCTTGTGTTTATCCGTAGAGCAGATACAGTCTTGGCAATGGCAGGACAAACTTTTCCTGTGGGCTGCCCCTTGCTGGTGTGCCTCACGCTGAACCTGGAAGGATCCCTCTAGAGTGTAAAAGGGGAATTCAGTCCTTGGCACTCTGTATCCCCCTTGTTGGAAGTCTCATCAGAAGGGCCAATTATGGGGATGACCTTGTTTTTGGTCATTTTCTCAGTGGTAACTAAGCTGAGAATTCATTTCACAAACCCAGGTTCCTGAACTCTCCAGACTTTCACCCATTACCGGCCTGAGCCAGATTTGAACTGGCGACTTAGTGGTAAAAGGCTGAACATCACTTTGCCACTTCCCATCAGCCTTGCAGCTCCCCTAATTGATGTCTTGTCTTCATCCTTCCAGCTGGTGGAGCTAGAGGAGTTTGCGGCTGCTGTGAAGGAGAATGCTGAGGCAGTGGAGGAACGGCAGGAGACTGATTCCATCCCCCTGGTGGATGACATCCGCTTCCACATCACCAGCAATGTGCAGACTTACAGTGCCATCGAGGAGGCCAACCAGAAACTAGAGGCACTGGAAAACCTCCTGGCCAGTATAGGACTCGAGTGCTGAAGTCTGTAAATCCTGTTGTTGGATGCAGAGAGCAGCTTGTGTGACCTCCAGTGGGTTGCCTCTGAGTGCAAGAACATATGAGTCTTAGTCAAATGACTTTTCTTTTTTCTCTCCTCCTTCCCACCCACCCCCGGGCATGGTTTCCTTTTAATTCATTCATGGCTGGACATTCACATGTTTGCTTTTTTCCTTCTGTTAATAGGATCCCAAAGTGCAGCCCAGGTTGATAGTTACTGCTTGTACGATAGAGCACTGAGAGGGAACTGCCAACCATGTGGCTAATGGAGCTGTATTAACGGACTCCGTGACATCTGGCCCCAGGAGCTGCCCCACTCTCTTAGTCAGCAATGCATTTCTGAAACTGGTTCAAGCCAGGGTTCTTGTATAGTTATCAAGGGAACAAAAATGGATTATGCTGAGTGTAAAGGAATCTATTAGAATTAAACTGGCTGGTCTTTCGCTGTCAGTATTATGGGGAGTTAGCGGAGAGGATGGCATTTTAATGGGGCACAGGAATGTAGCCTTATGGGGCACTAGCTGACTTCACCTGCTCTTCTTGTTTCTCAGTCACAAACTACTGGGTTCCTCCAAGTATTGACACCTGGATTTACACCCTCAGTGTAGTATGAAAGTTTAGGTTTTAAGTCCATATTCTGACAGATTGTGACAGTGTATCCTTGATCAGGGGGACATGGCTAAATTGAATGATTTCTTTTCTGGATACTTTGTTTAATGCATGTCCCAAATATAAACCTGTAGGAATACATTAGAGAGCAGCAGGAGAGAGACCCAGTCTCCTAAAGAGCCAGTAACTTTTCAAAGGCACTGATGCAGAGGTACTGCCCTTGTCTCACTCTAACAGGAGAGCAACTCCTTTCCTCTCAGAGTTGCCATGTATTCTTTTTTTGGCCTGTTGTGTCAGGATGAAGAAAAGACTTATCAAAGTTTAAGGGTGGATGACAAGGAAAAGGGAGCTTTACAAGGCTTGTCTCAGTTCATTTGCCCTGCTCTTTCGTCTTCTGACTTTACTCAGACTTAAAAGCCTTGAGTTCCTTGTTCTTCAAGAAGCTAATTGTTCATCCTTGCAAATGTGTTTGAGGATTCTTCCTCTGCAGTAGATATCATTATCTTTAGAACTCCGGTGTCCCTTGGCTTTTAGAGAGGGATGGTGCTGTTTTTTCCTCTTTTCTCAGCATCAGTCAGCGGGCCACAACTCTTGCACTAAGCACACCTAATCATATGGACTAGTTCTCCACACCCTGCTCCCTTGCTGTTACAGCCCTGCCCTGTAAGCAAACCCATCCTGTCTCACTAGATGTCCCTCTTTAGTGTTGCCCTGTTTCTAGATACCCTCAGAGGTGGAAGTGTAGCAAGAGTTTTACTTGTTGTTCTGTTTTGTGTGACAGCATGGCTGGAAGTTGCAATTTTACTGGATGTTCGGATTATGAAATGACTTCAAGTTGGATTCAGTGGTTCTGTGTGCTGATACTGGGTGATACTCCAAAGAGACAGTATTGCCAGAGTGCAGGACAATTACATCCTCTCTTTGTTAACTTGTGAGTGAGGTCAGGCTATTTTCTTGGTGTTGGCCAAAGAAAGGAAGGGGATCTACAGTCACAAAATCTTGCCTGCACCCAGATTTTGTTCTTTCTTCTTAAATCTCCTGCCTCTTGTCACAAGGATGCACTATGGTTGCTAGACTTTCTAGAGTTGTCGTCAGAGTCCCAAGGATTCACTGTCTGCTTTTCCCAGAGAGCAAAGCCTGGAGACTTAACTGCTCTGACCCTTTAGAGAGTCATAGAAAGCGGGTGGCTTAATGGTGGGAGACAGAGGAAGTATCGTAATGTTGGAAATCTAATGCTGCCAAGGACTTTGCGTGCTCTGTGTTACTAAGTCTCCTCAGAATTATGTACTACATGAGTCTTGATTTGTCAGGGGAAGGGAAGTGGATTCTTTCTGCAGTACTTGGGGCCTGGGAGGGAGAAAATGGGGCTGTAGTAATTGCATGGGGAATCCTATCAAAATGTTGGTGCTGCTGTCACTGGTGGATGTTGCTGTTTACAGTAACTGTATGATACAGGGGGTTTAAAACCACACCCCAGTGACCTGTGCTTTCGTGTGTTGGCCCTGTGCATTGCTCATGCAGATAGGTGATCTGGGTCCCCAACAGCTCCTCTGACCATGCTTCTGGGAGCGTTTTTCCAACATAAGGGAACGGATTTAAGTTTGCCTGTATGGCAAGGACTGTTATGTGGGCTTTATGCTGTGTCCTTTCCCATCTGCTAGCCTGGCTTCTGAAGTGGCTTGGACAGCTAATGAAATCACATTTGATGGTCTTGGTTTAGTTATGATTATGAAGTTGCTCCATAGTTTGGCTGAGACTGTGCTCCCAAAAGGCTCAGTGTCGGTAGAGTAGTGGGTATTGCCTGCTGGGGTTGAGCTGCATCGGCAGAGTTGTGCATGGAAGCCCGAGAATAGAGTAGCAGGTCAGGACTGAGATGCGTTGCCAGAGCTGAGAGTTTTCAGCTATGTACTGGCTCTCCCAACCCCCAGCGGATTCTCCTTCTCCGTCTTTATGTGGTGTCTCCTGCAGACCAGGCATCTTTGGGGAAGAGGGTGTCTCCGGAGGGTGTTGAGCTATTCGAGCAGTATCTGCCTCTGTTTCTATTAGAAATTCCTTTGGGGAAACAGGTGAGTTTTCTGGCTTGCTTTTTGCAGGCAGGTGCCAGTATCTTGGTTCCATAGCGTGCGTGCGTGCGTGCCTGGTCCTGTATCAGAATAGTGACCTGGAAAGAGGAACTGTATGTTCTGCTCTGTAAATGTGTGTATTTAAGAACACCCTAGGTCTGTGTACTTCAGTGTCCATCTACAGAGCACAGACTAACTTTGGCTGAAGGACAGAATGACAGGACAATGAAGTTCTGAGAGCCAAAAAGTAACCTGAGCTGGTGAAGCGTGTCTCAATTTAAGATGTGGGGGGAAGGGCTGGTTGGACTAATGCTAAATCCCTTGTATTTTGTGTCAGGGGAAGGAGTGAGTGTTGTTTCACCCTCTGAGGTGTAAGCTCTTTAAAGATCCCGCAAAACATGTTATTCAGAAACCCCCTTCTATCTAAACTGGTACGATTCACCTGCCTTTCTCCTTCCTTTATTACTAAAGATGACTTTGTATATAAGCACGCTGCTCAGGTTTTTATCACCTCTTCTCTGCTCCTGCTGTATAAATTTCTCAATCACCCTTCTTGCAACACAACCTTCCTTTTCACAGCAACTGTTGTGACATTTCTCTCCCCCCCCCCCCCCCCCCCCCCCCCCCCTTCCCCCCCCCCTTTTTCTCCCTTTTCCCCCCCCCCCCCCCCCCCCAGAAGACTACGGGCCACCACTTAGATGGATTTACACCAGCAGTGAATTTGGCCTTTGTGTGTGTTGGAAGTAAGATTCAGGAGCAGGACTGTTGAGAAACACACTATCCTTTTTCCATGCAGGTATCTTAACTCTTAAAGTAAAAAGGACAGTGGTACAAAAATGGGTGAAATGGCAGCCACGCAGTTTGTAAGTATTTTCCATGCAGCTGTTCTTAAATGTGTCCATTCCTGTCCCTTTAAGTGGGGAACCACTTAGAAGGTTGTAACTTGTGGGATTAAAGGTCAATGTGGCCTTTTTATTTTCCTCTCTGGTAATGCAGTTCTGTTAAACGTGCTGGATGAATTCAGAACACCTTTTCTATCCAGCTGTACGTAGTGGCTAAATCTCTGAACTAAACTGGATTGTCCAATTACTGAGTATCTAGGGCTCCTTCATCTCTCTGAAAAACAGATAAGCAGGTGCTTAACATACAGAACAAGCTCCTTAATTGAAAAATAAATAAACTAGTTTGTAACATGAGTTGAACTCACTTTAGTGTTGCAAATAATTTTATTGCCAGATGAAAAATTAGGATTTTTCTTCTGTTAGTCTTTTTTTGTGTTCTGTTCTGCTATCCCCATCTTCTTCATTTACTATTAGCAATTTGTTGAAATAAGAAAATTGTAAAGTTTATCAGAGCAGCAATATATTATAATAAAAATATTTAAAAATGTAATGTGTGAGCATGTGTGCAGCAATAAAAAAAAATGTATATTTCACTATGCCTTGTCTCTGCTGCGGGCCTGTTTGTTAATGACCCTAATGATGTCTGCGTGACTTTATTTCTGAAAAGACTCAGGTGGTACATTTAGCCTGCATTCCCCATCCCATCAAATAGCTAGTTTTTTTCTGATCTTGAGCAATGGGGGAAAACATGTGTTTCCACTCCCGAGTGGGCCAGTCAGATAATCCCTGATACAACACAACAGCAAACAATTGAGAATGTTTTTATTTTTTTCTCCACGTATGGGCTTTCTTCTCCCCATCCCTGGAATGTCTTGCCTTATTACTATTGCACTGCCTGTGCCAAATTCATCCCTGGTGTAACTCCATTGAATTATGCCAGAGATGATTTTTGACAACAATGTACTTTGGGGGTTCTCCCTGATGCACAAATAATTTCACAGAAGAAACCTCAAGATCACAGAAGTATCCCAGCCACATCCGCCTCCATCTCTAAGAATAGATCAGACTTTTGTCTCCCATTCAGACCCCATGTGCAGCTAGATGGCTAGAATGTTGTTTCTGTAGCAAACGGTAGTGACCTGACTTGTAAAGGTGCTGAACACCTACAGCTCCCATTTACTTCAGTGAGAGTTGTGGGTACCCAGCGCCTAGAAGTAAAGACCCAAGAGCATGCTAGGTAGTTCTATGTAAGAACATGCAGTATTCCTGGGAGAAGCACAGAAGCCTTTGAATGACTTGAAACTGACAGAAGGGACCTAGTTTTGAAAAGTTCAGACAGTGATCAGTCTTCAGTTTGTGATTTGTACCAGCAGGACAACAGTGTTTAAGAAGGCTATTCATGGGGAAAGTGGAACTTGCTGAGACCCAGGAATAAAAGCCATGGATTGGATGATCTTTTACCTGCTCGAGTAGTTTGTGTTGGTGCATTTATGGCCAGATTCTAAAAATGGCACGTTCTCACTTAACAGATCTCATTCACTGTGTGCTGACAGATTCCTCCGCTCTGTCTATTGACTGAAAGGAAGTTTTCTCTATATCGTGCTCCTGTTTGCACTGCAAAGTCCACAAATTTCTGGGAGCGGGATTCAGTTTTGGGTTAAACGTAGTTAACAGTTCAGTGGATGATGTACGTACTCTAGTTGCGGAGTCTGCAATGATGAAGTTAAAGGCAGAAGGAGCTCTGACTCCCAGATTCCAGAGGGAGTTTGGGGGGCTGGCAGTTAGAGCCGTTCTTGGAAGCAAAACAAATCTGACATGGAGTTAAGAGACAGAGTCCGCACTGGGACCCACTTGTCAGAGTAGAACCACAGTTTAAACAAGGAGTCTACACTTTTCCAAACTGTTTCTTTGTCTTGGAAGAAAAGCAAGTGTCAAATAGAGACACTTGGAAGTGTGTGAGAGAGAAAGATCTTGGCTATACCTACCTGGCCATACTCTACTTCTTTGGCAGTTAAAAGGGACTTTGGTTTCCAGGACTGTCAATCCAGTACCTTTCATGAGCATTAAATGCACATGAAAAATTAAGCTTAGAAATCAAAGAGGTGCCTAGAGAGATCAACATTTTTTGGGGGAAAAAAGCCCTGCAGTATTACACATGCTTTTTTTGATGAGGCACTTCTCCTATAACACACTGAGGTTAGTAAGACTTGAAGGGAGTGTGACAGCAAGCAATCGCTGGAGAATAAAGAAGGGGACTCGAGGAAGGGACTTCAATGCCAGCTAATGAGCTAGCCAAGTTCCCAAGGGTCTGTTTGCCAGGTTCCTGAGACAAGCTCTGAGAGGAGGGAGTGTAAGACAGAGCTGCCCTTTTCCCCCAGTGTTGGCTGACTAGGCTCCAGGACTGGAAAAGATCAAGAAGCAAGTCCAGGGAAAGCTACAGGCTCTTTTCACATTGATCTCAACCCATGGTTCAAAACAGGCGCTCTTCGCTGGAAAGAGAGAGGAGAAAGCCAGGTGAGGCTGTCTGAATCACTCTTATAAGAGAGTGGGGGAAGGGAGGCCTGGCCATTGTGCTCCTCTTGCTAGGCATGCTGGGAAAGGGGAGGAGTCTTGGGCCTTTATAATTCAGGCTCCTCTCCTTCTCAGCTAGTGTTTGGAAGAACTGCACCCAGGAAGAGAGCTGTCTGCTGGGCTGAGAAGACCCTGGGAGGTAAG
Organism: Terrapene triunguis; assembly: GCF_002925995.2. NCBI lineage: Eukaryota > Metazoa > Chordata > Testudines > Emydidae > Terrapene > Terrapene triunguis. The sequence goes on from NW_020664440.1 coordinate 21,196,591, forward strand.
ACTTTGTAGGAAATACTTGAATAAGTTTTATTTGGACTGTATGTATTCTTGTATTGAAGAAATGGGATTTGTATCGTTGTGTATTTAGGGGAGCTGGTCTGTGTTGTTAGGGTGTAAAAATCACCCTGCTAAAGGACGGGATGAAGAGGGTCTCTTATCCCATTGTTTTGGGTGGACAGGAGCATCCTGATGCCATTATGGTTAGTGACAGGGAATTGCATGAAAAGTGACACTGATCAACTGAGAGAGAGAATCTGTACACAGAGAAATCTGCACTTCAGGCAAATAAAGTAATACTGTAGAATGATATCCTCTGCTCAGACGGAATGGTAGGATCATCTTAGCCCTTACTGGAAAGATCAGCTTTGATCTCCCATAACTAACATCTGAAGAAGTGAGCATTCTAATATAATCTAGGCACAGAACAGCACAAAAACTAATATTTCTATTAATTTAATTTAAAATGCTTCCATAACAGTGGAGCCAGCATTCTGCTGCTCTAGAATTGATTACCGCCCCCACACCAGAAGAACTTGACCAAGTAGTTTTAAGACCTAACTTATCAGTGGCCTTGTTTCCTTTCCCCTCTTCTCAAAAACACTATTGCTGAGAAACTGAGAACACAATACAAGATGGACAGGAGAGTCTTTCAGAGGGGCTCTTGCTTTTCAGATCCTGATTACTTGTGGTAATTGAAGATTTTTAGAATGCTTTTTGCAAGAGATGAGTGTATTGAGCTTGGTGTCCTGGACAAGTTTTAACTTGGGTAACTCTTGTGTGTCCCTGAATTCCCCACAGAGGGTCAAGTAGGCACAGCATTCCTCGCTCCCTGACCTAACTTGCTTTGTAGTGATGGTGTATGCTGCTAGCTAAACAGTTGTCATGTTCTACTTCCAAAGGAACAGAATTAGAAAATGATTTCTCCCCTACTCTGCTGCAAAGTGGTGATCGTGCTCTCAGTAAGAATCTTTAACTCAGAACTTGGTGGGTAAGGCCTTGTCTCCACTAGGGGGGGTTGGAAAAAAATTCCCATTGGTGCAGTACCCCCCTACAGGTGAGTGCTGTGCGTAGGAGCTGGAACTAGGGGTGGGTGGTGGGTGTTGCCACACCCCTGGCTTGAAGTGGTTTCCATTCTATACAAGGTGTATAGTTTGGTTCAATAGCTCTCAGCCTCCCCACTATGAAAAATTGTTCCAGCCCCCCTGAAGTTGTGTGAGCACCGGTGCAGACTAAGCTCCTGCAGCCAGTGACATTAACACCGTGTCTCATACACCTGCTTTGAGCAGGGTTAGAAGCCAGTGGTAAAAACGTCAGTGAGTGGTGGAGGTTATCTCCATTAGGGATCCCAATGTTGTTAAGGCAGGCGCAGCTCCATTGGTGTTAACGGTGGTGAGAAGCTTCCTGCCAGAAAACCAACCCTGTAATCCAAAGTGAACGAAGCACTAACTTCTTCAAATGATAATATATTTGTAATGTGAGCTTGCATCTGGCACGTAATCCATTCCTAATTGGAAGTCTTATTCAGAGTGCTGCTTTGGTTTTAGAAAAGCTGTGCAGGTCTCACCATTTTCTAGAGGAAAAGACAGTTTTCAAATTAAAAACAAGAATTGTGGAAAGAAATATAGAGCCAAATCTTGCTGTTCTCAGTAAACCTAAAGTTCCATTGACTTGATCGGTAACTTTGACTCAGGATACCAGCATTTGGTCTATAGCCTTTGAGTGATTTGAGTCTTGTTTTATTCTCTCTTATTTAGGGAAACTTTCTGAAAACTTGAAAATACTTAAGGAATAGTATTGGCCATTGTCCTGACAGTTCTATCTTATTGTAGCCTTAGCTGCCTCACTAAATCTTCTCCCCTGCCCCTCCATACTTTCTCCTCTGTAGACATTTTCTTAGGAGATGGAGTAAATGCTTCCTCCGCTGGACTATTCACCTCCTTCTGGGCTAAATAGATTTCTTTGCCAAGTTTCCTGTAATTAGACATTAGTGCATATCAGGAGATTCAGACAAACTCTTAATTGATCTCTTAGGAATTTTTTCATCTGGATTTCTGGGAATAGTCCAGGCGTTGAAGAGCATCCACAGCCTGACTTAGTCCCATGGAGAGAGAAAGCTAATCCAATGCCTAAATTAAACTCTATCTCTCAAGGAGCCATGAAGGGCATGGGGGTGATCTCTAATAATGTATAGACACTGTATGTGACCTGGTTATTGGGATAATTACTGTTTGGCTGTATTGGATTACTGGAATGCTTACTGTAGACATATGTTGGTTTAGTTGAATAGTCCTGTTGTTAAGAAACAAGCAGGAAGGCACCACAATAGCTCCAGATAAACAACCTCTCACTAAACATGGGAGGGGTCATTAAAAGATAATGCTTCTAGCCAAAGTTACGAGATTTGTGTTGCCAAGGCTGAAAGTAAGAAGATCAAAAGGACACTAAACTGTTAGTCACTCACTGGAGAGAGGCCGAGGCAGTTGTTGATGAGCTGTTTGTGGAGAACCGACTGAGTCAGATAGACTCTGCTGGAGGGTCTGAAGCAGCAAAACCTGCCTGGCCAGATACCACAGGGTGATGGGGCTTTAGGTTTGTGTAGCCTGTTTATTGTGTTAAAATCTTTTTTCTCTTACGGTGTGCTTTGTTTCAACGGTTAAGAATAAACAGTACTTTGGCTTGAGAAAGCTGTCTGGTCACTGGCTAGGGGCAATGGGGCGCGGCGCAGGGGGTTGGTCCCAGGAGTGAGGAACCGGCCGAGAACAATAGGCCTGGGCTATGTGAGGGTGACAATACGTCCCGTTTTGGCCAGGAGAGTCCCCTTGTTCAGCTCTGTCCCGGCCGTCCCTACTTTTTTGCCAAAACTGGGCATTTGTCCTGGCTGCAAGGCAGAGCAGAGAGTGGCGGCTGCTGCTGGGGGGTCAGCTGAAGGCAGCACTGCCCGCCAGCAGGAAAGTGGAGAAATTTGCTGCCGGTGGGCAGTGCTGGTTTCAGAGCTGATCCCTGGGCGGTGTAGAGCTGCGGGGGGGTAAGGGGGAGGACAACCTCGGCCACGGGAGGCGCAGAGCTGGGGGGGAGATCAGCCTCAGCTGTGGGTGGCACAGGACCGGGGGGGGGACTGAACCCCAGCCGTGGGAAGTGTGGAGCTGTGGGGGTGGCCTCAGCTGTGGGCGGCTCGGGGGTGGGGGTCAGCCCCTGAGCTCGGGGGGCCAATCTCAGGCAGCATGGGGGGGGGAGGGGTCAACCCTAGCTGCGGGCGGCACAGGGCTAGGGGGGTCAACCCCACCCCCAGGAGGCATGGGGTGGGCGGCGCGGGCGAGCTCCTGGCCGTCCTGTTTTTACTTTAAAAAATATGGTCACCCTGGGGTGTGCATGTGTCAAGATCTCTACTTCTCTGCTGGAGCTGGGATGAGAACCACGTCTTTCTCTAGCCTCTTCTCTTTCCAGTGGTGGCTTGAGTTACTGTGCCTGACCAGACATAGGTTCTCCGGAGCAGCTCATGCTGCCCTCTCGCCCAGAGGGTCTGCGATTTAACATGTGTTAAAAAAAAATTAATGTGTTAATTGTGCTGTGCGTTAATCACACACATTAATGGCAGTTAATTGACAGCCCTAATATCTATATATAAAACAATTTGCTGCTGTATAGTGTTATTGGTTTATATCACATGATAAGTGAATCTTCTAGATTAAAATGCTCCATCAATGTTTAAAGGTGGTGGCAATTCAGACCTTTCACCAGGCTGCCTATCTTAGGTACTTATATGGCCTCCATTACCATAGTATCTGAATGTTTCACAATCATGAATGTATGCACCCCTCTGAGGTATCCCCATTTTATAGATGGGGAACTGAAGCACAGAGAGGCTGATTTGAACCCAGATCTCCCAAGTACTAGGCAAGTGCTCTAATCAATGGATCATCCTTCCTCTCGTCCTTTACTTTGTCAGTCTCTTGTCACCCCTCTCCCCATGTCGCATGCTTGACAACCTGTCAAGCAAACTCTCGCTTATGGACCAAAGATGCCATTTGCTCTCATTTTAGATCTGGCTAGTAATGAAACTGGAGGATAGAATTTACAAAAAGGATCTTCACCGAGCAACTGAGCTAAGCACTGGGTCCCCACAGCAGTGTGGTGGTCCTAGTTAACATTTCCACTGTGCTTTTCAGCATCAAAGAGATTTGCTTGCTTGTTTATTACAACACTACAGGTGCACATGGTGCTTTATGACAGGTGAGACCAGGCCCTGCCCTAAGGGGCTTACAATGTAAATAAATGGGGGAAGGGATGTAACACTATCTCTTTTTTTTTAATTTTTTAACCTTTCCTTCCTATTTTCCTTTCCTATGTGAGGATAAATAACAAAGAAACACCCTTGGAATTCCAGGTAAATTCAAAAAATGCCAGTACCCTTTGGGTGCTTAGAATGGAAAAACATAAGCAAAAGAGACACAGTAATATTTAGGACTGTCGATTAATCACAGTTAACCCATGTGATTAACTCAAAAAAAGTAACTGCGATTTAAAAAATTAATCCAATTAATCTCACTGTTAAACAATAGACTATCAATTGAAATTTATTAAATATTTTTGGATGTTTTTCTACATTTTCAAATATATTGATTTCTATTACAACACAGAATACAAAGTGTACAGTGCTCACTTTATATTATTTTTATTGCAAATTTTGCACTGTAAAAATGATAAACAAAAGAAATAGTATTTTTCAATTCACGTCATACAAGTACTGTAGTGCAATCTCTTTATTGTGAAAGTGCAACTTACAAATGTAAATTCTTTTTATTACATAACTGCACTCAAAAACAAAACATTGTAAAACTTTAGAGCCTACAAGTCCACTCAGTCCTACTTCTTGTTCAGCCAGTCACCAAAGTTTTACATTGGTTTGTTTTTGAGTGCAGTTATGTAACAAAAAAAAAATCTACATTTGTAAGTTTCACTTTCATGATAGAGATTGCACTACAGTACTTGTATAAGATGAATTGAAAAATACTATTTCTTTTATTATTTTTACAGTGCAAATATTTGTAATCAAAAATAATAATATAAAATGAGCACTGTACACTTTGTATTCTGTGTTGTAATAGAAATCAATATATTTGAAAATGTAGAAAAATATCCCAAAATATTTAATAAATTTAAATTGGTATTCTATTGTTTAATAGTGCGATTAATCGTGATTAAATTTTTAATCGTGTTTAATTTTTTGGTGTTAATCGCATGAATTAACTGTAATTAATCGACAGCCCTAGTTATATATTGTACATAATTCCACATTTGTAAGTTCAACTTTCATGATAAAGAAATTGCACTATAGTACTTGTATTAGGTGAATTGAAAAATACTGTTTCTTTTGTTTTTTTACAGTGCAAATATTTGTAATAAAAAATAAATATAAAATGAGCACTGTACTTTGTAGTCTGTGTTGTAATAGAAATCAATATATTTGAAAATGTAGAAAACATCCAAAAATATTTAAATAAATGGTATTCTATTATTAAGAGCTCGATTAATTGTGATTAATTTTTTAAATTGCTTGACAGCCCTAATTATAATATGGATATGACACTTCATGGGGGTATGCTATGTTCTCTGGGCTCCAAAGTGAACAGCCTGTGAGATCTACAGATGCTGTCCCTACCCCTAGAGCTGTAGGGTGTGGCTTTCAGAAACCCTTAGCCGTTATAGAAAGCCCTGACTGACTTCCCAAGCTGCCTTAGTTTTCTAATAAATTGCCCGTTAGAGGAAGGTGAACAAAGTCTAGCCCTCCCTCTGTTTCTCTTCTGTCCCAGGACTCCTCTTGGGAGCTGTGGGCAGAGTTCAGACTTTAATTAATGGGCGGGGGAAGTACAGGGGTGAGAGAACACCATGAAAACTAAAATGCTTTTTAGTGAGGGTTAGAAGCTGCTGGGAATTTTTTTTTTAAATAGGCAATAAGGTGCATGTGATACCGTTTATAGAATTGAACTTTCTGTAGGGGAGTTTCTCTCTCCCCTCTAATGGCACACTTGTAATGCTCCCCCAAAGTGCCAGTCTCTTTGACTGGGACTGGTCAGTGGAGCCCACCAAATCAATGACATTCCCCCTGGGTGAGTGAGGGGCCACAGAACCCAGATATCAACAGATCATGGCAGACAAAAAAGTATAGACAATGAGGAGGTGCAAGTCTCAGGATCAAAACGAGGGAACCAGGAGGGGTCATGGAGCAGAAAACCTCAGACAAGGTCCACTGCTGCAAGGTGTCCAAGGAGTCAGGAGATGCCATCCAGTGGAACTCTGCCCAGGTGTGTAAATGGACAAGGGCCCAGAAAAAAGACTCCACAGTTGCAGAAACCCCTCTTCCTCTGTGCAGGTTCCTCCTGGAGCATGCTAGCTGTCTATTATCCGTGAATAAGTACCAACTAGCGCACACAGTATGAGTACAAGTGTCCTTCACAGCAGATACACCCCCATCACTGGTAGGCACCAGATAGCTGTTTATTCTCTCTGGCCCATTCATTCATTTGCCCAGCTGCTTTGGCTGCCAATAAAGGCATCGCTTGTGGGGGAAATTTTCTGTGATGTGGGCAGATGTCCCGCAAAGAACCACACAGAGAGCACTTCATGTAGGCCCCCTGACAGCTGTCCCTAGGCAATGACGCTGTCACTGTTGCCCTGGGAAAATTTGGCAAATTCTCTTCAATTGCTAGTCCCCCTGATTCAGGGCCATCCAGAGGGAGGGGCAAGTAGGGCAATTTGCCCCAGGCCCCACAGGGCAGGGCCGGCTCCAGGCACCAGCTTACCAAGCAGGTGCTTGGGGAGGCTACTTCGGAGAGGGGCGGCACGTCCAGCTGTTCGGCGGCAATTTGGCGGGAGGTCCTTCGCTCCGAGTAGGAGCGAAGGACCTCCCGCCGAATTGCCGCCGCAGATCACGATCGCGGCTTTTTTTTGTTTGTTTGTTTGTTTTGTTTGGCTGCTTGGGGCGGCCAAAACCCTGGAGCCAGCCCTGCCACAGGGGCCCCCATGAGAATATAGTATTCTATAGTATTGCAACTTTTTTTTATGGGGGGCCCCCGAAATATCTTTGCCCCAGGCCCCCTGAATCCTCTGGGCAACCCTGCCCCTGAACGCTCCTGCTCCTTCTGCCTGTGGAAGTAGAGAACCAGGCCCTGTGTGGTATGTGCAACAGTGCACGCTGTCTGGGTAGTGAAAGTGGGAAAGCAGAGCCAGGCATACCAGTGACCGTGGTGCGTTGCCTTTTTTCTGCTTTGGGGGCTCCAGTGGGCAGCCTTGAGCTGTGTCAATGAACTTGCATGCGTAACTCACCTGCTACTGTGTATTTAAAAACTTCATTTGGGAAGTGAGAGCCAGTGACCCTGGAGAACCTGCTAATTTGTTTACCATCACAGAATTGTGCCTGTAATTGGAATCTGAAGCTAATTTCAAAATAATTAGGCAGCTGCTTGTGTAGTTTGCATTTCCTCTGACAGAAGAACCCTACTCCACTATGCAATGGAAGGGTTAATAGGTGTCTCCGAGCTCTCTTCTCTTCTCTTCCACCTGTGCCCAGGAGCAGTGCCTTGCCCCACACAACACCTGAGGCAATCCTTCTTTTCAAAGCAATCTGAAATGTTATAGACGGTCAAATGCTCTGCGTCCATTTGGAAATGGGTAACATGGAGCTTCCATTAGCCATACGCTGGAGAGCTTCATTGTGCTTCAGAAGGGTGTGGTAAACAAAGAAGCCACCTGTGACAGGGAAAAAAATGTTTGTCTAGTGATCAGAGCAGTTCTCTGGCAGAGTCTGTGGGTTCTATGTGGTGTGTGACTTTGGGCAAGATGCTTATGACCTGATCTTGTGCTGATCAAGCCACCTTCAGGACACAGACTAGGGGTCTGATTCAATAGTCCTATAAGTAAGATTGGGGGGAAACCTATTCCCCACCTCATAGAAAGGTTTAATGTATATGTATAAGGCAGTTCAAAGATTGGTGCTATAGTAGTGCAAAGGTTTATAGTCCAATATCAAGTGGCACAACACTTAACTCCTCTGTATCGCCGCTGCTGTTTTAACTGTAGGAACCTAAAGAGAAAATATGTATCAAAATAATAAGAGAAAATAGTGGGTTTTTTTGTTTTTTTTTGTTAAGCATCAAGGCTCAGTGATCAGATTAGAAAGGCTGGGGGGAAAAAAACTAGGGTTAATTAGGTGACAGATTGCACAGCCCCAGGTGGTGATGGTGTCATGCCTGCCTGCTGGAAAAACTGCAAAGCACAAAAGGCTTTTGCATGTGCATGCTGCTCCTGTCCTGTCCTTTCTAATTCTTGGACAATTATCAGGAACTTATTTTTCCTCTCTGAGAGTGCGGCTTCTACATATGCCTACTTGTGGGGGGCAGGTGTGCAAGCTCACGTGTTTATAGAGAAGGCTATTGGCTGAGAGCCACTTGTTTCTTGTTTAGATTTCTAAGATTACAGAAGAGGGAGCAGCCCCTCCGGTTCTGTCTGGCTGCAGTGAGCTGAGAGCTCACGCGGTGTCCTCACACTGCCCTTGATTTCTCCTCTCCCCCCCCCCCCCCCCGTAATGCTTATTGAACCAAGTGACACCCTGCTCCAGCAAGATGCTCACGCTGGCCACTGAAGGAGTTCATTGCAGGGCAGTTCTGTGGATGCTGAGAAAATAGCACGCAACTGAGCTCAATAGCATGTGCAGCATAGAGTGGAGAAAACAGACCAGACCAGCACCTAAGCGGTGCCTGCTGTGTGGTGGGACAGAAGGGCAGTTCGTGCCACTGTGCCTATTACACTAACACTCCCTGCCCACACGGACACTGCACCAGTACTAGAGATTATTATAGAAGAGGACCACACAGCAATTGACCTTGCATAGCCCTTTGGGAGGAGGGATAGCTCAGTGGTTTGAGTATTGGCCTGCCAAACCCAGGGTTGTGAATTCAATCCTTGAGGGGGTCACTTAGGGATCTGGGGCAAAATAGTACTTGGTCCTGCTAGTGAAGGCAGGGGGCTGGACTCAATGATCTTTCAGGGTCCTTTCCAGTTCTATGAGGTAGGTATATCTCCATATTTATAATTTTTATTTATTAGAGAACATCTATTTCAGATGGTGGTGTGGATTCTGCAAAGGTCTGATCTGGATCCTGCCTTGATTCCAGTTTCCACAGGTTTACATGAGCATAATCAATTGGAATCTGGCTCGCTCAGGGATTCTCTCCTGGACTCAGGCCTTGGGGACTTTCTGTGGCTTTTTTTTAGACAGGCTGATGACATAAGGGGTTGGATTTACCAGATTTCAGTATCTGTCCATTTGCTTCCCATGGAGAGCAAGCTTCTTACTTGGACTAGACACTTGTGCAGCAGAGTCAGAACTGCCCCCGTGCACATTGTACCCCTGTGTGGGTGGTGAGGACCTTGGGTCTGGGTACAGAAGTAAGAGGTGCTTCACAACCTGCCTGCTTGCTCCCTGAAACATGCTCAGGGAATGTAGAACCTATGACCTGACCCTTGCTACTTCTGGCCAGCGTAACTGAGTCCGCATGGGTGGGGCGGGTTGTAATGTGATATAAACCATCTGCCAATAGTTCCTCCTTAGAGTAAGGAGGAAGTGAGAGAGGAGTGAGTCAGACTCACAATACCCCGAGGTGTGATGCAGCTCACGTGCTCCCCTTTTCCCAGGGCTGTGTCTAAGGTCACAATCTAGTCCTTTAAGTAGTGAGTATCCAGAAACCGTAGAAATCACCCACTCTACTTGCTCTCAGTTTTGATCTCTTCACTGAGGTGTCTGAGTCAGGTTGATTGACCTTCTAGTGCTACATGGTTCCCAGTGGAACCTGTCAGGACTCTTCCGGCTTTGCCTCAGTGGGGATCACACAACAGCTATCCCATGTGTACCATTTGCCTTGAGACACAACATATTTCCTTCGCAGCAGTGTCCTCCTCCCCCTCCCCCACCCGCCCGCACGCCCACACACAAAATGTGGGCTAGCTCTCTCCCAGCCCATCTTCTCTTTGAACCTGGCGAGTTCAGTGAAACTCCGCATCATGACTTCTCAGTGGGGTCTGAAAGGGCTTTTACTGGAATGCAGGGGGCTGCCTCACTAGCAAAGGCGAGATAGAAAATGGCTCTGAATGCCTTACAGATCCCAGACATTTTACTGGGTTGACCCTTTCCCCCCTAAACTCTCTTCCCAGTCTCTCTCCAGCCTTCACCAACACAAGAGACCATACCGGGTTCCTGACAGCATTTTACAGGTAGATTTCCCCCCCCGCAGCCAAACAAAGCGTTTTGCTGGACATAATCCAAAACCAAAAGGACCTCAACACACCTTTTGTGATGTGTGTTCTGAAACCAGCTTAGACGCCTGGACGCTGTTATCCTAGGTGAGGCCCTGAACTTGGTTTCATTTTCAAGGTGTTCCCCAGCCTCTGCCCTTCAATGAATGAGGCACTTCCTCTTATGTTGGTCAGTACATTTAGCACACATGGGTTACTGAGTGGGGTGATACTCTGGTGGTGCGAGCAGGCTTGGATTTTAATGTCTTTCTTTGGTGCCCTACTCTAGCATGCAAAGCTGTAACCCCCTGCAGCTGAGATCGCTACAACCAGTGCCCTCCTTGTCACTGCAGTTGAAAAGCAGCTTTTCCCCACTCCCACTCCACTGTGCACATTTGTCAGCTAATTACTGTACTCTTGGGTTTAGGCCCAAGCTGTGACGAATAAGATGGGTCATATTATGTGCTGTGACGCTTTGATGGGGAAAATACACAAGGTGAAGAAAAAGCATAATGACAACTTTAGGGAAGGAATGGGGGATTCGCTGATGGTAAGAAGCCCATGCACTTAGAGGTTAGTTTATGATTCTGATACTTCCTACCTGGCTTCAGAGAGCTTTGTTAAATGATTGTACGTCTCCTCCAGGTGTGTGCTGTGCAGGCCAGAGATGCGTGATGTCAGGACTCTGAGCTATTCTCCAATCCTCCTGCTCACATCAGGTTGCAATTGAATGCATCAGTAAAGAGTTGGCTTTTCCCTAGGCTCTGTAAAACTGGAAATTTGCAAATTGACTTCTGTTAGCTAGGTCCGACTGTATCCGCTAGATGGGAATAAACGTTGGGAGACTCTGATCGTTGAGCATTGTGTAAAGAGGCAACTGACTTGGTGTCCCAGATCCTGAATGTGCAATAATACCACTTAGTGCTTATGCCACCTTTCAGCTGAGCCTCTTCATGTGCTTTGTCAAGCTGTCAGCAACATTATTCTCCTTCTTCCAATGGAGGCAAAGAGGTGATGGTACTTGCCCAAGATCACAAGTCAGGACAGAACTGGGAACAGAAGCGTGGTCGCCTGAGGTGTAGACATTTTTCATAAATGTGTTACAGAAACAGGCAGGACAGTTTCACAGGAAAACTGACTAGCAGACACTTTGCCACACACAGCACAACCCAGGCGTGTGGATATATGGTGCAAGCCTTTGCTTTTACATTATTGCTTCAATAAGCAGGGATGCTAACACCCTGCCCTGCTAGGTAGTCCAAATCTATGTGCAGTGATGGTCACTGGCTTAAAAAAAAAAGTAGTGCTTTTAGCTCCTCACAAAGTTTAAAAGGATGTTGGCCTGGCGCCTGGTGAGTCTGCATGTCGCTTTCCCTCCGGTGATCTCCCATTAGCTAAAGGCCTTTTCCCTTTTGTCCTCCTGCCGAGGCCTTACGTGAAGTGTTCAGGAAGAAGCATTTGCCTTTACTCTAAACTCCTTGAGCCTAGCACACTTATGTTCCCTTCTTATAGCATTTTATGGGTGAATTTCTCTTCTGGTATGTATTAAAGGGTGCTCACTCCTTCTAGCCTCAGAGGTCTAGTCTCATCTCTTACGCAAGTCTGAACATCTGACTTCAAACACTGAAATGCATATGATGTGCCTAATCACCCACAATGGCTCCTCCTCTAGTCTCCATCAGCACAATGGAGCTACACTGACAGACACCAGCTGAAGATTGAGCCCTAATTCTCCTTTGTGAAACTGTCAGGATCTTAATGCCTCTATTAATGTCAGGACAATGCTGCACGTGGGCAGAAGGGCAATTTTCAAATGTTAACAACGACAAATGGGAATGAGGATACGGAGGTAGATATTACCACATCTGAGGTAAAAGCCAAACTCGAACAGCTTAATGGGACTAAATCGGGGGGCCCAGATAATCTTCATCCACGAATATTAAAGGAACTGGCACATGAAATTGCAAGCCCATTAGCAAGAATTTTTAATGAATCTGTAAACTCAGGGGTTGTACCATATGACTGGAGAATTGCTAACATAGTTCCTATCTTTAAGAAAGGGAAAAAATGTGATCCGGGCAACATCCAGACCTGTTAGTTTGACATCTGTAGTATGCAAGGTCTTGGGAAAAAATTTGAAGGAGAAAGTAGTTAAGGACATTGAGATCAATGGTAATTGGGACAAAATACAACATGGTTTTACAAAAGGTAGATCATGCCAAACCAACCTGATCTCCTTCTTTGAGAAGGTAACAAATTTTTTTAGACAAAGGAAACGCAGTGGATCTAATTTACCTTGATTTCAGTAAGGCATTTGATACGGTTCCATATGGGGAATTATTAGCTAAATTGGAAAAGATGGGGATCAATATGAAAATTGAAAGGTGGATAAGGAACTGGTTAAAGGGGAGACTACAACGGGTCGTACTGAAAGGTGAACTGTCAGGCTGGAGGGAGGTTACTAGTGGAGCTCCTCAGGGATCGGTTTTGGGACCAATCTTATTTAATCTTTTTATTACTGACCTTGGCACAAAAAGTGGGAATAAAGTTTGCGGATGCCACAAAGCTGGGAGGTATTGCCAATACAGAGAAGGGCCAGGATATCATACAGGAAGATCTGGATGACCTTGAAACTGGAGTAATAGTAATAGGATGAAATTTAATAGTGAAAAGTGCAAGGTCATGCATTTAGGGATTAATAACAAGAATTATTGTTATAAGCTGGCGACGCATCAGTTGAAAGTAACAGAGGAGGAGAAGGACCTCGGAGTATTGGTTGATCACAGGATGACTATGAGCCGCCAATGTGATATGGCCGTGAAAAAAGCTAATGCGGTCTTGGGATGCATCAAGCGAGGTATTTCCAGTAGAGATAAGGAAGTGTTAGTACCATTATACAAGGCACTGGTGAGACCTCATCTGGAATACTGTGTGCAATTCTGGTCTCCCATGTTTAAGAAGGATGAATTCAAACTGGAACAGGTACAGAGAAGGGCTACTAGGATGATCCAAGGAATGGAAAACTTGTCTTATGAAAGGAGACTCAAAGAGCTTGGCTTGTTTAGCCTAACCAAAAGAAGGCTGAGGGGAGATATGATTGTTCTCTATAAATATATCAGAGGAATAAATACAAGGGAGGGAGAGGAATTATTTAAGCTCAGTACCAATGTGAACACAAGAACAAATGGATATAAACTGACCATCAGGAAGTTTAGACTTGAAATTAGACGAAGGTTTCTAACCATCAGAGAAGTGAAGCTCTGGAACAGCCTGCCAAGGGGAGTAGAGGAGGCAAAAGACATATCTGGCTTCAAGACTAAGCTTGATAAGTTTATGGAGGGGATGGTATGATGGGATAGCTTAGTTTTAGCAATTAATTGATCTTTGACTATTCGCGGTAAATATGCCCTATGACTTGTGATGGGATGTTAGATGAGGTGGGATCTGAGCTACTACAGAGAATTCTTTCCTGGGTGTCTGGCTGGTGAGTCTTGCCCACATGCTCAGGGTTTAGCTGATTGCCATATTTGGGGTCGGGAAGGAATTTTCCTCCAGGGCAGATTGGCAGAGGCCCTAGGGGGTTTTCGCCTTCCTCTGCAGCGTGGGGCATGGGTCACTTGCTGGAAGATTCTCTGCATCTTGAAGTCTTTAAACCATGATTTGAGGACTTCAATCGCTCAGACACAGATTTGATAAGGAGTGGGTGGGTGAGATTCTGTGGCCTGCGTTGTGCAGGAGGTCAGACTAGATGATCATAATGGTCCCTTCTGACCTTAAAGTCTATGATTCTATGATCTATGGTCATTGCGAACGTGAAGGTCTATTATTATTATTAATTATTTCTTTGTAGGCTAGTAATGCCTATGGTCTGGATCTTGGCCGGGCCTCTCCTGCCCTTGGTGCTGCACATACGCACAGTGAGCCATCATCTCTGTCCTGCAGAGCTGGCATCCCATCCAACTGACCAAGGGGCTGGGGAAAGGGAACAGGAGTATCCTGATTTCACAGATTGGGGACTGAGGCCCAGAACTACTCAGTGACTTGTTCCCGGTCACAAATCAGGTTTGAAATATTTCGACTACTCAAACCAGAGCCTTGAATTCTTAGGAATGCTGATTCAGCACTTCCCTTTCTACAGTAGCAGCAATAATAACTAGGGTTGCCAACTTTGGAATATTTAAGAAGCAGACACTCCAGCAGCAGAGCCAGAACCTCCCCTGCCCCCCCCCTTCTCCCTGCTGCCCCGCCCCCCCTTCACTCCTCTTTCCCCCCTTCCTCCATTGCTCACTGCTTTTCCCCTCTCCACCCCCTCCCTGTGTGGGGCGGGAGGGACTCGCCTGCAGAGCCAGGGCTGGGAGCTGCAGCCACCTGATGCAGTAGGAGGTGACCCTGGCTGAGTAGGGTATGGCATGGGTGATGACTCAGTGCTTCCCCGCCTCCTCTGCCTGCAGTAACTGGATTTTGGGTGTCCAGTCAGTAAATCTGACTGGACACCATCAGGTCCTCTTTTCAACCAGACTTGAAAACCGGACACCTGGCCACCATAGTAATAACATGTAGCAAGAACGTATGTAAAGTGAGTCCCATGTAGTTCACTGTGTGTGTGTGTGTGTGTGTGTGTGTGTGTGTGTGTGTGTGTGTGT
>NW_020664440.1:21211530-21237156 GCF_002925995.2 Terrapene triunguis
GTGTGTGTGTGTGTGTGTGTGTGTGTGTGTGTGTGTGTGTGTGTGTGGCTAGCATGGAAGCCTCTTCAAACTGGGCGACTCCTTGGACAAAGATCCTCTAGTGCTCTTTGTAAACGGGGCTGGAGCATGAGAGGAAAATATTTCTTATGTTCTTGGCCATAACCCACCTCTCTGCCCGAGGTTGTGCAGCTATGTATGTAGGGCCCTGATCCTACAGCTCTCTTCATGTGGCTGGATCTCTTGGCCTTTATAGAGCCCCAGTGACTTCAGCAGGCTCTATCTGGCACAGCAGGTTTGCACGTGCAGAGCCAGTTCCAGGATTGGGGCCCTAGTTTATAAAGGGTTTTGTTATCAAAAGGAGGCACGCAAGTAGATGGGTAGGGCCTTTGGGGAAGGGCTTGTATCTTCATGTGTGAGGGCAGCCCCTAACGCTCTGAGGGTGCCCCTGGAATGTAAACAAATACAAGGGGCCAAGTGAACCTCAACTTGGGAACTTCCAGCCTCCTAAACTTTGTTTCAAAGGAGAACCCCCTGGTCTCCAAAGCATGGTTCTGAGTTCCAGCCATGGCCAAAGGTAGTGTTTAAAATATTTCTACGACTGTAATGTTACAAATTCTTCTGGGTTGCTTTCAGTATTGGTAGAATAACAGCTCCCATGGGGTTAAAAACTAGTTTGGTAAATTTCAGCCCAAGTCATATTTTTAAAGCTTTTTATAAACCCTTGAAAACTGGCCTGTAGGGAAAGATGAGCAGTCCCTTCCAGTGAGGGTTACTGCTGTGTAGTGAAGGCATTAGGGCAGGTTATTGGATTACGGTAGTGGCAGGGACAAAATCAGGATCCAGTCCCCATGGTGCTAGGGGTTGTGCAAACATGTAACAAAAGGACAGGCCCTGCCCTGGAATGCTCAGGGCTTGTTTACACATGGATTCCTTGCATCAGTGAAGCGTCTCTGATCCAAACCTGAGGGTATGTCCATGCTATAGTGGCACAGCCGCTGTAGTGTAGACACTTACTACAGTGATGGAAGGGGTTTTTCTGTCAACAGTAAATCTGCCCTTTCGAGAGGCAATCGTTAGGCTGACGGACAACCTAGTGGTGTCTATACTGGGGTTTAGGCTGACTTAACTACTTCTCTCAAGGGTGTGAATTTTTCATAACCCTGAGCGATGTAGCTAGGTCAGTCTAAGTTTTAGGTATAGACCAGGCCTAGGGCATGGCTACACTTGCAGTTGTAGAGCGCTGGGAATTAAACCAGCCTTCGGAGACCGCAGCAGGGAAAACGCTGCCGAGTGTTTACACTCTCAGCTGGAAGCGCACTGGCGTGGCCACATTAGCAGCTCCTGCAACGCCACAAAGAGCAGTGCATTGTGGTAGCTATCCCAGCATGCAAGTGGCTGCAACGTGCTTTTCAAATGGGGGTGGGGTGGAGTGTGACAGGGAGTGTGTTGTGTGTATGTGGGGGGAGAGAGAGTGGGTTTTTGGGGGGCTGAGAGCATGTCAGCATGCTGTCTTGTAAGTTCAGATAGCAGCAGACCTCCCTCCCCATCCCACGCCTCTCTCTCACTCACTCACTCAAAGCAAGCAGCATTCCTCAGTAATGGTTCCTTTGTCCCGGAGCAGATAAGCAGCGGGCTGTCAGAAATGGAGCTTTGAAAGGGCATATCCACATTCCTACAGCGAGTTCAAAACAATGACAAGAGTGGCCACTTGACTTAAGGGGATTATGGGACGGTTTTTGGAGGCCAATCAGAGCACAGTAATGCAACACCTTGCCAGTGTGGACGGGGAGTGAGCTAGTGTGCCCAGGGCTCCTTAATGCGCTGTAACTTGTAAGTGTAGCCAAGTCCCTAGGTTTACTGTGGTATAGCTACACCGGTGCAGACTTTCCCACCCCAAGTGTAAACTGGCCTTTACATTGCAGGTTTAGGACAAGATGACAAGTGGTAAGGTTGGTTGCACCTGCTATGTTGCTACACTGGAGATTGCTGTTCAGCAATATATCTGTGGCTCCGCTATTTCCCCCCCAAAGCAGAAGTGTTTTAATAACGCCCCTTCTTTCTACTGTTCTTTCAATATAATCTGATGAAAGCAGCAAATAATGCTCCCAAATACACCACGTTCAGAAAACATAACTTTATTATTAGTTGCAATATACATTGTATTTCTTTAAAGAATCCTAAACTTGTACACACTTTTCCCACTGAAAATACATGTATGCACATGTGTATATATTGTATTAAACTGGAGCACAATGGAATGACAGGCTCAGAAATTACTTGGAAAAATAAGTGATCTCTACAGGTTTATGTTGACGGTGTGCTAGGGTGACCAATATAAAAAGAGCAGGCTAAATAGAAAACTGTGTGCATTACACATTATGAGTATGGTCTTTTGATGCTATGCTTGGTACATGTGGTGATATATACAGTAGTTACATACTATTGCTCTGTCATAAATGCATTCTATTCTCAGAGGGAAACTATTCCCATTTGTCTCAGCAGAGCAATCTGGAAGTTCATAAGGCCAGCAGTGCTCCCCCCGAAGTGTCCATGGTATTTGAAAATAAAGGTTTTAATTACATTTCCACTGGTGGCAGATCTGCCTGCTGCTAATGAAGTTGCTCAAGAAAGGATTTCCACTAGGACATGGTGGAGACTAAATGTGCCCGTTTAAGCCAGTTTGGACCTGTGGCAATGGATGAACTATAGCAGCAAGAGTTTAAATGTGGGGCGGATCCCTAATTGCTGTCAATCAGTGTAGCACAAATGACCTCACTAGAGCTATGTTGATTTACACCAGCTGAGGGTCTGGCTCTGTTTCTATATTAAACAGTGAGATTTGAGGTCTGTTCAAGTCTATTAGAAACTGGCCCTCAATTTCTCAGCTAGGTCTTCCCGAGGCCCAATTTCCCAAAAGATAGTGCTTCAGAAAATTGTCTGAAAGCAGCAGCAAGCTCAGCTGTGCCAAATGTCATCTGAACACTTTATTTTCAAACACAGTTTCCCCTGCCCGTGTGACCTCGCTGAGCTTAGCTGGACAGAAGGACAGGTTTTCCTTTCATCATACTCATTTTCTTCTTGTATACTGCTTCCAAGCTCAGGAGGAAAGCAGCTCTCTCTCAGGCTAAAGAACAGAACTGATCAAAGGCACTGACCCCAGGCCTGCCTATGGCCACATACAGGTTCTAGGGAGCAGCAGGGCTGTGCCCATCACGCTGTAGGGTTCGTTCTTTTTCTCCAGTGCTTGTTCATTTAGGATTCTCTCTTCTCCCCCCAAAAGAGCTCAGCACTCAACTAATTCTGCTCCAATTTAAGTCAGTGGTAGCGGACTCAGGACAACATTGGGTGCTTTTGAAAATCATACCGTCTAATCACCTCTTTTTATTTATAAAATAAGTACTTCTAGTACTCCCCCTGTTACCCTAGCACACATCCCTGTATGATTACATCTACCCTAATGCATGCTCAAGGCCTAAGAGGTAGGCAGGGTCTCCCACCACTGTAATGTCTCCATGCTCCCCATCTCTCCCCAGCTCATGGTTAGTGTGGGAGGGAGGGAGGGACCGACCTATAGGAGACCAATGTTGCAATAAGCCAGCTCACTGGAAGCTCCGGAGCCTGCAGTGCTTGAGCTTCACATTGTGTTGATACCCAAAAGCCATTGTAGGGGGTTTACAGTTGGTGGTGGTAGCAGTTGATTGGCTGGAACAGGGTTTTCAATTCAAGTCCAGCTGAACTCCTGAGATCTCTAATGATTTCTCAGATTGCAGCCAGGAAGCCAGAGCTGTACAAATGCCAGAGCCAATCGGTAAAGAACAGCATTTCTGATTAGATGCACTACACCGTTGCAAGCACAAGGATGACTTCCATTAACTTCTCAAACCCTTATTAGAGAACAGGTCTGAGCTCATGAAAGTCAGTCTCTGATGCTTATTGTTATTGCACAAGGTTACCTTTCCTGAGTCCTGCCAGAACGGGTTTCAAGGGGAAGTGAAATATTGGTGTAATAGTGGTACATTGCCTTACAAGCCACTGAAGCAGCAGCAATCTCTCGTGATGGGAATACTGCCCTATTCTCCTCCAGGGCAGAGTTGGAAAGGGAGCAGCGAGGACCTGTGATAGCTCCAGCTGCTGTATAATGCCTGTATATGCCCCCTCTACAATGGGAGCCATGGAGGATACTTGCTTTTCTCTGTGGTGAAATGCTTCCCCCACCCTCTGCAGCACTTTGATGGACTTATTGTTGGAACACATAAGGGAGTGGGAGGAAAAAGCTAAACTCCCTCCTGCATGTAGGCAGAGGCCTATTACTAAGGGCATGTCTGCATGGGGCATTGCCTGCTATAATTATACCAGTATAACTGATTTAAGAGTGTCCACTGGTATAACTGTGTGGACACTTGTATGTCCACACAGGGAGTTTACACTGGCATAACCACAGTGGTATAACCGTATAGTTCTGGCAGTAGATTTCCCCGTGTAGACGAGCTGTAACACAACTACCAGAAGACAGGCTAACAGGTTGATGCAAGCTCACTTGCCATGTGAGTGAGTTTTCACATGGAAAGTTCTCCTAGAAGTCTTCCTCTAGCCTTGCTGGTATGAAAGACCAGTCAGCTCTGGCATTTGGATCTGTAGCTTCCAACTAATATCAGAATCTGCTGGATTTACAAACTTTCTGGGGGCAGCTGTCCTCGTGGTAGTTCATTAATATCCTTCCGTACAGCTTGTTCTATGTAGCCCCAATATTCAGATACAGATGTTTGGCTACCTAGTGTGCTCTATGATCTCCTTTTAACTGCCCACCTACCTCTGAGAAGCAAGTGTGATCCTTCATTGCCACCCAGCTAAGACACAGCTGCTAAGTCTAGGAGAATCACCCAAGAAATGACCATTTCACAGAATCGGAAGTGCTTGCAGGGGAACCTAATAACATTATGAGGCTCTTAGTAAATAAGTGGACTGTGAGGGTACATGTCATCCATCTCAATGCCCTTCCCTTCACTAGATGTTCTGAGCTTGACTAGCATTTCTGGCCATCTCCAGCTGATGAGGGGAAAAGGCCAAATGATTGCTGTAGAGTAGTTATGAGAGGAATGGACCATGGTGGGACAACCTTGCCATGGCTACCACAGTGCAGGGGTGAGGAGGACAGTTAGCTCCTTCTTCAGACTCTGCTCCCTTCCTCAGTGACAGCTCTCTGAGCCGCCGAGATAGACATCATATAGTATATTAATATTTCCTCTTAAATAAAATTTTGACTTTACATCTTAAGTATCAGTAGCACAAGTAATTTTTTTTAAAAAGCAGCCCCTAGGAATATTTACAGAGTAGCTCATCTTGCCGAGGGGAGAGGGTTTGGTATCTGGAAGTCACACGGTTTGTGTGTGCTTAGTAGGTTTTAAGTATCTTATTCTACATTAGTCCTTCTCCTCTGTGAACTCTGCTCTGGTGCTGGGAATTAAACAGCGGTTAAACAACATGTCTTTCTAGAGTGCAAACTGGTAGGGTAGGACCCTACCCTTCAGGCCTCATGTGCTAAAAGAGGTTGCTTCATATTGGTTTGACCTAGAGAATTAGCTTTTCACCTTCAAGTATGGAATTATTCCTCTCTCCCCATCCCCAAGCTCTCTTTGCTAACTCTCTCTAATGTTCCCTTCTCAAGGATAAAGACTTCTTATACAGTATGTTCTGCAACTGCAGGAGCAGGGAAGGGGACCATACTCCGCAGGAGTAGAAACGGAATGAAATGAAAGATGCAGAACTACTGAACATTCCAAAGATTATTGCAGAATAAAAACAGCCTTGGCACATCAGGAATTCCAGAGAAAACAAAGAACATGGGAGGTGGCGGGGGGGCTTTTCTGAACAGGAGCCTTGTGGTACAATAACCAACCTGGAAAGTTTTCAGTGACAACTTCTGCTGCCATAACCCCCTTTCCTGCTTTAGGGCAATGGCCTCTTTAAATGACTGAGTGGTGTCTCCCTCCTATGTGTCAGGAATGTCTATTCACAGCAAAGTATCCTAAGAGTCCCTCTAAGTTAAATCTTTTCCAGAGAGACTTTAAAAAAAAAACAAAAAACCCCCAAAAACTTCCATCTCCAGAAGACCATTGAGAAGGTAACAAGGCGGCTTAAGTGTGGCTGGGTCCTCCAGCTGCTGAGACCTTCTGACCAATCCATGTTAGTATTTCCTTAAACACAGCAGTGCTGACCTCAGGCAGCTCTTTATGGAGAGCATGATAGGCCTCGTCATACACCTGCAATCAGAGAAAGAACACAGGTTCAGACAAACCCCCCAAGAACAAAGCAGCCCTTAGGTCCCACTCGCCGGTGCCCGCAATCCTGACATGCCCTGCACATGTCTCGTCGGTCTTCCTGTATTTCTTAGATATGGTGAATTATGAAAATTAAGGGACGCCACCAACTTGAGATCTAGTCTGTTTCAGCAAGGGAGTTAACCTGGGAAATCCTGTTTCACACCTGTCCTCCCTGCATGCGTTTGCAGTGTTGCAATCACAATTCCTTCTCCTCCTGCAGTTCTTTCCGCTCCCCTCGCCATGCGGGGAAGACCCACCAATAGGAGAATGTGACATATGATCACACGTTCACATGTATGGCCTCTGACTTTGGGTTCCTGATTTGAGACACCTTTCTTCAGCAATGCTGAGCACCCGAAGCACTGACTGACTTCAGCTGGAGTTGGGAGTGCTCATCACCTTTGAAAAACCAGGCTCCAGGGCCCAGAGCCACAAAAGTGTTTAGACACAAACTCATTTGGTGCTTAAGTTTCCAGGTACAAGTTCCCTCTGTGCTTAGGCTTTGGCCTCTGGGCATTTGCACTGCTGTCTCACGCTAGGCGTCCGTCCACCTAGCTCCTGCCTGAGCCCCGGAGCAACTCACAAACTGGGGGAAGGTGGGTGTTTGGCTGTCTAAGTCGCATGCAGGACCTGACCCTGTAGGCGGCCTCTGAGCACTGGATCCTGAGTCTCCCACCGCCTAGGTAGGTGACCTAACCACTGGACCTCAGAGTCATTCCCCCCCTCCCCTCTCTTTCTCTGGCCCAATGATTGTTCCATTGTGGATAAATACTTAAATAGTCATTGGGCCAGAGAGAGACAGTGAGAATAACTCTGTAGTCCAGTGATTAGGGCACCCATCTGGGAGAGGGGAGAGCCAGGCTCCAGTCCCCCTGCTCCCATCATTCCCTTTGATTATTTATCCATAGCGGAAGAGCTTCAAGAGGAGAGAGTGCCCCATGCTGCTCCACACCCTCTGTTGCAAGGGGAGTTTAATAGTGCAAACTCTGGAGATGGCAGTGATGTTATCAAACCTAGACCCGCCGTGCCCAGGCAGAACATTCCTTTGCCTAGTGCCCTCTAGTAAGGGAATCAAAGCCATGCAGATCCATTGTCGCTCTTATTTTAATCCCTATACAGTGTGTAGGCTGAGAAGCACAAGTCTCTTGCGAGGGCTGCTTTCATGCACTTAAGCAGTGGATACAACCATTCCCTCAGAGTCTCACACCCGCCTTCCCAGTCCGTGTATCCAGTGAGCCAACTGTAGCATATCAAGCTTGCAACCCAACGAAAGGCAGGAAATATTAATCACACCCTTGGCGTGTAAACGCAACGGGAGGCGTTCCCACAACCCCATGTGTAATTTCACTCTTTTGATGCCTGGTATAGATAGTTATTTTTCTGACCACAAAAGCTTTTGCTTGGTCTCCCCGTCTCCCTTTCAAGCTCATTCATGTGCTAACAATTGGTTAATCAGCTGTGTGCTCGCTCCAAATGAGCAGATGTGGAATGGCTTTTGTTCAGTTGCTTTTGGAACGTTCTCGCTGTACCTTTACGCCGTGAGGTGGGCTTGGCGTGAAAGCAGCCTGCCCTGTTGCAGAGTTTGGGGGCACTGGGTTACCTGGTTAGGAGCCCAATCCTGGAATGTGCCAAGTTCTTTCAATTCCCTTGGATGTTCAGCACCTCCCAGAATAGGACACTTTCCCATGCTCTGCACTCTGTCAACAGCACCTGGCACCTGCTCTGACAGTGACTCAGTCAAATCCTTAAGCCTACACTGAGCAAAGCAGAGGCTGATCTGCACAACATTACACCCTTCAAATACAAGAAGCAAGGTGACCTTGAGTGTTTTGTCCTGACTCTGCACGGTGTCCATCAGTAAGTAGGAACCTTTGATGTCGCAGAGCTTGTCGGGCAAACCATGTAGCACCAGGATTGGCAGAGTCAATTTAGGCAGGGATCGCTCTATTTTGGCAACGGCATTCATCAGCTGGATGACAAAGGAGATCTTCATGCCCCCATGGTAGACCAGGGGGTCTGAGGTGTAAGATTCAACCTATTGGGGTGGGAAAAATCATTGTCAGCAACAGTCTGTTCTGAAAATGCAAGGCAGAGCCCTTCATGTGTGATGAGTCTGTTACCGTCTATTGCTTAGGCTACCCATTTCCCACCCTCAGTGGGCTCCTGTGCCATTTCACCCTCGATCGGGGTAGTCAATTATTTTTTGTCAAGGTCCAAATTTCTTGGTCAAGGTATAGTCAAGGTCCAGACTCCAGAGAAAATAATAAAAATAATAATAAATAAATAGATTTTGAGGTCCATTCAAAAGTGCCTGGTGGTCTGGATTTGGCCCAGGGTCTGCCTATTGACTACCCCTGCACCTAGAATGATAACCCCCGTTAGCAGCCAGGGCCCATCACCTCTTGTGCAACTGGAAACTGGGCTACTCCAAACTCCTCTCTTACACCACTGAAAAATGTTCATGAGTCAAAAATGCTGGGGCAGGCAAACAAGCAGCATCAGTCAATGACTTTGCCCAAGGGAGCTACTTTTTGCACTTATTCGTGCTCTGCCCTGGTCTCCTACCACTCAAAGGTGGCAGCCTTCCCCCCCCCCATAGGCAGTTTTTCATTCTGCTTTATTGCAAAG
This sequence comes from Terrapene triunguis, assembly GCF_002925995.2. Lineage (NCBI taxonomy): Eukaryota > Metazoa > Chordata > Testudines > Emydidae > Terrapene > Terrapene triunguis. The sequence goes on from NW_020664440.1 coordinate 21,220,479, forward strand.
ATGATATTGATACAAACAATTCCTGAGTACCAGTTCTGTCTCTGGTGCTGAGTGGCCCTGCCATGAGTCACTTTATTTCTCTCTCCCTCAGTTTCCCCATCTGCAAAATGGGGATAAAGATATTTACTTGTCTTGCAGGAGGGTTGAAGGTACTGATTAGCTCCTGCTTCCAAAGCACTACTAAGATGAGGAGCTCTGTGCTGGTGTTAAGTGTGTATGTGGAGATGGTGCCTGCAAAGATGATGGGTCTCGACAAGTCGTGCTGCCTTGAGCCCAATGGAGGCTGCTCTGCTCAAGCTGGAGCATTGCCTCTTGGGGCCTGTAGTCTCCATGGGCCACCCCTCTGTATTAAAGACGAAGGTAACTTCAATCTGCACACTTTCTGCGCTCACTATGTATGGGCCTTGAGCTCCTGATTGGGCAAAGTTTTCCTTAGTTTAAACTATGACATAAAGTGCCAGGAGCCACCCCCCTCTCCCCCCCAAAAAACCAACAAAAAAAACCCAAACCCAAAAAACCACATACCCCAACATTTCACTTGCAAATTTGTATCTTTCTCTTACAAGCTGGCTAAGAGCAGAGAGTCAGCACGAAAAACCTGAAGTGATGAGAGTGCTGAAAACACGGCACTGGACTAATCAGCACAGGGTCTGGGAGCTAGGAACGGGTAATTACTGCATCAGGCATATCTACAGTAAATATTTGTATGCTGTATATAGAGAAACGAGCGTTGGCAGCCTACGCAGGCTTTACCAGCTCAATCTTTGCCAGAGCGTTTTGATTATAGGTGGATCCCTGGCACAGCTGCCGATTCCTCTAAAGTCTGACGCGGTTTTAAAAAAAAACAAATAATCATTTATTTGTAGGTTGGCTGAAGGAAGCCTAATTTTTCTTCTCTAAGGCAGCGTTTCCCACATGGTGGGTCCTGAGCCACCAGTGGGTCGCAGGAAGGTTCTAGATGGGTCGCCACATCCAGGGTTGGATTAACCAATCACCGGGCCGTGGCCCAAAGCAAACATACACTTCTCCTAGCTCGGTGCGGAGGGGAGACCCCAATGGGGGGGGTGTGTTTGAAAGCAAGCCTGCCCTGCTCTCACCCCGCACCGATAGCGCCTGCCTTGCGGGGCTGGGCATCGCTCCCCACTCTGGGCGTTGAGACCTAGTGCATGAGGTCGCAGCGCCACTCGGGTTTCGCACGGCTGCCCCTCCATGACGAAAGGGCAGCCAGGCCAAACTGAGTGATGCTGCAATGTGCCAGGTTGCCATGCTCTCAGCAGGGAGCTGCACCCAGCCCTGTGGGGCAGGAACCGTCGCTGTGGGCTCTGTGTGGGGCAGGCTTGCTTTTGTACACCCTTGGCCTCCTCTCCTCTCTGCACCAGGCCTGGATTAGTACAAGACCATTCAAAAATAACCCCCCCTCCCCCGCCCTGCACAGCAGCCTCCTATGGTAACAGTTCAATAGACACCAAAGTACAATGAATTCTTTGGCAGCTGACACGCCCCTCGTAAAGTCAATTACAAAGATAGTTATTCTAACCGATGAAGTGTTTTAAAATGTGCCCATTGCACCCTGCACTAATTCCAACGAGCACCCAGGTTAGTCTAAACTCCCTCCTTACTGTGCTTACACAGACACCACATCCGAGCATTAGAAGGCTCAGAGATCGACTCTCTGCCCCAATCCGGTCTCTTTGACAGGCTCAGGTGGCACAAAGGGAGTGGAAACCATCACCCTTGTTCTGGATACCGCCCATGTGTGGGGGGAGTCTGCAGTGGATGTAGAGCCAGCCTCCCTCCCCACCACTCTTAGCACAAGAGATGCATTGGGGAAGGGACAGAATGGCTAGGACACAATGCACTCCAGCAATCCCTAGTTGATGGGTGGTCCTTAGAGGAGCATAGCCAGCAGACACAAGTTAGAATGGCCTTTAGGCTGCGCTAATCTTTGCCAGGGCTGGCCCAGAGAATTGGGGAGTTGTAATTAGCTACCTGATGCCCCCTGCTTGGCTGGCCCAAGTGCAGGAGAGAATCTGCCATCAGTATCCAACTCAGGAGCAGCTCCTCTATTCATTCGCAGACTGAGCCTAATTCCATAGATTATTTTAGCAGGGTGATTCTTTTCCTTTCCTTCCCCTAGCTGAGTTCTCACGAACTAAACAGTCTAAGGCTATGTCTACACTGCACTTTTGTCAGTAAAACTTTTGTCAATCTGGGGTGTGAAAAAATACCCCCCGACCGACAAAAGTTTACTGATGAAAAGCACTGGAGTGGACCGCGCTTTGTTGGTGGGAGACCCTCTCCCGCCGACAAAGCTACTGCCACTCATTGGGGGTGGTTTTATTTTGCTCCATGAGAGCTCTCTCCTGCTGGCAAAGAGTGGCTACCCGGGAGACCTTACAGCAGCACAGCTATGCCACTGTAAGGTATGCAGTGTAGACATAGCCTAAGAAGAACCCTCATTCTCTGCTGTGCTGATGGTCTGGAGGGTGATTGGCCAGAGAGAGAAGTCTTACTCGGAGCCCTGAAGCTCACCAAACTTGGGCTCTGGGTGACCCTTGCAGGGAGCAGGCTTCATAGGAATGGTCCTGCCACTGAGACATCCATGCTGCAGAGATTGGAGAGCTCAGCCCCAGGAACTGAGAAGAGTGACCCACATTGCAACTGTCCTGATGGGTTATAGGAAACGAGAGCGAATCAGTCAGACCGCGAGGTCCCTGCCCATTTACTTGTGAATGTTGTCCCTGGTTGTCCCAGAGGCGAGCCTCTGATTGGATTAATTAAGAGCGCCAGCATCCGTGTGACTTTACTGGTAGTCTGGGATCCTTTTCCTGACCTTGTTGGTGCAGTTTGGCTTCTCCTCTGGAATCACTTAAACTTCTTTCAAACAGCATACTCTGCTGGAGGCAGCAAAGGGTCTCTTTTAGAGCCCCGCACAGGACTATTTTTTAATCCCGCTCCCGCTATTATGGCAGCGAGTCCTGCAAGACCCATAGGATTCCAGACCCGCTGCAGGGCTCTACACTCGTCCTGTGCAGGGCTCTAGTCTATTTCCCCTGCCATGGCAGGTCCATAATCCCCATTACTGGAAACTCAAGTTATGGGCATGCTGGAGTGGACCGCTGGGAGTTCCACTCCCTTTGTGCCCCAAAGTGAGGGGCAGTTACTGGAGGGGAGACAAATGCAGTATGGCTCCCCTCATCCTGATGACACACCCACCCTGAGGGTCTGAGATCTAGCCCCTGGGAAATGCTTGGAAGATCCCACTGGGGAGGTGAAATGCTGGCTGAGGTTGAGCTGTCAGGGCCTGATCCGAGGAGGTGGTAAGCATCCTCGACTCCCAGAGAAGTCAATAGGAGCTGAGCACGTCCCAACATCTGGCCCTCAGTCAGTATCCACATAGACTCTTCAGTGCCTGGAAGTCTTCTCTAGAACAGCTCTGAGGTGGCACCATGGCTGCTGTAGGTGCCTCTAACCTCCTCTGCATCCCCTACAGGCAGGCAGCCTTTTTCAGTGGAACTATACTCTCGTGAGATACAGCCCTGCTTGTTTTAAATATCTGTCCTGTTCTGTAAACTGTCTCGATCCCGAGAGGCTGCCTTTCATGAGAAGGAACCGCCCTGCCTGTGAACGGGCTCATGGAAAAAGTTACACTCTGGCTTCTGGAACACCCAGTGCATCTAATTTTGTCAACTCTCACTTTAGCAGCTGGTAACCTGACATTTTCACCCAAACCCATTGACTTTTCATCTGCAATTTAAACAAAAGCACAGGGTTCCTCTGGCTACTTAGCAACTGGCTTCAGCCTAATCTGGGAGTTATTTGTTTGGAGCTGTGTCACAGCACTGCACTGAGGCAACACAGCTTTGTGGGGTTTTTGTTTTTTTACTGAAAGCAACAGATGAAGGACTCCGGGAAAAAAATCAAGAGGGGTGGGTGGCTGGATTGACAGACGTTGCCTTCCCATGGAGTAAAATAATGTAGATTAATTCATATGAGCTGCCCCCTTCCCCGCCCCCGTGTAGTGCCATAAATGCCAAGAGATGGCCTAATGGGTTTCTTTCTTCTTTTTCTCCCCCCCCCCAAACAAGGAATTTTTAGCTACTGAACAGCAGACAAATCTTTTGTGTAGATGGGGGGTGGGGGGATCTTTGAGAATGATCGACATTGTGAGAGGGATAAAAACAGCTAATGAAAAACAATCCTTATCGGAAAGTTAATGATCTGTGCATGGGGCGAACGCACTGCACAGGGCAAGTCTTGGTGAAAGGAGGAGGAAAAAGGGAGAAGGCTTTATCCTGAGCCTTCAAAAGAAGGGAGAGAAAAGGGGAAACCCTTCCGCTGTGCAGCAGGGCAACTTGTAATGGGGTAGGGGATGAGGTTTAAAGAAAAGTTCTCTAGAACGCTGGGTGTGCTGAGTCTTAGTTGTAGGGAGGGATAAGAGAAACTGGGGTGACCTTCCAGGCTCCACATCACTCTGTCCACCTCAATCTCTGCTCTTGTTTCTTAACACTCTCCCCTTGTCCACCTTCGCTCAGCCAGCGAATGCTGACTCATCTCTTCCTTTGTGCCTTCTCCTACTCTCATGTTTGCACTCTCTGTTTAGGAAACCCTGGGTCACCTCTGCCTCCTTCCTCTGTTTCCTGTTCTTCCTTCGTTCTTAGTTACAGCTAGCAGGGCCCCGCTTTCCAGGATAGATACCTTGGACAGTGTCTGCATAGTGGATCTGGTCTAAATATTTGGATCCGGTTCAGTCCATTGATCCTTTCCAGCCCTGGCTCGGAGTGGGGTCTGTAGAATCCATCACAACTGCCAACTCTTTTTTTTAAAAGATTCTCTTCAAGACAGAACCATCCACCAGGTCTCCTGGTGCATTTGGTGTTGCCCATCTATTTAGACTGTAAGCTCTTCTTCTGGGCAGGGGCTGCATCTTTCCTTTCCATCTTGCACAATACTAAGCATGCTGTAACAATATTTAGCATGTTCTTAGCATCTTCCATCTGAGGACAAACCCCTTCAAGGTAGGTATTTTTACAACCATTTAACAGATGGATAAACTTTGGCACAGTGAGTTTAAGTAGTTACATAATAAGTCAGTGGCAGAACCAGGCAGGGAAACCCAGGAGTCCCTGCTGTAACAGCCAAGGCACACTGTCTCCTAATATATAGGCTGTGGCTTTGATAGACCTTTTACTTTATAAACCTGGTATCACTTATCTTTTACAACCTAGGAATATAATTCTTCCTTCATATGATTTTATTGTACCTTTTCTCTCCTCTGTTATTACTTACACAGAGAATTATTGGTAACACCTTCCATATGATGGAACACTAGCGAGTATGATGGTGTTCCTATAATAATGGAATCTGACCGCATTTATTTATTTATTTATCTATGTATGTTTTGTACATTTTTGTTATGATAAGGCTTACCAAAATATCTGAGGACATATACATTACAAAGTGGATGTATACTAATGCTTTCTATGTTGGTTCTTATACTGTGTCCAGTATTATGGAATCGCTGCATGTGCCCGATCTAATTCTCTCTTCTCTAGCTGAAAAATCTCAAAGGGCTTTTCAATTGTGATGTTTTTAACCCCGTGAAGTATTAATCCCCTTTTACGGAACAAGGAAACTGAGGCACGGAAAGAATAAGTCACTTGACCAGAAAATCTGTGTCAGAGCCAGGTACAGAACCCAGGCGTCCATGTGGTTTATCCACAAGACCAGTCTTCCTTCCAATTTACCTAAAGAGCAATTTGGCAAGTTGAATGTGCAAACAAAAGTTAAGTGTACTGTATTAACACCCTCTTTGCTCCTTATCTAGTCAGCCTGCATTCTGATGTCAGCATGGACAGGGACCCGCCTAGCCACCCACAGTTGGGAAATTCATTAGCATCTATTTAAAATAAGAATCCAGCTCATCTAGCCAGTCAGAGACATTGAAAAATTACAGCACGCCTCGGGGGCACGTGGGCTGCCACAGAAGTAAGCATTCACTACACTTACAAAGCGCTCCTGCTTTTTAGAGACCCTTGGGTGCCATCTTCTGTCATTCCAGTTGATCTTAGAAATAAAACTAAAATCCTGATTTGTGATCCCTTCCCAGACACAGCTGTTTCATTCACTTTTTTTCCTCCTCAGCAGTGCAAATACAAACCTAAGCCTACATGTGGCTGTTTTGTACTGAAAGATGTGGGAGCCTTTTTAATTGTGCTGCTGCAGCAGTTGTCAAGACATCTGGTTTTACCAGTATTGCTGAACCAGGCTGTCTATAAGCAGGAGAAGGGGTGTTGTTTTTCCACACAGCAGCCTGGTCCCACAAGCCTTGTCTAGACTGGCAAAAATGGGGGCCTACAATTCACAATGGTAGAAGCTCTAATTAGTTAGTTACAGTGGTTAAATGATGGGGCAGGGACCATCTTTGTACAGCACCTAGCACCATGGGGTCCTGCTCTATGACTGGAGTTCCTAGCCACTATCTCAGTACTATACAAATAATAGTAAGTGTAGATGAGACTCAAGCGTCTTTGCTACTGTATTTGTGTGAAAAGCAGATTTAGACAACATGGTCTTCAAAGTATCTGAGCCCTGCCTAAACTACAGCTTCTATCACTGCTGCCCCATTGGAGCTGCACTTGGTGCTGAATTATGGGTCCCATTTTTTTTGCCATAGTGACCATCACACAGCCCAGATCTTAGATCTCCTTCCCAGAACAGGACATGGATGCAGAGTGCACTGAACTGGTGACTGAATGGTTCCAGACTGGACTAGTCAGCTTATGAGCCAAATTTTCTGTTGGGCACAGATATTGACTGTAAGGGCATTTCACCTATTTCCACTAGCAGAGAATTTGTCTCGAGGTGTTTAGACCATTACAGAGGGCCAGCAGTGACTTAAAATGATATTAACATCCTCACCTCCTTTTTGTTCCGGGAAACCACATTTGGGTCTATAGCTCCCAGCGTCAGATTTGGTAGAACAAAGTTGAGCACTTTAGCTGCAAAAACCTGTGGGAAATGAATGAAATAAATTAACTGGGCAGCAAGGAGAAGAAATATGTGAGCCAAAGCCTTAGCTAGCATAAACTGGCATAACATAGCACCACTGAAGTCAATAGAGTGTCCCGATTTGACACAAGCTAGGGATCTGGCCCTATAGTTACAAAACTGTCACAAAACCAAAGAATTTGGATATCCATCGGCATCAATTACAAGAATGGGCACAATACTATGAAATATTCACAACTGCCCTGACGCTACACTCTGCATTTCTTCCCCTTGCAGATGAGAGATCAAGTCAATGTGGGAAAGGCCTGGCTTAAGACCCTGCTAAAGGCCATTGTTTTATGGAGCTGGCGGTATCGCTGTTGCTGCTGCCCCTTCCTACCATTGCTCAGTTCTGATTTCAGGCTGCAGCACTTAAGTGATATTCTGTGCAATTTACAGTACTTGCCTAGGCTGGACTCTCTTTGCTAAGCACATTCTCCAGGGAGTCTGCAAATAAACAACAGTAAAATGTGTATGCATTGACTAAGGAAATCTATTGCTCGCTTGTCTCCTGGGAATCAAACACAAAAGTGTTCAGCAGCCTGAGCTTGAAAGCACTAGCATGAGAAAGGATATCCTTTATTTCAGTAACATTCCTCAATCCCCGCGCCCAATGCAAGATTCTTCTCTGATCTTTGATAACTGTCTTCTAATTAAGTGGTCACCGCTTAGAAAAGATGACAATGTGTAATTGGCCTTTGTACTGTCTTACTGTATCCACAGATACTACCTGCAAGATTAATTTGTAATCTGCATACTCTGCTTGTGTTTGAAAGCATAGACTGTAATCCATTACATAGGACTGTCTGATACTCTTGTATCAAAGATACTATGCAAAGGAAAATTACCAGGCTGAAATTAGAGTTCTCCAAGAGTAGGAAGCAGTGAAGGCTCATAGTAAATATCAAGGAAACCCCATTCCTAGGGGGATATGTAAATCATGTAACTTTCACCTTGTACTCTGAATACCCCATTGGTACTCCAACCCCATGAGCCAAATTCATCTTCACTGAGGTCAATGAAGTTGCACCAGGAATGAATTTGTCACCATGGGTATAAATACAAGCTCATAACTTCAGATAAGATTCCTACCTAGGGATGGAGCAAATTTCCTCTGGCCTTCTTTAATTTAAGAATCATTGTTATTTGCTGTGTGTGTGTGTATTTATTTATACCCTCATGATGGGAGTCTTGCAAAGAGAGAGTAAATCTGAATTTTCCCACATGTGAGCACATGCTACTCTAATGAGGCTCACTTTTTGTTGTCATGGCTCCACACACTTGTGGTTACCTAATCTTTAGAACATAAGAACGGCCATACTGGGTCAGACCAAAGGTCCATCTAGCCCAGTATCCTGTCTTCCAAAAGTGCCCAATGCCAGGTGCCCCAGAGGGAATGAACAGAACAGTTAATCATCAAGTGATCCCTCCCCTGTTGCCCATGCCCAGCTTCTGGCAAACAGAGGCTAGGGACACCATCCCTGCCCATGCTGGCTAATAGCCATTGATGGACCTATCCTCCATGAATTTATCCAGTTCTTTTTTGAACCCTGTTATAGTCTTGATCTTCACAACATCCTCTGGCAAGGAGTACCACAGGTTGACTGTGCATTGTGTGAAAAAATACTTCCTTTTGTTAGTCTTAAACCTGCTGCCTATTAATTTCATTTGGTGGCTCCTAGTTCTTGTGTTATGAGAAGGAGTAAATAACACTTCCTTATTTACTTTCTCTACACCAGTCATGATTTTACAGACCTCTATCATATCTTCCCTTAGTAATCTCTTTTCCAAGCTGAAAAGTCCCAGTCTTATTAATCTCCCCTCATATGGTAACCGTTCCAGACCCCTAATCATTTTTGTTGCCCTTTTCTGAACTTTTTCCAATTCTAATACTGTATATCTTTTTTGAGATGGGGCGACCACATCTGCATGCAGTATTCAAGATGTGGGCGTACAATGGTTTTATATAGAGACAATATGATATTTTCTGTCTTATTATCTATCCCTTTCTTAATGATGCCCAACATTCTGTTCGCTTTTTTGACTGTCGCTGCACATTGAGTGGATGTTTTCAGAGAACTATCCACAATTATTCCAAGATCTCTTTCTTGAGTGGTAACAGCTAATTTAGGCCCCATCATTTTATATGTATAGTTGGGATTATGTTTTCCACTGTGCACTACTTTCCATTTAGCAACACTGAATTTCATCTGCCATTTTGTTGCCCAGTCACACAGTTTTGATTCTTTTGTAGCTCTTCACAGCCCGCCTAAGACTTAACTATCTTGAGTAGTTTTGTATCATCTGCAAATTTTGCCACCTCACTGTTTACCCCTTTTCCCAGACCATTTATGAATATGTTAAATAGGACTGGGCCCAGTACAGATCCCTGGGGCAAACCACTATTTACCTCTCTCTATTCTGAAAACTGACCATTTATTCCTACCCTTTGTTTCCTATCTTTTAACCAGTTACCAATCCATGAGAGAACCTTCCTTCTTATCCCATGACTGTTTACTTTGCTTAAAAGCCTTTGGCGAGGGACCTTGTCAAAGGTTTTCTGAAAATCTAAATACCAGAGGCGTAGCGAGTGCCCTCCGTACCCTCCGACCGGAGGGGGCCCCGCAAGGAAGGGGGCCCCTAAAAGTGGCAAAATAAATACCGCATTCCAGTTTCTGCATTGTAAGGGGCCCTGCCCGGACATATGTTCGGAAGGGGCGACCGTTCGGAGGGGGCCACGTTCTTTGTTGCTACGGCCCTGCTAAATACACTATATCCACTGGACTCCCCCTTGTCCACATGCTTGTTGACCCCCTCAAAGAATTCTAGTAGATTGGTGAGACATGATTTCCAAAACCACGTTGACTATTCCCCAACAAATTATGTTCATCTATGTGTCTGAAAATTTTGTTCTTTACTATAGTTTCAACCAGTTTGCCTGGTACTGAAGTCAGGCTTACCGGCCTGTAATTGCTGGGGTTACCTCTGGAGCCCTTTTTAAAAATTGGTGTCACATTAGCTATCCTCCACTCATTTGGTACAGAAGCTGATTTAAATGATAGGTTACAGACTACAGTTAGTAGTCCTGTAATTTCACATTTGAGTTCCTTCAGAACTCTTGGGTGAATACTATCTGGTCCTGGTGACTTATTACTGTTTCGTTTATCAGTTTGTTCCAAAACCTCCTCTAATGACACCTCAATCTGGGACAGTTCCTCAGATTTGTCACCTAACAAGAATGGCTCAGGTTTGGGAATCTCCTTCACATCCTCAACCATGAAGACCGATGCAAAGAATTAATTTAATTTCTCTGCAACGACCTTATTGTCCTTGAATGCTCCTTTATCATCTCGATCGTCCCGTGGCCCCACTGGTTGTTTAGCAGGCTTCCCGCTTCTGATGTACTATTTTGCTATTACTTTTTGAGTCTTTGGTTAGCTGTTCTTCAAATTCTTTTTTGGCCTTCCTAATTATATTTTTACACTTCATTTGCCAGAGTTTATGCTCCTTTCTATTTTCCTCACTAGGATTTAACTTCCACTTTTTAAAGGATATTTTTTTGCCTCTCACTGCTTCTTTTACGTTGTTGTTTAGCCACAGTGGCTCTTTTTTGGTTCTCTGACGATGTTTTTTATTTGGGGTATACATTTAAGTTGAGCCTCTATTATGGTGTCTTTAAAAATTTTCCATGCAGCTTGCAGGGATTTTACTTTTGGTGCTGTACCTTTTAATTTCTGTGTAATTAACCTCCTCATTTTTGTGTAGTTCCCGTTTCTGAAATTAAATGCTACGGTGTTGGGCCGCTGTTGTGTTTTTCCCCGCCACAGGGATGTTAAATTTTATTATATTATGGTCACTATTACCAAGCGGTCCAGCTGTATTCACCTCTTGGACCTGATCCTGTGCTCCACTTAGGACTAAAACAAGAATTGCCTCTCCTCTTGTGGGTTCCAGGACTAGCTGCTCCAAGGGTACGTCTACACTACCCACCGGATCAGTGGGTAGTGATCGATCTATCGGGGATCGATGTATTGCGTCTCATCTAGGCGCGATACATCGATCCCTGAACGCACTCCCCGTCAACTCCGGAACTCCACCAGGGCGAGAGGCGGAAGCGGAGTCGACGGGGGAGCGGCGGCCGTCGATCCCGCGCCACGAGGACGCGAAGTAAGTCAATCTAAGTCGATCTAAGATACGTCGACTTCAGCTACGCTATTCTCATAGCTGAAGTTGCGTATCTTAGATCGATTCCCACCCCCAGTGTAGACCAGCCCCAAGAAGCAGTGATTTAAGGTGTCAAGAAACTTTATCTCTGCATCCCGTCCTGAGGATGGTACATGCTCTGGACAGGTTCTCAAAGCTTTCACACATTTCCGGAACCCTCGCCAACTTGAGTCAATAGCAACAAACCGGCACAGAACTAGAATGGGCCTGGTTCTGATCTCACGTACCTCCAGTTTTACACTGGTGCAGCTCCCTGACTTTAGTGGAGTTACTCCTTATTTACAACTGCATGAGAGAAGAATCAGGCCATGTGTGTATGTATGTTTGTGCACGTGCACACACACACATCCTCTGTGTGCGCATATATACAAATATTACTCATGCACAGATATAACTAATCTTAGGGTCAAAATGACTGACTGACAGTGATAAGGAGGTACCCGGACACCGTCCTCATAAGGAATTTCAGATATATGTGAAAAGCCACATTACCCTTGTAAATTTAGTGCAGGGGGCATCAGTCAATACAGCTTATAGCTCAACAATTCTAAGAGCCAAGGTCATTGCCACTGGAAAAATAATCTTTCACGTTATAAACCTGAGCTTCTAGGGTCAAAAGGTTCCAATGTGGCATCATTGATTTTGTGAGGGCCATGGTGATGGTCTATAACACAATGGGCTTTTCATTAAAAATACTGTGTTGTTAAACACCCTAGCCACATTTGATAGCTGAAGATTTTATCTCCCAACGGGTTTGAAGCAGCAGGTGATGCAATATGGATTATTTAGGGAGTGGTTGGCAGGCCAGACTCAATAAAATGGAGAAGATGGTAATCAGGCAGTTTTGGTCTGGGACAAAAGAGAAGTGAACAGTACATCCATTCAGGCATGGCAAACCATTCAATCTTACCCTTCTCCACCCCAGTCTGTAAGAGAGAGATCCCAGATTGAGATGGAAAAAGGTGTTTTGAGTCTGAGGGCTTGCTACACACCAGTCCGTATGGGTTTTTAACTAGAAGTGTGATTTAAAACCGATTTCGTTAACCTGGTGCAAAAGGCTTTGCGGGAACACCTAAACCAATATATACGTGTCTTATATTGATTTATCTTAAATTGATTAGGAACAGGTTTAAGTTAAACTGAAACAAACCACTCTTAAGCCAAAATAAGAGTATCTACACAGGGTTTTACCCCAGTTCAACTACATCATGTTTAAAACAGATTTAGTTAAAGTTAAGCAAACCAGTGACATTTTATTGTGTGAAAATAAGGCCTGAGTGATCAGAGAAGTTGTAAGTTTATTGGGACCAGCTGACATCCAGCCACAAAGAAAAGTGAATGGCCCTGGTCAGTAAAGGCCAAGTGGAATGGAGAATTGTAACACAGGTCATACAAATTAGAGATGGAAAAATCTCATTGGGTCCCATCTAATCCTCTCCTGGGAGGCCAGTGCGGGATTGTTTCTTACAGAACATTGTCTAGGGGTTTATTCCACCCAGGTATAAATGTTTCATGCAATGCAGCCTCCTTCGGACGCAAACAGATTCCAGGGCTTACTAGGGACATGCTTTCTATTACTCATCTTACATTTCTCTTTCCATACTTCTCTATGATTCTCCCTGGTTCCATCTCCTCGTGCCACCAGAAAGAATCCCTTGCCTTCTTGCTGTTTACATCCTGCACATGCTTGAAAACACAGGGCCAAATTCTGGCTGCTCTTACCTAGGTGAGCAAGAAGGGAGGAAAGTGCATTTGTGCAACGAGTAGCCGGGTGCTTTCATTCTCTGTGTGAGGGAGTCATAGGGCACACGGGGATAACACAGGCTGCATTTTTTTAAAGTGCATAGTGGCTGCCACTCCTGCATGTGCTCCCCCAGCACCTCTTGAGCTGTTCTGCCTGACTCTGTCCTCCACAGCCAGAATGCCTCCAGGTGCTGTCCCGGGTGCAGTACTGTTCTGTACCCCTCTTCTAACATGCTTGTGGCTGGTTAAGCTCTGTTCTACGGCAGCAGTGTCTGGGGGATCTGGGCCCCTCTTATGTTCCCTCTGATCATTATTTACCTAGGCCATGTCAAACTCTTCTTGCCCCAAGAGGATGAGCGTGATGGCCCTTGCTCTGTCACCAGGGAGCAGGTTCGGACACTACAAGTAATAACAGCTCAAGGGGCTATAAGCACCACTGTTAAAGCTACCGACTTTCAGCCGTTCCTGAGAAGAGCAGACAAATTACCTGATTGTTTTTCTTTGTTTCCATCTAGAGTTTTAGAGTCTTACTGTGCAAGGTGCTGTGTGTCCTCTGGGGAGCCCAGAGCCCTCCTTTCTCGCTGACTTCATTGGGTGCTGAGGGTACACAGTGCCTGGCAGGATTGGGCCTCCAGTCATTTGCCTTTGCATGCTCTGTTCTCATCACAGACTCTCCTCCCGCTCCAGCGCAGGAAGAATTTAACCATCTAGATTTTTAAATCACTCTTCCCTTTTCCGATTTGACTAATTAAAAAAACAACTTTCTGAACCAGAGGCCACAATTCATTCTCCTTTTTGAATAAGTAGCATTTGCTTAGAAACAGGGGCTGATGGAGGAAGAAAGTGATGGCCGGATCTGTGTGTGTGTGTGTGTGTGTGTTTGTGTATTTTACATCCATTGCTATTACCTTGATAGGCGTCGCTACCTCTGGGCTTGCTACAACTAAAGGAGAAATTAACACCAGGCCTGAAAACTCGTTTGGTCTCTCGCAGGCAGTTAGGATGGAGATGGCTCCTCCCTGCAATACAAAAGTGAGAGGCAGCCTGAGCACTAATACAGATGATCATACTTCACTATTTGTACAGCATGGTGATGTGCCGGGCACTTTACTGGCAGGTACAAAACAAAGTTCTCTGCTCCAGGGAGCTTCTAATTAGCTAGACACTTTGTTCAAGCAAAAGATGGAATAACTAGAAGCAAAGGGGTAGATTTGGTTGTTTTTTTTGGGGGGGGGGGGTGGCTTTTGGAGAGTGGAGGTAGGATATTTTTTTGAGCTAGGCTTCAGTACTGCAAACCCTTATGCATGTGCTTAACTATATGCACATGAGCAGTCCCAGGAATTTACTGGATTATTCATGTGCATAAAGTTTGCAGATTCAGGGCTTGAACAAGCCTCTGTGGGGAGGACTAAAAATTAAAGATCTCTTGGAAGTAATATAAATTTCACATGAGACATGAAGGAAGAGAAGTGGAGACTTGGGGGACTGGAGCAGAGAGGTGGCTGCATGACAGAAGGGGTGGAGATGAGCAGGAATGGGACACAAAGATAGCGAAAAAGCAGGCAGTAGTTTTACCCAGTATTTCCGAGTTATACTGGTATCCATGGGTAACAAAGTATTGTCACCTGGGAATGGAAACCATAGAAGTTCGGATAATTACTGTAGGCCCAAAATTATCCTCTTGCAAATGTCTCTTTCCTCATTCCCCCCCCCCGAAGCAAACAGTTACAGAGCTCTACAATCAACAACCTACTCATGGGCTGCAAGTTAAACAGAGGCGCATTCCCATGTAGTTTCAAGCCAAGTGTTGGCAGGATTGCAGAAACTGTGTGAGAATTGTAGGAACTGGGGTGCTTGGCTCGCTTGCTCAGTAAAGATCACAGAGGATTAGTTGTTAAGGAAAATGCTTGGTGAACTTACATGCTGCTGAAGAACCACTGGCTTGTTTAAATGGAGCAGCAGCAAAAAGAATCTCAATGACCTTATTTGGCTTGGTACTTGGAAATTAGCTCCTTGTTACAGAGGCTTAGAGCACAGTGAACTCTTAAAAGCATACCATGTGCTTTAGATCAGAATTCTTGTTTATTGGAACATGGGGTTAAATCCTGAAGTGCTTATTCATTTTTTGTATGCAGGGACAATCACTGTGACACCAATAGGAATATTGCCTGACTGAATCCACGGGATTTGGCCTGTGGTGTCAGAATCCCACTTAAAATCTGCTCACAAACCCAATCCTTCTTTTGTTTTTCATCCCTAATCCTTGAAACACTGTCCAGTACAGTTGTGTAACTGAATGAGGCTACAGTGTGTCGCCATGTTTTATTCCCAATCCACTCACAAGGCCACAGAGTGTATTACCTCCTGGTTACTGGTTCAAATACAAGCCTGGTTGTTGGTGAATGAAAGAAGTTACCATCTGCCAGTTGTTCAGTGCCCCCCCATGAGGAATGTAGGAACTCAGTCCGGTTCCTAGTGGGCTGGTAGGGATGTGCATCATGAATTAGCCCATTGTTGCAAATGGCACTAATTAGCATCCTGATCTCAACAGAAAGGCCAAGGACTGAATGGGTCACAGAGACTGAAGTTCCCTCTAGGGGTGAGGCAGTGAGGGGAAGCTTGTACAGTAGAACCTTAGTGTTATGAACACCTCAGGAACGGAGGTGGTTGATAACTCTGAAATATTCATAATGCTGAACAAAATGTGTTGGTTGTTTTTTCAAAAGTTTACAACTAAACATTGACTTAATACAGCTTTGAAACTTTACTCTGTGGAAGAAAAATGCTACTGTTAACCATCTGTAAGCAGAGTCAGGATGAGCTCTACCCTGACATCTGGTGGTGAATTATGGCGAGTGTGGAAAAGAACTCCAGGGGCGGATCTCGTTTGCATAGGCACACCCACACGCCTAGCATGAGCCCACAGCAACCAAAAGTGGTTACTTTGGCTGGTGTGGGATCCCCAGTTTCTCTGTTATTGGGGCAGGAAGAATAAAGTTTTGTTACCCTGATTCTGTGAATCAAGGCCAGTGGAACTGTTGTATGACAGAAGGACTGAGTGAATCCGTCACCATTACCTAAGTAGCATTTGCTTGTCAAGGGGCATGGGTTACAAAACCCAGTGAATTGAGAGAGGATGGGGACAGGTATTTGTACCTGATGGTATGGGCCCCCTCTGAGGGTCCAAAACACCAATTGCACTGCCTCCTCTCTCCACTGTTGAATGTCAGAGCTAACTTTGATTCCCGTAGGAGTCTAGTTACAGGCTGCTGAGCTGAATTCACTTTGGGCCAATGGTGCACCAGCACTGGGGCTCCCCTACTATACTATGAGCTGAAATCGCTAAGAGCTGAAATCACAAAAGAGCTGATGTTATTAAGAGCTGAGATCACTGAGTGCTGTGTTAACTAGTGGGGGAGCCTGAAGCTATATTGCTCAGCAGCTGATGGAGCAATTTGTGGGGACGACTGGAGGAGCAGCGAGCGGCGTGGAGACTTGCGGGGCCGGTTGGAGTGGCCCAAGGAACGGCGAGCGGAGCTGTTTGCTGGGACGGCTGGAACGGCTCACAGGTCGGTGAGCGGAGCGGAGCGGCTTGTAGAGCGGAGCAGTTCGTGGGACGGCAGGAGCGGCTCACGGGACAGCAGGTGGAGTGGAGCGGCTC
>NW_020664440.1:21237166-21286238 GCF_002925995.2 Terrapene triunguis
GTATGTAATTGTCCCAGGTCACTGGGTGGGGGCTCGAGCCGGTTTTGCATTGTGTTATTGAAACGGAACCCCTAGATACAGAACCCGGCCCTTGTTGCTGCCAACTAGATGGGCAGAAGGGTTACACATCTTAATTTAAACGAATCAAGCACAAAAACAAACTTTCCCTTTATTTTTTAAATAGTTTACATTTAATACAGTACTGTACTTGGGAGCTTTTTTGTCTCTACTGTTGGCTGATTGCGTATTTCTGGTTCCAAATGAGGTGTGTGGTTGACAGGTCATTTCGTAACTCTGGTGTTTGTAATTCTGAGGTTCTTCTGTTTCTTAATTTGCTTTTCTTATAGTAGGTTGTGTGATTCCCATCCTCCAGAATGGGATCCATAATGCTGTGGCAGATGTAATGATGACTATTAAGGTGTACGGTGTAGCATGCTTACCATGGAATGCCCCAGAATGAAAACTGGGATGTCTGGGTGATCCTTCTTCATGAGTTCAATGTGCTGCAAGCTGTCTCTGATGAAAACATGGAAATCTGACACGACCATGCGGTCACCTTCGCTCTGCCCGTGGCCAACTGTATGGGGGAAAGGAAAACATTGCTTCTACATCACACAGAACAATATTAACATTTTACTTGGCACCTAGATACTCCAGATATGGGTGCATCAGAAATGCGATAGACAGGTAAGTAGGTGAGCAATGTTCTAGTTCCCACACACACTGCGTATTGCATAAATCCGGTCCCACCCAGCTTCCTTCCCCAATACCTCATAATGGATAACTTCAATGTCCTGTAGAAATACGCAGTACAACACACAGGACAGAAAAGCAAGCTTATGGCTGCCTAGGTCTTGTCTAAGAGCGTTGTTAATTCTTCACATACGCATTGGCTCCCCATCACTAGAGATAGGCCTGACTAACAGAGTTCAGATCTAGTCTCTGACTACTCTCAAGTTCAGGGGCTGTTCAGTTCTGGGAGTTTGGATTGGCCTATTATAGAGACAGAAGGCAGATGCCAAGTTCAGAGTTTGATCTTGATCCAAAGTTGCCCAGAATTTGTGGACGTTAAGATGCAGCCACTCAGATGCCATGGTGAGGGGTGCAGTATATACACATAGAGAGACAGATAATTTTAGATATTGGATTAGACCAGTGGTTCTCAAACGTCATTGCACTGTGATCAACTTCTGACGACAAAAATTACTACGTGACCCCAGTCCCCTGTGTTACTCTAGATTCTAGAGTCTAGAATCAGGGCTGGCATTAGGGGGCGGTAAGCAGGGCAATTTCCTGGGGCCGCAAACCACAAGGGGCTACACGAAGCTAAGTTGATTGGGCTTCGGCTTCAGCCCCGGGCAGCACGGAGTCTAATGATGGCCGTGGAGGCCCATTAAAACGAACTTGTGACCCACTTTGGGGTCGCGACCCACAGTTTGAGAACCGCTGGATTAGACTATTATAGGCATAGCAGGTCTCCTGCAAAATTCAGACTTGTGTACAAACTTTCCCGAATTCTGGGGCTCTTGGGACTCTGGTCTTTGATTTTGCCACGTCTGTTCCAGAAACAGTTTTTATATTTGGAGAGACCTGCCTTGTCCTCTCCTTCTGCTGTTTGGGGGCAATGGGTTAGTGCACTAGCCTTCATCGATGGAGAGCTGAGTTCAAATGTCAGCTTACTGTAGGGCCACAAGCGTGGGGAGGGTAAACAAGGCTCTCCTCCTAAACAAGTGGTAACACAAACCCCCAGCCTCCCACCCTGACAGTCTATTTATGCTACACACAGCATTTGTCTTGTTTTTGATCAATTTTTAGTCTCCTCTGCCTTTTTTCCTCTTTGAAGTACACTAGTTACTATGGAAACAATGGTATCTTTAGTAGGGGAGGGATTAGTGACATCCATAAGCACTGTACAAAGTCCATTTATTAGCATGCCAAGGTTAGAAACGTATACCACACTGTGGAAACAACAGCGTATATATGATGATTATCATAACCACACACATTGTGTGATATATATAATGAATATAATTATTTTTTCCCAAAAAAGAGCCTTGCTGTTTCTGTTCAAAGTAGTTTGTCATTTAAGGAGATTTGGGGGAAATAAAAATTACTGGTTCCATGTTACAGGCTGGCCATGTCTGCCTCTAACACCCACCCTCTTCGCAGGTGTTGCTCCTGCTGGGAAATGCTAAGTGGGCCCTTCTGACTCAGTGATGCAGGTGTCTCTTACCTCCCCTGGATGTTAGGGAGGTGGAGAGGAGGTTCTCTAGAAAGAGAGGATCTAAGGTGTGGGCTGAGCAAGCCAGAAGGAGGAATCCTGGGAGTAGCCAAGTCTAGGGAAAAGATGTGAGCAACACTTTATATGATCTTATTAATTTCTGTGTTTGAAATCAAATACCAGGCAGAGGGTGAGTTTGGCTTCCACACAGTGTGTGGACTGTGTTTGTAGAGCAGGTTGGGAAAGGCACTTGCTCGCATTCCATATTCTTTCTTAAAAACATCAGTTTAAAATAAATCTTATCACTAACTCTATACATGGCTTCATTTCCACAAAAGATTAAATTCTGCATTTACTTTAATATTTATTGGTCATTTAAAGCTGTTTTCAGTCCACTGATGTATGGAAGATACTTTGGGAGAAATATGCTAAATGCTTGCTACTGTCTCTACAAATGGCACAGTGATGTACTGTACCATGTCATTTGTAGTATACTAGCATGTTGCCAACACGTGGGCTGATCCTGCAAACACACTATTGATTTTAGTGCTTATTGCCCTGGTCTCAGAGTCAGGAAAGCACTTAAGTGGGTACTGTAGCCCCACTGACTTCATTGGCATTACTAAGAGTACTAAGAGTTGAATTTCTTGAATTGCTTGGTGGCTTTTGAAGGCTCAGACCCTCAGAGGGTCCCCTCTTTATTATGTGTAGTTGATTTTTTTTCTCTTATGATAGATCCTGCCATGAATAGCGTACAATCTTCTATTCTGTGTTTGGAAAGTTCCTTGCACATGGTGCATGCTACCACACTTAGGCCAGGTGTACACTAGAAATTTTTGCCATTATAGTAATGTTGATTTGGAGTGTGACTTATTTTTTTTAATGACATTTCTATACTGGCAAAAGTCCTAGTGTAGATGCTGTTATGCCAACTTAAAAATGCTTTTGTTGATTCTAATGGGACGTACATACCCCAGTGATACAAAAAGAATTCAGTGGAGCCAGAGAGCAGTTAGTGCACTCAGTTACACCTGGAGGATGGGTCAGGCCCAATTAAAGATTAGGCCCAGCTGTAGCAGAGTGGGGGTGCTTGAATTAGTCCCATCTGAGAGGAGCCATGGTCACTAATAAAGGAAGGCCTTCAGGGCAGTAGAAGGGAATCAGGAGGCTGAGGGACAGAGTAGGCCTTGAGATCCTGTCTCAAGAAGGGAGCTTTGGCAAAGGGTTGAGAGAGATACCGGGAAGCCACGGGGGTGACGTGAGCTCCTGTGGTGAGCCTTGACAAAAGAACAAGACTCCAGAGGTTGAATTTCAGGAGGAAAGAGAGAGGTGCACAGAGGGCCTTGGGAGAAGCAGACAGGAGCCAGGTCTCCACGGCAAAAGCCCTGGAAGACGCTGTTCAGGTCAGGAGTTGCAAAGAACTGTGCAGAGCCTGGGGAGGGGTGAAGGTCTGTGGATGAGTGAGCCCAGGTCGGGGCTGGGGAAAAGGACCTTGAGACAGGCTGAGGAAGGCAGCAAGGAGTCTGAAGCAGCAGATGTTCACTGTTTGCTACACGGTCCTTGGAGAGGAACCCAGAGGACAAGGAGGGCCTGGGTTTCCCTACCAGCTGTGAGGAAGGTGGCATGTAAGCCCTGATATAAGGGGTGTAAGGACCACAGAGCCCAAAGTCAGGCCGAAGACCGACTGGCATAAGATCACTGGACTATTGTTTTGTAGGACTCTGTTACCCTGGAAGGGCTGGGACTAAAAGTCAACTGGCTGGGGATCTGGCGAGTCACAAGACAAAGCCCACCACAGCAGAGCCAGATTGGTTGTCTGCCGAGGGCTCTACAGTAGGAGAGCCTGCTATGGCGTGCCCAGCCACAAGGGGGGGCGTGCCAGCCAGTGAGTCACTTACATTGGTATAGTATATTTCACTCAGGGAACTGGCATAAGCTATACTAAGAAAAGCACTATTTTGGTATAAGCTGTGTCTATGCTCAGAGGGTCACAGGTCTAGATATATTGGTATAGCCATACTGGCAAACCTTTTCTGGCATAGATCTGGTCTAAGGCCTGGTCTATACTTAAAAACTAGATTGATCTAGCTATGTCGCTCAGGAGTGTGAAAAACTTTGTGCGCTGAGTGCCGTCCTTAGGTTGACCGATTCCCCTGGCGTAGATGCAGTTGACAGAAGAATGATTTAATCAATCTAGCTGCTGCCTCTCGGAGAGATGGATTAACCACATCAACAGAAAACCCCTTCCATCGATGTAGGAAGTGTCTACGCTACAGCGGCAAGCTACGGTATTGTAGCTGTGCTGCTATAAGGCTGCAGTGTAGACGTGCCCTAACTGGCCACTGCTCATTATGGGGAGATTTTTCAGCTACACAAATGGCAGTTAGATGTCTAGGGCTCATTGACTTTCAGAGGAAGTTAGACACCCCACTGCCATTTGTGCCTCTGAGAATCTTCGCCTCTACATACACATCTAGTGGCATGCATGGCATTTTGTTTAATGATGCATATAAAGTCATAACACATTGCACTGAAATGGTACCTTTAAATCCAAAGACGTCTCAGCACTTCACAAATGTTTAGGAATGAACTCTCATAACACCTCTGAGGGGAAGAGCCATGTCAGTATTTCCAGTTTTACAGATAGGAAAAGGCAAGGGGAGATTCAATGAATTCTGCAAGCTGGCACAGTGATTTAATGGCAGAGTTAAGAATAGAACCCAGGAGTCCTGATTCCCTTCCCCCTGTTTTCACCCATTAGACAAGCATTCCTCTCTCAGATCTCAAAAACAACCGATTAGGGGGATTTCCCCCTGCCTGTGACAGGAGTGATCCATGTGTAATAAAGGGAGAACAGACTCCCCCTTCCCCTGTTAATATATTTTTATTTTTGGCATTGATACTATTATTGGTGATCCAGCAGTGTTAATGAGAGAGTCAGTGTAGATCACACTAAGACATTCTTTTCCCCCCTTCATTTTATTTTAACAGAGCAGTCACTGCACTTTTATCTTTTCCTCCCTGAGAAACCAAACCTGCTCTGAACGGTAATGAGTCCATTAAAAGTTAGAATCTCCCAACTGACAACTGCTCAGGGCAGGGAGCTGAGACCTTCTGAGCTAAATGAAAGGAGGTGGCACAACCAAACATCAATACAGTAAAGACTGCTGATATTTTTCCTTCAAATTTTACAGACTTCGGAAGAGTCTGTGAGAGAGTAAAGGGGCCAAATGCATCCCTGATGAAACCCCAATATCTGCAATGGGGTTACACAAGGGATGAATCTGGCCTAATGGTTCTAAAAAGCCAGTTTCACAAAAGTCGGTGCAGAAAAAAGCTACATCTGTGAAATGTCTGGAGGATGAAACTAAGCAAGTGATGCTCAAAAGCGAGGAGCACAATAGTGGGTCGCAGAAACGCCACAAGCTCCAAAGCTCTGTGATTTGGACAGCTTGTCTTTGAGGCGAGAAATACCAAAATACACGATCCACTAAGCCACCTTGCTCAGAACTTTTGTCTAACGTACAGAGACAGACAGCCATTTTAATGACAAGCCTTTCAAGACGCTTAGCTGAAGGGGCTGAAAATGGAAGAGACGTAATCACCACATAAATTCTATAACACGGGCTTGATTTTCCAAATTATGCCTACACAATTGTGTGTCTAATTTGCCCACTCAACCACTACTATTGCATATGCAAATAGCCAGAGAGATGACAATGCAATGGCTGTAACTAAGTGCACAAACTCAGTGTACAGCTGCATGCATGTTGTGTTTTTTTAAAATAAATCAGGCCACTATTCTTTTTTTAAATTGTTATTTCTAAAATGAGAGGGTCTAATCCTGCCTTCTTTACTCCAGCAAAAGCACCCGTGCAAAATGTTGTGGTGTTTTGCCTGAGTAAGGACTGAAGGAGGATTGCAGGATTTGGCCCACTGACATTAGAAAAGGAAAATAAGCATTAGGCCATTTTATCCTCCCCCATGGCCAGAGCAGGACTGTTCCCTAACCTAGTCTGTTCAGATGATAATGATACCTTAGAGTCCAAACCAAAACAGCAAGAGGAGTGGGTGACAAACTCAACCATGTCTGAATGGGGCCTTGGGCACATGAGTTTCAGCCAAGAGTCATAGCCATGGAGTTTAAGGCCAGAAGAGACCACCAGGTCATCTACTCCAACATCCTGAATATCACAGGCTACCAGCACCTGCACACTAAACCCAACAACCAGAGCCATAACTAGGCATTTTGGCACCTGGGGCAAGCAAGCATATTTGCATCCCCTACCGTTTTTTTCTGCCCCCTCAGCTTTGTGCCCCGCTCGCCCCATCCTGGTTACAGCCCTGCCAACAACCAAAATTAGACCAAAGTATTACAGCTTTCAGGAACCTAAACTATTATGTGGAGTGTGGATCCTTCATTGTTACACATCTTTCCAGAAGGGGAACTGCTGACTAGCCTTGCTGGAAGGTGGGGGTGGGGGGATGGAAGAGGGAGCATTTGGGGGTATGGAGAGAGAGAGAGAGAAAGAGAGAGCGATCGAGCGAGCTACCACCATATAAGCAAGGATTTGCTAAAATATTCATCCTGCCTGTGTTGTTTGCGCAGTTCTGCTTGCTCCTACATCCTACAAGTGCCTTGCCTGCTTTGGCCCCCTGCTCCCTGATGTGATTTTTCATAGAATCGTAGAATATCAGGGTTGGGAGGGACCTCAGGAGGTCATCTAGTCCAACCCCCTGCTCAAAGCAGGACCAATCCCCAGACAGATTTTTACCCCAGTTCCCTAAATGGCCCCCTCAAGGACTGAACTCACAACCCTGGGTTTGATGGAGTCTTGCTCTTGAAAAAAGACTGCAAGGTGAAGTCAGCAAAGCCCTTCAAGCTGCTATGAGTTCATGCTCTTTCGGAGACTTGACCCATTGGCAAGTTTGCAGAGGTGCTCAGCAAAAATGCACAGTGTAACTTTACACACTTTAATACAGGGTGGATGGTGCATCGACGGCTATTAGCCTGGATGGGCAGGGATGGTGTCCCTAGCTTCTGTTTGCCAGTAGCTGGGAATCAGGGCCGGCTCTAGGGTTTTTGCTGCCCCAAGCAAAAAAAATGTTTGGCTGCCCCCCAGCCCGGGGCCCCCCCCCCCCCCCGCACTCCCCTGCTGCCCCAGCCCTGGGTTCTCCCACCCACACCCCCTGCTGCCCCAGCCCTGGGTTCTCCCACCCACACCCCCTGCCGCCCCAGGGCTGGGCTCCCCCTTTCCCCCCCCACCAGTGCCCTCCCCCCAACCCCCACCCCCCTGCTGCCCCAGCCCTGGGCTCTCCCCCATAACCTGCACCCTCCTGCCGCCCCAGCCCTAGGTCACTGGTAACTCGCTCCCAGGGCAGGTCATTCAGCAGGAATTTTGGATGTGCACAGAACACAGACAGGATTGGTTCCCATATGGTTACAGAACTGCAGTAAAGTGGAACAATTTTCAGCTTGTGTGACTGGAGGATATCTGGATGCATATTATAAGACTGTCCTACATAAATGAGGAAAAGTTGAGGTGCCTTTATTATTCTTTTGTTCCACTCTTTCTTTCTATGGGGAATTTGCCAATGCAATATCACTGTCTTCCTTTTACACAAATAAAACTTTAAAAAAAAAAACAAAAAAAAAGGCAATGGCTGTTGAAAATGGCAGTTCCAGTCCTAAAAACCACTGGGAAGCATTCCTTGCTCAATTTTATCCTACTTTTTCTACAGCAAGTTACAGAGGATCAGTATATTTGATTTGGGAGCAATGAAGTAACAGCTGCCCAAATTAAGCTTGAGCACTCCTGAATTTTGAGGTGTTCAAATCTGGAAGGCAGGTGCTAGATTCCCTTTCTGAATATTAGCTATATCTGGAAAGGAAAAGTCAATTTCTGCTTCCATGGCTCAGAAGTTGAAATCTTCCTAAGTGCCTGGTACTGTATCTAAAGCTGCCCAGGTCCAGAGCCTCCCCTCCCTTACTTTTCATTTTAAATTCTAGTGCAGGGGTAGGCAACCTATGGCACGCGTGCCAAAGGCGGCACGCGAGCTGATTTTCAGTGGCACTCACACTGCCCGGGTCCTGGTCACTGATCCAGGAGGCTCTGCATTTTAATTTAATTTTAAATGAAGCTTCTTAAACATTTTAAAAACCTTATTTACGTTACATACAACAATAGGTTAGTTATATATTATAGACTTATAGAAAGAGACCTTGCAAAAACATTAAAATGTTTTACTGGCACGCAAAACCTTAAATTAGAGTGAATAAATGAAGACTCGGCACACCACTTCTGAAAGGTTGCCGACCCCTGTTCTAGTGGGATCCCTTGCTATGCTTCAGATAGAGAGGGGCACTGACCATTTAGTCCACTCAATTCCTTCTTTGGGGGCTGCAAGGTGAGGTCACACCAGTATCCCTAATCCAGTCTGGGAAAGTCTTCTGAAGGGGATATCTTGGGCAAAGCCTTCTACTCCTTGGGCACACTTGTTATCCATTCACAGTGCCACCCCTTTTGACTCACGGCAAGCTGCAGCATGGCTCAGCTACCTCACTCCCTCCCCCTCCCTTTCCTGTTGATAGCTGCCAAGGGATTGCTGGGAAATGTAGTTCTTTCCCTGCTCCAGGGCTGGCTCTATAGGCAGGGAGCTAGGCAAGGAACTACAGCTCCCAGGGTCCCGTGGGTTCTCAGCTCCCATGCTGGATCCCCAGCTGCTCTCTGGCTCCACTTCTGCAGGGTTGTGAGAGGGGAGGAAGTGAGTTTAAAAAAAAAAAAAAAAAAAGGATGGCCCGAATGCTGCCCCCTGCAAATGTGCTGCCCCAAGCACCTGCTTGTTTTGCTGGTGCCTAGAGCCAGCCCTGCTGAGAATGAGTGACAAGGGATGGATCACTTGATGATTACCTGTTCTGTTCATTCCCTCTGGGGTACCTGGCATTGGCCACTGTCAGAAGACAGGATACTGGGCTAGATGGACCTTTGGTCTGACCCAGTATGGCCGTTCTTATGTTCTGACACTTCTTGATGAGTGAGCTCAAGGAACTTGCACAGCCCTGCACTGCAACCACTGAAGGAACTAACCCATCACCCACAATGATAACCATGCTATGTGCTTAGGGTGACCAATTTTATAGGGACAGTCCTGATATTTGGGGCTTTGTCTTATATAGGCGCCAATTACCCCCCATCCCCTGTCGTGATTTTTCACACTTGCTTTCTGGGCACCCTATATGTGCTTCACCTGACGCTCCTGCTGGTGACAGCCTGGGGATAATTAACATATAGCATGATGCCTTCTCCTTGAAGTCAATGGGAGCTGCAGTTCTCAGCATGGCTGAAAAATCAGGCCTTTAAATACAGTAAATTAGATCAGCAGGGCATTAGCCACAGTGGATATCATGGTAGCGTCTGCTCTTCGCCTCTCCCAGGTCCTAGGGCCTCTGTCACATTATTTCACAGCTTACAGATGTATTAAAGGGTTGGTGAAGACTGTTTAAACCTCATCAAGGTCAAGATGTGGAGAGTTTGCTGGAGAGACCAGGTCCTTTGAAAGGCTTTTTATAAAAGGTGCTATCAGCTTTCATTTCAAACTTAGAGAGGAGTAAAGAGAACTAGGCAATGCGCTGGTGCTTTTTATAACCTGGTTTCTTCTCCACGTCACAAAGTGATCTCTTCCTGGGGGAAGGAAGGCTCCAATCTTCCTGGAATCATGTAAATTATTGATGGAAAAATCCCACTAGGTCTTTCAGATCAGCTCCCTGTCCACGCAGGACAGGGGGTGAAAGTAATATTACATTTTTACTGGTATGGGGGTCAGCTCTGGGCCCCCGGAAGGGGCGGGGCCTCAGGCAGAAGGGGCAGGGCTGGGGGTCAGCCTCCCCCAGCCAGCCCATCTGCGCTGCCTGGCCCGCGCCGCCCGGGGCTCCGGTGGTGATTTAAAAGGGCCCAGGGCTCCGGCCGCTGCCGCAGTAGCGGTGGCCAGGAGCCCAAGGCCCTTTTAAATTGTCGGCCCCGGGGCAGCTGCCCCTTTTGCCCCCTTTGTCGGTGGCCCGGGAGGGGGCAAAAGGGGCAATGACGTTAAAGTGCTGCCACGGCAGCACTGTAACATCGGCTGGGTACAGGCCCATACCAGCTTCTTACCGGTACGCTGTACTGGCCCGTACCAGCCCACTTTCCCCCCGATGCAGGATTGTTCTTTATCAAACGACTGTTAGTTTTCTCTTTAGTTTTAAATGTTTTTCATATGATGATGCTTCCACTACTTCCCTTGGAAGATTATTCCAAAGTCCAAAAGATCCCACGATCATAATTTCATCCTATTCCTCTGTTATCTCCCTTAAGGCATTCCTATGTGCTACACTCCCTCGTTGGTGCTTAAACCCCTCAAATATTTGTAGACTTTCATCATCACTTTACATATTACTTACAAGCCATACATATTTATTTATTTTAATCCTTTCCTGTAAATCAAGCCTTCTAAGACAAAGGCAGCAGCCTAACTCTGGCTTTTAGTGAATCGCGTTTCACAGCTTTATCTAGAACATTTCATTGCAGGAGGATTAAGTGGTCAGGGAAAATGCAGCGACAGATACTGATCTCAGTTGTGCCGGGGGAAAACCATTGATTTAGTGGAATCACTCCAGATTTGAAATGGTGTCAGTGAGATCAGAAGTTCTGGGCATATTCTGCCCTTTATCCCTTCACTCCCAGTTTACCACTGAAAAACCATGAGACGGGGAAGCATGGGGTGAAAAACCTTCAGCCTAAAGAGGAGCTGAGATGCGGTGTTTGAATCTGGATCCAAAGTTCAGTGGAGGTCAGGTCTGGGAGTCTGGGTTACATCCATTTTTACTTAAGACAAAGGCTGTTTAGCGACCAGGGAGCAGGATATTATCACAGGGCTCCCTGATGGAGCTCTGTCCCTAAGGGTATGTCTACATTGGAGCTGGAAGGTGTAATTTCCAGCTTGAGGAGACATACCCATGCTAGCTCTGATTGAGCCAGTCTGCTAAAAATACAAGTGTAGTCATGGCAGTGTGAGTGATGGGATGGGCTAGCCACTCCAATATGTACCTAAGGTTTCACACAGGATCTTACAAGGGGTGGCTCCCCCATCTTGCTGATCATGCTGCTGCTGCTACACTTTAATCCTGCTAGTGCGCTAAAAATAGAGCGAGTGCAGGTACATCTATTTGAGTTGGAAAGTACACCCCCACTGCCAGTGTAGACATCCCCCTGATCCAATAGGTTGTAAAATAAGGGGAAAGAATAAGAAGATACGTCTCTCCTTTTACTCATGTTCTAGGTCACAATTTCCCACTAGGCTTTCTCTAACTTCTAGGCTTATCGCTTCTACAGTTCAAAGGGGAAGCTATTAACAGATGAAGGAGGGAGGGAGAAGATCATAGTCTACCAGCCCAAGCAGTGCTTTGCCTGTAGCCAGAACTCAGCTCTCACTCTGAGCATAAATAAATATTAAATCCAAATGGCACTAAGAAAGAAGCTTGGATCCAGAGATTTTTTTAAAGGTAGTTAAAGGTGAAAACTCTGTCATCACCCACATAGTCAAGAGCATCTCCCATAAAGCAGAATCCACACATAAGGGATGCTTATTAATTATGCCACAAGGCCTTCAGCAAGGCAGAAATTAGATTCAATGCAGCAGTAAGTAGTGTGGCTGATTTAATAAGCTGGAGTGCAGCTGAGAAGCTCCTTTTCAATTCCCAATAGAGCCTTTTGGAGGCTAGAAAGGGCGGTTTTACCGCTTCAGAACTAGCTGGGCCGTTACAGCAGGTACGTTACAGAGGACCCTGCCATCGCTCTCAGTGTAGTGCAAAGGAGGGTGTTTCATTAGAGCTCAAACCAAGTTCCAACTGTACGACTCATTAGTTACCCCACTGCCTCTCGGCTCAATAAGCCCATGCGGGAACCCAAAGAAACAGCAGGGAGACATTTTTCTAACAAAGTAATCTAGTGGATGAATATCCAAACCCTATGGGGGTAGGAGCACGTTATCTTTATTACACCCCCCCCCCCCAACAAAAAGCAGGGTTAAAACCCAGTTAAAATTGCTGTCGCAGTTATCGGGTGTGCTGCCCCTTTGAGGCTCCCTTGAGCGTCCCCCCTCAGGGGACAGGCCTGGCTTCCTGCACCTCACTCTAGGTGGAACCACGTGGTCCAACCACTCTTAGACTGGATCTCTGCACAGCAGCCCTGTGTTTACCAACTGCATTTATCTGACAGGCCCAGGCACCCATAAGCTGTTTCCTCTGGGCACATGTGAGCAGCAGCTGATTAAATTGACTCTAAAAAACAGCCTCTTCAAAACAGAGCATTATTTATTCACCCAAGGTACATAGCACCCAGATAAAAGGGTAAAAACAAGGAAGGTCTAGATGCATGGGTATTACCTACAGTCCTGCACCTTAATCTTGACCTTTCAAGCTTTTGAAGTTCTCCTCAGCCCAGATACCTCCATCTCTGGAATGAGTGAATCAGACTGCCCTTCTGCAGCTTCTGTCTTGTTCTCTCTGCCAGAGGCTCATCTCTAGCCACTCAGTCCCCCTTCCTCCCTAGGTCAGCATCTTTAAGGTTTAGGAGCCCCTTTGATCCTCCTTGGCTTTCAGCCTTGGGAGGAGTAAACTATACTAGCCTGGTGGGAGCCAGGTAAAGGTGTTCCCCAATTAATAGCTTCCTCCGGGAACCCATTTGTTTCCTTATCTTTGCCATTGTTTCATTTCCTGTTTGCTTCCGCCTTAACAGCCTCCTTGAACTTAACTCCTGGCAGTCAGACAGGCTAATACCAAACAGAAACTGAATTACCAATAATTATGAAAAAAATACACATAGCATCAACACAGCCATCAAAAAGCTATGAAATCACTGGTAAAGTCCTCACCCATCTCTTGCAACCTACACCCATTATTTTTCTCTTCTCTACTTTACCTTGCCCACATCCACCTACTCCCAAAACATGGCCTCTCCCTCCACCTCCACACCAAACACGTGACTTTCAACTCCAACCAGGTGGAGTGGCTAGAAATTGAGGTGTTCTGGTTTTTCAGTGTTGAACTGGTTTTGTACTGAAGTTGATGGTTAGTGTGTAGATTTTTAGCTGATGGTTATGCTGAAGTGAGTCATGCTGGATAACTGTCAATAGCAGTGGAAATAGTTTGCATAAGTGTTTGTTAGTTTTGGAAGTCATAGGAGTTGAATTATTTAGGTAATGGAATTATGAAGAAGTAGGGTATTTTTAGTATCTGATGTCTGTATTTAGATGATCTGTACTTCGATTTAAAGCTTGTCAGGGCATCGGCTGTCTTTTGTGTGTGTGCAGCACCTAGTATGGTGGAGACCTGGACTCTGACTGGGGCCCTTAGGTGCCACAGCAATACAACTAATAAATAATTATGACGTGATCAGATTTAAGGCTGCACATTTTGTGTGGAGGCAGGAGGAGGCACGCAGGTAGTGAATGTGGGTGAGAAAATGAAAAGACAAAATCATAAATGTAGGTTGCAAGGGCTGTGTGAGGACTTGGTGATTTCCTATTTTTTTAAGGTTTATGTGGAAAAATACCAAATGTACTAGTAAACATTTGAAATTACATCAGAACAGAGCAGAACACACTATTTAAAAATGAATCAAGTAGATACTTTTTATTGAGTGAGCAAAGTTCATTAATTAAACATAAAGCTCCTGATGCTGTTTTCATCATTTGTTTAACAAGTCACATACCTCATCTGCCATTCAGACACAAACAACTAAAGCAGCAGGAACAAACATCAAAGCAGGACAATCAACATCTGGAAAAGTCAAGAGACTGTTCCATATCCTTCATATCACGCAAAGCAAAGGCTACACTCACAGAACAAACACACACAGGAAGCAGCTCAGACTTCACCAGAAAGATGGGGAGCTGCAAAACAAGCTTCCTCACGCTGGGAACCATCTCTTAGCAACAAACACAAAGTGAACTTGTTCTCCATCCACCTTCCAACAATCAAGGCAGGACTGTTCCCTGCAAGATATTCCCCCAGTGTCTGCTTAGGTAATTAAATGGCCCCCATTACCCTAGTATTTGAGCACCTTACAATCTTCAATGTGTTTATCCTCACAACATGAGGTAGGGCAGGTATTATCCCCCCCCTCTGTGCGGGGGACCTAGGCACAGAGAAACTAAGTGACTTGCTTAAGGTGACACAGGAAGTCGGTGGCAGAGGAGGGAACTGAATGCAGGTCTCCAAAATTCCAGGCTATAACCCTAACCACTGGATCATCCTTCCTTCCTTCCTTCCTTTCTTCTTGCTTAGTGTACTGAACAGTCTAGTTCTGAACTGTCTCTCAAAGCCCAATTTTAATGAACGGTGTCATCTTTCACCTGCACAGAACACACCTGGTATAGCTTATCACTTGCACACACATAGCTAATGTATACAGTGCTCTCAGATGCTATGATGATGGGCATGTTATAAGATCATAGAGGGAGAGAGACTCTAGGAATATCCCACTCATCCTCTGGACAGTACACACCAAGGATATACTGCCTGTGACCTGCATAGAACATGGAAGATGTGTCCCATCCATCCTCTATAATACAGTGGGTTTTTACCCTCCAGGATCAGGATGATCCATTTTCTTTCAGCATTTACAGGATGTTTTTTTTCCCATCTCCTTCCTCACACAAACACTGCAGTACACTGTGAGCCTTCTCCTCCCACATCAGACACACATTTGCAGAGCCAGGATATTTTTAGACTAGCGCCTGCACACATATACATTATTATTTGTTGCCTTGGCAAAAAAATAATTGGAAACGGGCAATTTTCTAGGCTAAAATTATTAGTGTCTTATTCCTTGGGATCTGAGAACTCCTGTGAAGCCATTTAAAGTCTTTTCTGTGCTCAGATGATAAACAAAATGACCTAGTATATTAGAATAGCTGTTAATTCCAACAGCTAGTCCAGCAAGGTAAACTGTAGTTCCGAATGTCTGTCAATGTTAAGGATCAAATTCAGCTCTGGTATAAGCAGGCACACTCTTTTGAGTTCAGTAGAACTGTCCCTCCTTAAAGGAAGGCTGGATTCGGCCCTGAGTTGTGTTTTCTTAAAGGACATTATTGGAAGGAGATATTGATAATCCCACAGCGAAACTTCAAAGTGAGCATGTTGCAAAGTAACAGGTTCTTTGAAGAGTTCACTTGCAAACAGAACTACAACTGAACTGGAAATATTAAAACTAACTCCTGCAATGCACTGTAATATGGGGGATGCAATGGTGGTGTGAAAAGCATCGTTTAGCTGGCTAGACCTTGTACCAGCCCTGCCTTTGAGACATTCACTGCAAAATCTTTGCACAGTTTTGAATGGCTTGTGAAGGGGTCATGGCAGATGTTCTATCTCCTTCCAATATATCCCTTCACATTCATGGGAGATGCAGTTCTTTATTCAGCTACTTTTGAAATGCAGTTTCTCAGGCCAGCACTGAGCCCATTCCCTTCACGCATATTAAGGCAACAGGCTGACAGGAATGGATGCCCCAGTCTATCGATTAACTGTGATCAGTCGTCCTAAACTGTTATGTAATGCTGCTGCGTGTGGTTAAATAGCTGTTGAGTTCCACCCCAAAAGAAGCTGCATTTCAGTAGTAGGTGAAGGGATTCCTATCAAATATTTTGTTCCTCGGGAAGAAAATCTCTATATAAATTTAAGATCTATCATCAGCGATGCACTCATTAGGGTGTAATCTAAGGAGCTATATATCCAGGCATTAAGTGGTTGTACTAAAGGCCCTGTAACAATTTTTCACTGTTGCTTCAGCAGAATGTCACAGATTTATCCCTCCTAACTGAACAGTGTTTGATTGCCTCCAGGGTAGAAGGGTGACAGTGGCTAATATCAAATAATATAATATATAGAGATATACCTATCTCATAGAACTGGAAGGGACTCTGAAGGGTCATTGAGTCCAGCTCCCTGCCTTCACTAGCAGGACCAAGTACTGATTTTGCCCTAGATCCTTAAGTGGCCCCCTCAAGGATTGAGCTCACAACCCTGGGTTTAGCAAGCCAATGCTCAACCCACTGAGCTATCCCCCCAAGTTTGTCTTCAATGACTTATCGCCCTGGGAACTTTAAGATGACACAGGACTGTGATGGGGTGTACCAACCAACCCTGCAATAGGCAGGGAGGAGTTCACTAGTTATTTTGGGCCCAGGAGGCCACACCCCCTCGCCCTTCCTGGGCATGCTCCTGGTGGAGGGAGTATATAAAGGGAAGCAGCTCTGCTCAGTCTGGGCTGGCTGAGGAGATTAGACCTGCTGCAGGCTTCTGTGGAAGAACCGCCAAGATTCCAGATTGCCAAGGCGGGGGACCCTGACTGTGCTGCGGAGAACCAGTTGGCTGGGGGGACTGAAGGGGATGCCAAGCCACTCTCAGCTGAGGAGATGCCTGAGACAGGCATAAGGGTAGGAAGTGACCCAGGGAACACATTGGGTGACAGAGACCTAAACCCTGCATCAGGGGGACTGGTTTTGCAGAGCCCTGGGTGGGAACCTAGTGGAGTAGGGTGGGCCCAGGTTCCCCTACCCTCCCTGCACCTATGCGCTACTGCCAGGGACTGTCAGTGCTAGGTGCTATTGCTTTGGACTATTGATACTGCTGCTATTGCTTGGGGTTGCTGACAGTAGGCACTACAGCTGGGCACAATTGGTACTAGGTTCTACTGCCTGCGGTTGCTGACACTAAATGCTACTGCTGGAGACTATTGGTACTAAACGCAACAGCCATGGATTGTTGATGCGAGGTGTTACTGCCTTGGACACTTGCCACTAGGCCTTGCTGCCCTGAAGGTAAGGGTGGCTCTGAGAACCCATACCATTAAATGTTGTGACTGCAGTAGAGGGGGCAACCTTCATTGGAACCCTGTTGTCCCATGTGACAAGGACCAATTTCTACTCTGTTACACAGGAACATTTTATTGGAGTTATTCTGGCTTCATACTGGGAACAACAGTTCAGAATTTGGCCCCTATGCTGCAGATCTCTTATGAACAGTGAGGGGGGTCTATATATTCTGTTTTCCCTGCACATGAGTTAAGATTCCATTCATGGGTGTGAGAGTTTCACACCCACAGGGAGAGAAAATGGATGTCTGTCTGTAGCAGCCAACAAAATTTCCTTGCTATTTTTAATCTAGAAAGATTGTCAGAAAAGCACCTGAAAAAAATGCACAAAGGACATGTTTTTTTGTTGCTTTAGAACTACATGCAACATAATTGGGTGCATGTCTTTTTTTCTATTTATAAATAAGGAGAAAACAAATCTACCCGCATTAATTTGTTGGTCAAAATCCAAACAAAAGTGCTTTAAAAACAGTTGAGGTACTAACTCAAAACACCAGGGTTTCCTCTGGGGAAAAAAAAAATAGAGCTGTAGTGGAGCTGTGCACTATACTTCATGATCACCACCACCCCTTTATTTCCCAGCCATTGTTGGTGTGTGGATCTGCTTTCCGACACGCGCATGCTATTAAGTCCTAAATGACAGCTTGTTTAACTAGAAAACATTTCCATTTTTCCTCAACAAAAGCCATTCATTTCTCACTCTTCTGTTTGCTTAAAGACTGTTTCGTTCACCCTGCACAACCTGTTTGATTGTTCCTCTTCTAATAGAGTTGCAAGTTAAAGACCTACCTTTTGATCTCTGAGGGGGGAGCCCGGCCCAGTGCATTGCAAGGCCTTCTGCATTCTATTAATCTCGCAGACTCCATAAATGGGCCTCAAATATTTTTGAGTGAGAAAACATGCAAGTCAATTTATCTCAGGAAAGACAGTCCTGATTCTTCTCCGCTAAAGCTTCAGAACAGGCACCAAGAGGAGAGGAGACAGAAAGCAGGACTTGGAGTCACATTTAATAACTTCATCCATGCTGCCTTCTCTGCTTGGAACTCCTTCCCTATGCAAATATCTCAGGGGCCTTCTTTCAAGCCCTCGTCAAAAAATTCTCCTTCCATGAAGACCACCCAACACGAACCCACATCAGTAAAAAGCTGTCACTCACCCACACTATTTATTTTTAAAAAATAAACACATGCGCTTCTATAGAACAAGGGCTCCTAGTACATTCTGTTTTGCTGGTAAGATTCTTGGGGCTGGGAGTGTATCTTGTGTGCCTTAAGCACTGTTGGTATTTTAACAACTAGTAAATAATTTTTATGCTTTTTAAAACAAAAAATGCTGCAGGGCATTGCAAAGTATATTATATGTTAACCCACCAAAAGTATGTTCGCCGGGCAACATTTTCAAATTCATGAATTTTGGACCTGAGTCTCTACTACCTGGCACCTTGTGTTGTCACTTACCCCTGTGCAAAGTAAGTATGGAATTAGGTATAAGTAAAACACCACTATTCTGAGCTGGTAGCATTTTATATTCACTTTGCA
This sequence comes from Terrapene triunguis, assembly GCF_002925995.2. NCBI lineage: Eukaryota > Metazoa > Chordata > Testudines > Emydidae > Terrapene > Terrapene triunguis. Next base: position 21,255,835 of record NW_020664440.1, read on the forward strand.
CAAGTTCACTGAGTACACAAGGCAGTTGGATTAATTAGACAATGGTGTCTGGAAATATTCCCCTCTCACTGTGTAAATACATGGGGAACCAGAATGGCAGAAAATAGCTCAATTCACCTTGTCATGTAGCAAAACTGTTTTCCTTTCTTATAGCAGATTGATCTCACTGCTACTGTTCCCTCTAGTCTTTAGCATTTGATTTCCTTTCTCTTCAATCCTCTTCCCTGTGATTCTGAATACTTCATCATATGCTCAGGCAATACAATTACCGGAAGAGTTGGGCTCAAATAGACACATTATCAACTTTCCCTGACCTATAACTCAAATTAAAACCACAGTTGGTTTGTTGTAGACAATGAATAGCACCTAACAAAACTGTGCTACTTTAATGCACCATGAAAACCCACATTTACTGCTTTTGAACCGTCAAAGATCAGGGACCTGTATGTTGTTCGGTGCTGCCAGAGCTATGCCACAAGACCTTAAACCAACCATAAAAGGGGGTTCCTCATCTTGCTGCTCTCTCTGCACCAGAGTAGGTTGTATGCTAGGTGTGGGAAAAGGCATGCGAGGGTAGGGGGGAATGGGGTCACAGTGGTCCCAATGGACTGCTTCAGCCAGTGCAATTTAGAACAGCCCTCAGGCTGCTCTAAGTTACACCAGAAGCTGTTTATGGCCCCAGATCTGGGGACTGGAAAGGTGGCATGGAGCCACCTTCCCCTTCCCTCTTCATGGCTGTACTGAGCATAAACTTGGCACAGCTGAGGCTCTTGGCCCTCTGTACTTTAGTATTATACAAGATGCCAGGGCTTCCCAAAGCTCTTTGTCTTTTTATTCAGCTCCAGAAAATAAATGTAGCTTAAAGAATGTCAGTTTTAAGGGATCTCGGCTGGTAACATTAGTCTTTGTATCATCTACAATTCAGCAATTTTTTTTTTCCAGGCTGAACAAGGATTTTCAAATTGCAGACTGCTGCCAAACACTGAACAAATCACAGCATTAGAGATGCTGTTGGCATAACAGCTTTTCCCTATGAATTGAATCAGCAGATAGTCTCTTTCGAGAAATTAACCCCTTCATGCCATGGGTTGGCACATCTCTTTGACATCTGTTTGACGCACTGAGAAATCTTGCCCTCTGGCACCCAATGATTAATATTAGTAGTTTTACCCCAGGGGAATGAAAGCTGAAGATGTGTGCTTTGGGCCTGGCTTTCTTGCTCCCATTTTAAATAAAACACAGAATAACTTTGGTGCCTGATTTGCAACAAATTGGGCATGGAGGTGCAATTATATGCACACACTGGGTAAGCATGCAGGTAAATAACCAATTGCACATCTCACCAACCATTTGTACATGCAATTACCTGATACATTCTTGTAATCTGGATAATTACACATACAGGTTGGGCATGCAGTTGCTTACATGTTTTCCACGCAGTTGCATGCTTACATTATTTTAAAATCTTACTGTTTAGATGTTCTGAGATGCACTGTGAGTAATGCTCTTAAACATTTTACTGTAATTCTTGCATCCTTGAAATATTTGTATTTCATTTATCCTAGGCGATAAACTATTTATGGCAGGGACCATATCTTGTTTTAAGGTTTTTGAAATGTCATTCATATCTATAGGCTACATGCTCAGCACTTACTCAGGGCTTTTCATCTATAGATCTCAAAGCTCTTTACAAAGGTGGGTCAGTATCATTTTCCTCACTTTACAGCTGGAGAAACTTAGACTTCACCAGGTGGGTATTGCAGTTTTAAGCGTTCTTAAATCTGTTTCTGTGAAGAAACAGATTGACAGAGCCAGAAGGGTACCGAGAAGTCACCTACTACAAGATAGGCCCAACAAAGAAAGTAACAGAACGCCACTAGCCGTCACCTACAGCCCCCAACTAAAACCTCTCCAGTGCATCATCAAGGATCTACAACCTATCCTGAAGGACGATCCCTCACTCTCACAGACCTTGGGAGACAGGCCAGTCCTTGCTTACAGACAGCCCCCCAACCTGAAGCAAATACTCACCAGCAACTACACACCATACAACAAAAACACCAAACCAGCAACCAAACCCTGCTACAAACCCCGGTGCCAACTCTGTCCACATATCTATTCAAGGGACACCATCATAGGACCTAACCACATCAGCTACACCATCTGGGGCTCATTCATCTGCACATCTACCAATGTGATATATGCCATCATGTGCCAGCAATGCCCCTCTGCCATGTACATTGGCCAAACCGGACAGTTTCTACGCAAAAGAATAAATGGACACAAACCTGACATCAGGAATCATAACATTCAAAAACCAGTAGGAGAACACTTCAATCTCTCTGGTCACTCAATAACAGACCTCAAAGTGGCAATTCTTCAACAAAAAAACTTCAAAAACAGACTCCAACGTGAAGCTGCAGAACTGGAATTAATTTGCAAACTGGATACCATCAGATTAGGCCTGAATAAAGACTGGGAGTGGTTGGGTCATCACAAAACCTAAACTTAATTTTCCCCAATACTAACTTCTCCCTGCTGTTACTCACACCTTCTTGTCAACTGTCTATAATGGGGCATTCTCTTACCACTTCAAAAGTTATTTTTCCTTCCTTGGTATCCTGTTAATTGATTTATCTTGTTACCTCAAGTGACCTCACACTTGGAAAAGCAACCCCCAGCCTTTAATGTATTTATACCTGCTCCTGTATTTTTCACTTCATACATCTGATGAAGTGGGTTATAGCCCACAAAAGCTTATGCCCAAATAAATTTGTTAATCTCTAACCTGTGGCACCTGTAATCTAAGGTGCCACAAGGACTCCTCATTTTTGATTTTTTTTTAAAGTCAAAGAGCATCTTTCCATTCACTGCAATAGACTTTGGATAAGGTTTTACTTGTGCAACTGAGAGGACTAGTAATGAGTTATGAAGCTTTTCAACCTCAGAATCATTAGACTGGGGCTGGCCCTGGTTGGGACTGACCAAAAAGTGTTGTCATCTGATGGATGGATGAGTGGTGGCCTTTGTGAAATGAGCTGGTGAGTTCTCATTCCAGTACTTCACAAACAGGTTTCCACTTCCCAAAATTCGTCACCAGAATAGGCAGCCTCACAGCTGATCTGGTGGGAGATTTCATAATGGGGGGCAGCATAAACCTTCAAATGAGATTTATCACATCTGGCCACCGCCTGAGTGAGATCAAATGTTTTTCTTTCGCAATTTCACTTCCTTGTTCTATAGAACAGGGAGGTACAACCAGGCTAGAAAGAATGTGGCTGTGATGCTGGAAACTTGCAGGTGGTTAGAAAGTGTGCCAGATGCTAACCAGATGCTCTGTTCAGTGTCACTAATGGGCTCACAAATGAAGATGCCCTCACTGTCAAAAGCTTTAAAAAATGAAGATTAGACTTTAAAAAAATTTCAGGAATCTCTCTTCCCAAATCATCAAACCAACTTTTAAAATAAACGTAACCTGGTTTCTTGAAGCGGCCTGTGCACCTCCGTCAACTGAAATAAAGGATTTTTTCTGCATTTTTAAAGAAGTATGTTTGCTTATTTTCTTAAATAACAGAATAGACATTATAATCCCTGGATCAAATCCTGGCCCTACTCAAGTCAATGGCAAAGCTCCCTTTGACTTCTGTGGATCAGGATTTCACCTTCTAGGAAAGCAACAATGCCTACTTAGGTGAATCAAATACAAACCACCCCAAACCCTACAAAGGAAATTGTTATAGCGTTTATAATGGAAATACTTATCAAATTTAAGCGCAAATATGGATCTCAAGGCTTCTTCGATATCTACTGGTGACCTGCGGGGCTTCCTAAAGGGTTATGTGGATCAGTGCCCTTCATCCATTCTGGCCCTGAAAGTACAAACTCTCTGCGTGACCCCCAAGTAGGAATCTCATAACTAAAACCCCACCGAGCCTGATTCAGCCACCCTCACTCAGGCACATTACGTTGCAAGCAGCCCATTTTCAGCGAGGCTACTTATGGTATAAACCACTCCGCAGTGGGCTCGATCGTGAGCACGGTTGCATAACTGATCTGGGGATTATAGGAGCATAGAGAGGCTTTTTATTCCCCTGTGTGTGCCACAGAGCCTGTGTAAGGGGGAGACAGCCATCCCCAGGTAACTGTCCCCCTCCCATACATGTGAGCAGGCAGAGACAAGGAGAGTGCAGAACCCTGACTCCTTCCATCTCCCTCTGTGCCCAGCTCATCTGACACAGTGGGGGAAGTAATCTGCACCAGTAAAAGGGCTGGGGCAGATTCCTTCCTCCTGGAGCAACAGGTACAAGCATAGATCAGATTGTGATTCTCAGAGCCGCAATCTAGTTCCTGCCCTGCTCCTCAGCAGTGCAACTAAAGGCTGCCCCCTACTCAAATTGAACTGTCTGGTGACACTCCAACCTGATGTAATTGGGTGGCAGAAACAGGCCCTCTGGAAATTAAGGGGGACAATGTATTTGTTTTTAAGAGCATTAGGGAAAATAAATTTTGTTATCCTGGGTAAGGCTATTGGTCCAGTGAGTCCAGTATCCTCAAAACTCAATGATTTGGAGGAAAGCAAAAAACCCTCTTCCAGAATGCACCTGCTGACTGTGCAACGGTTGGCAGGGCAGAAAAATTCCTTCCTGATCGACCTGGCTATCAGCTTCCATCTTCCCAATATTATTAATGTTCAGAAACAGTCCTCCACAGACTGGTAATTGACTCTAACTGAATGCAGCAGTGAGTACCATAAGTTGAACATATGCTGCGTGAGACTGTTTCTTTTTATTTCTTCTAATTTTACAAGCCATTAACTTTATCAGGTGACATCCCTATCATCTGGTCTCAGGTTTTGGGACAAGATAAGATGGAGGGATAGGGTAAGAAAGAATTGTCCATCTCAACTGTAATCTCAACATTCAAATAGATGGGCCAATCTCTGCTTTTGTTCATAATGTATAAGACCAGGCTAGCTCTACCGACTTCATGCTACCAGAACTTTACAATTCGCTGAAAGAGAGCAGAATTTGCCTCAAAGCACTTGCTACTAAAAATGTCTACAGCGTATGTACATTGTTTAGTACATTGTATGAGAGATCGTTAGTATTTAGGCCTGGATTTTTAGAGCTGTGTGTACAAAAATCCACACTCATAATTGGAGAGTGGCAAACGCTTAAGGCCAGAATCATGCTTGGTACTTAGGGATGGTGCAAAGAGCCTTCCTACCGCTTCCATGGTCTGCATAAGGGTCAGGCAGATTTGCAGTTCCTGTGATCAGTGGAGTGCAGGTACTGCTCTGTCTCTATACCCTAGGTGGCACATGGTGCCCCAAGGGGAGAAGAGAGAAGGCAGGGCCATGAACCTGAGTGGCATTCTGGGATTCAGGAGACACAGGTTCAAGTAACGGCTCTGCCACATATTTCCTGTGTGACCTTGGGTAAATCATGTAGTCTCCCGTGCCTGTTTGCCATCTGTATAATAGCCCTGCCCCACAGGGTGTTGAGGATAAATGCATCAAAGACTCTGAGGTGCTCAGGTACCATGGTCATGGGGGCCATATTAGTACCTAGGATGGCTGACCTCCACACGCTGGCAGGAGGGAGAGGTGCAAGTGCACAGGCTGTATGCCATGAACAGGTGTAGTAGCAGGCATGGGGAGCTCAGAGAGGGCATGCTGCCAGCCCCTCCGAAGAAGAATGCCTCTTGGTGTCTTTGTGCTGGGCTGTGCCTAGAATGCATCCTCTAACCCAGGGGTGGGCAATCTATGGCACACGTGCCGAAGACGGCACACAAGCTGATTTTCAGTGGCACTCACACTGCCCGGGTCCTGGCCACCGGTCCGGGGGGGGGGCTCTGCGTTTTAATTTAATTTTAAATGAAACTTCTTAAACATTTTAAAAACCTTATTTATGTTACATACAACAATAGGTTAGTTATATATTATAGACTTATAGAAAGGGACCTTCTAAAAACGTTAAAATGTATGACTGGCACGTGAAACCTTAAATTAGAGTGAATAAATGAAGACTCGGCACACCACTTCTGAAAGGTTGCTGACCCCTGCTCTAACCTTTCATAGCTGTGATGACAATCTAAACCAGAAGCCCAAGTTCATCCAAGGAACAATGAATACATTTAATAAAACAAACAAATGGCATTTCTATTTCTTAACAGTCAAAAGTAATTGAGTAATGGAAGGGACACTGTCAACCTAAAAATTAGACATTGTAACAAAATGAATGTCCTCTGTGTTACTAACAGCACCCAGGATTATTAAAAAGAGAAGAATTCACTTCTGATTATAAAATGGAAGAATTTCACTTTTGTTTATTGTCGGTCACGTTTTGAGGGGTTGGGGGTCAAAGTGCAGTGCTTGGCTTGCAGATGCTGCTGGGGGATATTTATTTCTTTTAAAATAACTGTCTCCAGTTTTTTAAAATATGAAATATTTCTATTGGTTTTAGGGTTTGTAGAAGTTTGTTTAAAAAAAAAAACAATTTGGGGGCAAATCTGAAATAAGTGACCCTTCTAAAGCTCTCATGACAATTAACAGACGTTACTATTTATAGAAAAATCAGTTCTGGGCTGCTATTTACAGAAGAAACTGACTTATTTGACTCAGGACTGGGAGCCCTATAGCTATGTGTCATATTTTGTGAATGAGCAAGTCAATAAACAATAAAAATAGACCCCAAAGCCACTGCAGAATAAAGGGTGCTTGGGTTCATTTATTTTGACAATTGCAGTTCAGGCCCCAACCCTGCAATCGGATCTGTGTGGGAAGACCATTATGTCTGAGAAGAGAACCTGTTTGAAGTCAACAGAGCTCTGTGGGCGTTTGAAACTCCGTCTGCATGGATCCAAATACAGGGCTGGGGCCTTCGTTTTCATCAGCTGATAACACTTCATAAGGCTAATGTACTGTAATGTATTTAGCAAAAAACAATGAAGTCTTATCACACCACACACCTGTTAAAAACTTGCTGTGACGTGAGTGAGATTGCTACATTTTTACACAAATTCTAAAGCATGGGGCTTAGCGAGTTAAAGGTTAGTGAGGTTTTGACTCCAACTATGACTGTTGGTTATTTATCCTGTTTTGGATTTTGAGGAGCAGGTAGGTCAGATTTTTGATTTTTAATTAAAGAAATCTAAAATACACCTCTACCCTGATATAACGCGACCAGATATAACACGAATTCAAATATAACGCGCTAAGCAGCGCTCCGGGGGGGCAGGGCTGCGCGCTCCGGCGGATCAAAGCAAGTTCGATATAACGCGGGTTCACCTATAACGCGGTAAGATTTTTTGGCTCCTGAGGACAGCGTTATATCGGGGTAGAGGTGTATCTTCCATTTTTCTTTTTCACATGTGATCCCGCCCCTGACTCTCCTTCCCTTAGTGTGGTGGTGGTTCAATTCAGCTGTAGAAAAACCTAGTTTTACCCGTTAGTTTCCAGCATAGGGTACAATAACCATAAAAAGGTAAACTGAGATGAAACAGCAAAGCAGCCCAGATAATCAACAGGGAAGCATTTAGCTTTGCTTCATGGAGTAGCCCTTCCCTTTCCATTGCTTGTGTCGAATAACAGAGCACTCCTGGGACCCTCTAATAATTTTACTCCTCAGTTTGCTGATAAGTGGGGGGCTGATCCAAAAAGCGCTCAGATTTCCCTCAACTCCCACCAGCCACCACGGGATTTGAGGGTACTCGGTGCCCTGCAAGAGATACTCGGCAACACACAGAGAAGGAAGTAGCACAGCCACTTTTACCCTGCTAAGATGACAAACTGAACATCTGTGTAAAGATACATTTACATGGGAGGAGTCACCCACAATTGCCTCATAAAACACAACCTTTCAAATTAGACACGGCCGACAAGTAAACAATAGGAAAACCAGTCAGTTGATCATGTTAATGAAATGCTGTTGCTATGGAAAAAATCGGCCCGGTAAAGGTGAAAACACATACACTTTTCTTTCTATACCACACTCCAAGCGAGTAAGAAATCAAGTTCAAAACAGCTCCTTGAAAATGGATCTGCCATGATCATGGGTACAACCAATGACTATTTTAAAGGGGTTCACTTCCTTACACATGCCAAATATTCAGATATAATTTGGAAATAAAGTGCCTATTGCCAGCTACTGGAATGATCTGCGAATCTACACAGGGCACATGCCATATTTGCCCTATGACTTTTTCTTTCCTTTTTAGTCTGAAGCTATAGTCTGAATAAACTCTTACAGCCAAACCGTTAGCTGCTGTAAATGGGTGTAGCTGCATTGGAGTCAATACAGTTACACTGATTCACACCAGCCCTTAGACTGATATTTATGGCAAACCTGACATCTGCACAGTAATCTAGGGAAGCAGACATTAGTGATGTTAAATCATCTGCAGCTCCAGTAACAGAAACATCTGGCTCTCGTATTTCCATCTTCTAATGGGAGCATGCAGATGAATTCCTGAAGCTAGCAGTGCAGTTTTATTTTGGGGCGGGGAGAGAGTTGTTGAAAATGTAATGACAAGGAGCTGTCAACTGTACTTTGCTAATGGTAAAATATGGAACAGTTACAAATTATGGGCCAAAATCTACTCTCTGTGACACTTTGGTGGAGTTATTCTGGATATGCACCAGTGCACATGAATGCATAATTTGGCATTTGCTATGGGAATTGATTTACATCTTGAAGGGGTCCCTCCAGAACACAACACTGTGGCATTTGCCCAGCTCTTTGAGCCAACATTGTTGAGGTTCCCTGAAACCAACAACTTGTAAAATTAAATGGAACTGCTTCTCCTTTCATTTACGTGAGTTTTGTGTGGGTGTATCTGCAATGTCTTCAGTGGTAGGTTTCACCTAATTCATATTGTTGTACATGAGAGGAGAGTCATAGCCAGTGTACAGTAGAACCTCAGCATTACGATCACCTCAGGAATGGGGGTTGTTCATAACTCTGAGATGTTCGTAACTATGAACAAAACGTTATGGGTGTTCTTTCAAAAGTTTACAACTGAATATTGACTTAATATAGCTTTGAAACTTTACTATGTAGAAGAAAAATGCTTCTTTCCCCTTATTTTTTTAGTAGTTTATGTTTAACACATATTTCTTACTGTATTTCTTTTTTTTTTTTTGGTCTCTGTTGCTGCCTGATTGTGTACTTCTGGTTCCAAATGTGGTGTGTGTGTTTGACTGATCAGTCCGTGACTGTGATGTTTTGAAACTCTGAGGTTCTACTGTATTTACATACATGGGGGTTCCCATATTTGGACTCAGAATCTGATCTCAAGTTTACTGAAGTCAATAGAGTTACACTGGTGTAAAACCTGTGTAAGAGAGGTTGAATTAGGCTCAGTGACTTCACTGGAGTTACTCTGGATTTACACCAGAGTAACTGGGATCAGAATCTGGCCTTTGATTTGTATCACTGGCAAGGTAGTACTGCAATTCAGGGCAGGGGAGAAGGCTGCATTATAACAACATTTCACTTAAAAGCCTATTAAATCAACCCCTAGAAAAGAAAATCGAGCATCCTTTGCTGCTGTCAAGTGTTCTGTTTTGTAACCTGCAAATCTCCACTTGAGGCTTAGGAGCATGATGAGTGGTGTCATGGCAGTTCCTTCTGGCACACTGCTCAACGAGCAATTCCTGACTGCACACGTGGTATAATAGCATGGAATGGAGCTTCTGCCCTTTTCAGGCTTAGCCCCTGGCTCTGAGAATCATGACCTGCCTGAGTCTGAGCCTGTGAGAACTATGCTGGGATGTATGTACCCACGCACTGTCAGGCAGGGATGGAGTTAACTGCCTCCCAAGGGAACGGAGCAGGGCGTTTGCTCCAGCAGGAAAGAGAGAACTCCCATCTGGTTCATCAAAGCAGTTCTGTAAATGACAAGGAAGTGTCCTGGGGAAGGAGGGAGCAGGGCTAGGAGACTCCTAGATGACTCCTTGACCAGAAGGCACGAAGACCACAGAAACATGCCTTTGACTGTACTCCTCACTAGAGGCTTTAAATTACAACTGTTTAGTTCCCTTTTATTTTGCTTACCTCTGGCCGGAGCAAGCCTGCCTGGGTCTGACAGTGCTCTCTCATCTTTGGCCCAAGTTCCCCTCTGGCCCACACCTCTCAAATTTCCCTCATTTTATTCCCAAAGTTGCCTGTGTTCCATACAAACTTGGTATCCCCTTACTCTTATGATTGATAATTATTCATCTCAGATATAAAGAATCATGGGGCTGGGGTTGAAGGGAGTTATTTACATGGAAAGATGGAATCCCTTTGAGTGTCCTGCATGAATCATGTTTTGGTGTTCCTCATTCTGGATCTTTGTCACGCAGTGTGCCCCCTACTGGGGCAATGGCAGGCTGAGAAGTGTGGTCTGGAAGTTAGCCAGCAGCCATGGGCTTTCTGGTGAAAGGTATGTGCCTTAAAAAGACAGTGCTTTGTTTCTTCTGTTGTTGTTTCCCCTTTTTAAATAGTATCTGGTATTACGGTCTTTGGCCATCCTTGTGTGAGCACCAACAGCAAGGTGATTATGTCCAGGGAACAGCTCTTGAGAAAATACATCACCTCATAGAACAACCTAGTGACACTTCTTCCTCTATTCATTACTGAGAGTAAATTAACTATGAACACCGGGGCAGGCCAGCCAGATCTGACAGTATGTCTAAATTTGTTCCTGATTTTTTAAAAAAGAACATGTTAATGTTTAATTGACATGTCTAATTGACATGTTCCGCTCCCTTAGTTGTATGTGCATTTGTGGTAACGCTGCATGCAACCTTGGTGTGCAATTTTGCATCTTTCTGGACTGAAAAACAGTCCCTGGGACTGATTCTCCTCTCATTTACATCTGTGTAATTCTGGAGTAACTACACTGAAGTCCATGGAGTGACCCTAGTTTTACACCAGAGTGAGAGGAGAATCAGACTCCCTGGGTCTAACAGCTGGACAGAGTTGAATCCTCACTTCACTCCCTAAAGTAACGGAGGGGCAAAACATGCTGAGTAAATCTATGCCCATGCTCCAAATCTGGATGCTTTAAGGTAAGCATTCCATTGCAGCTTGTGCCAGCAGTGTCAGCTGTATGCTGTCTCATTGTCTGTTTTTAGTTCAGTGTGGTCCAACTGGTTCCTGGTATGACAATGTTGTTGCATCTTACTTCACAGGGGGTGGAGCCAAAAATAAAAACCACAGTTGCATTTCTCTGTATTAATATGTGGTCTCTTCCAGCATGAGAAACGCTGTAAGTATTTGCTTTCATGACTCATCAAGTATTTTCCTTCTGTCTTACAGTAACCTTCTTCAAATGGAAGCACTGTAAAATACAGTGTGGGGCTCAATCCTATGTAGGCAGGGAATTTGCATTATATGATCCTGATAGGTGATATTCAGATCTTATACACTGCTCATGCTAAAAGACAGATTCACTATTGAGATAACCGTACTCCAGAAGAAGCTGGGTATGCAGGTCTAGAACGTGGCCTGCAGATGACCTCCTCTTTAATAAAAGTGCAACATGGAGAGGCTACCTCCATGTCCACAAAAGATGGACCCAATGCATGCTGGGATCTGTGGGCTCTATGGGCTGAACCACTGTATTAAAGAGGAGGGTGGCTGCCATATGCTCCACTTCATTCAAATAAAAGGCCTTGAAGTCAATGGGAATTGGGCACTAGGCGTGGCCTTGGAGTCCTGACAAATTGCCAGTGTGGCCCTGGTTTGGGCCAAGTGAAACATAATGCTAAAGTCTAGGCTCTCTTGGCATCCGAGGGCTGTTTGGGACCATCTCTGCTATTTACAAATAATTCTATTTGTCCAAAGTTGCTGAAGTACAAAGTACCAGAAAAGCCCATTCTAAATTGTGCTTGGGGGTCAAACAAACCCAGTTCCCCACTTACCAGAGCTGCTGGAGATAGGCATGACAGGTTTCGTTCTGACCGGAGCTCATCAGCTGTAGGCAACTGGCTTCCAAAATCATCTTTGGTTAATTTAACTTTATTTTTTTTTTTCAATTTTGTCAGCTGCTACTACTATGTTCTGAGAAAAGGACATTCTTACACCTCCAACATGGTCAATTCTCTACTTTAAAGTTAGACTTTTAAAATTAATATTTAAATACAGTAGAACCTCAGCGTTACGAACACCTCGGGAATGGGGGTTGTTCGTAACTCAAAAATATTCGTAGTGCTGAATAAAATGTTATGGTTCTTTCAAAAGTTTACAACTGAACATTGACTTAATTCAGCTTTGAAACTTTACTATGCAAAAGAAAAATCCTGCTTTTACCATCTTAATGTAAACGAAACAAGCACAGAAACAGTTTCCTTACCTTATTAAAATCCTTTTTTAAAAACTTTCCCTTAATTTTTTTAGTGGTTTACATTTAACACAGTACTGTCCTGTATTTGTCATTTTGTTTGTTTGTTTGTTTGTTTGAATTTGGTCTCTGCTGCTGCCTGATTGCATACTTCTGGTTCCAAATGAGTTGTGTGATTGACTGGTCAGTTTGTAACTCTGAGGTTCTACTGTAATCAAAATCAGTTAGAGCCAAATCCTTGCCTCCCATCATCCTCATTCACTTGGCTAGACCCAGAGCTTCCACACAGGCCGGGGAGGGAGGAGTCCAATAGTCAGCATCTGCAGAGCTGCGCTAGGGGTGCACTTGCTCTTGCAGTTACAAGAACTGCTGGATAGGGATTCTACACTGCACTTGAAACCCTATTGCATGGGGTGGGGAAGGACCCTGGGTGGAGCTGCTGGTTTTGCCACATGCTAGGCAAGATGTGTCCCTTAGAGCTTTTCAGCCAAGCTCTAGGGGACTTCCGAGCTTTGCTAAGCTTTCACAGCTTGAGTTCCCATAACTGAGAGTTAGCAAATGGCAGGGGATTTTCGTCTAGGTTATTACCAAGGGGCCCTTTGTGTCTAGCTCTCCAAACCAGAAATGGCATGATCTATTGTAATATCTAGTCTAGAGCCATGCGATAATAATGCTTTCCATGTTGACCTTTCGTCCCATGATTTCTAAGTGCTTTACATATGTTAAATATCATCCAGAATGCCCCCCAGTGAGGCAGGTCAGTATTGTTATCTTAATCTTACAGATGGAGAAAATGAGGCTCAAGGAAGTTATGCTTACACTATGCATCAGTGGCAGAACTGGAATGAAACTGGGGATGACTGCCTATTCTATGTCCTAGCTAGTAGACAACATTGCCACCCTCTCAAGAGTGCAGCAATGTTTCTGGCTATCTTTCTTTTACTTACAAGGAGGGGGATGGATGAGATGCAGTGGTGAATTGCAGGGAGAGCTGTATGGCTCCCATATAATAAATAACATGGCTGGAGATTCAAAATATTATCTAAGAGCTTTTGCAACTGAGGAAATATACCGATTACCATTGCTCTGATCAGAAGCTCTCTACGTTGTAGTTCTTATAGCTATAAGAGGTACGATTTAAATTTATGGTTTCATAAATCCATCCTGCCTTGATCCCGGGGGCTGGATTAATAACACATTAGCAGCCGCTTTCAACCCAAATGATCCTGTGATCATAAAAGATTTAGAGACAGGTCAAGCCTAGGTAATTTGAAGAATAAAGATCATTTCTCCCTACAGGGACTATACTGAAAAGTCTAACCTGAAGCTCTGAAGACTTTTCCCTTACCAGACTATGCAGACAGCAACTCAAAGTAAGAGAGTAAGGAGAAAATGACCCAGCCATAGACCCTATCTGACAAAGGAGAATGAGTTCTGTGACGCTGTAGACTGGGAGACCTTCCAGAATCAAATCATTAGTAAAGTTATTAAAAGAAAAATATCAGGGTGTGAAATTAACTTCACCTGTATATAGCTAGACTGTATACAGATGGAATGCATGGAGATAGCGGGGAAATGCAATGCGAGATCAGGACACAAGGTCTGCAGCCCTTTGATGCCACTTGTGCACTGTGTTAAGACCACTTGATTTGCATAATTGCAGACCTTGTGCCCCCTCTTTTGGCCCACCGCCAATGTTACCCTCTATGGTGTGCTGTTGAGAATAAAATCACTGGGTACCAGGAATCCTAACAGTTCTGGGCACAAGCTGTCCCCAGCTGGGATCACAAAGACATTTCCTCCTCCCCACCCCCCCAGCAATGTCCAAATAACATTCTGGAGTTCAACACAACCTCCCAAGAAAAATCTTACAGTAGCTACTGTCAGAGGGAATACAGGACTGCGCCTCATGGCAATTTAAATTCCTGCTGCAGAGAAGCCAATATTTTTTTTTTCCTACTGAGCAGTCTTTGAGTCATAGAAATCAGAGACAGACTAGACCATTAGGGCTCACTGAGCTCACCCACAACTGTAGCAAGATTGTTCCTTGCAGAACTGAGCGCTTTGTCCAAACCAACTCTAAACTCCTGCCCAGGCTTCCACCATCCCTGTGTGGGACTATACTGGAGTCTGCTTGACCTTATTATTAGGGAACGTTGCTAGCCAGACATTTTCCTTTTCTTTTATTACATGAGCTGTTGCTTCTCACATGCAGAACCACCCTAATCCTTGCTCTTATTAACGCTGACACTCGATCATTTCCGCCCCCCTGCCGCAGCCTGTACGTATTTAGTCCTTTTAACCTTTCCTTATAGATCAATCCTTCCCAGTGCTATGAACAAATAGAAGATTTCTATTCTCACCAACAAGGGTCTTTTAACAGCTGCAAGAACAAAACAGCGACCCTGCTGAAAAATCCCAAACATTTGATGCATGTTTAAATCTACAGCTCCAGCTGGTTTCTTCTTTTTAAAGTAAGAGTTTTATCAAGTCTGGAATCTGGTGAGAAAATTAATGGAAAGCATAAGCATTAGTGGATCTCTGTCTGAGGGGACTTCCAACTCACCACAGAAGCAAACCACATACAAAGTAGCAGCAGGGTACTTCAGTTGGGAACATCTAAAGAATCTATATGAGCTACAAGAGCAACATCTTTCCCTTCATTTTGATCTGACTTTACAGATAATTTAGAGCGTGCAATTCACCTGGTGGTCCTCTAAGTTTCAAAGCAGGGTGAAAGACTGGGAGGTGTCTACACATTCTGTGCATCAGAAAGGGGAGACTTTATGGGAGCTCTCAATATACCTGCACAGAGGAGAAGCACCGAGGGACTGGATACTGACATTGTGCTTAAGCAAACCGAGTGGCTAGGAACTTCCTCGTAGTGGGGATGGAGGGAGGGGGCAGATTATTTCATCGTTCCTCCTAATGACAGCCACTTATGTTACACTCATAAGGAGCACTAGAAAGTCCATGTAAAAGGAAAAAAATATTGCAACATGTACTGAAAAGGGATAAGAGATAAGTAAATACAAGATTCTGTTGCTATCTACAAAAATGTAAACACCTTGGTAACTGCTATTAGTTGATACCCATCTATAAAAGTGAAATAGTGGTTCTTTTGGGCTCTGGTCATGTAACGCAATCAAAGTAAATATAAAACTCACCACAACAGACAAAACAGGATAGGGTCTACAATGAGAGTGGATTGTACACTTTGAACTTTAATAAATTAAAGTGCTTTGCACGTGAAAATGAAGCCAGGTTCTCTATCCTTCAGTTTCATTTTCTTTGGCTCTTAGCTTCATGGGGTATGTCTACACTACGGGATTAATCCGAATTTAGATAATTCGAATTTGGGAAACAGGTTGTATAAATTCGATTGTGCGCGGCCACACTAAGCACATTAATTCGGTTTTTAACCACATTAATTCGGTGGTATGCGGCCACACTACCCCATTAATTTTAACCACATTAATTCGGTGGTGTGTGGCCACACTAACCCTAATTCGAATTAACAAAATCGATTTTGGCGCTACTCCGCTCGTCGAGGTGGAGTACAGAAATCGATTTAAAGTGCCCTTTAATTCGAACTAAATGGCTCTGTTGTGTGGACGGGTGAAGGGTTAATTCGAATTAACGCTGCTAAATCCGAATTAATCCCGTAGTGTAGACCAGGCCATGGATTCCTAAGGCTATCCCATCCTATCTGAAGCATGTCTCCAAAACAGGCAGCAATCGCCCCAATCCACAGAAAACATATCTCCAACATAAATTTGTTGCTGATGAGTGATTCTTCAGTGTGTCCCCAATAAATCAAAGACCTTCCAGGACAACCAATGTAGACATAGTCTTCTTTTTTTTTTTACTATCATCAGAGCTTCACAAAAAAATAGGTTTCCTCTTTTTAAATTAAACTGAAGGCAACACAGAAAACTTTTCAGGACTTGGAAAATAACTTCATGAAGTGAGAGGGAAGGTTGAGAGCACAAATCATTACTGTAAGGGTTAAAAACCTTACAAGAATGTTGCAGTTATTAAAAAACAAAAACAACAACTACCAAAAAAAACAACCCCCAAACCCAACCACTCTGAATTCAGGAAATTCAGAATTTAAATTAAATTCAGAGGTTAAATTTCAAAGAAACCCAAATGTTATGAACATCTAGAAACGCACAGCAAGGTCATCCAAACAACCTTAACTCTGCCCCATGTTGTGATGCCCTGAGTAAACCAAGAAACTTTGAAATAACATTTTCCATCCATAACAAACAGGTTTATCACATGAAGGACCACAAAAACCAGACACTGGAGACAATGGAGAAAATCTTTCTATATTACAAAGGAGCTCTTCGTTTTTCTTCTGCCAGATGCTCTCATGCTTTATCGTAGGCTCAACACAAAACAAAGTAATGTTTGACTGACTATTTTGGGAGATGTAATGGAGAATTAAGCATTCTTGTGGCATTAAGTTATCATCAGTTTGGGGAAATTTTCCAATAAGGGACATTTTTTACCATTTAAAGCAGTCTGTTACTGTGTTTGGAAACTTCTGCTGGGGAGTATGCCCAAATAATATAACCTGACTCAGAACAGTTATTTGCAGTGTTGTTGTAGCCATATTAAAGAGACAGGGTGGGTGAGGTAATATCTTTTATTGGACCAACTTCTGTAGGTGAGAGACAAGCTTTTGAACTACACAGAGCTCTTCTGAAGGAAAAGGAAAAACAGAGTTCCTTTGTAATATAGAAAGGTTTTCTACATTGTCTCCAGTATCTGATTTTTGTGGTCCTTTATGTGATAAACCTGTTTGTTATAGATAGAAAATGTTATGGCAAAGTTTCTGGGTTTATTTTTCTGAAGAGCTCAGTGTGGCTTGAAAGCTTGTCTCTATCACCAACAAAATTTGGTCTCAGAACATAGTAAGCTGATTATCTTTACCGGTTGCGAAGTCAATAATGATGCTCTAATTTGGATACTGCTATTCAAAGAAGGTAAGAAAAGAAAAGAATGGAATTGTTCTCTGTTAAAAGAATATTTGCAGTTCTCTAGCCTAAAAGATATTCACGGCGACACAGAGTGAATACACTTCTCTTTATATAGTGCAATAACTCCTGACAGGTACCTTTGCTTTCAAAGCTCCTTTTCCGTCTCGAGATGTGGTATTCTCTCCCTACTAAATTTACACTATAAAGTGCTGTGTCTTGTTACTGTTTCCATTTCCATCCCATTAAATATTATTTTTTTAAATCTGCTACTTCAATCTTGTTAAAAGTTTTCTTGTGAAAACATAAGGAACTAAAGTAAAAAAGCAACAACAGCTCCACAGTCCAGAGTGCCCAGATCTTTACAGCTCTGGCATTCAAACAAATCGCTTAGGTGTGCACTAAAATTCTGCATAGCTCCTATGTGGAATAATAACAGAAATCTGGGTGGCTACAGAGGCAGCCTCACATACAATAGGGAGTCTGCTCAACACACTATATGATCTTTCTCATCAACTTTATGCCACATGAGAAAAAGAAACACTTTCCACCTGGATAACTACATATATAAAGCCTGACTAGCCCCATTTATGCAGGTGTAAATCAAAAGGAAGTCTATTGAAATTAATGGCGTTATAGTGGTGTTAAAATTGTATAAGTGAAAGGAGAAACAGGCCCATACTGTCTGCAAAGATTTTTCTGTCCTGGCCAACTGCCTGTTTGCCTGTTGTTAAAGCCAACCCTGTATGTGGTGTTTCAGTCACTCTTCATACAATCACAGCTTTGTAAAAATATGACAATTTAATTGACTACCAGACTATCTCTATCCTAAGGAAACCTAGGGCCCATTTCTGCTCTGAGATGCCAGTGCTGAAACTCAATGACAGTCTCAAGTGCATATCTAAAGGAAGAATGTGGATATTGGGTCTCGCTGAGGTTTTGCCATTGTTCTTGAAGACCAGATGGGTCTCTGCTGGATCTCAAATTTCCTAAACTCTGAAGTGGTCAGATTGGTGAGACACCTCAGGCTAAATTCAGAGGTAATGTGTACAGTGATGTAATTTACACGTCAATAAGTGTGTGTCAGAGGGGCGGGGGACTACAGGCCAAATTATGGTCTTGATTTCAGTCAAGAAAAGCCAAAGATACCTAGCAGTATCTACACTGAATTTTTCACAGCCCTGAGTGACGTAGCTAGGACAACCTAAATGTTAGGTGCAAACCAGGCCCAAGTTACATCAGCGTAGATTCATACCACTTCTCCTACCACCCAACTCTGAATTTGGCCTCACCACTCATCCACTGCCCTGATCAATCCCATTTATTTATTTTGCTAATTTGTATTGCAGCTATCACAGAGGCAGCTGTATGCAATGATAAAAACAAAACAAAGGCTTAAAGGGGCAGGAGAATGGCAAGCTGTGAGTGCTGGAAAAGGCAGGAGGGGACCGCCGCAGGACAAGGAAACAAATCATTTACAATATTGTTGGGCTGTCCCAGTTCCTGGGGATTGCTATCACCCTTTGTCTGTTTGTGTCCTGAGGGAAGGCCTTCAGGTTCCGTGAGAGTGTGAAAGACACACTGCCATTTCAGCATCAACGTGGGGTGATTCAGGATAGCAGCTATGGTGACCCTAGGAGGGAGGGGCAAAAATCCCCACCACAACCAGAGACAAGGCGCAACAGTGACAATCCCATAAGGAGAGGATAAAAATAGTGTAAATGGTGGCTCCATAAGGACAAGGCTGAGAAAACCCAAGGAACCGGTGTGGCCATTTGATAGATAGGCTAGATTAGACAGGCAGTACTACATGATGCATTAATCAATCCTTTCCCTTTTACGCTGGTATATAATTAATTTATTTTTTTTCTTCCTGCTGAACAGTTTTAACTCCATTCACCTTGCTACGGCCCTGATCTGCTATACGTCACATGCTGTTTCTTTTATAATACTCACCATGGTCATGAGCAAATACAAACAAGTTAAGTCCTGTCAGCATCTGGGCTAAGTCATCATAGCGGCCGCAGTGTTCCCCAGCACCATGAGCGATAAACACGAGGGCCCTAAATGGAGCATCAAGGTATAAAGCATTAACTTGGAAATCAGCCTAGAAAGGCACCAGAGCTGTGGGTATAAACAGCATCATCATTTTATCAACAAGCACCTCAGACGTCAACAAATTCAAGCCAGGTAAATGTGGGGCCCGAGTGGCATTTAGCTGATGGTACCATGGTGAGGAAGGGAGCAGATTGTCCATAAAGACCTAGGAGCGTATGAGAAGAAATAACATCAAACGAACCTCTAACAGATGGCTTGATGGTGGCAGGCCTTTAGCTAGATGTGAGCCAGTTGCACACTGGATGGATGTACTGTACTTTTCCACCTGGCTCAGCACGAGGCTGCCACAATGGGAAGCTACAGGTCAATATTGTAGGTGGGTCTCTGTGACTCTCTTTTATCAGGCTAATTACATTCTGGACTGGACTTTGCTCCTATGGAAATCAATGGAAGTGTTGCGATTGACTTCAGTGGGATCAAGGTTAGGACCTCTCTCTGTAGTTTCACCCAGATATATTATTATTCACTTTCTGACTTAAATTGTTCTGACTTACATTGCCGCACACACTGTTAAATGGTTACTGGATTTCAACAAAAATATGGATGCAAACCGGAACCCAGGACCTGAGTCGAAGTTTGGGGAATGCTGGACTTGATCCCAACATCAATGTTTTTACCTATTTCCAATTTCAACCCAGAAATAGCTGCATTACAGAGATGAGTGAAGTGATTCCTAAACAGTTACAGCAACCTTAGGCTCACAGAGTGTAAACCACTCTAGGATCCTGCTGCGTGAAAGGCGCTATACAAATGCTCATCACTAAGTACTCACATTTTACAAAATTTCTTACACGTTCAGAGGAATATCATCAAATAATGAAATTAATGGTTTGAGTTCAGAGAAATTTTCCTGTGTCTTTACTGGACAACATTTACGAAGAATGTTGATTTTGTTGTAAAAATAATTATGGCCGAGTGAAACTCTAGAAGTTTGCTCTGATTGATAGGTCTTTTTTCACCCCTATTAAATTTTAGTGTCACAAATCTGAGTTGTTCATTTAAAGGTGCAATCTGTTGTCAGAACACTTGTAACCAGACCAGAGACTGATACTTCTAGTTTTTCAGTATATATAAAAAATCCCAAGATGAACTAATAATAAATGGTAACAACAATTTACATTTAGTGAAATCTTCAACTCTATTTTTACAAGGGTTTTTGATACATCTGTAAAAGATGTAATCACACAAAGAAACTGCTTTGATCTTAGTTATATTTAAACTTAGAGAAGATGCTAGATGCTGTAGTAATTACTGCCCCATCTCTTTGATTAACACTGATTGCAAAATAATTGCTAATGCTACGCAACTTGACAGACCATCCATTTGAACTAGACAGGCTTCACGAAGCAAAGAGTAGATTCTCTAACAGCTATATAAGGTTACCCTGACATTTCATTAACGCTAATCAGTAATGACAAGTCCAGGAAATGTAGCATCCCTAGCCCATGGTGTTAGAGAGCATTTGATAGGCCACACTAGGGGTTCCAAAATGACCTGTCATACAGTAGTAATGCCTTGAGTTAACATTTCCCTTAGAAAAGGCTAAGAGATCTTAAGCCTTCAGAACAAGGGGTGTAGGGCGGGGGAGAATTCTGAAGCAAACTCAAGATGACTAATGCATATGCTTCAGATCCTGCTTGCTTTGCTTGTCTACAAGTCGAACACCAAACCAAAGTAAAGGAATAAAAAGGAGAATTTTTTGCCTGTCTATATCAGGCATTTCCAAGGTGTCCCTCACCATGGTCTCCAGGCACAACATGTAGTTTCTCAGATGACAAGTCATTTAAAATAACATACCAGGTGACCTTCATGGTATGAAATCCCTCGTGAAGTGAGCAAGCTGATAAAGTGAGAGCCTTGTAGGAAGACATTAATTGCTACTTTATCTTGCAATTACACTGGAGGCTAAATTTTGCTCTCATTCATACCCATGCAGCCTCACTGACTTAGAACCAGATCAGCTAAGGTGCTGAGCACCTTACTGAAATTCGTGGAAATAGAGGGAGTTCAATGCTTCACAAAATTAAGGCTATAGGGCCTGATCCTGCAGCCTTTACTCACAAGTAATTCTTAGTCCCAGATGACTGCAACGGAACTAGGATATAGGAGTTCCAGAATTGGATCCTTAAATGTCATGTGGCAGGGACCTTGTCTTTTATTTGCCTGCAAAGCATCATGGATAAAATTCTCAAATGCATCTGAGGGTATAAACACCCATGGCTAGCCTGTGTCAGCTGACTCAGGCTCAGGGGGGGTTGTGGTTTTGGGGCTATAGAACTGCGGTGTAGATGTTCGGATGCAGGCTGGAGTCCGGGCTCTGGAATCACCTCCTATCATAATGCTTGTGAAAAGGAAGAAATACAATACAGCAAATAGGAAACGGTTTTCAATTTTTATCTTAATGTTCCTTTTTTGGTGTCATTTAAAGTTAATACAGATACACTGCAGGCTTTAGCACTTTGTAGGACTGCAGTGTCTATGGACCTGGCAAGCAACAACTGCAGGGTTGGCCTCATAGGAAATTGGTCTTAGCATGTACCTTCATCTCCAATTGTTGTCATTCTGCCCACAAGACCATTTGGAAGTGACATGGCTCGGGTAGAAGCCAGTGCTCACAGCTTGAAATGCTTTTCTGAAGACTCAGTTATGCCTGAACCATGTTAATTTCATAGGCTCCATCAGCTCAGCCAGAGGAATGTTTCTGGCGCTTTGGATGCTTCAAATGACTCTGGATGTGGGATCTGTAGTTGCTAAACTTTGTGATTAAACAACATTTTGGACTCAGTTCAGCAAGATACCTAAACTAATGCCAAACTGTAAACACGGATGTAGTCCCAACAAAATCAATGAGACTACACATGTGCTTAAGTACCTTGATGAATCAGGGTCATTATGGATGGTGGTGGTAAGATTGTGCCATTACTCAGAGAAAGCTGGTGCATGTTTGGTCAAGAATTTTTTAAAATGTATAAATTAATGTTTATTTGGCATATTTTTGTAGCCATCACAGCAAAAGTAGGTCTCAGCTCTCAACGCTTTGAACACTTGTATACTTACCATTATAATTACACATCCTGTAAAATGTTATTTCTTACTCTTAGCCAGCAATTTAAATTATGCTGGTCTCAAGTCTAGGACACTATGATCCCTGTGCCAGAGGAGAGCAGTTTGCAGGGAATGTATTCAGTCCTGGATCAGTGCCAAGAAAACACTGCTATACTGAGAGACTGGCACTGTTTTAAGGGCTGGTGTCTTGTGATCCCTACCCTCTACCAAGGCTAGAAATAAATGTTTCATACCATTAGAAAATTGGGATTCAAGTCCAGCTGGGCCATGAGATATACTGTCTTGTATTATTTTATTTATCACGATAGAGACCACTACAAGTATGAACTAGATGGGGTGGGGGGAGGGGGGAAGCAAGACTGTAAGCAGAATGATGTGATTGTAAGATCTGTTATCTTGTGACCAGACAGGGCTAAAGGCCTTTTAGTGGGACCGGCACGCATTCTTTTAGGACCAGAAAATGTCCAAGCCCTGAAACTAGACCAGTGATCTGAAGAAAAAATTCACCCCCTATTTATACTATCAGAAAAAACACAAGCCAAGACCCCAATTCAGGAAAGTATTCCTACTCAGGGCAGTACTTAACTACATGCTTATCTTTAGCAACCTGCCTAAGCCCCATTCAAGTTAGTAGGACTTATTAAGCACATGATTAAAGTTAAGCACATAGTTAAATGCTGTCCTGAATAATGATGGTCTGCAGCATATGCATAAATGCTTTCCTGAATCAGAGCCCATCTGACTTGAGCTTATGGCATGTTAATCCATGCTAGACAAGTCTATCTTTTATATATATATCAGATACATTTTCACCATAACCAAAATGACTTTAAAACAGTTTAACTGACATTTGCAGTTTGAAAACTTTGAAATTAAATCCCCTAATGAGATACAAAATCAACTAACAGAAACCAGAGAGTTATCTGGTATGCTGGAAAATTACTGAAAGGAAGTACTAGATTTAATTTTACTGCTTTAGCTGATTTATTAACCCTTTCATAGTTGGCATCAGCCTGCCTCTTAGAAGTGGAAAGAACAGTTAAAACTCATGTATATTAAACCTTACAGTAATGGCATTTTCTTGACTACCCAAGAAGTAAATAGTTAGTTGGACACATATGTATATCTGCAGTGTGCAAAGAGTTAACTTATTTAAACAGACTATTAGATTTTTCTATATTTTCTACTATTATATTATTAAAATCACTTATAGCACCATAAATTTGCATGTTACTTTACAGACATATGGTAAGACACATTCCATGCCCTACTATAGATGAGGCTGGTTGCATTGCCTATTATTAAGGTTGCTTAACACTTCCCATTGTAAGACCCTGTTTTCAGCTGAAATTTTCCATGCTGGCTGTCAACTGCAGGCTGAATTATTGTTTTGAAACTTGTTTCCAAGAACAAGGCTAATGAAAAATACATTGATTTGCCCATGTTAAAAAATTCTGAACACCTATCCTTTGGAGAAAGCTTTTGAAATTGGACCAGGGGGTGGCCTTTGTGTCCGGGATTTGCCTTTTACTTGTCAAGAATGGGACTGGTATGAGAAGCTTGAGGAGTGGAGCCTAGGACTGGTTAGGTTAGGAGAATGGGACTGGGATGAGAAGCCAAGGGTGGGGAAGAGAAGACAGGGACAGGTTGGAGGGTAGAGGGCAGAAGGAGTAATATCTGGGGGAGGAATGAGCAGAAGAGTCAGTTCCACCTAGCGAACACTCCCCTCCAGAGCCAG
The DNA here is from genome assembly GCF_002925995.2 of Terrapene triunguis. NCBI lineage: Eukaryota > Metazoa > Chordata > Testudines > Emydidae > Terrapene > Terrapene triunguis. The sequence goes on from NW_020664440.1 coordinate 21,280,069, forward strand.
GAATGGAACCCAAGATTCCTGAGTCTCATCATTCCTCTGCTATCAGCAAATATCGGTGAAGTCCACTGGCAAAGTGTCCCATTCCCCCTCTAAGGGAATCCACACAGAGAATAACAACCTACCACTATCAGTAGCTCAAGCGGCAGAGGTTTGTGTGGTGGATCTAAAGGTTCCAACCCGACTAATGAACCTGGTGGATGTCAATATGATGCCACATGATGGAATTTCTGTTTTTTCAGTTTGCTTTTTCACAAACCTACGAAATTACACAAAAAAGCTATGCTAAAAGAACATTATTAAGGCTGCAAAGTCAAACACCCAAGAGTTAGGAAATGGCAGAACTAAGGTTGTCTGGGTAGCCTTAATTTAGTGTCCTGGTGCATAAGCCATTGTGATACAGTTGTTAATTCCATGATCGCATAGTGTTTTTACCAAAGGACCCCTGCCTCATTCAGTGAACGGGATGGACCTGTTCTGGGATAAATTAGGATTGTGTAGTGAAGGAAGCTGTTGTCTGTAGGACCCCTGCTTCATTTCTTGAACAGGTTGGAAGGTATGTCTTATTTGCAAGACTGGGACAGGTGGGTCTAGGCCTGTCCAAGACTAAAGACCTACCCCCTCAACTAATGGGGAGGAAGAGTTAGGCCCAGGCCGCAGTTGAGTATGTGGGGCAACAAATGGAAAAACAGGAATAGGAGTGAGGTCAAATCTTGAATATCAAGGATCCAGAGGGGGACACCAAGCAGAGAACCCCTGACAGCATCCACCACTCCTCAAAGTTGTCTAAGGAGTCAGTGGGAACTTCCCAGAAGAACTCTACCTGGAGGTCTGATCATATGAGGCACCGGCTGGAAGGTGTGTAGTGAATGCGGCAGGGGACTGCAGAAGACAAAGGATGGTCCCATGGCTAAGGCAGATGAATGCTGTCCTGGAGAACTAGTGTATCCCTGCCTCTGCTACAGATTTTCTATGTGATGCTGGCCAAGTCACTTAAACCAAACTTTCCAGGTGATCACTAATTGTGTGTTCCTCATTTTATGAGTGCCTTACTTTATACCTTGCGGTCTGATTTGCAAGAGTGCTGAGCACTCACAGCTGCAGCTGAATTCAATGAGAACTGTGCTTTGACCATGTAAAGTACTACATCCTAAGTACTCTGAAAAAATCAGATCTTAGGCATCTAAGGTTGGGCACACACTATCAGTGGATACTTTTGTCCAAACTCTCTCTGTGCCTGAGCCCTCCCTCTCCCCGCAACCCCCGTATGTAAAATGTGGATAACACCACCCCCTCACTTTGCAGGGATGTTGTGCAAATAAATTAATTAATGTTTGTGAAGCATTCAGGTACTATAGTGATGAGTGCCATTGAAAAGCCCACAAGGAAATTAATTATTCTGTGTTCGGAGCAGGGTTTCAATAGGGCGCAGTAAATAAGACCTGGGGCCATACAGTGAACAATGAGGATAAAACAAAATATTAAATAGCTGCTTGTTAAGTGAGCGCCATCCATTTTGTGCACAGAAGCCTGTGCAAAAATGGCATGTGATCATGTCTTTAAAGACTGTATCATAATGCATATGCATAGGGGGCTGAATTAAGATTGCACAAGCATTTCCAATTCTGGAATTTCCTAACTTTTGAGTGCTTGGCTGTGCAAGCTTAAACGTTTGTTTAAGACAGCGTTTGTGTATATATATTTATCGTATGTGGCGCAGTGTCTGAATAGCCTCATGCAGCTGCAGACAGGGCAGAAATAATGTTGACCCTGACATGGTGTCATCTTGACATATATGATCCTGCAGCTCTAGACACAGGAATTTTAGGAATATGGATTGTAAACAAAACTAGTGAAATACTGCAGTGTTATCCCCTGAAATCTTTATTCTAATCTGTGGGCCAAATTCTGCTCTCATATCTGTACACTTCTGGAGTCATTCACTGGCTCCAATGAAATCACACCAGATTTACATCGGAGTAAGTAACATTTGATTTTATGTTAACAGGCAATAGCTTACTTATTCATAGGCATCTCCATATGCATTTTGCACAGGCCTGGGTCAGGCAAATGTAGTTCAAGTCTGTACTGCACCTATAGGAAGTGCAGCATGCAAGCCATAGCCCAGAGGGAAGAAGGGACAAAGGTAGCTTTAAACCTTTTTGTCCTTCTGATTCTGGGGCTCGAAATGGCCTTTGGCATAATTTAGGCAGTCTGAAGGGGCTGGTCTCTGCTGCTGCCCCTGGTTTGTGGTGCAAGCCAGAAGGGCCACAGGAGTGGATGCTACAGCCTCCCACTCTCCTGTCCCCTACACTAGAGTTTATGGAGTGCCAACATAGGGCCACCTATGGAATCCCCACACAGCTCCTATGTGGGGTGGGGCAGGGGGAGACTCCTCTAGCTGCTATGCTTCGCCAAAGAAATGTTTTGGGGCCAGAATCCCTCTCACGATGCCCCAGAGCCATTTTTATGAATATGTGAAAAACCTACAAACTCCACCATCAAAGGGCTGCAGCTACACTCTCCCTGCCCGAAGCGTCACTTGATTTATTGGACTTTGAGGGCACATGGAACCCTGCAAGATCAGTCCCCTGGCATGATAGAAATTTCAGGCCCAATTCTACACGTGTAACGTTCTACATACATGAGCAATTTCTCTGACTTTCTCTGACTACACACGAGTAAGGGTTTGCAGATCTAATATCATATTGGATCCCAGGATTGCAACAATTCCTTCATCTACATAGTGTTGGGATGAGATTTTTACAGCAGACACGACCGCCAGCGTAGAATAACGTCGGTAGGTTATTCAGCGATACCAGAAAGTGGTGGTGTTATAAATCAATAGAGCTGAGACAGAATTGCAGAGTACAGATAGATTTCCATACAAAAGGCTCCACCGGAATCCATCTAGAGCCAGCATGAAACAATGCAGAGAAACAGCTTGGAATGTATGATTTATCAGGCCTTTTGAAAATGCAAAACATCAATGTGCATAGCTCACAACTGATCAGCTAAAAAATGCAAAGAGCTGAAACAAACGGTGGAAGGATTCTCTGGACACTGCAACTGAATGAGTAGAGTGATTCCATGCAGATCTCTGCAATGTAACATTTTAATAACAGATGTTTTGTTTAAAGGATACTATCTTTTAGGAGACACTGGGCTTAAGTCTGAGGTGAATTACGTGGCGTTGTAAAGTAAAATTCCTAGGCCTAATCTTCCCATCCCATCCCATTCCAGGGTAAACCCAGACGAAGGGGTCACAAGGCTCCTGTCACAAAGTCTTCCCCAACTCTCCCTTCCACCATTTCCCCACCAAGGTGGTGGGATCTGCCCCAGCAGAACAGACTCCAAGGTCCACTGCCCCAAACCTGGCAGACTGATGGGCTCTTTGGAAACGCAGACAGCATAGACAAAATTTTAAAAGACTTTGTGCTTGAGACGCCTCTCACACCAGTTTTATGCTGTTGTAATTCCACTGATTGCAATGGAGTTAGTCCTTAGTTTCATTGGAATAAATAAAAGAAGAATCAGGGATCCTAAATCTAAATACACAAATGCAGGCTCGGGTCATACACAATTGAGAAGTGCATTAATATAAACTTTTTGTACCAATACTACTAACCCATCCCTCCCCATCAGGATCTGGTTATTTATGAACCAGACTGGATTCAGTTTTGTACTGGGTTTTACTCTTTGCTCTACTACAGACTTGTTGTGTGACCCTGGGCAGGTCAATTCACCTCTTTGTGCCTCAGCCTCCCCCTCCCAGTGTGTAAAATGGGGATCGCGTACTTGCCTATCTCCTAGGAGTACTATAAGGATTAATGCATTGACATCTGTAAAGCACTCTGAGTGCCTCAGATGGAAGAGGCTATAGATATCTTGTGATGGGCTGGACTAGGCCTAAAGGTCCCCTGAGGCAGACCTCAGGGTTCTGCCACACCCATCCCAAAAAGGAACAGTGGGAGAGGTCCTCCAAGCAGCCTAGAGTGGTTGGGAGGGAAGCAACCAATCAGAGGGGCTACTAGAAAGGCCAATTGGGGGCCAGGAGGGCTATATACAAGGAGCTGCAGAAGAGCACAACAGTTAATTGCTGCTTGGACCTGGAAAAGAAAGAACTATGTGCCTGGCTGGAAGAGCAACAGGACCAAAGACAGTCTGCTGGCAGGGACTGAGGGAGTGAGAGAGATGCTGTCTGGCTGCTAGGACTGAGCTAAGACAGTTGCTAGCAGGGACTGGGAGAGCAACGAAGGAGCTCCTCGCTGGCTGCTGGGACTAAGTAGGTACTGAGCCCAGGAAGGGCCCCAGGATGATAGTGTCTCCAGAGAGGAAGCCCTGGGGATATGGCCCCATACCAGGACTGGGACTACTTAAAGACTGAGCCCAGGGAGGTCTAGAGAGACAGGCCCTGGTGGACTGTATATCCCCAAAGGGGTCTGTTCTGGCTCTGTGTGACTCAGCCAAAAGGCCCAGTTGCTGAAAAAACCACCTGAGAACCACCAAAAGCACCAGAACTGAAAGAAAGCAGACACATCCAACCAGAGGGGGTGCTCGTGAGAGGTGGCTGCTGACCTTGTTACATATGTACCAAGTGTAAAAGATAGGCTCAACCTGCAAAATCCAGCTCTGGATCTGAACTTCCCCAGAGACCTGTCACTAGTTCTAAGATGTAGGGGGAAATTTTCAAAAATGCCTAAGGGGTTGAGGCACATAAGTCCCACTGACAGGCAATATGACAAGCAACTTTCTATCACATTTATGCCACATTCATTTTCACTTAAAATGAAGTTGTTATGGATGAAAGGTAGCTGCATGGCCACAATGCCATGGGAAAGGACTAATGTGAGAGCTAGCTAACAGCTGTCACATGCAATGGGTAAAAGCTATAGTTGCCAGAAGGTTACCGACCCAACCCCTCCGCCTCCTTCTTCTAAGAGGCTTGTACCCAGCCTTGAAGGGTTTGTGAAAGGACAGAACTTGCAGTTCAGCGGGTCAGCTTTATTAGTGGTTCATTCTTAAAATCAAAATGCAATGGGTGCCAGCTGAGTAGATGCCCAGGAAGTAGTAAGAATAGTGCAATGAAAGAGGCTGAGTTTTCAGGGCATGAGAAAGCTACATTTAAAGGGCCAGAAGCTGTATGCCAATAAATCACTAATATTTAAGGCTATTTTGTTTTTTTGCCAATCAAATTCAATATCGAAACCTGTTGATTTAATAACCAGACAAAAAGCTTTGCTGTTTAAAAGTGTTGTTCTGTTCTGAGAAGTGACTGTAAAAATGACCTTTTTTTACTCAGCCAATCTGCTGGCAGGGCGTATTCAGAGCCATTTCTACTGACTCTTCTTACTAAATAAGTTTTTGCTCCTTTTTGCTCCTTTTAGCTGCAAAGCCAACACAGCTATGAGTGAGGGAGTTAGACATTATAGCTGCTCAGACAGGAACCAAGCGAGGTTAATTAAGAGACAGGCTCCTCTTGTCCACTCCCAACTCCAATCAATGCAGGACTGTATCCAGTCCTACTGTATATTCAAGGCGAGAAGGGACCATTTTGATCATCCAGTTTGACCTCCCCTATAAAACAGGCCATATAATTATACCAAGCGATTCCTGCATCAAGCCCAGAACTTCTGGTTGAGCTAAAGCATATGTTTTAGAAAGACATACAGTTAGCAGGGCTGGGTCTAGGCACCAGCAAAACAAGCAGGTGCTTGGGGCGGCACATTTGCAGGGGGCAGCATTCGGGCCATCCTTTTTTTTTTTTTTAAACTCACTTCCTTCCCTCTCACAACCCTGCAGAAGCGTAGCCAGGGAGCAGCTGGGGATCCAGCATGGGAGCTGAGAACCCATGGGAACCTGGGAGCTGTAGTTCCTTGCCTAGCTCCCTGCCTATAGAGCCAGCCCTGGAGCAGGGAAAGAACTACATTTCCCAGCAATCCCTTGGCAGCTATCAACAGGAAAGGGAGGGGTAGGGAGTGAGGTAGCTGAGCCATGCTGCAGCTTGCCATGAGTCGAAAGGGGTGGCACTGTGAATGGAAAACAAGTGTGCCCAAGGAGTAGAAGGCTTTGCCCCAGATATCCCCTTCAGAAGACTTTCCCAGACTGGATTAGGGATACTGGTGTGACCTCACCTTGCAGCCCCCAAAGAAGGAATTGAGTGGACTAAATGG